>NC_046618.1:8051562-8669062 GCF_900324465.2 Anabas testudineus
GTATATCAGACTTGACTGATTTCCAGTGTTTGACTGCTGGTTGCAAATTAGGGAAAATTACCCTTACCCATAATTTGTAATTCTTGTGATTGTTTTTATGTCAACAGGCAATTGTGCCTGTGTTTACAGCGGTTTATGTCAGATGAAGTTTGTATTATCCCAGACTCTCACTCTGGTGACAAAGTGTGGGCAACTAGTTTAACATTTCAAAGATAATTTCAACTAATAGAAAAATAAGTGTTTTCTTTAGGGTAGAAATGCTTATAAGAGTTCTGTTGGCTCACATTTCTGTTGCATTATCTGTTTAAAATTCATCCTATGACATCAGTTACTCTTCTCTGATTGTGGGTAGACTTTATATTTGAAGGACATGCAGTATACACTGTCCAGATAAGCTCTGCTCATCTTTTGCTGACATATACGTGCTCTTTATAGCTGTTTTACCATTTCAACTCCTATTGTAAACTCTAGCTCATTGAAGCTGCAGAATCATCAGGTGCAAGTTGGTAAAAAAAATCTGTCTCAGTTTGTCTTCTGAGCATGCTGTAAGTTATTGATGTTTTTGTGTTTCAGTATCAAGTGGGACAGCTCTTCTCTGTAGCTGAAGCAAGTAAAAATGAGACTGGTGGTGGTGAGGGCATTGAGGTACTCAAGAATGAGCCCTATGAAAAAGATGGAGAGAAAGGACAGTATACACACAAAATCTACCATCTGAAAAGGTATGTGTTATTTCTTTAGAGTTCTTCTCCATACTTTTTGATCCAATAAATGTTTTCTCATAGTGCAATAGCACAGTGCAACCAGGCAGTGGCAGTGTTGTCTTTGTTAAAAATTCCTTTCTGCACAATATTCCCTCTAGAACCAGTGAAAGGTGAAGCAATATTTCTTCCTCTTCCCTTTCGTTACCCATATCTTTCTGTTCCCTTTCCCCACTCTACAGCAAAGTTCCCGGGTTTGTCAGGCTGTTGGCCCCTGAAGGGTCCCTGGTATTTCATGAAAAGGCCTGGAACGCCTACCCCTACTGCAGAACCAGTGAGTGCCACTCCCTATAAAATTGCTGTCCACTTTACTGTTGTTTACACCTAATCCTTCTGCATGGTTAAGTACACTTGAGTTACTTGCATCATGTGTTTTCCCTGAATTTATGATTATGTTATTGTTTTTTTGTTTGTTTTTTCTTCTCGTTTCAAACCTCGATTCAGTTGTGACGGTAAGTAGCCTTAAATCTTGTATTTCTTGAATTTGTTTCAAAATACAAAAAAATAATTTCTGTACAGTTTGTTTTTTTTATTAAATATGATAACATTCCTTCTAGAACGAGTATATGAAAGACAGTTTCTTCATTAAAATTGAGACGTGGCACAAACCAGATCTTGGAACTCAAGAAAATGTGAGCACATTTGCATCTTATCAAGACAAGACAAAACATCCAATCTGAACATTAGATGTGAGTTTTTATGCTTTTCTTACAGTATGGTTTGTCTTTGTTCAGGTGCATAAACTAGACAACGCCACATGGCAGAATGTAACGGTTGTGCCCATTGACATTGCAGACAGAAGTCAAGTGTCCAGTAGCGTAAGTAGAAACTGTTCTGGCACGTTTCCAGTGCAACATAAAAACACATATTTGCGCCTTCATGTGGCCTGAACAATAACTATTCTGTTTAACTTAAGGACTGTTCAATTTGGGGTTCCTGGTTTATTTTGCGTGAGCCATACATCTATTTAATGTACTTTGAGCATCTTTTTAAAAAGAAAACAAAAAAAAAAACTTATTTTTAATTTAAAATTTTGTTGAATAAACAGAATTGGAACAACAACATGCACATGCACAAATTATATCTAAATAAAACGACAACAAAAATTTCCACATATAAACATTCCCAAGACACAGTCGTCTAGTTGATTTTTTTTTTTTTTTTTTTATCAGTATTAAACAGTGATTTTATTAGACTTTGATATTGGAAAACAAATACGGGTAATGATTTTGGAGAAGCTGGGAACTATAAAATTTTACTTGGCAAATGACAAGTTAGAAATATTAAAATTGTTGTTAATATACTGGTATACAGCTGATTAATTGACCAAAGGTTACAGTCTTTGAATTAAAACATTATTCGGTGCAGTAATATTTTTTGTATCTAGTGGAACTAGTGTACTGTAGAAAAGTGTTTAATTGTATTTAATCGCCCTGTTAATTGCATACCTCACTGGCCAACCGAATATGACAACTAGCAAGAGAAAATCACATAAGACAGACAGAGTAGAGTGATTTAACAACTTCATTATGTATTAATGTGCTGGTTATCTAACCATTGGTCCCTCTTGACAGAAGTATCAGCAGCTTGAAATCTTTGTATTTAAAAACGATAAACACCTTTTGAACATCCAACAACAAGATGACCTCAATAATATTTCAAAAGTTTTTAGTACTGTATTTGGAATCTCTAAAATTATATTTGAAGATGTTACACATTATTGCTGTTATTTGACAACACATTGCCTCATTTTGCTCTGGCTCATGTGTGTTTGTGCACGTATGTGTGGCTATTTGACTGAGAAGCATCGGTTTCTCTGTGTGTCTGTGTTTGTTTGTGGTGCGTAGTTAACGAGGCGGACGTGTTTGCCCTGCTGGAGGAGTGTGTTGTGTCTGAGGGCCCTATCAGCCCTCAGCCTCAGGCATGGCTGCAGGGCCTGGGGCGTACCGCCAGCACAGATGAGTTTGTTAGTGTAATTAAGGCTCACAGTGCTTCGTATGCCGGAACTAGACAAAAACACACATGACACAAACACACACACACACGCCCTTTTGCTTGAGAGTAGCTCCTTTTCGTCCACCACGGCACATCGATTCACAGACCTCATTAGTGCAGCACAGTGTATTGTTATAGTGATGGAGCTCTCAGCATTAAAACAGCCAAATTAGTGTGTGTGTGTGCGCGTCTGTGTAGGGGTGGGTTTCTATCTCTTTCCACACGTTTGGCACCCTCCTGTTGGCCGATAGCCCTGAAAAGTAGCTTTTAGCTGCAGGCGCATCATGATTTATTTAAAATTGCTGGGCCCTTGAGCTGTTGATAATTTGAAAGCCATTTTATTTATTTGTGTTACTTTGCCTCTCTTGCCTGCTTTATGAAGTCAACTTTGTCATGTTTGTCATGTGCTCGCCATATCTACTCGGTAGCCCGTGTTATTTTTTTATGTGCTTGAAAATATGCTTTAAAAATCTCTTTGCAATGGTACCAAGCTCCTCCTGTGCAATGAGGAGTAAGTGTTTGGTTCACTAAAATTGGTTTGGCAGGATGTGATTCTAATGCATATATAGGGTAAGGACTGTAGGCACTCTCACACACATTGGCACATAATGCAGGTAGATGCCAGCACCAGTGGCACCAGTCTTACCCTAATTAAACAGATGTTGCTGGTGGCATCAGTGCCCTGTGGACTGGCTTATCACCAACCTATTTAAGGCTGAGTTGTGTCCTCTGGTCTTACAGCATGACGTTATCTCTGAGGGTGGCAGTTTTTGGAGAATAAATATATTGTACTCTTTGGCCATTCAGTGGCAATGACTGCTCTGCTCCTTAGTTTAGAGTACTGTTGGCGATCAATCGTATAGACCAAACACGCTGCCAATTTTGTAAACTAGAATTATACTACTTTAATTATACTTTATTGCTCAATTTATGGTGCAGCTGCTTTCATGTATAATCATGTATATTAGTAGTACTAACCTCTGTTTGTTAAACAGCCAAATGCACTCACTTCTTTCTAATGTTTCAGCCACACTATTTACATAATTGAGTGGGCCAAAGCAAGTAACATAATGTGCTCCAGTACAACTCCACCACCCATTATGACCTCAATAATCAACGTATAGTAGAATTATCACCTTTCTGACAGTTTCAACAAAAAAAGAAACGCATAGAGTGACCAGTCAGTGTATCTGTCTATGCATTGTATTAATTGTATAAATTATTTCCACTGTAGGACTACAAATCAGATGAGGATCCTGCCATTTTCAAGTCAGTGAAGACCGGCAGAGGACCTCTTGGTCCCACCTGGAAGGTAATGCTCTTTAAAGACATGGAAGTTAGATACTGTATATCCAATTCACACACATATTACAGTTTATCTTTTCATCAGTCATAAAATTAACCCCAATCATTGTGACGAAGACTCGAGGAATTAGATAGGTTTGTGTCTGAGCATATGTTCCCCTTCTCCTTCACCTGCTGCCCCCCCCCCTCTTTAAAATTATTTATTTGACAGTTATCCATAGCATCAGCGTAGCCTCTGCCATTGCCTGAATCCTGTTTCTTAAAGGTAAAACGCAAGAGCAGACATCTTCAGTTCAATGGTGATAACTAGATTTTATAAGTGTCTGCTGAATAATGTTATATACTAGCCTTTTAGTCCATTTAGGCTTTTGATTTGATAGTTTATTGGTTGGATCCCAATGTGTTTTGATGCATTTGACTAAATGTGAGCACACACAAAGCTCCTGTTTACGTCTGCATTGACCCTGTGGTTTCTGCCAACAGCAAAATCCTCATTAACCTATAATAGAATTTTTTTTGTATGTTTTGCGAACTCAAAGAATCAACAGGGTTCAGTGGCTGGGATGGAAGACGCTATACATATGGTTTGCTGATGATGCCCAGAACTAAGGAAAAGACGCTCTTGAAAACAAAATGCATGATCTTTTGTCTAATGTTGCTAGACAATATGTGGGGAACTCAAACACAGTGTAACAAAGTTCAGTTTATGGTCGCATCATCATGCTGTGGGAAAGCTGCTGTACAGCAGCTCTCGGAAAGCTTGTGAAGATGGCGGGAAGAATGAATTCAGTGAAAGAGAGGGGAAATCCTTAAGGAAAACCTGCTGCTCTCTGCAAGAAAACTGCTGCTTGGGAGAGGGTTTGATTTCTAGCAAGACAACTGCTCTGAAAATGAAAATGAAAAAACAACATTGTTCGAGAGTGCAGACCTCAATCAATCAAAGATTTGTCCCTGGACTTGAAAAATGCTTCTCACTCATAGTTACTTTGCAATTTGACAGAGCTTCAGTAGTCCTTTTTGAAGAAGAATGGAAATAAAATTGAATGTCCATGTGTGCAAAGCTTTTGTGAGTAAAATGGCATAACTATTTGATGGAACAGGAAGGCTATGAGGGTATTTTTTTATTGTTTAATTTAGACACAGTGGTAAAGATTTGTTTTCACACAAGCATCGTCACATGTAACAATTCAAATAGCTCTATGGAAGAGCACAGAGCTGTAGGAAGACTAGAGTGGTGTCCGTCAGCCCTGAACAGCTACAGTTTGATGAAGACAAATCACCTCTTTCTCAGCTCTAATTGGTTGTAATAGAAATTTCAAGTCACCAGATCAGATACAGGTTCTACTTGAGTGTGATGCGAATGTGAGAGAAGATGAAGAGAGAAATAGGAAAGACTGTGCATGGACATTGATTCTAAATTTGACAAGCAGCAATTCTGAATAAAGACTTTGTCAGGAGTGTTGTTGCCTTCCCCTCTAAACCCTGTCATACCCAGCAGCCTCAAACAGGTCCTGCTTACTGTTAGAGCGCTGAGAATTTCTACTCTGCAGTGGAGCCCTCAAAGTTCACCATGGGAAACTTTCCTCTGCTTCAAGAATTTTCACAGAACAAAGACAGCCAAACAGCTTTAAAAAGTATGAATAAAGAAGCACAACTTTTTATTTTGTGTTTTTAATTAGATCACTTTCCCGTCCGCCGTGGACATGGAAAAAGAGTATTTTTGAAAAGGTGGAGGGGAAAAAAAAAAAGTAGTTATGTGACAACAGAGGCACAATTTCTGCCAGCTTCTCAGAGCAATGAAACTCTTGTCTATCTCTGCATGCACACATGCTTGCATATCGGTACCCTTTGTATTTCTGAAAACTTCTGCTCCTTTGAGTGGGGCACAGAGAGGGAGAGAAGAAATGTCACCGTAAGTGTTTTGATGTAGAATCCGTTTCATGTGAAGTTCTCCTTTAGCGATGACAACTTTTCTAAACCCACTGCAAATTTAGAAATGTTTCTCATTTCCCCTCTCTCACTCTCCTCCATGATCGTAGGATCAAACAACAGTGGGATGAGGGTGATTGAGGCGGGTCTGTGGCATTTTCTTTTAGAATGCCGAGCCCGAATGAAGTGATTAATTAAACAGGTGTTCTCGGAGGGAGAGTATGGGTGTTCTGGGGGCGAGCAGGTCCTAGGTGTTAATAATGTAACCAGTTTTGCACCACAACGCCCTTATCGCTTTGCGAGCACCGTTTTATCTGCCTTTCGTGACCACAAAGGCATGCCTGTTGGGAACGGTGTCGCTGTCAGGGTGGAGGCAGAGAAATGGTTCCTTCATCTGGAGTTTATCCACTTTGCTCTGCCCCAACCCCCCTCCCTCCTCCTTTTCTTCTCTTCTTCAGAGGGAGGCAGAGTGCAAGTAGCGGACGGATTTAGAAAGTGTGTTGTAGATTAGGGCACTTTTATCTGTGCACAGCACATCTTCATATTGATAATTATTTCAGCAAGCTCCATACCCAAAGCATTATGTATTAATGATTTGTAGCTTTGAATGCAGCAAAGATTAGTCTAACATAATATTCTCTCAGCCTTCTGCTGTTTTTACGATTATTCTCTCATTGCAGAGTTTCTGTCAAGTTATTGCTGTGCTTTAAAAAAAGTCATGGCTTGTAAGTCTTGCTATTGTTTTGTTGTTCTCCCAACAGAAAGAGCTGTCTAATAAGACTGACTGCCCAAAGATGTGTGCGTATAAACTGGTCACAGTCAAGTTCAAGTGGTGGGGCCTACAGACTAAAGTGGAGAACTTCATCCATGAGGTTAGAGAGACGTCCGTGATGTCCGTGTACAGAGTTGATTGCGGTTTGCTTTGACATGCAAGTTGTATTCCTGCTTCCAGTGTGTAGAAGCAATACTGTGCCTCTTTTTTTTATTGACTAAGACTGTGACTGTGGGTAAATTTGCTAATATTGCATTTTGATTTCCAGAGCAATATTGTGGTATGTTAGTGTGCTACAAAAATATTTGATATGAATTTTTGGTCATATCGCCTAAACATGCTGTCTCCATCTCCCTCAGCAAGAGAAGAGGATCTTCACAAACTTCCACCGCCAGCTCTTCTGTTGGATTGATAAGTGGGTGGACCTCACTATGGATGATATCCGGCGAATGGAGGCAGAGACGCAGAGAGAGCTGGATGAGGTGAGAATAAAAAGTTAGCCACAATGTACTGTAAACCTTAATGATGTATATATCAATTAATAATGGGCTCTATGCACACAACATTCTCCAACTGTAAGAGTTCACAACATCACATTTCTGATACTTGCTGAGCTTCAAATGAACTATTGCAGCATCAGTCTAGTTTTTTTTTTTTTTTTTTTTTTTAAATCCAACTAGTTGATTAAGATCTAGTGATATGGAAAACAAGTAGTATAGACAAAGGAGGCTAGTACAATGAAACAAAGTCCACTGACATCCTTTCTTAAAAGATGTCTTGAAAGTAATGTCTTAGTTGCGGCCATATGTAATCAAACCATTCATATCTTATGTATCATGGTCTGTTGTGTATTTTTAGATCGTGATCACTAACTGTATGGATGAACAGTTAAATGATGATAAATGAACAGTTCAGAATATAACACCAGTGTATCACTGGCTCCTCAAAGACTTATTATGCTTTGCACCACAATGGTTTGCAAATATTACTTCCTGAACATCCCCATTGTATTTGAGAATAGATTTTAACATGCATAAGTTTCAACTGAAAGAAATTAGTCATATTTATTCTGTGGTTAAGTAATCCTAGCTACATACATTCTAATCCTTACTTATGTGATGTACTTTATTTGTGTCCAGATGCGTAACAAAGGCTCTGTGCAAGGTACAAAGGCTGCAGATGAGTAGCCAGGCAAGGTGTAGGTCTGACTGCCCTGTGTAAGTTTTCACTGGTAGAGGATCTTCTAACCTAGGTGTTCTTCCTACTACTAGTGGGGTTTCTGTGTTGCTGCACACCTCTGCTGCTGTGTTTACATGTTACAAGTCACATGTGTAGTCTTCAAATGTGATTCCAGATCCAACTCAGAATTAGTAAATCCATACCATCGAATCAGAGAAATACAGTTTGTTTCTGTACAGTGTGTTCTGGGTTCTCTGGATATAGCCAGACATCTGGACAAACTTTTCTAAGAATCTTGCATGGTATTTTGAAGAGGTGGCCAGCAGTTAAAAACATACACAGAAGTCCTAGTACCTGCAATCCAGACTCTCCACAGAGGAATACAAGGCAGAGAGAGAAAACGGCACTCTCCTAAATCACAGGCTTTAATTCCTGCGAATCACAGTCTCTGTAAAACTTTACCACAGGCTTGGTCTTGGACCTACTCTAAATTTCAGTCTGGGAGCTTTTGGCCGTACAAGGAGAATAAGAGAGGAATCTGGGCTGGACTGGACAAAGTAGGCCAGACTCAAACATTCTTGGCATACTACCAACATAAAGCATTTTGTAGTTGGCCTGCTCCTCCTCTCACATCACGCCCAATGCAGCACATGTTTACTTACTCCAAGGGAAAATAGGAAACAGGCGGGTGCCATCAAAGAGTGCTGTGGTGAGGATGCCGACAAGACCTCAGTCTAGGCTCAGGGGTCAGCAGGCTCACAGCTGGACTGTACGGGATGGCACAGTGTGGTGGAGGTGGTGGTGGTCGAGCCTATATACAGACACTGTCACACAGGTCTTTGACACGACTGCACTGGGATAGAGAGAAACCCTACATTATGGAGATGATGTACAGTTCTGTCTGTCTTTTTTTGTGTGTATGTATGTATACTGGTTGGATGCTGTTTGTGTAGAAGAGGGAAGCATGAGAAGAAAAGGGCAAAAAGTGGGCTGGCTTCAAGATGGCTCCTTTTTTCTCATTAACATACAAATGGAATTCTGCAGTTGAGAAAGAGTCTGTGCTGTGATTGAGAGGAAAAAAGAGTGGTGGGGGTAGGGGCTGGAGAAGTGGGAGGGTGAATCCATTTCATCAGATCTGTCTATTCCTCTGTTTAGAGCCACTGTTGGTTTGAACTGTTCCATTAAGGTGTTCGGCTATCAGATTCTAACACTAATTGACTTTCCAAAGCCATCAGCCTCAGGGTGGGAGAATTTGAAAGTGATGCTTTTATCTACCTAGAAGACAAACAAGGTGCTTGATAAGGACCATTGGAGCAGATTTTTAAGGAAAGGCTGAAGATTTGACTTCGCTAAAAGAAATTTGTTGTATTTTTAATGGTTCATGATGCAAGAAGTAACACCTAAAGATTTGCAATGAAAAGAAATGTCTAAACCGTTTGTACAGCAGCTTTTCATAAAGGGTCTCACTGTATGCAAGCATCCACTAAACCTGCCCTCACCTGTTTATCTTACATAAATCTGATGTGTGTGTTTATTTCCCTCCTTTCCCCCACAGCTTCGCAAACAGGGTGAAGTTCGAGGAACCACTGCTGCAGACGAATGAAAAGGCAAAGGATTTTTAAACACCCACTATGACGGCAGCAATGGAGATGAATAGTGCTCCTTTGGTGCCACTTTTTTTTTTTTTTTTTAACCATAACTGAATTAGGCTGTCGAGGAGGGAGCGTTGCTACCTGCGATCGATAGAGCAGATCCCTGACTTCCACCCAATCACAGACATTCTCTCCACTGAGGAATTGATTTCTAGAACCAACGCAACCCTAGCTGATAAGACTCTGGTTAATTTTGATCTCCTGGGCAGAGAAAGGCCAGCTATCAGCATCATATTATTGACAACATCTAGCTGTCTGGAGAGCTATAGAGAGGAGCAACTTGCAGTAGAGATGAATTCTTACAAAAGCAAATGCATTGGCTTCACTCTGCAGTGGCAGGTGTTGGACCAAATATTTCCTCTGTATTATTTTAGTATTTCTTTTTTTCTTTTCTTTTCTTTTTTTTTTTTTTGGTAATGTTTCCCTCCAAAACATTCCTCTCAAAATTATGCCCTGTCTGACCTCTTTGTCTTATCCTCGGTTTTAACTGTACACACTGTGGCTCAGTGGTTCGCATTCCCCAGCATGAGTCTGTTTGTCATACTCATGTTCCTTCCTGCCACAGCCTCCATTAAGAGATTACTAACACCCTTGGCGCCTTCTCCCATTGTAATCCTTTCCCCCATCAACCCACCTTACCCAAAGCACTGCATCTTATTAACACTGACAATCATGCCCGTACAGGTATTCACTCTCTCTCCTGTACAGATTAAGTAGAAACCCACAGAGTCATGCACACGACACGTATACATACATTGTGCACACGAGGATAAACGTGAATTCACACTTAACACTCACAGATGTGGATGCCATTGTGGTGACTGATCTCTTAAAAGCTCGAGCTGGGCAGATCCATGCAAGCTTGTTCAGCTAAACGATGTTACTTTGGAAGTGTTTACAGCTCTCACTTTTTTTTGTTTTTTTTCCTGTCTCTCCACACACACTCCCTGTTTTGAAGACTTTAATTCACACGTAACATACAACAACGCAGTATTCACCTCCCTAACAGATGTCCCCAGAGAAAAAGCTGCACTGAAAAACAGCCACAGATGGTGCTACACCCCTCCAGCCTCTGTCACAAGCCAAACTGCACCGCACTGCTTGCCCCACCTTACTCAGCCCACCCTGGAGGCCTGTCTCATTCATCTGGTTCTCCAAGGTAGACGGTTTCCAAAAGGCCTCTTCTCCTACTTTTGTTTTAGGTGTGTTTACAGATTTTGAACTACCTTATCAGTGCCCAGTTGACACCAGCACCAAACACAGCTTGCCTTAATCTCTGGAGCTTTATGCCTATCTGACCTGTTATACACTACCAGTTGTACGTCTGCTGCCAGCTATTGCTCTAGCTACCTCCCACATTTCTGACTGGCAATTCTCGACACCTAAAGGTTAGAACTAGCTATAAGCTGCTGCTTGTTCGCAGTAAATCGTGGCATTCAGAGTTTTATGAGCATGTTTGTGGTGACACTCTATTTTCTTCAGGGTGTAGAATTGCTTTTGATTCCCATTGTTTCCTGATGTGTCGCGTCGCCTGAGCAAGTGCAATTCCTTTAGCAAGCAAAAATTTGTACACCGTGGCCATATCAGCCAGCGAGCACTGTTGTCGCTGCAAAAGGCTGCAGGTTTTCATCTCTTCCTCAGACCAGCCAGTTTGACATGCCGAATTTCAACTCCATAGTGCACTTTCCCCCATTAGGCTTCAGAATCATGTGTCGCCGGCCTACACTGTTGATCATCACCAGTTGTTTTGTTCTGTGTTATGTCCGTGTCTTAAAAGTAATGCAGCACGAATGGGGGGAGGGATCAGGCATCTTAGTTGTGTTTGTTTTCTGTATTTCTGCGACACACATGATATATTCTGAGTTCTCATGTTTTAGTTTTCTGTTAATCTAATGAGGGAATGTGATCACTTCCTCAGTAATGGTTTATTGGCTTGTCCAAAGTGTGTGAATGGATTTCTGATATGTTTACATGTACTCAACAAGTGTTGAGGCTGTTGATATAGGAAAATCTGGAAGCAACTGTTTGAGGCAACATTTTTCATAACAACAAAATCTCAGGTGAACAGTAACACTTCTTTTTGATATTGTTGCTAATCCGTTGTCCCAAATAGCTGACTTCCTTTCACTGTAATGTATGTTTTTTGGTAAATAAGGTATTACTGTTTTCAGTCAGATTAGGAGGTGATTGCTGTACAGCCTGTTCCATTTTATCACAGCATGTGAGACAGCCAATTGGCCTTTGTTACTGTACTGTTTCAAAGAGCAAAAAGTGTCAAACAGTTTGTCTTCAGTGTAATCAGTGTTTCTAAGTCTAATGAATGATTTTTTGCTCTTTTGAATAGATAACCCACTGGCTAAAGAGAATAACTTAAATCAGTGGTTCACCATCTGTCAATACAGTGACATGTGGAGAGGACGTGTTCACAAAGCAACTGTACAGTCTTATCCTAATTTATGAAATCCCCAACTGTTTAATTTTGGAACGGCCTGCTTTTAAATGTTTCTGATCAGCTTTTTAATTTCAGGGGACATGGTAGTGAATGTATGATAATTGTGCCTTTTCTTTTCTTTTTGTGTGCCTTAAGTCCACATATTGTATCTAAAGCTCAAATAAATTTCATCTGCAAAAGTTCAGATTGTGCTGCTTTGGGCTGATTTGTGTACAGGTGGTTGTTGGAGACAAGGCCCTAGGGGGGATGTGGTCATTTCCTTTTATGTATTCATGTTTCCTTTAGACTAATGGATCTGAATTCTGTACAGTAAAATGCCCATGAGAGAGAATAAACATTCCTTCAGCAAAGTTATTGGTGACTCCATTATGGACTAGACATTCAGTGACCTGCAGGTCACAGGAGTCGCACAATAGCAGCGGAATCCATGCTAAAGAGCAGGAAGAACTGCCGGTCTGCTGGCTGAGATATCTGCCTTTTTTATTGTTTGTGGTGGAATGGTCACATGCGCCTGCTGCAAGGAAACCAGTCATAATGTCCCAGAACAAGCAAATAATGCTGTTTCTAAAAGGGGAGATGGGCAGACTCGCCCACACACCTCCTGTTAAGTGGCAGCTCGCAGTAGTCCACAGTAGGCATGCAACAATCCGTGTTTCTCGCTCGCAGACAAGATGAAGGGACGTGTCGCGAGTGAGCCCCCTGTCGTTTAAATACATGAGGCGACGGATGAAGAGAAGAAATGAAGTGGCGTTACTTGCACCACATGGCTGCATTTCCTGCCGCAAGACGAGTCACTGGGGCGAGGGCTTCTGTTTTTGGAGGAAGTGGCACGGTGAAGAATAAACTCCCATTTTGGTCCACCTCAACATGTTTGTGTATGTGACCCTCCCCTGGGGCCAGACTTACTCAGGGACTGCAGGTTTTCTTGGAGAGGAAAAAGTATTTCTGGCCTCCATGGGTTGGCAGTGATGTCACGGGTGTTTCCTCATCGTCCGGGCTCAGGTCAGGTTTAGCCCCGGAGATTCTCTGACTCTTTTCCTGTTGTTCCGTGCGAGTTGGAAGAAGTGTGGAGCCAACCAACGCGAAGGGGAGGGCGGTGGTGGCGGGATCGCTGTTGCATCCCTCCCCGTAATACAATGGTGCTTCTCTGGATGACAGATGCTGCTTAACCCATCCTGACCCACAGGGTTGTGATGGCTCAACTGAGTGACAGGCTCATAGACAACACAGAGGCTCTGCTCCACACTGCTGCAACACTGCGCAGGACTCCCCCCCCACCAACAAGGGGAAGATCTGATGGATATATATCTATATCTATATCTGAGGAAAAGCTTAACACCATGAATTAGGGGTAGAGAAGGGCCCTTAACTTCTGCCATCTTGTCCATTGAGTGAAATATTGAAATACATTGAGTAGTAAATGAGTGCATATATCAAGCATACACATTTCTAGAGTTGTTAGTTAGGTTTTATATTACGACGGCCTTTTATATGTTTAGAAGTGTACATGAATGCTGCTGTTTCGAAGGGGCTTCATAGAGCAGTGATGGCTAAAACAGTTTGGTTTGTCTGGGTAAAACTAATGATACTACATCTATCTGGCTCTCAGATACAGAGCCAGTGCTCCCGTTAGGTGATATCAAGAAAGTGTGTGTGTTTTTTTTTTTTTTTTTTTTTATTGTGCAACACATCCCACTAGCACAGCAGCATTCAGAACATCTCAGCAGCTCAACATGCTTCTTTTTTCCTTCTCGAGAAGACGGGCACTTTACACCATGTCTCTTTCAAAACACAATCGCTGTCTCTCCCTGTCTTCTTACTGTGAGCTGCTGTCCTCTCAGCTAGCTGTAAAGACTGCACAAAATTCCAAATATCCACACTTCCCAGCACCTCTCAGTGCCTTCGATGCTTTGTCCTGACTTGTTTTCAGCCTCAGCCCTGACTATAAGCCTTCTCCTTGAGGTGCAGAGCTGGGCATATGGGCTGCATCACAAGCCTGCAGCTTGTATCAGTACAGAGCTGGTGGTTTCTCTACACATGGAGCTGAAATGTGCACTGGCCTCAGACGTCTCAGTGCAGAATATCTGGTTAAATTAACATACTTAAGGCATTTATTGTAAAAATAATTTATTTCATTTCAACTAAGCCACGTAGCTCTAGAAGAAATCAAACAAACTGGCCTCAGTTTAGATTGCTGATCTTTGTCCACTACTTTCCTTTCACTGAATTCTCACCGTTCCCTTAAAACTCAGCACTCACTGATCTGGTGCAGATGAACATTGTTTAAAAATCTTTTATCCGAATTGTTTAACTACATCATGTTAAAGACAATGGGTCAGATTTCACTGTACTTGTAGTGATAACTGATTAGTGTTTCTCTTTACAGTTAAGTTCTAACTCTATATCCAATTGCATATAATTTATTTTAGATTCACATTTAATTATATTTAAAGGATAAAGATGCATATGTGTGCGTACCAGTGGAGGTCCAGGTGTCTCATTTATGAAATTTCTTAATTACGGCTTCGGCTGGACAAATATCCTGCAGTCTCACCGACGCCAGCCGCTAGGTGGCACTGTGTCTGTTTGGTAAAAGTCCTCGTGGTTTTCCCCACAAAGCTCCAGAGCTGTCTGACACCACTTTCTCTAAATGCCCACTGTCCACAGAGCCGGGAAGCTCTAATATAGAGCTCTGGTTTCACCAAAAAAATGATCCATTTAGTTCAGTATTCCCACGTCTCTTTTATTTCCAATAATTACACAGTTCTTAATCTTGAGGGGGGGGAGAAGCCCCCTATCCACACAGTCCTCTGTCCAAATGACTGTCTGCAGGTTTTTTTTTTCTTTTCCTCCTGTTAAATGATCAGATGTGCACAGGAAAATAAAAAGCCAACTCGACCATGTCACAATTCACAAGAATCCAAGGCATCCCCGAAATGTGGGACACACACACACACACACACACACACACACACACACACACGGAAACAGAGTCGGAGATGAAGTGAGCGACGCACAACATTAAGACGCAGCCTGAATGACAGAGGAGTCAGTGAGACGGGGGTCTATTAAAATAAAAAGGGACGTTTGATTTAGGATTCATTGTTGGACAGCTTTGTTTCAAACTCACATCAGCACTAAGATGGATTATTATCTCACAGCTCTGATTATCTATACACTCAGAATCTGGGCTGTTGGGATTTTGCAGCTAATTAACATTTGTAGTAAATGACCCTAATTTGGCTTTAAAATGTTCTGTTTTACACACTGCTATTAGGTGAATGCTATTGATTATCGCACTCTGGGCCCAATATCATCCATACTATGGAGCTCAGATGGTCTTTTAAGGAGGATTTTCCCCGTTGGGACCCAGAGTCACACTTTTGGTGGAAATGGTGCGAGTTGAATTGGTTTGAATGACCAGCTTTACATCTAATATGAGTCTAAGATGAGGCTACATTCCTTGATGTCAACATCAATGTGATCCGAGGTAGTGAGGCTACGTTTCTCAGCTGTTTCTCTACTGGACACTGTCCTTATAAAACCCAGACTTTGAGTAGGATTTCATCCTGAAAGCTGCTCACACATGGGAACACATTTAACATCCAGCTTGTGATCTGAACACTGGTGACTGAGCTGCTCCGCCTGAATTGATGGTTTGCACCACATCAGCATCTGATAGTGCTGCTCGCTGCTGTGCGCACATCACTGAACACAGGACACAGAAAACTTCGTTCCGGTCTAAAGCCACGAGTTAAAAACAGCAACGTGAAGGATTTCACTGCAGGTTGGATAATGTTGTTCTACTGGATTATATGACAGTGGCAGGAGTCTTTCCTCACCTAAACTGTCGTCAACTACAGTTTTGTTAGTACGGCCAAACAAATGACGCATCCAGCTTCAGTCCGCTGATGGCGTTATGATGGATTTAGATATTTCATAGATCTGCTTTACACACACAGGACTTTCCAGTCTCATTGATTCTGAGGACCACCTTAAAAGCATTTGTCCCGCCCCCCAAAGCTTTGCTCCGTCGCTCCGATTGGCGGAGAGCTCGCCGATGGAAGCGGCTGCAGAAATGCAAAACTTGTTGCTGGCTCGTCTGGAGGCGTTGATCTCACACAGCGCCAAGCGGCACATCGGAGTGCGAGTGTATCTGTGAATCGCTCCCAAGTGCGCTCAGACCACACCAGACAAGACTCGGTAAACGAAGGGACGCGCACGTTAGGGCACGAAACGCGCCGAAAGGACTTAAGGCACGGTGCTTGGCTGCAAAGCGCATGACCGGCAGCGGGTGAAGGATGCTGTCAATCCGCTCCGCGGTCGTGGAGCGCGGGTAGTGCGCACCGCGCTGCCCCGGGTTCAGGTCGCGCACACGGACGCTCCGGTTCTCCGGTGCTCGCTTTGGAGACCCGTGTTTGTGGACTTTGCATCACATTGGACTTTTGGCTCCATGCCTGCTTAGCAGCAACACTTTGAAGGACATTGTTGGGCAATATTTATTTGAAGTTTTTTTTTTTTCTTCACAACCACAGAGGTAGTTTTAACTATACGGTTCCAGATGGACCGTTCCCTTATTTCCAGTATGGGACCTTATACGGGACATTTAACATTGGACTATAAAATGAATTAACTGACAGCAGTTGTTATATTCTCGGGTTGATTTCTCCATTTCGTCTGCGCTCTCCTTTTAGATTCTTAGAGTGATGTTCGCCTTAATGAAACGCGCACAGAAAAACTTTGGAATATAATTGGCCACTCGTGCAGCAAGTTAAGTAACACGATTTTATATTTGTTTGCTTAAACACAGACAGTAACTCGAGCAGCCAAGTGCACGCGTAAATTGAGGAACAGAGGACGCAGTTTACGTGCGTATCTGGACGCAAATTGTCTCTTCTTCCCTCCGCGTCCTTGGAGAAGTTGAAAAACAAAAACAATTGATCCACAACAATGATAACTGATTTGGTGAGTTTTAATTTTCAGATTAGCTAAAGGCAGTTAAATTACTAGTGTAATAGAAATATTTAAATAGCTTGTTGTATATATTTTTTTCTTTTTTGCTTTTGGGGACAGACGGAAAAAACAGACTGTGTGCCGATGTCTGGCAAACTCGCCGTCATGTGGGATTGATTGCAGGGGAGTATGTTTGGGCTGGAGCAGTTTGGTTCTCAGATTAATAGCAGAAACCCTGGCCAGTCAGAGAGAAACATAAACCAACCTAGACTGAACATGGGCTCCCATTATAAAAGCCCAGGTTTTCACGCTGGAGGCCCGCCGGGAGCCGTGGAACCAGGCATGGGCCCTTTGAGTGAGCCGCAAATGCTCGGGCTCAATATGAACATGAACGGAGAGCAGTATGGGGGCTTCCACCCGCGGGGCCACTCGGACATGCATGCAGGCGGCGGACTTCAGCAGCAGCAGCAAGGACCCATGCATGGATTTTTTAACAACCAGCAACCTCATCAAGGACATGCCCATGGCCACCAACCTCACCCCCACCAACATCACCCTCAATTCAGTGGGAATTTTGGAGGCCCAGAGCCAGGGTCATCGTGCCTGCATGGTGGCAGGCTAATGGGCTACAACAACAATGGCATGGGACCACAGCAGGGCTTTGCAGAAGGATTTGATCCTCTTGCTGAGGGACAGGCAGGGGATGGCTTTCCTCAGCAGCAACAACAGCAGCAGCGGCCTGGTAACATGCCTGATTTTCAACATCATGGACCTCCCAGCGGCAGTCATGCTGTCCCTGCCCCCTGTCTACCCCTGGACCAGTCACCTAACAGAGCAGCATCCTTCCATGGTCTCCCTTCCTCCTCCTCCTCTGAGTCTCATGGCTTGGAGCCCCGGCGGATGCCCAACCAGGGGCCCGTAGAAGGATTAGAGTATAATTTCCCAAGTGAGCCTCCATCTGGACATTTTGATGTACCTGTGTTTTCCCCATCAGAATCAGATTCTCAGTTACCCCATTTCGGGCCAGGAAGGCCAGTTCCCAGCGGAAATTTCCCAGGAAACCCCGGCATGCCACGGACACCAGGTATGCAGGGCATTTCTAAGCCGCCGCCACCACCACAGCCCCAGCAGCCTCAGCATGGAGTGTTTTTTGAGCGTTTTGGAAATGGCCGGAAGGTGCCCGTGGGAATGGAGCCGGGGGTCAATGCAAGACATCCTCTCATGCAGCAGCAACAGCAGGCTGGCTTGATAGCTAGACAAAACTCATGCCCGCCTGGCCTCCCCCGACCCCCTCAGGCAGAACCCAGTTCTTCTAACCCTAACATTCTGGATGGAGGGGTTATGATGCCTGGCCAACACAACCAGTTTGAATATCCTATTCACAGACTGGAAAATAGGGGTCTGCACCCCTATGGGGACCCCATGTTTAATATGCAACAGCCAGCTCCTCCTCCCTCCCAACAGCCCCCAAATCAGAGGCTGCAACACTTTGACTCTCCTTATATGAACATGGCAAAAAGGCCTAGATTTGACTTTCCTAATGCACATGGTGGTGAAGGCTGGTGTGGTGGTATGGATAACCACCTCTCTCCCTCTGCCTACCCTGGTCTGCCTGGAGAGTTCACCCCGCCTGTAACTGAAGGTTTCCCACCAGGTCCCCTGCAGCATCCGGGGCCTGAGCAGCAGTCTCTGCAGCAGCGTCAGAATGCAGCCATGATGATAAAACAGATGGCCTCTCGCAACCAGCAGCAGAGGATGAGGCAGCCCAGTTTGCAGCAGCTGGGGCACCATGGCGATGTACCTCCTGGCCCAATGGCACATGGAGGTCCAGTTGGGAGCATGCCCAACTTTGACAGGGAGAATGCTGGCAGGATGCCCAGCATTGATGGACAAAATCCTCATGTAACTCAGGAGAACTCCTGGTTCCAGGGGTCCCACCCACCAGGGGAGATGATGTCACGGCGTATGGGTGGAGCAGGTAATGAATCAGGTCCCCATGATATGGGGCTGCAGCAGAACGGGGCTGGGATGATGTTTAGGCCAGGGATGGGCATGCAGGAGCCCATGAGAATACCAGGAGATGGGCATGTACAGGCTCTCCATTCCCCGGGCATGCACTCACAATTCAGCAACAACATGGGCAACCTCTCACAAATGCAGTCTCCAGGAGCAGGAGCAGGGCATCCAAATGCACCAGCAGAGAGGCGGCCAGCTGACTTCCCTGCACCTCCAATGGGAGCACAGCCACCGTTTCCCTATGGGGGTGCTAACCGTCAGGGGCCGCCCCATAGTGCTCCCCAGGGGGTGAGCACCTCACCGGGGAGCTATCCTCCTCAGTCTGAGTTCCCCTCAGGCCAGCGGTCGTCTGTTAGTAAGCTTGGAGCTCTGTCCCTCGGGAACTTCAGCAAAACCAGCACTAAAGACAGTATGTTCGGCCAGAGCTGCCTGGCGGCCCTTTCCACAGCCTGCCAGAACATGATCGCTAGCTTAGGGGCCCCCAGTCTTAACGTAACATTCAACAAGAAGAACCAAAATGAGGGCAAGCGAAAACTGAGCCAGACAGAGCAGGACATTAATAGCAGCACATCTAATGGGACTGGCAGTGCTGGTCCTGAATATTTTCAGAGCAGCACTTCCCAGAACAGCCAGATGTCTGGCACCGGGAATAGCAACTCTAAGCCTGCAAGTCAAAGCCAGACGGTGCAGGGGGAAGCCAGTGCCCTCTCCCCAAACTACAACATGGACGCTACCCCGTGCAGTGAGGGGAAGGCAACAACAGGGAGTGGGAGAGGGAGAGGGAGGAGAAAAAGAGACAGTGGACATGTGAGCCCTGGAATTTTTTTTTCCTCTGACAATGGTAACCCTGTTGTAAGTCCAGGCCAGCAGACCCCCTCTGCTGGCGTTGGGGAGAGGGGTGGGGGCACACCCCATGAGAAACACCTCCAGTCACCCTCTTGGGGGAAAGGAGGCGACCTAATGTTGGGGGACCAGGCCGACCTGATGTCTTCTTTGGACAGTGGTATTCAAAGTGTTGCCAAGTCTGACAGTAGCTCACCACGAGTGGACTTTCCTGATGATGTCAGCACCCACTATGGCAACGAGGATGAGGTGTCCTCCAGCTCAGATGCGGGAGGGGCCTCGGCCACCAAGCCTAGTCGCAGCCCTATGATCACCAGCTCACCCAAAATCCAGAGGAGTGATCACGGGTTGATAAATGGACAGAAGCCCTTAGGCATGGGCATTAACAATCATACTACCTCGACACCAGACAGCTATGGACTAAACGCTGGTGGGGGCACAGGGGCCAGTGGGGTGAGCCACCCGGGCACACCTGGGGTGGATCAGGTACGCACTCCATCGAGCACCTCTGGCCAGGAAGAAATTCACCCTCTGGAGATTCTGCAGGCCCAGATCCAGCTACAGCGGCAGCAGTTCAGTATCTCTGAGGACCAGCCTCTGGCCATGAAGAATGGCAAAAAGAATGGCGACTGTCCCTCGCAGAACGGAGACAATGAGCTGGCAAGCTGCAGCCCGGATGCTGGGAAGGGCTCAATGGGCACTATTGACCTTGACACCCTCATGGCAGAGCAGCACGCCACCTGGTACGTGCCCAGTGACAAGGCCATGATGGACGGGTCAGAGGATGACAAGACCATGGGACCCTGGGAAAAAAATAAGAGCCAAAACAACAGTAAAGAAGGTAAATAAAACCGCTTCAGTCATGTTTAATAGTCACATTCTTTTTTTTTTCTCTTTCTTTCCTCCTGTCACTCACACATGCAACTTAGACTTAACTGATCAGTTTAGCGTATAAAATTGTATTTTCATCCATAATATTCTATGCATTTATTTAAATACTTGGTAAAATGCTGTGGTAGTGCAGGCATTAGAGGACATCACGTCTATATGATTCAGGCAAAAAGCAGCCGTCTCTTTTTAAATAGGGTCTTGGAAATTTATAGACATAAGAAGATAATAAATGTAATGCGATCACCATCTATGTGCTTACAAAGAAGAAAAGAATTATGTGGCATTTTAATTTTTAAATTGACACCATGTAGGTAGAATAATTGAATTTATTTGCTCATAAAGGGGCAGTTTTAAATACCATGAGTGAACAAAGTAAACCTAGGACCTTCTCTACAACACATTTTATAGGTTTCTTCAATGTAGAGACACTTCAAAAGAACAGCTCAAGAAAAGTAAACATTTCCTGTGGTTCTTTATCTCGGTTTTCAGGGTGAACAACTACATTGAGAAGATTAATAGCTTTTTGAGGATATGCGTTTGCGCAGCGGGGTTTCCCTCGTCTTGTTACGTGTTTGTTTTTGTTATTACCACGGGATAATACAGAGCTGGTGAAAGTGGATTGATTTCAGATTGGCGGGGCAGGATTTCAAGGATTAGATATCATGGGGAAATGAATGCAGCCCTTTAATTTAGGTTTTATTTTTCCATGGAAAATAGTAAATGTAGAAATCTTTTAATAACACATTTAAATGCGTGTTTAATAATAATAAATATAATTTATTATTTACGCTCTAATTATTATTATTATTACTAATATTATTATTATTACTGTTTAATTACACGAAAACATTTTGAAAGTTCCTTAAAAGTTTTTCATGAAAAACCTTTCAGGAGTTTTTGTTTCAGTTAGACGTAGATATTATTATTGTGTACAGATGTAAATTTAAATATCTGAACGCTTTTACACTGGTTCTAAATCTAAATGCATATAACTCACTTTAGTTTTACGTTGTTAAAGTGCGGAATTAGTTTCTTCTTGTAATTGTCCCTTCAACAATAACAATAATAGCACTAATAATAATAATGCTAACACTAACAATAATAATAATAATAATAACAACAATAATAATTTAATTGTAATATTATGTCGTGTTATTATATTGATTTAATCTTATTTTCTGTTTTCCTAACAGAAAGCTAATTAAATGTATTAATATGGAATCTAACCACATCATTCGGGAGCTTGTATGTGTTATAATATTGTGTTTTTTTATTTATTTATGGTATTTCGGAGTTGTTTGGCCGCAGGTCTTGCGGTGACTGTTTCCTAATCATTTTAAAGCAAAGCAGAGACTCAGCTGACACATATGCATTAAAAAAGAAGCGTCTCTGTCAGGGTTTATCTACCGAAAGCAGTGGGAATGACTGCATGTATCCTGATGTGGATAAATAGGTGGAGTATATTTATATTTACGGAGAGCACCCAGCGCGCTTGGAGCGCCTCTTTGTTCTGGTCGGTGCGGGTGCGGGTGCAGAGAGGGGCGGGGGCGCGCACCGCGCCGCGCCGCGCCGCGCCGACTCTGGACTCCAGGCGCATTGTTGAGCTCTTCAGACTCAGTGTAGCAGCGGGAGTCGTGGAGTAACACTGAAGCTGGTACATGGAAGCAGCTCTAACTCCCCATTTTGTCTGATGCACCGAGCTGATATCACCTGGAACAATGAATGAAGAGCAAAAATTAAAAGCAGTGCACATATTAACATGGACCAGATTTACCAGAACTAGCACATTTCCTCTCATCCAGCTATTTGTTTTCAGGATAATTGGTCCTCACTGGTTCTCTCAGCTAATTTAGCAGATAAATGACAATATCGCTGTACACTGTGACTTTTCCCCCCATGATTTCTTCCTCTGTTATTTCCACAAGACTTCTGCTCATTTGTGTATATAAAAGCTAAAAGCAGAGAAAACACAGCATGGTTTTTTGTATTTAAAAAAAAACCCAAAACAAACAGTGATGCCAAGGAGTGGTAAGTTCCATCATTACTGTTGATAATGATTAATGAGTATTGTTTTGAGTTGGGGACCCAGCACAAGCAGTCAGCCACACTCCTGTTGACTGTTACACTCACTGTTTTAATTTCTCTGGATCTGATTATCAAGACAAATCCACAAAAAAAAAAAAAAAAAAAAATCTGCAGGTATTTGAAACAGAATAGTCCATCTCTTCTTTTTTGTCTCATCCCCCTCACTCTCCTCTCCTCTCCTCTCCTCTCTTCCTCTCCTCTCCTCTCCCCTTCCCTCCCTGCATGGACAAGAGGCATGCAGCTCTGGAGCGATCGATAGCTAGTTAGCACAAATCACGGCTCCTGACAGTTTCTCATTTGAGTGCTTCAGACAGCAAAGATGAAAAAAGGGTGGAGGTGTATTTGGGAGGGGAGGGGGATTTTGAGATTGAATCTGATGCTTAGGCTACACAGAAGGGAGCAAAATAACATAATAATTTAAGATAAGTCATAGCCTACAGTGTAGTTCCATAAGAGCCAACATCCCCCAGGCTTTTCACACTGCAAAAAAAAACAAAAAAAAACAGCCACGTCAGCCTGTCAGTCTAGTTTTAAGTCCTCAGTCTGGTGAACAAATACCTGCCATTAGGGAGATAATGTCACTGACGCTAATTTGAAATAAATAACGCCAATTCGTTAGTCCATTAGCATGAATTAAATGTAACCTGGTCAAAAAATTAATTGATGGAATTGTATTAATAGTTAAGAAAAATATTAGCTTATATTAAGTTAACATAACATTTTAAGTTTTTGTTTGTTTGTTTTTCTTCCAGGTGAAACCTCTTTTTGTCATTTACATACACACATTCCTTGCTCTCTGGGGACTGTTGTTGAATTATGCATGAATTATTATTTAATATATTTCCTTCTTAAACAATTAGTTTTCTTCCAGGTTATTTAGTTCAGTAATGTCTACAAAAGATTCATACATTGATTAAATGCCCCATTCAAAATAATCACAAATTAAAATGCAATTGAACGTTTATTTTATTTGTTAAAATGATAAAACTCAGTGCTTTTCTGATTTCAATTGTTAGATGCTGTCGGAGTTGTAAATTTAGTTCTAAACATGAGATTTCGTCCGGAGAACTCGCACACGATTCACGTGTGTTAAAAAGAAACACACGTGAACTGTGGTGGAGTTTGTACTTTGGTGATGCAGAGACGTGCGCTTCAGATGAGCTGATGGCAGTGAGAATTAAAGCGCTGGGGGTCAAGGGTCAGTTTGGGTCAAATAAGACAAAAATTCAAGTGCAGAAATTCAAGATGAATTTTTTTTTTGCTAACCTCCTCTGAATGTGCAGTTAGCTGTAAAAGTTAAAGCGCCAGCAGCTGCAGCGTGTTCACCCAGAGCATCTGAGCTCAGCCTCCCTCTCTGTGGTCCCCGTGTGGCTGTTTAAAGTGACTCGTGCTGCAGTAATGGCCCCCTTCGGACCCCATATTTGGTCTCCTCTCTCTGTGACAACATGTAAGACAGGTTTTTCACTGAGGCGCGCTCGTACCTGCTGCTGTAAGCTCGTGGCCTGGCCTGCACATTCTTGTGAGCTACATCTCCTGCTCCCTTGGAGGGAAGGAGTTGAGGTGTACGCAGGCAAGTTTTCTTTGTAGGGTGTCAGTTAATATTATTTCCTCTTTGAAAAAAAAAAAAAAAAGTTCTTTTACGCTCTTCCTCTTCCCTTCTCTTCTGCATATCTTAGCCAGAAGCTGACCGTTCCTTTGGAAACTCATGCATAGTCTTGATAACGGGCAACCAGCAAGCGTAGGAAGTGATTCAGTTATTTTTATTTTTTACTGTTTTTACCACACACACACTTCTGTGACTATTTTTCCTTTTTCTTTTTTTTATCATGGCGGCAGGATAGTCTAGTGGTAATATCACTGCCCTCCATGCGAGGCCAGACCAGGGTTCGAATGGCAGCTGTGGCCTACCTCCAGTAGAGGTACTTAGGCAAGACCTCCTTACGCTCACCCTGCCTTCGCCTTGTACGCCTGTAAGTCGCTTTGGATAAAAGCGTCTGCCAAATGAATAAATGTAAATGGAAATCACAGTTAAAACACTTCACTGTTGACCCTGTGGAATAGTTTCATTCATCACTCTCAGTAATCAGCCCTTAAACAGCTCTAATAATGATCAAATCTCTGTCACTCTGACTTTGACAGGTAAGAAAAAAAAAAAGAAAGAAAGGGGAACTTGCATCTTATCACATCTACTAGAAATCCAAAGAACGAGCCGCGTTCATATTCTGCCATGGAGAACAATCCGGCGAGACTACATGCCTTTGACATTTCAGCACAACAACCTCACAAATTACACCAGTAATTTCTATTTCCTTTTTCTAAAAAAAGAATAAAGTGATTGGCATGTGCTCGAATGTGGGGAAAAAAACAGCTCGGAGCAGTCTGTGTTCTTTACCTTTCATTACAAGGTGTTTCATATCGACTGTTTTCAACACAGCTACCAAACCTCTTGCGCACTCCTGTACTTCAGTAATGATAATCATTATGATAATCATACCATTTAGCCTTGGTAATGTTGTTTCCAAAAGTCATAATTCATCCTCTGCCAACTTCTGTAAGTTGACTTATTGACGGGTTCATCGAGGCTACAAAAAACAGCTAGTTTATGTCTGCGAGTGCCGATTTCAACAACATGATTTTTTTTTTTCCTCTTGCTGTATGTTTGTGATTGCACGCATCTGTGTGTGTGCGTGTGTGGGTGGGTGGGTGTATTTGTGCTGGTATCCGTGCAGTAGGTGATGAAGGGCAGGTTTATAGACACTGCAACTTGGTAGTGTGGATGTGTCACTGGTAGACATTAAGTTTGATTTATTTAGACTCGGTGTCAGGCTCACAGGCTTCAGCTTCCCGATCTCAGGTGTCTCGCTTGGTGGAACATGCTCGCTTAATTCTAATGTGTTGAAAATATTTAAGAGTGTTTACTTGACTTGTAAATAGTGCAGGACTGAGAATGCCTCTCGTGCATTTAAAGTGTCTGGAATTTAAGTTGCCGAGCGTACGTGCATGCGTATGTGTGTTGCGCTCCTGGACTTATGCAAGACACTGAGCACTGGTGACAGTCAAAGGGAGCCTATTAAAGCAGCGCGTTTGTGACTGATGAACAAAGGTGTCAGGTCTTTTGCATTGCCGGATTTTCAACTCAACCGGTGTTTTGTTTTCCCCAGGGAAGGGTGTGAGAATAAAATAAAACTTGTCTCAGCATGTGGTAAATATTCTCCTTGGATGCAGCAGAGCAGTAGAAAAGCTGAATTTCTCTGGGAGATGCACAGAGTGAGGAGTTCCAAAACTTCCATGTCCACTGTCGTGAATATATCTGAATGACTGCCAGTGGCGTCCAAACGAGAGGGGGGGAGGGGAAAAAAAGCATCCGTTTGTGACAGAGCTCCTGAAAAGTGTCCCGGGTTTCTATGCTGCCTGTGACACAAGCATGGTGTTTCTACTCTGTGTGTATGTGTGCATTTCCAGGTCTTCAGGGGTGTAGACGTTGTCACGCTGCCAGCAGCGGTTATGTTATTTGCCATCCAGGTAGTCGTCACACGGCTTTAATTTGTATTGAGGAATTGACAAATGAGTTATGACACTGGAGCTGTCTCTCCTGGGAGACGGAAGAAGAGAGTGATGGAGTGAAAGAGAAAGTAAGAGAGATGCAAGTTGTTTTTCAGAGAACATCTGTAGTTTTGCTCATGAGGCGAGTGCCTGGGTAATAGCTGCACAGCTATTTGCATTTATGAAGAAGAAAATAATTCAGTTCAGGATATTTTCCCCATCTGTTTCATGCTTCTTGGCTATTGTTCATTCTTGTGTGGATGTATTAGTGTTAAGAACGTATTTACCTTTAAAATATGCTACACCATTTAAGTGTTGTGGTTTTTGTTACAGATCAGAATGATCTCTTTAAACTTTGCAGTTCCAGCGACAGAGCTCACGACGACCCACGCGATCATTTTTATTCAAGTTCTAATCTCAGAGCTGTCACCGTTTTCATGTGCCGTTGACCTTTTTCCAAAAAGGTGGAAACACACCGCAAACAAAGTGTGCAGTGCCGTGCTCGAGCAAAATAGAGACAGTGAAGTAGATCAATATGTCACCGACTTGGATGACATGTTGGACAGGTCCTGGACATGGTTGTGAGTTATGAAGGAGGCACTAAATCACTTCCCATGTTCTGATTTGTGTCTGGTTTCCTAAGCACTTCTTGTGGCCAGAGGGGGAGGTGTGTGTGTGTGTGTGTGTTTGTATCAGTGTGAGGGGATGGGTGTGTTCCTGGAGAGAAGGTAACGAATGCTGGGGGCAATGCCTGCCTGGGCAAGTTTTTTCTTTTTTCTTCTTTATGTTGCAGGCCAGAGAACAGAGAGGAAATTCAAACCAAAATAACCCCGGTGCCCTTGCCTGAGAAATGTGCCCCACGCTCCCTAAAGATATCCTCTCTGCTCTGAGGGAAAGGTCACAGCAGTTGGATGGAGCTGGGGGATGGGGGAGGTGGGTGATTGCAGGGAGCCTGACATGCCCCCCCCCCCACACACACACACTCACACACCCGGGGGCGCAGGATACCTGGGACAATATCTCAGTTAGGCTCTGTATACTTCATTAAGACTTTTGTGAACACAGGATGTTATCTGATTCTGCCGGTGTCTTAATTATCTCTGATCACTTTTTGGCACCAGCCTGTGTGTGCTGTCATTTCTGTGAGTCTCTGAGGAGACAAGAAAGTGTAAGGTGTTATATTTCAGCTGGCTTGAAGTTTTTTTTTCATCCCTTTTTCTGTTCAGCATCTCTCCTGGGGCCCCTTCTTTTTTTTTTTTTTTTTGAAAACAGACTTTTTTCTCTGTGGATTGTGACGGCTGTTTTGTGCTGACAAAGACAGAGTCCTCACACACAAGGCCATAGTGGTAGTTGTTATGCTAAAGGAATCTGACCTGATGTCACACACTGTCATAGGAGCGGAGGCCTTTGGGTGTTTTTGTCAGCCACGGAGCTTTCTGATTGGGCTGGTTTGTGTTTAGAGAGGATGGGGTCGTGCCCTCTAGAGCACGGGGTTAAAGGTGAAGTGTCGTCATGGAAGTGTAGAGCTTGGGATAGAAAGGGCAGAGGCCTGCCGCATTGGGATTCTGGGGCCTGGGAAATCAATGTGACGGCTCCGAGGAACCAAAAACCCGCTTAGTAGACTCAAACCTCTTACCCACTTGGTTCTTCTATATTTCATTCAGCTTCTTTTCTGCTCAATACAATATCTGTGCCGGCTTCAAAGGTTACAGCCATTATTTTTTTAAACTGAGCTGTTTCTGTAAAGATTAATCGAAAAATAATTGCCAGCTGTAACACTTATTATTAAGTTGCTAGAAAGTACAGTCTCCAAGCAGCCATTGTTTACCTTGCCGCGTTGCTTCGAGCGTGTTGAGTGTGTGTGTGTGTGTGGTATGACATGTAAACCCGTGTCAGGCCGTCAGCTCCCAGACACATTGGTGTCATCCAGACAACCGGAGCTGTGCGCTGTGCTCCCTGCCTTCATGGCATTCGAAGCCCTGCTCATCTCTGTAAATCGTCTCTGGCTGTGTCTGTGAGACAGCTCCAAAAACCCCGCTGCTATGTGCGGGCGCGTTTGTGTGTACGTGTGTAAAGAGTGAGCGTCGTCACCAGACACTAAATAACAAAGTACAGCACTTGGGGTGAGAAATATAGCGATATAAGTGCATCACATTAAATCCAGCATTTACTTAACACGTCACTGTGGTAATCTTTTCTGGCTGTAATGTGGTTAAGGATATTTAGGTGTAGTTGTGGCTCAGCGCAGCTGCTTCTGCTGTGACTGTTCCCTCTTTATTAGGTATTTTCCCCCTCGCTTGTTGATGCTAAGCACTTCTTCCCCTCAGATGAATAGGCTATTATTGAGATATTACCGTGGATATGAATATGTGTTAGTCAATGAACAGCCATAACAAGATAGATCTTATTGGGGGAAAAAAAAAAGCTTTTCCTGCTTGTAAAATGTCATGGTGATTTGGGATTTAGAGTTGTGTGATGTAGAATTTCACACCGCCGTTTCCACTTTTGTACAAATATGCTGTTGTGGGTAGCTAATGCTTACAGTTTAAGTGTAGCATCTTGATTTTTCCATAAAAATCACATCCCTTGAAACCCCGTTGGCTACCCTGTATTACTGGGTGATATTTTAATCCTGTGATGGTCAAGTGTTTGGCTTATTTTACGAGTGGTGAAGGACTTTAGGTTTTTAATTTGACAAGACAATTGGAAAATATCTGTTTGCTTTGACAGCATTTTAAAAAATTGTTTTTCTATATTTGTTCAAAGAAATTCTGTTTTTATACAGAACGAGCTTAAATCTAAACATGAATCTTTGGATTATACAAGTTGTACATGTGTGAGTTTGTGTGTGCAACTAAAAAAAGAGTTATTATGCTTGTAATTTGGGCTATAATAGTGTGTGTTTTGTTAATGTATGTTCATGCAATGAAGCTGGGAAATGTGTCCAGTTGGCGTTTTTGTGTGTGTGTGTGTGTGTGTGTGTGTGTGTGTTTTCATTTTGTTTTTTGCATACACATCCATATGTATCCAGGTGTGTGTGTGTGTGTGTGTGTGTGTGTGTGTGTGTGTAGAGCAGCAGCTGAGGGCTGGTGTCGGCATGGCAGCGGTTGGCGCGTTGTGTGTTTTTAGCCGTGTGTGTGTTGTCAGTTCGCTGTGTGTAAGCAGTGAGCCAGGGGAACGCTTGGCTGCCTATTCAGGCCGGTGCAGACCCTGCTGTGCCCAGCTAGCATGAGCTGCTGGCGGGTGCTGGAGGGCACAGCACTGGGAAAAGGGAGTGGGAGGAGGGGGGGGGGGGGGGGGTTGATGCTGGCAGGGGGTGGGGATCTGCCATGCTGAGGTGTATGACTGGACCCTCTGGCAAATGTTAG
The DNA here is from genome assembly GCF_900324465.2 of Anabas testudineus. Lineage (NCBI taxonomy): Eukaryota > Metazoa > Chordata > Actinopteri > Anabantiformes > Anabantidae > Anabas > Anabas testudineus. The sequence goes on from NC_046618.1 coordinate 8,081,304, forward strand.
ATCTTGTCACCACCAACATTGCCCTAATCCTCATTTCTTCCTTAGCCCCGTACCCTCTTCCCCCACTTACACCATATCTGTAGTCCTTGGGAGGGAGATTGGGAGAGGGAGAGAGAGAAATTTGCAGAGAGCGACGGCAAGAGACACAAACAAAACGGGGAACAAGGGGAGGCTTAGCTGCCTGACCTTTTACCAAATCCCCCCACTTTTCCATTCCAGTGGTCGCAGCCCAGACAGGCTGGGGGGAAAGCCTGCCTCGCTGCCTGCATGTCTGCCTGCCTGCCTGCCTGCCTGCCTCTCTCGGTTGTCCCAGCTCCCTGGCTTGGCCTGGGTTTGCCTTTTGTTAACACAGCGTCACTGCTGCCTATGGGTTTTTCTGAAAGCAGAGGAGCAGGGACTAGAAAACAGTGAGCAAAACAAAATAACAAGTGTTTAAGCAGCACAGAAAGATGAACTAAACAGGGGAACACGGGGGGTTGCGGATGAGATGGAGGTTGTTGGCGTGCTTGTGTTTTCTCTTAGGTGAGCAGCAGACTGACTAGAGTGTTGTGATCTGCAGCCTCTGTGCCCAGACTGTGTCGTCTATCACAGCTTCTCCCTTCTCTGACACATGTAACTCAGCTTGTCAGAGCTGTTTTCTATCTGTCTCTACACTCAGACACCTAGTTGTCCCTGCACTGTAAAGCTCGGTGTCTTTGTGCGGCAAACCGATCCGTTTCAAGCATCCACATGGAGCAATGCTGTGGTATGTTCTGTGTGGTGAGGAGATGGGAGAATAATCAGTGTGATTTTAGTGAGGGATCTCTAACATCTTCACACACGTTTCCCCCGTGCTCTGGGCTTGCTTGGAGGCAAAACCCAAAGCACACAATGCAACACTAGTGTCACAACACATAGTCCTTCCATTACCTTTTTCCTAGCTGCTGTGATCCTCTGTTCCCTGTTGCATTTTTGTGTTTCTTCAAAACTTTTCCTGCCTCATTTCTGCCCTCTCCTCCCTCAGCGCGCCGCAGTCTGTATCTCAGCAGATGAAGTGTGACTCTGTGCTTTTATGTATAGTTTAGCCAAGCGCTTCCTGTCCTCGTCAATCTTTCCCTTGACTAATTTTTTTTCGTTACGCGGCACAAAGTAATTTCTCTCCACATGTGAAGCATGCATCTCAGGTGTCAGCATTAACTCTCTGCCAAAGCTGATTTTTTTTATGTGACGTGTAATCAACCTGTATATGGATTTTCTGGAAGCGTGGCGCAACCATTTAATATGAGGCTCCACACTTTGGTGACACAGGGTCGATACCGTGGCACGGCCATTATAGCAATAAATTGGGTCAAGCAGGGTTAAAGGCCAGTTTTCTCAGTGTCCTTTGACCCTCTGACCAGAGGTCATGCAGCAGTGCTCCCGATTTGCACGCCTGACCATGAGCAATTGAATGCAAATGTATGTTTGTGTTTTCACATGTGTATATTAGATGTGATGTGAGTGTGATGAACGAGGAAGCTTTGCTTACAGCTTCTTTTTCAGGTTGTATTGAAGGGAGGTGGGAGTTGGAATAGTGCTGAATTATTTTCACAGTGCAGATTTAGAGTGGGATGTGAAAATGACACTGGTTTAATTAGAAGTGTGTATTTTAAATGGTTCATCTGTATCAGAGAAGGCCAGTTGCTTCAAGTTGCTTTTTTAATTTTGTTAATTAACCTTTTTCTCTCTGTGCTTGTCTGCAGAATCAGAACTGTCCCAGAGTAAGACTGGAGCTGGTGCCCCGGGGGCCGGAGGAGGAGGTGGTGGGAGCAGTGGAGGGAACCACCTGCAGTGCCTGTCCGTCCACTGCACTGATGAGCTGGGGGACAGTAAAGGCCGAGGGGGGCCCGTCTCATCTTGGCGTTCTCTCCATTCTGATATCTCCAACCGATTTGGGACGTTCGTGGCGGCACTGACTTGAACAAAAGGCAGGCCCAGCGGGAAGACAGAAAGAAGATCATAAAATAATAGGAAGGAAAGCTTCAGAGACAAAGACTCGTGATGAGGACGATAACAAGGTGTCGATGAGGCAACTGCGAGCAGCTCTTGCCTGTTCAGGGAGAGAAAGACATTTACACACAAATGCAAACATGAACACAGTCACATGCATACACACACACAAACACACACACACACAAAGACGCAGATACACACATGCAAATACCATGTTTTTTCGAACACATGCAGTCACACTTTAGGACACTTTCTGACACACTGCTGGACAATACAGCGCGGGCTCCACTCAACATGCCCAAATCTGGAAAACCTCAAATCGATATTTTTTTTTCTTTTATTTTCTTTGTTGAAGAAAAATAAAGAAATGTCAAAGGAGGAGAATACAAAACAAGAAGAAGCAGGAAAAGATATTTTCAGTTGTCATTGGCTGTGGTTGTATATTCCCCCAAACCAAATTCATAGTGTCCTAATAAACAGAACATGAGGGATTTCTCCCACACACTGAAATGAGGCCCACGTGTTGATAAAAGCTGAAATAGAGGAAGATGGTGAAAGATGGTGATTATGCATGAATGTACGCAATGATGTTTTCCATCTTTATCAAAGAAAATGTAACTTTTATCATTTGCTGCTGTTGTAGTTCTCTATTTTTTTCTGTTGGTGACAACGTCTCTTCTCTTCTCTTCTCTTCTCTTCTCTTCTCTTCTCTTCTCTTCTCTTCTCTTCTCTTCTCTTCTCTTCTCTTCCTCACAAGCTCAACCACTCGTATACAATCCAGCCAATGGGAACTGAAAGTGGAGGTCTAGAGTTGTTCGTTTGATAAGGGAATTGAGGAAAAAAAAAAAACTATTGGTATTGCACATGTATAATAAGAGAAAATTTGCTGTGTGTTAGGCAATCTTGTAATCTTTAAATAAAGCTTCTGTTGAATTTGAATCTCTGAAACAATAGATGGAGGACTGTGACGGCAATTTACAAACTGATTTTTGTTTTTTGTTTTTTTTTTCTTTTCTTTTTTTAATAATATGTAAAGTGCAGTCGTCTGTTTTCCTGCATATTGTATATATCTGTATATGTTTTATTGAGTAACTAAATAACAATAAATATGACGTTAAAGGTGGCACTTGGCTTTTATTCTTTTGTACCCTAAGGAACATATTTGTCATAGCAGCAAACATGAAATCCAAAATAGTCTTTCAAAAATTGGTATTCTGTGCACAGTATAACATCTACTTAAAGCTATCTATTCAAGGAATATTCAGTATAGAATAGTGTGTGCCCCGAGGATCATCACTGAATTATAGAGGTGTCTACAGTATATTCCAAGTGACAGATATGACAGGGATGTTGTGAAGTGATGCACACTACCTGACAAGCATGCAGGAACCTGCGCCATATTAAAACCAGAAGCAGCAACATAAGGAATACATAAAAATGTGGCTTCCTGGTGGATTAGGCAGCCAAGACGATTAATTTCATGTACACCTGCTTGCAGCCTGCGTTGCATTTTAGCCACCTATCTTTCCTGACGCTTTCCTCAATCCTTATTGCCCCTAAAAAACAGCGACAATAAAAAAATGTAACTTTAAAACGGTCCAAAAACAATGGAGATAAGTAATGCATTTTGCAACGTTTTACTTAATCTTCTGTAAAGGCTGCCCTCACTTTCCTGTTTTTCTCATCATCTCTGTTGTTTTTGGCTACCCAGCACCATCTTACTACTCCCTCCTCTCTCCCAGCCTCCTCTTGGAGCCTCATGCGCGCGCACACTTGCACGCACACACATGCACAACCCACTCCCCAGGCCCTCTTTGGCTCACCTGCTCTTTATTGGCCATCTGCATGGATGCTTAATGCTAATCAATAACTCCCCTGTGTGCCAGCTCTGAGGTGGAGACGTCAATGCTACCTAACAGGGGTAGTGATCAACCTGCATCTCTGCTGTCTCATATACACACACACACACACAGACTGAAGCTCCCTGCAGGATCCTGTCTGTGTTATTCAGGTGTGTTTGTGCTTGCTGCTGTACCCTGTTCCTGCTGTGCAGGACTGCAGAGCTTGTTGTCAATGTGATGCACAGAGAGCTGCAGCATTAGCAAACAGCAGAGACTGGTTATATGAGAGACTGTCATGTCACTGGGGAGAGTCTGTTTAAGAAGGGAGAATGGGGGAGAGAGTGGAAGACGGCTGGAGAATATATGCTGATTACACGGCTGACTGTGAAACTGAAGCTGGAGATAGAGTTCATCAGTTAGATTTGATCACTCCAACAGTAAAAAGTTATTCTCGTGTTTATGTGTCAGTGCTTACTGGATATTTCTCAGTGCTTCGTTCTTGAAAACACGTTGTTCATTTGGCCACAGTCCCATGCAGTAATACGATGTGTCATAATTGTTCTGTACTGATTGTTCTCAATTGTACAAAAGGGCATGAAGTTCACAGTAACTGATGAGACTGGTTTGACCAGTATTTGGTGATAGTGATGAAATAACCAATGAGGATACATTTAATAGATCGTAAGGCAAAGTAATACAATGCAAACTATGTCTTTTCAGAGGTTGGTCAGTTACTACTTACTGATCAAAACGTGCTTCGGTGCCGGGGTATTACATTTCCACAGTAACCAGTTTGTGTATTCCAGTAGACTCCTGTGGTAACACACTACCTGCCTGGCTGGTTTGGCTGACCTCTTTTAATACAGGACCAGGGCTTGTACTCACATGTTTCTGAAGCAGACAGTTAGTGAGTATATGGTTATTGTCATCTATCTGCCTACTTGAATTAGTTCAAATCTAAGGTCGTTGTAATGAATCTGCTACGTTATTGCTGGAACGGATCGAAACATACTTAGTACTCAGTTACTCTGGAGCTCAACTCACATGTTAATTGTCTGGTGTGTGTCATACGAGCTGGATGTGGAAGTAAGAAGTACGCCTGTTTTTCCAAACATGCCTGTAACCTAGCCGCATGTCATGCAGGACAAAGAGGCCTTGGGATATTGGCTCTAGTCAAGATGTATGGTGCTGGACCTTTTCCTTCAATGGGCTCCTCTGCGTGGCAGCCATATTGGGAGTACTGTGTGGTCGCCTGAGAACTTGTGTGTTTCCCAGCCAACGTGCATCTAAAGAATAACAATTTCAGTAGCCATGAAGACCATCCATGGAGCCATGGGGGCCGTGGCCAGGAAGCTCGGCCAAACACTCTCCTCTCATGCAGCTTTCTATGTACTCCTATAAATACATCTCCTATTTGTATAGAGGCGATATGCATCTTTGGGAAAATACCACAATGTTGACATAAGAGCACCCTCTACACCCCCTCCTCCATCTTACTGCCCCTCTCTCTTTCTACCCCTTGCTGAACCTTTCACTGCTTGAGAGAGAGAGACAGAGGGAAAGCAAAAGAGGGAGAGAAGGAAAAAGAAATGGAGGGAGACTAGGACTAAAAGAAGTGTCTCTTAGAGGCCTCCACGGTCTTTAAGCCACTATGGTATCCACCAGAGCCCTCACATACACTCTGCCTCTAAAGGGCTTTTGTCCTGTAAAGAGGGGGTTTGGCTAAATTGGGGGTGCTTGTGGATTGGCGGGTGGGATTGGACTTGGTGTAGTATGTTTGGCTCCCACGTCTCCATCACTGGAATGGTGAACTTTTTTTTTAAGCTAGGGAATTGAGAGGTGGGGTGTGGAGGGGCAAAAGGGGTTGTGTTTTTTTTTTTTTTTTTTTTGAAGGGGTGGGGGGAGGTTGGAAATCTTCCAAAGAGTGCCTTTTTGCTTTCAAAGAAAGCTCCACTTGTGTAAATGTGCTCTTTGTCCCTTGGCCTATTGTTTGAATAGCATTGTGGACTTTTTGTGGGAAGCTCACAGGGGCCTGGGGGACCTAGGGGGCCAAAGAGATACCAAGGGGGGCTCTGCCCAAGTTACTCGGACCCAGGACAACAGAGCTGTGGAGACACCGAGGTTGAATTAAGAAATGTTTGCGAACACACATAAATCTATATTGACACAAATGCAGGGAACCACTCACTCAACGTTTGGCTTCTCACTGCACAAATATGAGAACATGTTAAAGATAGTGGGCTCTAATTCATCAATGTGACGTTCATTAAGCAAACACCAGCAGAGATCACAGCAGATCTCTCTTAGCAGTATTCTCCTTGCTCATAGAAACCATGTGAAAACACTCTGCCTCCCTCCCCCTGTAAAGGGATTTTTTGACAGAGCGGATTGACTCGGGTCTGTCCCCATTTTTGAAAGGTGCCAGCAGGTGGAAGACAAGCACAAAGCATTTGCATGTTAGGACCATTTCTATTGGTCAGTCATATAAAATGTTTACCAATGTTGTAAAATTATGAAGTTTAAGTTCATTAAAATCACCGAGCTGGGACCTGCAGATGGCAGGAGACGGAAACATGCTTTTTATTTCTATTCCTGTGATAGATTCCTTCTGCGTGATTCCAAAACACAACGCAGTTAAACAAAAGAGTTGTAATGATACAATATCAGTGCAACAGGTGCATGTAGTTACACAGACCAGAAGAAGACTTAAATTCAAATCCAAAGAGGATAATCCAGTGAGGATAAAGTAAGGCTTAGTAAATCTCCCTCTTCCTTGTCAGGATGGTCTACCTCTCTAGTTTCTGTTACTCTGTCTTCTCTGTCTCTTGTAAATCCCTGTCCCAGCAGCATGGCCAGGCTTTGAACAGTCCCTGTGCTTCCCGCAGTTGGTTAGACACCCTTCTGAGGTCTCCTCTACTGTCATCACCAGATATCCTGTGACCTCTATTTCCTCGAAACCCCCAGCGTAGTGCACGGGCTTTCTGCTGGAAAGTGATTGAGCATGGCACCCTGCTCCAGCCCTGTCCTGCTTTGTCTGGGGACGTGTGCCTGTGTCAGGAACCACAATTAGTGGGGCGCGTCCCCTACCATTAATCACAGAACAGTCCTGTATCTCAGAGCAGGCTCAGTACCCCACAGCCGCACTCGCTGACAACTTGCTCAACATCAGCACCCGCATGACCGTGGAATTCTCATTTAAAACGTATCTATATGAGATTCAGTGTTTTTTTTTTTGTGTGTGTGTCTCTAATGAAAATTCAGTACCCACAGCGGTTAATTTATGTTGCACTATAATCACTTGCTGTGGTGAAATGTAATAATCTATCTGTCCAGGAGTTTCTCCAGATCTGAGTTATTAGCATTTCTTACAAATTGGAGTGCATTTCAAACTCAGCTTTATTATGTCTTGTTGAGAGGTTTCATATTTATTAAAACTCTTTCCAGGGTCCAGTCGAAGTCTTTACCTGAAAAACTATTTTTGTGGCATCTAGAATGGGGTTAAAAACCGGAATCAGTGTACGACATGACAGCTTCAGGTGCACTTTGGAGCCCACAAAGATGCTTTACAGTGAATGAATGGAAACCGTTCCGCATTTTGCACAATGCAGCACAGACAGAGGGCAAATACAAACCTGATCTCAAGAGGGAAAACACATCCTCAATTCCCTCTTCCTATTCAGATCAATACTGTGGCAGGATGTTAAATATTTGTCATCAGACAATCACACACTAAAGAAACAAATCAATGGATGTTGGGGGCCGGGGGGCTCTCAGGGGCTGCAATTTCTTTTTATTTATTTATTTTTTTTGATAGGCACAACCATGAGGAAATTGATGGGGGGATCTTGCAGTTGGAGGCATGTTAAGAGATCCTGCTCTGAAAACGGATAGCCAGAGTTTAGCTGTCAAACAGAACAGAACTCGGTTAGTCTGGCTGCAGGTTTGCCCACCTTTCCTTCTTCACCCACAAGCGTGAATGTAACACATAACGACACACACGCATAATGCTCACAGACACAAACTGATGTGGAGATACGCGAGCACACTATCTGTCACACACACACACACACACACACACACGCATAAACACACACTGCTCTGTATGCTCCCCTTTCTCTCACTGTCTTTATTTAACGCATAATGAATTTTGTGCCTGGTCTCTTTCGATCTCTCTCACTCTGTCTCTCTCTCTCTCCTTCTCTCTCTCTCTGTTCCCCTTGCTTTATAAAAACAGAGGAATGAAAAGCAGCCAGATGGTAGCTCAGGCCTAATATAAAATCAATACAATGCCTCCAAGAGAACTGAAGGGGGGAAAAAAGAAGAAGAGTTGGTGAAAAAAAGAACATTCAAACACTACGAATGCCAAAATAGAGTTCTTTGGTTTCTCTTTTTTTCTCCACCCCTTCTCTGTCTCTTCTCCTCTTTCTCTCTGTCTCTTTCTCTGACACGCACAAGTATGAGTACTGACACACACACACACACACACACACATGCATGCACATTGCCTCAGTGTACTTCAACCACCCTCTCCAGCTTTGAGTAGACCCAGGCCGCTAAACTTCCCCACCTCACAATGGACCTCTGGGGAAGGCAAAGGCAGCTACTTGTGCATATGAGTGTACGCGTGTTAGTGTATGTCACTGCGAGCACAAAAGAATGTCAGGACATCTCATTGGGTCACAAATTAAGAGAGAGTGGGAGGGCAAGGTAGAGATAGCCTTTGAAGAGGGAGAGGACTGAGGGCCATTGAGAAGTCATTAGGATAATGATAATTGGCATGGTGAATAAGCAAAGAGAGAAAAGGGGGAGGAGAGTATGTGCATGTGTTTATGTGTGTGTGGTGGGGGGTAACAGATGCAAAGAGGTGATCCATTAGAAGATAATTTGATTGACAGCCACATGTTGGATGAAGCAAATGCACAGGTGAAGTTTGAGAAGAGTCCTGGCTTATTATATGTGAACAAGAGAGTGATTGTATGTGATAGGAAGAGAGAAGGATAGATAGTGTGTGTGTGTGTGTGTGTGGGGGGGGGTGTCAGTCGCTCCAGCCTGTGTGTGTGAGGAGCAGCAAAGCCTGTCCCTCGGTGACTGGGCCTGCTTGCCGGGTGACAGATAGCCCAGGGAGAGAGGGGACACCAGGCTGTTTAGCTGATAATTAAGGGGGTTTTATCTTAATTTGAGCTGTTACTCTCTATCCTCTACTGTGATTTATGAGTCGCTGGCCCAGCCCTGCTCCCCAGCTCTGCCCCTTAGCATTGAGACAAAGGAGCCTCTTCTCTCTGTACACATAGGACACACACTGACACAGATTATCACACATTGACACACAAACTGATAATTGTGTGACGCTCAGGGCTTAGATTTTCACATTAAGTCTCGAAGGAGTGCAAAAGCTCAAAGTGCACAATATCAGGGCGCTGGCTGATTGATATCTGCATGCAGTGGTGCAGCAGTTCTCCCTTTTGCCCTTTTCTCAACGGAGACTGAGACTCTGGTGGTACTGAACAATACAGAAAAGGGGCCGAGGCTTTAACCTGTTGCTGGCTGACCCTAGAGAGAAACACAGAGCCGTGCAGGATTGGGTTCCTGCAAGGTGGAGTGACCGCAGGCAAGAGTTAACTCAATCTTCAACTGGGTGGGGTACAGGGTGAAGAGGGAGCAGGGTGGGGGAAAGGGGTGTAGTAGAGGCAACAATGTGAGCCACTGTTCTCAACCTATCACCCCCAGGGTCATGGAGGAAAAGACATGCTAGTGCAACCTCATCTCCTCATGTCGCCTCTCACATAAAGGCTGGGGATTTCTGCAGCACACCGGCTTGGATGTTGTTTTTACCCAGATTGTGGGTAGATCTTTTAGCCAGGCGTGTTTCAGGCTGCACAGTAGTAATCCCACAGGTATTTGGCTGGAGGGAGGGACCTTCACACCTCTGTCAAAATGGTGGAGGGCATGAAGAGTGTGAGGGCGTTTTTGCAGGTGTGTAAGCGAAGACGTCACCCTGTCTGTCTTTCTCCTGCCTAAACCTTTCCTGTTGGTTTACATTCAGGAGATATTTCTAACATGTCGTACAATTGGTAACGTAGAAACTGTCTTGCAGCTATTTCTACTGTTGTCAAAACATATGTGGCCCATTTTTGAGAAAATAATAGTACATTTGAAAAGGAATTCAAAGATGTTCTACCCTGTGTAGACCAAAAGGCAAGAAATGGCAAAGCCCACTTTAGTCAGAGGACATGTACATACATGCATATGAGTCTATGTGTGATGAGATGTACAATAGGGATAGGTGTTCACTGCTGGAAGTTCTCCCGTTGACCCTCGACCCTTGTGAGTCAGAAACATGTTTGTGTTTCCAAAAAGGCCCTCCTCCTTTGCTCTTATCTGTAGTCTGGTGGGAGGAAGGAGGGCTGCAAGGGAAGTTGTGGTTTCAGCCAAAGGCACAGAGTGCTCTGAGGGCATGAAACCTCATCTGTCCCCTCCTCATCCATCCATCTAGGCTCTTAACTTTCACCCCTGACCCTGTCACACCCTCCTGTGGGCTCCAGCAACAACAAAAGCAGGAGATTAGGGAAATCAACAGGCTAGAGGGGATTACTGTAGCCCTTTTCATCTCAGGCTGTGCTCACAGTTGACACAGTCTGTTAGCAGTACTTCAACTTAATCTGAGTGCAGTTTACTTTTTAGTTTGTGTACTTATGTTAGCCTCGGTTTGTACATAGATTAACTGTGGCAAAATCCACAGAAGTAACAGATACAGTCGGTTTTGGGCATGTCGTACTCATTTTCACTTAAAACACATCCAGTGCATTGATAAGCACACGCAGCACACATGTGATTAACTAACTTAGCAGGAAGATGTATTTCACATGTATTTCCCATATTTTGTCGGCTTCAGAAGCCGGTGAGCCACGTTCTCTCAATGTAGCTATATCAAACCCAGGCAGGAAATGGAAAACCCCAAAAGGAAGTCAGTGAATTTAGTGACGCGTGTGTCTAGAGAGGTGCCAAGGCCCAGCGGGTCACAAAGAGCAACACAACTTTACAGCCATTTTTATAGAGTGATGTATGTATTGTATTACTGCAGAGACCCACAGTACATAAAAAAATATACAGTGTTACTAGGATTTTGGTTGTAACATATTTGGCTGCAGCACAGTGAGTAAGTAAGTTTTACACTCAATTAATAATGAAATAAGGAGTTTTTTTTCCCTTGATGAAGTACACCATTTAATTTATGCATACTTATGCCTCTTAATTATAGGTAAGTCGTTTTTCAATCCGCCTCTGCTTCTCAGTCTCCTTTGCCTTCCCCCTTTTAACCCAGTGAAGCACCCCTGAACTGCTTTGCTCCTCGGATTCTGGCAGCAAGTCAAAACTATGTGCTCGACCCTCTAGAAGCACGTCTGCTAACTGTTAAGCCGGTTAGCTCTTAATACCAACAACAAACACTCTTTTTCTGTGCTGGCCCTGGGCACAGAGCACAGTGAGCTGCCTGTGAGAGAGGTCAGACAACTCTATAATCGGACTCTACCCATCTGCCTTGTACTCTCCGACGCCGAGCAGCAGGTTGGGCTTCTCTGCGGGGGACTAAGTGGGACATGGGGACACAGATGCCCATTAACACTGGACCATTCAGAGGGCTTAAGCCCTATTGTAGCCACCCAGTGATCTCACAATAAGCAAATCATTTAATGTGGTATTTGTGTGCTTTGCTTGTGTACGTGCAGAGCCTGCGAGTGGGAGTGAACGTGTGGATGTGTGAGAGCCAGTGTTATGAACATGCATAATTATGTGTGGAGAGGTGTGTGTATGCCTGTATATTTATGAAGTGCTAGTTCAGACATTTAATTTGCCACAGCCTAGTGAATGTGCAAAGAGGCGTCTCACTAGATGTGTGCTGCCACCACCCTCTTTGCCCTCCTCTGCCTCCCAGCATTCCTTCTCTTCCTTAAGTCTCCCACCCTTATTTTCTCTAGTCTTCTTCCACGCTCCCTCCCACAGCCCTGCCCCCGCTCCCCTGTTCCCGCACCCCATGCTGAGGCTAATTTTAGAGCTTCTTCCCTGGATTCCAGCATCCAGCTGGAGGTGTCTTTCCACCCCTGCTCAGGAGCATCTCTCATGGATGTGCTCCACTAAGCACCCCAACGTTCCTCCGGGGCACGTAAAAGGTGTGCTGGAGGGGAGGGAAGGTGGTACGCTGGTGAAGGTGGGGGTAGAAGCACTTTAGTTCAGAGCTCGAGTCTTTTAACCATGCCAAGTGCCATGGTAACAGGAATCTACTTCTTTGATGGGTGATTTTCTCTTTTTTTGTTTTGCTTTTCCTCCTCGTCTGTTCACCCTATTCACTGGAAGAGTGATGTTCTCCACTCAGGAGTCTAAACTCGCAGGTGATTGGTTAACAGAGTCCCTGGTGATCTATTAACAGACAGTACACCAAATAGCATGGTGAACATGGTTAAAGGCGGCTTTCTGTCAAATGAACTGAAGCAGCACACACATAGCTGCACAAGCACACCCCAAAAAGCACAATATACACACATGCATCGATGTCTGCGTTAAATGTGTCCTGTCTGGAATACTCTTGCTGGGTAAAGTGCTGCATTGTACCTGCTATTTATGCAATTCAGGAGAATCATATCTGTCTCTGTGATTTCCTGGAAATTACTGTTCATAGTCTGCATGTAAAACATCACTTGCTACAATTGTTAATGAATATAAAGGACATGTAGTGCAGTCTCTGTTCGTAATAGCTGTATTAGATTACACTTCCAGTAAAAATGTTTTTACAAAAAACCATTTGTGCTGATGACTTAGATCACTGTGTGGAGTTTTGGAAGGGGTCACATTGACATGTCAATTTGCACTGCAGATTTTGTTTGATGACAAACTGTATTTAGCACTTTTTTTAGTTTATATTTGTTAGAAAGGGCATCGCCCTGCCCCTGCACATACAATTGTAATATGGATAATATGCAAACCTTTCAGTTATTTTCAGTGAGTTTGGTTTCTCTTGTTAGCTAACACAGAAGTGCTGTCCCCTCAAAGCACAGTGGAAAAATGGCCCCAGTAATGTTTTTATGCTTTCCCAGAATTGTGTTTCCTCTAAACTATCACTGTTCTTCTGTATCACAAACTGAAATTGAGATTGGAAGTGTTTTACCATCATCCCACTGTGATCTCAATAGCTGCTGCGCTGCCTTTAAAAAACAGCAGCAGAAAGATACAAAACAAACTGGGCAATGTCTCACTTTGTCATCTGTCCGCCTGGATTTGCTTTCTTGTTGTTGTTTTTGTCCTAGCTTTTGGGCCAAATTCTTACATGCAGGCGTTCATTCAGCTGCTCTAACAAGCCTACTGGGGCATGAGCTGAGCTATCTGTGGGACATGAATCGGACCTGGCCAAGGGCACAAATCACAGAGAGACAAGAAGAGAGACCTGACAGCAAAGGACTGCAGCTGAGTTTTCTCCCTCCTTCCCTTCGCTCCTTGGTGGATTTTCTGCGTTTCCTGCTCTCCACACTGCTGTTGAGAGCTCCTTCTTGGCTTGTTAAAATTAATCTCCATGCACGACGAGCGAAGAGGACAGTTGTTTCTCTTGCTTGGACTGCTCTGAGCTGTGCCGAGAACTGGTGGGTCAGCCTGTGTTTGTGTGTGTGTAGTTTTGGACGAAACAAGGATGTGATTCATCATGTGGTGGTCAGGCGGACTCAACAGGCGTAACCACAGCCAGCCACACCAGGCCATCTGAGACCATGCAGCGCTGAGGCATGGCTGGTCTCCACACACAGCATCACTCTAAACACCCCGGGAGGCTGTAGAGGTGGCGTGTGAAATGCACACCAAGGAAAAACTGGAGGGTGCTATGAGATCACATATATGAGTCTGCATGCATGTGTACGTGTGGTGTGCACATATTTGATTTCCGCAAACATGCATGCCTGTGGAAATCAGTGGTTGTGGTGGTCCAGAACCAAATGTATCTGAAATTATTCTGCGAAAAAAAAGGAGGGGAAGGTATGTTGTTGTGTCTTTTTTTTATGTCTTTCTTTTCATTGCTTGCCTGTGGAGAAAGTTTCCGGTGGTGGCTGAGGCCTCAGGTTACTGCGAGAGTGGCGAGGAGGGGCTGTATTTCTATCCGCTCTTCCTCTACATCCCTCGCTGTCTCTCTTTCTCCCTGTAGATTGAGCTGAAGGACATGTCACCACAACAGGGCACTGGATGAGACAAGTTCACCCCTCCCACCTCCTCTCGCCTCCCAACTTCCCTCCCTCGCCTCCTCCCTCCACACTCTTGTTTTTTTCTTTTTTTATTCTGTCCCCGCATACACAAACACATAAACAAACTCAATTAGCTAATGACACTGGCCTGGCCATTGGGTGGTCCTAATTAACGTTTACTGGCTGCCTGATGTCAGCTCTCAGGCAGTGATTAATAACTAGCCCCCTACCACTACACAAACACACACTCACACACATACACAATGTGCAGGCAATGTATACAGAGTGAGGGGTGCCACTTCATTCATATTATGATATTACTATGCAACAGTTTAAAGCTGTGACGACTCAACATGCGCTGCTTGGCTGCAAACCAAACCTGTTTATTTTAATACTAGACAAGCTCTCCTTGGAGGTAGAAGCTGTAATATGATCATTAAATCCTCCGTGCTGTAAAACAGATTAGAGCCGGAGGGGAGTATGGTGAAGTAGTGAGAGGCTCAATCCAAACATACCGGACCCAGCAGACAGTGTGTGAACAGGCCCTGTGGAGCACTCCTCAGGAAAGGCTGCTGTTTAGCTTGCAAAGGGTTAACATCTGTTGGTCTTGCAGACTCCCTGTGTGTGACGCACTGTCTCGATGAGGGAAAGTCTAACAGGAAAGGCAGTCTAAAAAAGGTCCCTGTGCAGCGAGGGCCCAAGGTACGTTTTCTTTGGCCCTCTCCTCACATTTTTTGCACTTGTTTTTCCAATTTGCTTAACTACAGTTCAGTGGTTTTTGGATTTGCCGATTGCTGCATGGTTCCTCTTTTAATTCCACTCGTAGGAGCTTTGTCTATCATTGCTCCTATATGAGGTTCATCCTTTTTTTGTGCCTACTAAAAACACTGACTTGGCAAGTCCCACTTGCCCGCTTCTGGCTCCACTCACCCTCTTCCTATAAGCTGGCCTTTATGATGATGCATAATGCTTTTAAGATACTCATAGATTTCTGGTGATAAAATGGCATCGTACCTGACCCAAAGGCTCCATTTATTTGTGTGTGTGTGTGTGTGTGTGTGTGTGTGTGTGTGTGTGTGTGTGTGTGTGTGTGTGTGTGTGTGTGTGTGTGTGTGAGTGAGTGAATGTGAATGAGATCAGTTGGGAGGGTGGACACTGCAGTGACAAGGCTTCATATGTTAATATGCTGCACATGTGGCTCTGGCATTGGAGGGCTGCGGTAGTCAGAATGACCCCCTACCCATTTCCACCCCATCCCATTCATCCCTACTGAATGTGGCTCTCCATTCACGCTGCTTTCACAGAGGACGGAGAGAGGGAGGGGGAAAGCAGGGGGAGGAGGAGAAGGAGGAGGAGGAGGGAAGGTGGTCTCAGAGGGAGAGAGGTGGCCTTTCTCTTCTCCCTGGCTCAGAGAGAAGGAAAAACAATTGGTGTGCAAATGGATGCCTCTTCCTTATTCCTGGATGACCCTTCTCCTTCCCCCTCCCTCCATCCCTCCTTTCTGGAGTCTCTGGACGTTTAGAAAAGAAGCATGGTGGAGATGATGGCTATTGGCTCTTCATCTCTGTAAAATCTGAATAAATAAAAAAGCAGAGGGTGTATCTCATGGGTGCATGTTTAAACTGTTTTGTGTTCTTTTCTTTATTGTGTGTGTGTGTGTGTGTGTGTGTGTGTGTGTGTGTGTGTGCACTCAGTGAGCTTGCTACCCTGTCAAAAGAGAATGGACCCCAGTGTCCTCTGTAATTTTCATAGGTCAGAACTGACAATGGGCACTTTGATACAGAAGCTGTGGAGATGTAAATCAGCCAATGAGGGGAGACAAAACAACTGTCCTCCCACTGGCCTCCACACCCTACCAAAAAGAGGAATTTAGATTAAAAAAAAGTGGTGGAGCAAAAGGAAAGAGAGAAAAGGCAAGAAAGACATCCCTCCTTTATTTTGATGTTAGTCGCCTTTTCAGATTTTCAGTGATTTTGTGGTGGTGGTATAAGCGGAAGAAATTGAGAAGCAGCAAAGGCTGCTGTGCTAAATGAACTATTTTAGTCAGTCTGCCTCATTCCTGGGAAAGTTTGGAACATCTTCTCCATTGCCTGGCACCTGGAGTTGGTTTCTGGGTAGCAGGACAATAGCAGTGAGGTTGGTGGGTCGTTGGAGCACGGTCCTGTTCGACTCCAGACGTGGACACGCTTCAGGCCTCTCTTAATCCCATCACTCCAGCAGCCCTGGGGCTAAAAAAGACCCACTGGAGAGGGTGGGAAAGCCTCCAGCAGCAACAGTCACATTTCGAATCTCCTCTATAGGACATGTAAATAAGCTTGTATGAGAACTTCTATGAAAAGAGAGAAAGATTGAGTGCAAAGTTTTTTAACTGGATCATAGAGGGAGCAGCAACAAGATGAAGTCATGAACGCATTTTAAACAACAAATTAGAGATGAAACAAACATGCGTACAACTTGATAAATACAGATTCAAGTCATAAAGATGCCACAAATAACAGATGTGTGCCCATGTGCCCTGAAGCCCCAGGAGCGTGGAATCCACCCAGTTTCCGCAGATGGATGACAAATTGCTCATACATGTATGACTCTGGTTCAGAACATGAATGGGCTTGAGGGGATCCCAACAACAGTAGTAGGCAATAGGTTAACAGTGCATGCTAACGTATGATATCCTTGCCCACAGAAAAAGAGATGGATAGGTGGGGATGTTTCACTTGCAAACACACCTCCACTAATGGCTGAGGTCATTGCGTATGGTGTGTGTGGAGGGCTTTATAGAGCAAGAGCTGCAGGGCTGTGCAGAAGCCTCCGAGTGTGAATGAGCAGTGAGGCAGTCAGGCAGACAGACATTGGTCAGAGATAAGCAGATGAAAGCCCTGGGGATGGCTGGTGGGAGAGAGATTGATCCATCAAAGTCCACAGACAGCCTATGTGACATTTGATGCCAAACTCATGAAAACAGCACGTTGATGGTTAAAAGATTTCTGATGCTAACCAGCAAAATGTTTTCTTAGCCTCTGAGAGACACACACAAATTTCATTTGTTTACATTTCATGTTTACATTTCACTGAATCTATAGCTTTTACTCAATTTGACAATTCAATTTAACAATTTGAAACAAAATGTCTCAATACACCAAAGATAAACAACTTAATTATGCATTCAATGATTTGTTAACCAAAACCTTTTTTAAGTGAAGGTACTGGGGTGGAAACTACTGTCACATGCTTTTCACACTATTTCCAATGTTCCTTACATCTGGAGCATGTTTCATGACTCTGGTTATGAACAAATTAACTCAAATCCCAAGTAAAAAAAAAAAAAATCCATGAGGATTGGCAGGTCTTACTTGACAGCAGTGATCTATTACCAGTCGCAGTGCTAGTGGAGACTGGAAAATATAAATGCAAGTAATTTGTCTTCTTCTGTATCTGTATTTATTGGAAGCTTGTCCATTGACTGTTTGCATGCGGAGGCTGAAAACCACCGGTGGAAGTTGCTATTAAATAATGAGCTAAGTTCACCTCCAGTAGGTGCCAAACAGCCTGAGGGTTCGGAGCAGTCAAGTAACAACAACTCCTGGGTATACAGTGTAGCTGACAACAAGTACAGACCATCTTGAAATAGGGCAACATACTTCATTAAAATGTTTATCATGATTGTACAGAGTGATGATTTAGCCCTGGAACCATTCTGGTGGTGCAAATCCATATAAGGCTGTCATGGGGATATCATTTTCTACTATTGATTCCATCTTTATGAGCAAAAACTTTATGGGCTGCAGTAAAATGTTGATTTCAGCCATTGGGTATTATGACTGACCATTTTGGCCATTTAATGTCCCACATATTCACTTGTTGGGATCCCGCGAGGGCGCCTGTAGTTACTCACTCCTGGCTTGTGTCTGTCGAGCAGTATAGTTTTACTAGGCATGTGAGCCTGGTGATGAGGAGCAGTGTGAGAGAGTTTGCTCAGAGCTCCTGTGCTGTGGGAGTGACACATCAAGACACAGAGAGCGCTCTGTTCCAGATATCTGAAGAAGAGGAGCAGGAAAACGATGGCACTGAGAAGTCATGAAAAAGTGTCTTTGTGTCAGAGGGTTGAAAAACAGCCCATTTAGAGTGGTCTGCCTATTAGCTGAACAAAGACAAGGGTCTGTCTCTGAAATCTGCTGCAAAGACTATTTAGTGTGTATACTGTATCAAGGGATAGCAAACAGGATCTTCTTTTTGCGCCTAGCTCTGGCTGTCCCACATCTTTTTAGAAAGGACTCATCCTTTCTCAGCATTCGTCCTCCGGGCCCAGGCTCCTCTCTGCCCCTTTCTCTCCTCTCCATTCATCTTAAAGCAGCAGCTTTCCTTGAGCAAGAAACGGCAGGATGGTTGTGTCTGTTGTTGTTGTTGTTGCCTGTTGCATGAGTCGTGAGCCAAC
The DNA here is from genome assembly GCF_900324465.2 of Anabas testudineus. NCBI lineage: Eukaryota > Metazoa > Chordata > Actinopteri > Anabantiformes > Anabantidae > Anabas > Anabas testudineus. Next base: position 8,099,762 of record NC_046618.1, read on the forward strand.
CAAGCTGAACTGTGTGATCTGCTGTCTGACTAAACTCTTATGACAGGGCCAATGGTAGTTATGTCCCCCAGTGCCCTCTCCTCTTCTCTTAATTTTACTCTATCACTGTTTTCCCCCTCTCCCCTCCATCAAGCTTTAAGTCACTTTAACACAGCTCATGATTGTCCTATCCCCTCCCTCCAGCTTGTAGCCATATATGACACAGCTTTGTCATTTTTCGATGTAGACATGTTGTCTTTGAGGCCTCCAGTCGATGATATCGTGTGGGACACAGCTGTGGCTCCGTGCCCGCTCGTTCACCACGGGGCAGTTTTGTTGTGTCGTACGTTGTTTATTTCTGTACATGTGTGTGAGGCAAAGCAACGTAACCATTCTATTGGGCATGATAGTTGTTTTGTAGGCATGTTGGCTGTGTCAAAACTCATTAGGTCACACGTTGTGTGCAGGGACGTGTAAATGAATCACTCTTACTTTTGATGCAGTGACAGTAAGTATTTAGTATGGGATAAATGAGATATGCATACATTCAGAGGAAAACTAACTATGTTAACTGGTTATTGGATGAAAGCCATCCCTCTGGTTTTGACACGGAACCAGTCGGGCTACTGGTGATGTTCTCTACAAATCTCTACGTACAAAACATGCTGACACAACCACATGCAACTACACATATACCCACATACTGACACAGTTTTATTTGTGTCCTCATATTTAAAGCCACAAACTATAAATAATCAATCTTGTCTCCAGAAAATTATGTTCCTCTATGCAACTAAACTGCAACCGCAATTACGTTTTAGTAGCTAATGCAATCATATAATAATTATGCTGTGATGGAACAGATTTTATGAATGAATGAATGAAGCACTAGATTTATTAGTGAAAGGCAACTCGCATGAGGTGGTTGGTGAGGCTGGAGGTCACACCAACCAAAAATGACCAGCGCCAAACCACTACTTCCTACCTAGTATCAAGCCATGGAGAACATTTCCTTTCATTTGATAAGGTTTCAAGATGTCCACAGGCCTGTGTACGTGTAGTGTGCTGAGAAGGTGACCATCGCTGAGGTGTTCCACCACCACGAGCCAAACAAATAAATATTTGAGTGCTCTTTATACTGTATTTCACTATAACACCTTCAAGGGAGCCCGCAGTCAGGAAATAATCATTATGAGGTGGCACATGATATAGGCAATCAATATCTGTCCTCCTGACTGACATGTCAATGTTTTTAAAGTCTATTGAAACACTTTCTCAGCGTTTACAATTTCGTTGCCCCCCACCCCCCTCATATTGAACATTTTCCTCAAGACTGCCTTATCGAAAGGTTGTGTTAAGCTCAGCTGTAGCTCTAAACCATACAGTACAGTGTGTATCTTTTCACAGTCTAATTTTAAATCCTTGGCAAGCAGTAGGAGGAACTGGTTAGTCTACTCCCTGTCTAAGCACTGAGCTGTTCTGGCACAGAATCCATCTGCTCCAATGTGTGTAGGACAGTATGGATCAGTTGAAGGAATGTTGTACCGGTGCCATGATCATTTTCTAAAGGGCTTAGGTCTAGACGTAGAGTACAGAAAAGCAGCACACATAGATCTGCTTTAGGAGACATCCGTTGTGTCCAGTGTCATCCGTCCTGAGATGTGAAGACAGAAGAGATAAAGACAATACAAGAGAATAATTTTTGTAAAATACTGAAGAATCAGCAAGTTTGGAAGATAAAATTCGGACTTAGTCCCCTGGGCTTGTAGGAGTGAGTTATTTCACAGAAACAGGATGTGGTCATATGTTGCTCAGCTTCCTGTTGTATAACGCACGCGTCAGGACATGTCACAACCTGTGCAGAATAATCTGTATGACCTTTCCTTGAAGCCTCTCCTCTGCTTCTTTCCCTCTTATTCACCTCAACCCTGCGTTGCCTCTTCTGTATGGATCCATCATTCTCCCCCCCAGCTGTTTGAGGACAGGGGTCGGAGAGATGGGAAGAAGTAACAGTAAAAACACAGTTTAAGAGTGTGAGAGAAAGTGAGAGTTTCCTCCTACAGTGACCATGAAGAACATGATGTGCATTTATGTGCTTTGTACTTTGCGGAGCTGTCCTTTATGCTCATAGATTTTCAGATGATGTTGGGAAGGAATCAATGAGACACAGGCAGTACCAGGAATGCACGTCTATCGGAGGAAAGCTGCAGTTAGATAGTATTGGGAAATAGATTTTCCTCAGTTCACCCCCATCCCTCCACCACCACGGGCTCCACAAGCTTTCTCTTCAATACTCACTGCAATTACTTCACAGTCAACAGAGAGAGATGGAGACTTGGCAGAGTAAATGTGTGTCTATGTCTATGTCTGTGTGTGTGTTGAGTGAGAGGACCCCAGCACGAAGAGGTGATTTAAAGTGGGTAGGTGTGTATAGGTCCAGGTGTCCGCTCTGAGAAAGGTGTGGACTGCTCATTCAACATTTACATGTGCAACAGCACAATAAATCTGCCAGGAGCCTCTGTTGCTAAATTCCATGCTTGTGCAGGCATGTGGAAACGGACACACACACACACACACACGCGCGCGCACACGCACACACGCACGCACGCGCGCGCACACACACACACACACACACACACACACACACACAATTGCTTGTGTTTTATCCCCTCAGGAATCTGGAGGAAGGTGTCAGGTCTGTCTCTGGTCTATCTCTGACTCACAAGCGCACAAGCTTCCCTCACCTCCCTCCCTGTCTCGCTTTCCCTCATTCCCACCATCTCTCCTCCTCCTCTTCCTCCTCCAGGCTTCACTATTATCTTTCCTTCCTCATCCTCCCTGTCTTGCTCTCTCTGTCTTCCCCCTTCACTCCTCTTGGCTTCCCTATCTTCTCTCTCCTACTCATTTCTCTCGCTCTCCCATTCCCTGCCCCTCTTCTCTCCTCCCACGGACCTCTCTATCTTCCCTCTCTTCCCTCATCTTTTTGTGTCTGCCCCCCTTTTTCTCCTGTCCTCCTCCAGGCCTCTCTATCTTCCCTCTGCCTCTAATTCTCCCAGTCTCTCTTGCTCCCCGCTTGCTTCACTCTGCAACAATAAATTACGCACAAACTCAATGTACATCTCTTTGTTCTCCCCGCCAGATAATTCAATTCATTTTAGCCAGGCTCTGCATTCTGAATGATGAATGCATTGACTATGCAATTAAACAGGGCTATGCATTAAAGCACTCCCAGTGAGCTACAAGCACTGCACATATACTCTCTTACACCAATATTCAAATGCAGCCATGCATCTGCAGAGAGGCATACGCAGAAGAATAATTCATGCATTTTCACATGTTCTATCCTCATTATGGTGTAACATAGCTTCCCGTTTTCACCCATTTTCACACATTCATTGATATTCTCAGTGTCAAAGTTATTGCAGGAGGGCTGAGTATCGCTTATTCCCCTACCTGAAAGTAGAAGGGGGAAAAATGGGAAAACACTTTGGAATATGGATGCCAATGCTATGCCTCCATCCACCAATGTGACAGATGGAGGACTGTCCGCATACCATTTTGGGTATATGGTATGGTCCTATTTTGGCTATATGGTATTTTATGTTGAGGTGTCTTTGTAAAGGTGACCCTATACTCCTTGGAGCCTTTGGCGGGCGGTTTTTCCTGTGTCCTCCATCTTCCTCTGCCCATGGCTTCCAGCGGTGTGATTAATGTTTGCTCAAAAGCATCCTGTCTGCATATGCTCACACTTGGCTGTCAAGACATGAGGACAATGTCAGTAAGCTTTTGGGACTGGATTAAAAGGTGTCGTGTGGCACTGGTGGGCCAGATAGACTCAGGTGCCAGGACCCCAGTGCTCAGGTGTGCGGCGTGTGGATGTTTGGTAATCAGAACTCTCCGGGGCTCAGTTGGAGTGATATGTTGAGATTGTGATCAAGGGCAAGGGCAGAGTAAAGAGGAGATAATAGAGGAACCTGAGACGAGAAGGTGACCAGAGGTCTTGGAATCTTCATTTCCTTCTTTAAGAAGAGAAGAAAGAGAGATTTACACTGGCACCTGTGCTGCACATTGTCCCCAGGACGAGCACCCACTTTAAATGCTGTGGGATTGTGGGAAGGCAGAAGGTGATTAATGGGGCGTGTGTAAACAAAGCCCTTGAAACAAAAGCGAGAGTGTAAAGAATAGAGATAAGGCTCGACTCCAGTCAAGTTTGGCATCATCCCTCTTCCACTAACGACCTCTACTGTCGCCCAGTGATGGCGGGGGCAGCCGAGATGGGGGGAACTTAGAATAGAAAGAAAGAGAGTAAAAGAAGCCCTGACGAGCACATTCATTCTTTAAATGAAAAGAGATAATTGTGAGAGGAACCGACCTGTCTTCATTCTTTGAATAAATAAAAACACATGACCTGCCTGAAATATGGACAATGCCATTACTGATTTAATTTGAATAGACCACTTGTTATTGTGACTCGCTGTGGCTTGCCATGAATGCTAAAATGGTTGATGTGACTTAAAAACAGTGGAGGAGAAGATAAACCCTGCCTTCTTTGTGGAAAAACAAGCCCATATGCAAAACAGGTCAGGTAGATATAGCTGTCAAACTTAGGTGTTTGCAGCATTATACAACAGACCTGTTTTATAATGCTGCGGTTGATTTTTTTATGCCTATATATAAAAATTCATCCAGTGTTGCCACACTTAGACAATCTTGAATCATTATGACTGCAATCACGAAATGAAGCACTTTGAAGATGAGTTCCAACGGTCCTTACACCTTTTTTTCTCATCTTTTCCTCCTCCGTCAGCCTCATTGTGGTCAAGTGAGGGAAAACATGTTTAGTAAGCACAATAAATCATACCAACAAGCTCAGTGAATCTTAACGGCATCAGCTGAAAGCATATTCATTTACGCTCGTCAATATAATGGTCTCATACAGGTCTTAAGCTAATATATTTGACAAAAGCGTACCAATTAAACAGATTGATTTCTCACAATGATGTAAGCATGCCTTAATCAAGAGGGGCTTGTTGTCTGCCAATTTATGAAATGCAGCCCATCAACCTGTGGCACAGTCCTGTGTTTACATAATGAGATAATGGAAGAGAAGACGTCGATGTCCTCCCCTCCAAATACTTTAGATAAGGTGAGTTAGCCTCCTCCCCTGCTCCATCCAAAAGCCCTATCTGCGGGCAGGCTGGCTCATTCCACAGAGTATATCTCACCACATAGTGGGGGAGCTAAATCATTGGAAGCACTTCACATCGTGCCTAATCCCCAGGATGCTCTTCTTGCAGGAACTAACGTGTTGGATCGAGAGGAAGGAATTCTGGGTCAGAGGCAGAGTGATTGAAATTAAGAGGTTGAATGCATGAAAAGCTGAAGCTTTCTTGTTGACTGAACACAGTCAGGTATAGTTGCTTGGCTCTTGCCATCTACCATCCCTCTAGTGTAATTGTCAACTATGGCAGGTTCAGCAGTGGGTCAAGGAGAGAGACAAGCAGCCATCTTATTACCCACAACCATAAAACACCTTACTATTGGAAAGAGGACTGGCTGTATGTGTGCATCCATGCAGCTCTGGGGACAATGCTGATAAACACTTTGTATTCACCTTCAGTGTGTTTGGGATTAGTTCGTATGTGTATTACCGGGCTGAATTAATTGGCATTGTGAAATGTGATGCTGTCATGCAAAAATGTTTTTGTCCCTTTTCCATTTTTTTGTTCCGCGCTGTCATATCATATTCGGTATATCTGAGCCTCTTCCCTTAATGTCTCACTGTGTTTACATCTGTATGTTTTCAGCGTGTCTGTATGTGTCAGTGAGCTCCATCTAAGCGAATACAGTAGCCATCCGCTCATCCCATCGACCGTACAGTGCTTCCCTGTCTCCTAGCAACTCGCCTACTGCCTGCGGCCGGCTGTTACCTTTCTGTCAGGGCCCGTGATTTCTCCTGGTTGGGCTGAGGTGACTTTCATGTGTGATGTGTTCATGAGAGCCCTCTTCCGTCTCTCTTTCACTCCTACCCCCGCCCTCCTCCGCCGTGGTGCTGCTGGGGTGTGACGTGCGGGAGCAGCCCTGCTGTCGAAAAGCATTGGTTCAGATTCCTGTTCACTCTCAACCCAACGGCAGAGGCTCTTTGATAGAGGGGAAACTTGAAAGAGTGGAATCATACTGACTTATCACTGGATGTGCTGTAACAAGAGGAAATTCTGAGGCTCCTGTTGGAAGAATACGGGGAATAGACAGAAAAGACACAGCAAGAAAAAGAAAAAGAAACTATGACAGGAAGTGCAGATTAATAAAAAGCAGCAGTGGACCCACTTTTTTGCATTTTGTTAATGATTCCAGAGAAATAGGCGTGGCACAGTGGATGTCTGAGCCAACTATTTTAACACACGCTATTGAAAGCCTTGTGCAGGAACGTCAGAGAGCTCTGTGGCAATGGACCTTTTCAACACTTCATTCACACCAAAGAGCCACTTCAATAATTCATCACTCATTCTCTGCACAGCGCCTCTCCACAGCAGGCTAATAGTTTTCAACACCCTTTAAACTCTACTTTCACACACACACACACACACACACACACACACACACACACACACACACACACACACCCACACATACATACACACACACACACAGTCGCCATATACACTATATCAGTGAAATGTAGAAAACACGGAAACTCATTTGCTTAGGCAAAAATAAAAACAAACAAACAAAAAAGCCCCATAAATGGCAAGGTTTATTTCATAAAGAGAAGCTATTTTTATATCCCCACACTACAGTGAACACGTCAAAACTAGTTTGATGTAATGCTATTACCACCAATGCAATGCACATTTATATGCTTGAATTGCAGGGATTGCTGAAGTCTACTAGCGGCCCATTCTAACCCTATAATGACCCTTGATATGGCTACTCAGCAGCACAGTGCTTACGGTCTGAAAGGGAGGCCTTAGAGGGATTTCTAGTCTGGCAGTGTTCACCACAGTTTGGGAGAGTGAGGTCATCAGTGGGTTTTTCTTGTACCGTACTGTATGTGTGTGCATGTTTGTATTTGTGAGTGTGTGAGCTTGTATATACGTGTGGGATTTTTCATTGTGCCAGAGGGATATGGGTTTGGAAAGGCTAATTTGAGTTTAAGGGCGCTGGGGCCTTGCCATTTGTTATAGGACAGCCACAGCCGGCATGCACACATGCGCGAACAGGCCACCCCCCACCTCTCCAGTCCCTGAGCACTATCATTCATTCATCACTGGCTCCGACTGTGAAACTCACTGTATGTGGAGACTAGTTGCAGCTTGTGTCTCATATTATTCCCATAACAAAACGGCTCGTATACCGGACCCACTTTCCTAACATGAAATGAAGGAGCATTTGAAATCTTTTCATATGCTCCTTTATTTCACATTACATATGATGTTAATTTCCTTAAAAGTAATATGATCTCTGAGAGGCTTAATGGTTGTATGGGTTAATGCTACTGTAAAGACTAAGAAAAAGTGTTAAGCCTCACTTTGCTCATTTCTTTTCCTACATAGCAGATATTTCCCCTGCTTTCTTTTTTCTGTTTCTACTGATCAGAAGGACATTTTTAACTCTCACTGCCCTTTAGTATTTGTTGTTGAAACAGTTGTTCCTGATTAGGGTTAAAGCCTTGGAAAGGATGGAGGGTTGGTGGAGGGGCTTCAGAGGCATCAATGACACAACTAGCTTTTCACTCTTCTTTCCTTAATTTCTCTTTCTTTACCTCTTACTTAGTCTCTGCCGTTTCCAGCCCTCTCCATCTGCAGTCTGACCTCTGCTATTCTTCACTATGATTCCTGTGTGTTCAAAGGCGGCAGGATGTCAGTAATTGGGAGGGATGTGATGGAGCGGGGGGCCCCTCCTTGGGGCTGGGAGGCCCCCAGCGCTAGAGAGGTCAGTGAGAGCCTGTCTCACACTGACATGCAGGCTTGGACGGCAGCATCCAGCCACAACAGGCCTGAGGCGGTATGATCAGCAGCAGCTCTGTCAGGAGAGGAGCAGGAGAGCAGGGGAAGGATCTGCTGCTGTTTAGAGTCAGCTGTCCACAGATTTCCCACTGGATGTCTGCTATGGTCTGTAGCCCTGGACCGAAACTGCCGCTCTATGCATCACCCATATTGCCACTTCAAAGTAAACCGTATTTTAAGATGCTTTATTGCCTTTACGCTAAAGCTTAACGTTCTAGTCCTATATAACTTTCGGCTCTGTGCTCTACCTGTTTGCCTTGTAGGCGATGGGCACAACTCTACTCAGGTGTGATCAAACTGCTAGGTCACAGGAACTCTCCTTTTGTCTTGCACAGAGACATGGCAGAGAGATTAGCACACCTCTTCGCATCGGCTTAGACTACAGAGGCGTGTAAAGGGCGGCTTAAGAGGCTACTTGAACCACATCATCTTTAAATAAAGATGTCTGGACTGCATCAACATCAGTAAGACCCCCATCACTATCAGTCAGGGTCCACACACATGCAGACACTCAGTCATACATGTACAATGTTTTCACACAAACATGTACAGACTAGCAGGCAAGCACACACACACACACACACACACACACACACACACACACACACACACACACACCTTCATGAGCTTGCATTGGTTTACGAGGAAAAAAATGATGCAGGCATGCATGTACGTGTGTGAAAAATGACAGAAATTAGACATTACACTAAAACACACACACACACACACACACACACACACACACACACACACACACGAAATCAGTATCTGCCTTCAGCATATGTCATCTTCAGCAGACCATTGAAGTTGAGGGCTGTCCTGGTGTGGGACAAGGCTGATTTGGGGAAACACCCAGCTGACACATTAGCCCTGGCTGGCCATGACACAGAGCTGCCACTGCTCTTCTAAAACACTACCTGGGGCTTTTCCTGTGCCATGTGGGATTACCACTAGACCATGTTAGCACCACACTACCCATCCACTGTCTTCCAACAAACTACTCCCACCCCACCCAAAGGTCTGGCATTTATACAAGGACATGGCAATGAGAGGAGGCAAGGCTGATGCCGGTCAATGTTACCATCATGTTAACCCTATGTGGCTGTGTCTGTCTGCCTTGCCCTTGGGGGGGTGCCACGCCTGGAAACCCATCCCCAGAGGGACATGGCCTCCTGCTGGGCTCACAGCTCAGCCCCCACCCAATGCGCTAACCCCCTCCCCATTTCTTCATACGTCTTCAGAATTCACCCAAATCTGAGTGACTCCTCCTCTCTGTCTGTCTCCTCAGATCTTCTGAGATCATGAATAATGCCGGGAAATCCACACAAAGAAACTGTTTGTGGGATTTATTTCCTTTGAAGCTATTGCTGTGATTGGACAGTATGTGCTTTTGTATATTAATTTTTTCAAACAAACAAACAAACAAACAAACAAACAAACAAACAAACAAACAAAAAGAGCAGAAAACCTTGTAAAACTAGATATCAGTTTGGATTGCATAAACTGATCATCACACTCTCTCGCAGCAGCAAGGTTACGTTTGGTCACGTCAATGTACGAATGTTCCCTGAACGCATCACAAGCCATCTCAACAGGTGTGTGATAGAAGCTCAGTGGAGGACGAGAAGTTGTAATATAAGACTTTTCAAGGAGCTGAAACCAAGTACAGTCATTTTATGACACTTTTGCCAGAAAGAGAAAACTAAGCTGGGCTGTAGAGGGTCGGCAAAGGGAAGTTAGCTTTAGAAGAAACTAGCATGACGTTGATTATCCAGGTGAGTTAGCAACTGAGGGTTAGCTGGTTAGCATCACGGCTTCAGAGCTGAATAGTGTTTATATTTGACCCCACTGCTTGATCGGAATATATAAGCTAAGCTAAGCTAAGCTAAGCTAAGCTAAGCTAAACAGGGAAGCTGTAATGAAACTGTGCATTTTAATCACGATTAAAGCTAATTTAGTCTAATACAATATACTATAACAGTGAGTAAGCCCAGCTATTATGAGGGCTGCTTATGTGGTTGTAATGTGATGGACATGGTGTTTTGTTTTAGGGATTGTTCTGCTGGGTCTGCTGTTGGAAGGTGACCTCTGACATTGAGAGAGGTAGGAACCAAATGAAACTAAAAGAATTCAGTTTTATTTTTTTACATTTTCTAGAGATCTCAGAAAAATAAAATAACTCTTAACACTGTTAGGAACATTTTCCACAAGCATTTAGAGTTTTGAATGACTATTGCCACAGTAATGTTCTTAATTTCATCATTTATTATTATATATTTTGTTTTCTAATTTAAATTTCATAGTTTAACCTATTTGAGCTGATTTGAGTCAAGTGGTAATTTTCTAAAACACTAAGGATTTATTTTTACAAAGAAGGATATTATATAAGTGAAACTCAACTTCCGATTTCTAAGCCAGCCTTTCTTTCTGCATTTTAGTGGGACAGAGGTCTTAATGCTCTCTATATTATCTCTATATGGTGTCTGCTTTAATCAATGTCTTAGCAAGTCCACCAAGAACCAACTAAAACTTTAGAATATATTACAACCCCAGATACTGTAGGTACTAAACTCTCAATCAGCAGCTTTGCATCTCCACCCATTGAAAGGTTAAAAGTAACACCTTACGATAACAACTTTGGAGGGTTTTTGATGGATGTAGGATTTAACAGTATCTACTTAAATAATATTATAATTAACGTATTCATTTCATCAAAATATCATGAAAACTACAATACATAGTGCATCTCTGATGAACAAAGTGAAAAGGACACAGTTTCATTTGGTTGCTGAAAATGTGTTTAAGAGGTAAGTGTGAAATGAGAATGAGAGACAGTTTGAGCTGGGTAGTAATGGTTGGATCACACTACATTTCCACCTGCTAGTCTTGTTGGGAAGTGCAGTTCCAAGATACATAATCCTCCACTGTCAGTCCTGTTTTATGGCCAACATACAGCAAAGGTTTTGAAAGACTTCAGCCGGAACATCACCTGACTGTGAAGCTCTCTTCTTACACTGTAATGAAGTGGCCCTGGAAATCAATCTGCTGTCCCCTGTTCAAGCATATCTATTTGATCTTGATTGTGCATCAGTGGACCAAAACATACAAGGGAATGCATGGCACTGCATCTGTTAGCCATCCCTCTTTGTCATCCTGATGAAGACACAAGGGGTGAATAGTATAGATGACCTGAGCCTGGCAAAAGGAAAGGAGGCATGTTACAGGAGGTGAAACAGGAGGAGAGAGACCCAGGGAATCCAGGATACCTGAGCTGGCAACTTGAACCCAAGAGAAAGAGAAAACCTCATCCTAGGGGAGAGTGGTAGGACTGCAGTAGGCCGGGGTGAGTCTGGGCCCAGGTACAAGGACAAGCCAACACGCGGCTCAGACAGTAGGATGAGGTTTCAGTTCAATGGGATTAACAGGTGAGCCAGGCTAGTGGATGATTCAAATGTACAGTATACCTAATCTCAATAGCAGAACAGTCAGTGACATCTGTGTATGGGATCGGCAAGATAAGATATGGTGTCCAGTAGTTTCAATAAAAAAAAAGTTTGCTGAGTCCACACTGCAGGCTGGTATTCAATGTCTGCCCATTCCTTTGTTATCTCTCCTGGGCTAAAGTAGTCAGTGAAGTGGAAGGAATGTGAGGTATTTCCAGGGTCTGACAGGGGAGGGTGTGTGAATGCGAGTGTGTATGGTGAGGGGGTTCAGGACATTGGTCAGTCAGTGCCCACCCAAAGCACTGCAGCAGCATGGTGCCTCCTAACATACATAAAGAAAGCCTTGTCTATCTTCATTTACTTTTACTTTTAGTTTCCACATGCTTTTCTTCTTTTTTCTTCAATTTCTTCTATGGTTTGTCTCTCTTTCCTACACACACAATTCAGGCACACACAAACTGACTAAGCTGAACCGGCGAATATGATAATTATATAAATCTTAATTAGTTTCCAGGGATTAAAAGTGTGCAGATTTGGTGAGTGAAGAAAACACTAACAGCTTGAAACCATGATTATCTCACTGCGTAGGTATAAAATTGGGGTTAATACCTGAGATGAAACAAACGGCTTAAAAGTCCCAAACCTCCCTGTGCCTGCCAGGGGATTCTGGCAGCTTCGTAATGACAGGGATTGAAATACAGTTCTATCACAGAGAGAAAACATAGAATATTCACAATTTATTCAAGAGACATATTTCATCGTACTATGCTTTACGGGACTCTGTACATCTTCTAAATAAAAGATGATGAATTGTACTCGCAGCCGTGTCTCGTACAACAAGAAAAAAAATCTCAGTGTTCAATGATAGATAAGGTTTTCTTATTTTCTTTCATCCACTGTCTTGCCACCTCCCTCCCTCTCTCCCTCCTTCCCTCACTCTAGCCGCCCTTTCTCCTGCTCTTTGTGTTAATGCTGTTAATGTACACAGCATTATTGAGAGTTTGTGTGCTTGGAGCAGGATTCAGATATTAGGTGGCTCATTTGGTTAGCTCATTGACTGCTATCAGATTTCAGGTCAATGACCTTAATGACCAGACAGCAGCACAGGGCAGGCATGGAAAGTGGGGAAATGAATACCACCACGGCTGATTTGTTGGTTAGCTGGATGGACGCCTGGACATGGAGATGAACAGACGAGAGGAAGATTTGTCTGAGTGTAGGCAGGTTTTTTATTTTATTTTATAAAGCACGGTCTTGGGTACTTTTATACTCAAAGACTTTGATGTCTACCCACAGATCAAAATAAGTAGTTACAGCTTTGCTGTAATTACATCTACAGTAGGATTACAACAAGGTTCACTAAGATATGTTTTCTTTATACTATTTAAAGATTTGCTGATCAGAATGTTTAAACTAGGGTTAAATAGAAAATTGTTTTCTAAGATGGCCTCACATTTTAATGGATGACACTATCATCCTGGCAGCTTCAAGAGAGACAATAATTGAAAAACATTTTAAAACAAAACTATTTGGAATATAAAGAAGTGAATAGGACTGTAATTGAAAGCAAAGCATCAAATGTAACCTTTTTTACAGTAAATTATTGTGATAGGTCTCACCACTTTAATCTTTTAGCCCCCCTGAGTTATTGAAATCTCCCTGGACTTACGTGTGTAAAAGGCATCGGAAATACATTTATATTTTGTTACTTACTATTTCACAGTTAGGATGGACAAAGTGTTTGATAAATGTTTTCTAGTTCACCACAGTGCACAAAATTGCCCCCTGATTACCATTAAGATATATTTGGGATGTGAGCTTTGCTTTTGTGAAGGGATCCTAGAATTGAACTTGACCTGCCAATTAGAGGACAGGCCACTGTAGAGTAAAAACACAAACAGGCCAAGCTCCTGCTGAAATCTTGAAGTGTTATGCAATAGTGATTGATTAGTAATAACAAATTTTATTTAAGCCGTAGAATATTTCTTGGATCCAGTATATTTTATTATTATCACTGTACCTTAAACATTAGCCGCCATTAGCTTTGCCTTGATATCCTTAATTGTTTGGAAAAAATGGAACCCAACTATTCTGTTGCTCACCCACCATTTATTTTTAGTTCTTATTTCCTCTTTCTTTATGCTTCACCCTTCCTGTCTCTCCTCTATCCTTCCTTCTTCCCATCCTTTTCTCTCTCTTTTTGGGTCATTAGCATGTTGCTGATGGGGGCCGGTCATCCATTGAGCAGTGCAGGGAGGTTTGGCCGAGGCTGCAGCAGGCCTGTCAGGGCAGGTCATTAAGAAAACGACGGGTCGGGGAATACACAGACACGGTTGATTGGTTTCCTGCAGCAGTCAGCAGAGCCCTGCAGCATCTTCTGACCCTGTGAGCCCTATCTTACCTGCACACACATACACAAACCTATATACAACATGCACCTACACACAAAGGAGGACACACATTTATACACACATATACAGAGATCACATATACGTGAAGCCACACAAATGTATCTGAACGCAAACATATATGTGTTGCTGCATGTGTGTATAATCCATGAATACACATGTACATTTAGTGTCTTACATGAGTAACCTATCCCTGACCAAAGTCCAGGAAATGATATGGAGACGCAGCAAGGCGATTACCTTGATCCTGATCAGTAAACCCAGCCTGATGTCAGTTTTTAGATCTGTTGGTAACAGTGTGCAGCTTGGCAATAATCCAGATAGCCTAAATGCTGCTGTAGTCTTAAGTCGTGTGCAGGGTGAAGGCAAATTCAATTCAATTTCATTTGTATAGTGCCAATTCTCAACAGAGGTTAGCTCAAGGCAGTTTACAGTGTTTAACGTTTAGACCTTTAAAGTAAAATTGTATACAGAATTATATAGAAAACCCAACAATCCCATTTGAACAAGCACTTGAAGTGTCACTTTGAGACAGGATACTCCTTATTTTCCTTTTTCCTCAGGTGGAAAAGGCAGTTCTAGATATTTATTTTATGTATGTGTGTAAGGAGATATCCTAGTTAAAGATAACTCAGAGCTTCCTCACAGTGTTACTTGTGGCCAAAGTCATCAAGGGTAAGAATGTGATTAGACATAATGTCCCTGAGATTTTTAGGACCAAACAAAATAACGTCTGTCTTGTTTGAATTTAGAAGGAAATTTGAGTCTAAGAGACATGTTGATGGTTCAGATGAATTAATTACTGAAATTAATTCAGAATGATCTATGGGGAAGAAGCAGTCTAAGTACAACTGAGGTGTAACAAATGAATCTAGACCTGTTGTACATTTGAGTCCATCCATGCCATTTGCAGGGAGGATCTGATCATTTTTTTCTCTAGTAATATTTTTATTTGTAAAGTCATTGCTGCTAAGAGTTAAGCTCAGCAGAGCTATGTCTATTTGTCAGCCTGGCTACAGTGCTGAAAAGAAACCTGGGGTTGTTCTTATTTGCTTATTTTCTAGAATCATGATGAATAATACGTGGTTGTAGCTTTACGGAGAGCTATGGAGGCAAAGAAGAGAAGACCCCCTGAATAGAGAGCAGACTACGTAAAAAACCATTGAGTTGTGATAATGTTGTTTCGCCTTTGAAGTTAGTGCTGCAGCAACAGAAATGAAAACCCTGAAGTTGACCCCAGTTTTCTTGAAAGGCCATGTGGGATTGAATGTGCAGGGGAGGGGCTCTGTCATGCGTGCATGGATGGAATGCTACCCAGCATCCATCTCTGCTGTCTGTTGTGCTGTGAATGTCAAACCTAGAGGCACTGACATCCACCCACCAACCCCCTCAACAGCCTTTATACCCACTACCCTACCTGACCCTCCAGTCTCAAGCTGGCCCTAGCCTACCTGATGAACAGTGCCTTCTGCCTGGGGCTTCTGTGCTCCAAATGAGCCCAATAATAATGTTACTTCAAATGTCAGAGCTAGGGTTATTAGGGCGTGTGTGTGTGTGTGTGTGTGTGTGTGTGTGTGTTCAGGGGTGTGGTGCATGGTGTTGGGTGGGGGGGGGGTAAAGTGTCTCATGTTGTTGCCACCACCTTCAATCCATCTCTTAGTGTAATCAAATGCATTAATGTGTAAAAATGCCATTTAGCACAACACATTCGACTGCAGGCTGGATAGAAGAAGCTGATAGACGGATAGGATTTGACTGACAGTCGCCGGGAGTGGCCTGTCTGTTGGTGTCAATGACACACAAGCCATTTTTCCGGCTTACGCTCAATCATAAAACCAGCTTTATACTTGTGGAATAGTTATGCATTGATAAAATACTCACTAAATGGCCTACAAGGACACCCACATCACTCACTCACAAACATACATACATAAATGCAATGCAAAAACTAACATTAACCCACACACAGTATCTTTTAATGCACAATATAATTGCTAATGAGACCTGTCTTTGGGGTGAAGTGGTGTTAACCTTTGATCAACCCTAGGTCAACCACTTATAGGGCTAGATAGAATTCATTACATTTCATCCCCTTCATCATCAGCATCTGACTGACCAATTTCACACTTGAGACAATTAGAAGAAGCAGGAAACCTTTGTGGGTACAAAAACGTATTTTTGGTCTCAAATATTAGACTTGTTCTTAAATGACAGTCATTGCACTTTTCAAGCCTTCTGATTAGATATTTTGTTGTTTGTGTTAATGATCTAGCCAAATAAGTTTTCTTAGCCATTTGACCATCCAGCTAACAATTTAAACAGCAGCAATAACTAGATGTCAAGGAGGCTGTATTTAGCTCACTGTGGCTGCCACAGCACAACACTGCCGACCAGGCGGCAATTAAGATGTTAATAGATAGCTTCATAAGGACGACAAACCTGCAGGAGGGGGAGACCCAAACCGCAACAGATTTGCAAGACTTCTAATTAATAGTGAAGGCAATTAAAGTGTAATTCAGCCCATTTCCCTCTGTAGCGTTCTCTCCCTTGCCTCCAATTGCCTTTTCTCACTCGCCAAAAGCACTGGAGGGTTCTGACACATCCTCTTTTAATTTTAAATTTCTTCATGTACCCTGTTGTTGGCAGTTTTGATAAAACACCCATGTTGCACAAGTGGGCAAATAACAAAATTACTGACTCATCTCCTCAGGCCTAATCCTCTGCTTAAGATAATGTAGCATAGTATTTTTGTGGATAAACACTGGTATGGTCATGTACATGTAGATGTGTGTGTGGGCAATTTGTTTGTGATGTTAAAAAAATCAGAAATAAAGAATAAACTTTGACCTGGTGGTTAAGGTTATGATATGGGGCTTGGTAGTGCACAAGTGTCCTTACAACTATAGAAGGACCATCGTGTTTGTATGTGCGAGAGAGACAGTAGGACCACGCAGCGTGACAGGGGCAGGTGAATGATACCAACTCTAATTAGCAGGGTGGTGGCTCCTGTGCTGAGCTGCTCGAGAGACGAGTCGTCGGGGACTCCGAGGTGCCAGGCTCAGTGGGGAAGACTCAGAAAAACAGCTCTAATTGGTGGGAGTTATTTATAGACAAAGCACTTCTTTCAAGGTTAGTGGGTTAAATCTGTTCAGCCCTCTGTGGGTACCACCATGTTTGGTGGCAACAAACACTATTCTGCCAAAAAACCTGTCCCACCTCCCTGTCTCTCTGGAGTCACATAACCGTACACACATATAAAATACAATGTCACACACACTCATAGTTACACACTACAAAACTGTATATCACCTTACCCACACACTCAGACATACTGTTGACACCCTTGGCTTTGTGCAAAGCAAGAGAAACTGAGAGATAGAAAGAGAATAACGGAGAAATGGAACAAGAAAGTGAGAGTAAGATAGGAAGACGTGGATGGGAAAGACAAGGTGGAGAAGTTGCTCCTGGGTTCAATCCCTCATTGGAGGTGTCTTCATCTGTCGCACAATTCTCCCAGGGGCCCCTGCTTCTCCATTTCATTAGTTTGTCAGTCTGCACGAAGAATTGTGCATTAGGCCTTTAATTTAGTGGATAGCCAGAGGCTGGCTATGCTGCCTGGTGTGACTCTCAGCTTCAGCATGCAGGCACTAGGAACAGCTTAGCTCAAGTTTACCCCCACCCCCCGCACTGCATCCACATAGTGAGAGATAGAGAGAATGTAGGAGGTGTATGTACACATACACTACATAATGGTCCTACAGATAATATTGCAATATTGTAAGATTTACTAATAGCACAGGCTGTGAAACTTTAGTGTCAAAGGGAACAGTACATCAGTTGTGTGTAACCATTTTGACATTGAGAAATAATCCGCTGCGCAGCGTCAGGCATTGTGCAGAACCTGCCTTGCTACCACCACTGTGTGAAGTTAGCCAAATACCACCCGACAGGGATCAGCGACCAAAATGTTTGAAACATAACTCGAAAGAAATGAAGACCGTATTTTATTGTATACTAAGACAAGACCTTAAGATAAAGACAGAACATAATTGCATAATAAATCCCAATCTCAATATTGGTAAAAAAAAAAAAAACTAATGAAAATGCATTTTTTTCAATAATTTTTAAATCATTTGGTCCTACTCATAAGGAGCAGAGAAAATCCAAGCATGGAAAGACATTTATGATCCAAGTAGTACATAATACAGTAGCATGATATATAATACAACATGGCAGACTTCCAGTCTGGGGCAGCCAGTGTCAGCCACTCATTAGTGGCGTATTAAAATGACACAACAAATATTTGTGCATTTGTTGTCATATATAGCATTGTAAGACAGCATTTTTATCAAACTGTCTATCAGTCTATCAAACTGCATGTAATTGTCAATCTACTGTGGTGTACTCTACGTTATGCACGGATTCTACAGTATCAATTTGTAATGAGCCATTCTATAATTAGTCGCACCCTACACAGTCTATCCAAAAAAATCTAAACTCATAGCAGTTTTGCGAAGCCGGTGTGAAGTGATGCCGGTAACGATACCCGTAGCATCAAAGGCTTTTCTCTTTCAGACTGAAGGAGCACCACTCTGAGGGGCTGTCTCTCAATGTCATTCAAGATATCTATTCAGCAAGCTGACATGCAGTCGTACTGCTGAGGACAAGGCTAGGTGTGGGTGGACTTCCAATAGAACAACAACTTTATGTCAAAATGCAACAAATAAGTAACGCATGCTCTGAGCCGCTCAAAGCCCTATGGAGAAGAGCAAAGTCATCCATTTGATACTCTGTCTGAACATGTTCCCTCATATCTTCTCTTGTTTGCTTCTTAAAGTCTGCTCCCTCTTCTCTGTTCCCCTATCCCTCTGACTTTTAACCCTCCAGCACCTTTCACGCTCACTCACCCTCCCTGGGTACTCTACTCTTTGGGATATCTGACTAAAGGGGGTGCTGTGAGTGGGGACAGGGGCCCTTCTTTTGTTTCCTGTTACAACATGCATTTCATGGATAAGCCTGGCTTCTGACCCTGCAGAGCACACACTGCGCCGAGGCTGGGAGATCCAAGGGAAAGGCCCATCTGTGGCATCCATCAGGGCTGTGGTCTCCCGCTGAGGTACTGTCAGAAGCTGAGGGGGATGTTGGTAGAAGGGAGCCTGTGGGGGCACGGTAAGGAGGGGCTGGGGGAGGTTGTGAGGTTGGTTAAGGAATTAGGATGAGAGGGTTAAAATCAGGCTGAAAAAACAGACTTGAGAACCACAGCATTCTCCTAAATTCAAAGTTGAGGTGAGGGGAGGAGGGTGCGTGTGTGCGTGCATGCATGTGTGTATGTAATTGGAGCATAGAATAAACACTGCAACATATGGAGCTCAAGCATCTCTATGGAAGTGGGAGTAAGGTGGACAAGTCCAACAAATTGCAGTAGACAACAGAAACAGTTATGATTAATTAAACTGTCACTGTTGTGCTTATAGTTGCATAATACATTATATATATATTTCTATATTTCTGTGATATTGCATAATACAGTAGTGAAAACAAACCACCAAAGCAGCATTCTTGTACTTTCATACTGTGTCTATGATTTGAGATATGAGTAATGCTTTAAATTCACCAGCAATGGATTGACAAAGTATAACAAAGAGCATCTGAACATCTTTTCAAGTGAACCCTAGTGCAGACACAAGAGCTGACATACATACAAATGGATACAGATGAAACAATCGTTTTATTTTCTGAGGGCATACCAGAGACAGAGGTTTTCAAATACCAGGAGCCCAGGTAAAAGCTGCTGAGGGTGGAACTGAAAGACACCAGATGTTGCTCTCTGCCTTCTCTCTGCCATTCTTTTCTCTCTGAAGAGTCTCTTATGTTGTTGCAAATACCTGAGGCGCTACCGAGGAAGAAAAGTGGATTGGTTTGAAGGTCAGTTTAAATAAAAATACTTCAGCAAGTATGACAGGCAGGGTGTGCTCTGGATAAATGCAGTCCTCTCATGCCAGCTCCCCGAAACTGATTGATTGACTTGTAAGATGTCATAGACAGACTGGGTAGGCAGTGAGAGCGAGAGAGGCAGAGAGATGGCGAGAACGGTATAGCTACTGTTGGATGGAAGATGAGACGCATATACTGTATGTGTGTGTTGGGGCTTTCAGAGTCAATATACACATGCACACACACGCACAAAACACACAGCTGGCCAGCTCTGGCCTGGTTCTGGTCAGTTGCCCATGGGCTCGGCAGGCACAGGAGTCAGCTGTCAACGTCTGACGGATTGATACCGACACCCTCCCCCGCCCCCGATATCTCCAAACCTCCACCTCCATCCCTCAATCCCTCCACCCCTCTAGCTCCTTCCTCCTTCTGTCCAGCAGCCGACCCATGCCTGGTAGGCATGTTTGAGAAGAGACTTATTGAGTAGGGGGCGGGAAAGGGGAAGCCAGCCTCTATCTTGACTGTGGCCTGTATTAGAACATGCCCCCCTGTCATCCTCACTTAGCCACTCTTTTGGCTTCATATTTGTTCGCTGTGTTAGTTACCACACCATGGTCCCTCTGTCACTTCATCTGTCCTGCAGACAGGAGCCTGCTAGAGATCCCTCTGTGACTGTTGTGCTGTCTGATGTGTACTGGACAGTTTGTGCAGAACCCAAATAGTGTTACTAATCTGCCTGTGAAACAGTTTTACAATGTTTTCTGTGGTGATTCAGAATTCAGAGTTCAAATTTTCACAGTAAAATGTGAAAGAGGTGTTTCTAGGTAAGGGGTCCTGAAGAAAGGCAAGTGAGTTGCATTGTGGAAGATGTGGCATGTTAAAGCTCACCCTAAGGACTAAAAGTATGTATAGTTTAGCCTAAATTTTGAGAATTTTAAAAGCCTCTTAATCCTTTAACCTTATGGAAGTGTAATACAAAATCACTGGAGCACCTTATATGTACTGGAATCGCAAAACAGTGGATTGTGTCACTGCTTTGTGCGAGCAGATTTGTCTTGGCTGAAATCCTCCTAACATAACAAGTCCCCCAAAACTAAACAAAAGTTAAGCAGAAAATACCACATTGGAGGTAAGTGAAGTTGTTTGCAATTACCTTCCAAAACCACTAATCTGACGACTTACTGATCTGATGTTTCAACCAGCAGGACTTTGTCAGTGCCCCACAGAACCTTTGCAAATGCCAGAACAAAATGTATTCCTGTAAGCGTTTTATGGATAGGTTTAGCCACAAAAATGATTTGGTTAGGAAACGTCATGGCAATAGTTAAAATAAGACCGTAACTATTGGTAGGAAATAAGACAAACAGCCTTCCTCCCAGTCATATTCTTTTTTTTGACCCATCTTAAAAACTCCTTCATGCAGAGAAATCTTGCCAATACCTACATCTTTGTTCCTGCCAGACATTGGTCATACAGCAGGTAGCCACTTGTCAGGTACTGGTTTTTAGACCTTTTTACTTTGCGCATATGCTACTGTGTTGTAGATTTTATTTTAAATAGCAAAACTTGTCATATACTTATTAACCCATAATAACAAAATGAAAATGTTATCAATAGTTTTGTAAGTTGAATTCAATTCTTGTGTTTACAAGAAAAATTTGTTAACATGGCAATTGGAGCAATTAGAACTTCAGATCTCCCTGGTTAAATCTCACTTTTCTTGTTCATTTAAATGTATGTTGTTTATACTATTCTTCCTGGCAGATCCTCCCAAGCATCGTCAGATTGGATTGGTAGCATCTTATTTAGTTTTTCTTTTACATACGTTATTAGTATATATGAAGATCCTGCTCTTTTCCTAAAATATAACTTAAGCTTTAGAAGTAGTTTCATTTCCCCGTTCTGATGCATGCCTTACCATGTCTGCAGAGGGTTCGAATCAAGGGTTCCCCTTGATTTTGTGGATTGGTTTTTGTCCTGACATAAAGTTAGTTTTTTATATTCACAGGCTAAACCTTTCAGTTCTAGTTCTAGTCAGATCTAAAGGACATTCATTGAAGGACTTTTTGTCAGTCTTGCTAACTGAAGAACCAGTAATCAATCAAGTTTCCAAACATTTCTAAATTTTGATCAAAGCTAAGTGAACAGTGACAACTAATGAACAGTATTTGGACTGAACAACTGTCTTGTTGTTGTCTTTTAGCTCTATTCCAGTAATACTTTCTCCGTCTGCATTGGGATCTCTGTACCTTCAACTGTCTCTTTGTCTCCCTCCATCTCTTACCTCCTCTGTCTGTCTCTCCCTATCTTTTTCTCCCTGACCAGTGTGAAGTGTAATTGAAGGAGCAGTCGTCACATGGCCCACAGGCAAGGAGGGGACATTGTGTGCGCTGTGGCGGCAAATTGCTCTCCTTGCTCCTCTGAGCCTATACCTCTCCTTCACTTCTCTCTCGCTTCTCTCGTCATACTCTGCCCATCCTCTCGCTACTTTATTAGGCAGTCCTCTCTATCACCACTCTCCACTCTCTTCCCACCTCTCACTGTCTTACTCAACTTTTCAATTTTCTTCTTGAGCTCGTCCTCTTCAGCAGATTTAAAATGCTTATGTTTGTAGGATTTTAAAAATATTTTGTTGGTTAATAAGTGAACCCCTGGTGAGGTCTTATATTAAATTCTCACCAGGGACACTGTAATAAAATTCTAGTTTAGCCGCCACCTTACATTACCCTAAACGCTCATGGTGCACCTCTGCAACGTGGCTTTGGAAAGACTACACAAAGCCTGTAGTTATTCACAAATTTGTTAGTCAGGCTACATGTTGGTCTGCCAATCCACTAACAAATCAGCAGGCCAGGACCAAAGGTAGTGCATAAGGTATGGTTGAGTAAATCTGTGAAACTGTAGGCTGTATTTGAGGAGGAATTAGGGAGACCTGACTAGAGGCAGGAGTGAGCACACACCCACCTGGGTTAGTGGAAGTGACAGAGCGTCTATGATAGGGGATGTGAGAAGTCTCCAATATGAAGAGTGATTTTTTTGTAGCCTGCCTAGAGAGCAGCACGCAGAACAGGAAAACGCTCAAGAGAATGAGTGAGCGAGATAGACGGAGAAGAAAACCTGAGGGAGGGAAAATAGGGAGAGGGGAGAGTGGTATTCGGGCCGAGACGAAGAAGCGCATGCTTCATTAAGTGAGGAAGTAATCCTGGCTAATTAAGGCTCTCCATGACAGCCCTGTCAAGGATGACTGATCCTTCAAATGGCACCTCCCATTTCTGAGTGACAGCCAGCCTGCTCTCATCGCTTTGAAGGTGAGAACTTTCTTACTTATTCCCACAGCTTTTTTCCATCGCTGCTTCTTATCCCCAATTCAAAGTGTTTTTCTTTGTTTTTGTATCTCATTATCATTTTGTAGGCAAGAGTGTGTGAGTGTAAAGCAGGGAAGTGTGTGATGTTTGTCTATTTGTGTGTCTCTATGTATGCTTTCTTGCATACTCTGTGTGTGTGTGTGTGTGTGTGTGTGTGTGTGTGTGTGTGTGTGCGCGCCTATGGATGCATGTATGTGTGCAGTAATTGCTGCAGTGCTTGGGCAAAATACTAGAGGAAATCAGTGGATGGAAGCCCATTGATTGCTTGACTAATTAATCAGCTGCATTGGCTCTGTGTGGATCTAGGCTTATTGAGTGGAGGCTTGGCGCAGGGCCCTTTATGAGCCCATAATGATTCCTTAGCCCACAGGGTCAGGGCCTCTTCTGGCCCTTAGCACAGCTGTGGTAATGCTACACAATATAGTAAGAGAACCATGTCTTGGATAAAAGTTCACCCTTCGCTTATATGTTTATGTCATTGTAAAATCACTGCATCAAACCAAGCAATATAACAATGTTTAACTCGGATCACATTTTTGTGTAGAGCAGCATGTTTAGCTTTTATTTATAGGGTTAATTTTCACAGTGGGGTGCTTTCTCTACATGATCCATTGTGAGCACCACCTAGACACCCTGCAACCACATGTGTGCACTGACCTATGCTGTTCACAGAGGAGCTATGTTGACAGTTAGTGTCCCACTGCAGGAGAGCCCACATGAAATAGCAACCTGGGCTGAAACCAGAGAGAGCAGAGGCCATGGTATATGACCCAGACGCCCAGACACGGTTGCACTGTCCCGCCTGACATCAATCCTTGCCTGCCCCCTGCCCACTTTTGCTCCGCTTAGCTTAGCCCAGCCTTTTCCCAAAACAGGGTACTACAACAAGCTGCTCGTAAACATGCCTATAAAAGTCCTGTTTGTATTTCACCAGGAGGAAGCTCTGTCCCAGCCCCCAGGGGTTCACGTGAGCAAGCTCCCAGGAATGACCAACTATCTTAGGGCTGTGGCAATCTGAGTCTCACAACAGGTGTCTGTGGGTATGTGCTGCACAACTTCTGTGTATGTGTATCATCTGTATCATTCATCACATCACATCACATCACATCAATCTCTATACTTTTTACACCTAATCTTCTCTCAATGACTAGTATTCTAGAAAATATTTTAATCTTTAATGAAATATTTTAATTAATATTAATTAATATTTGAGAGTTTTGTATAATTTATTATTGAAAGTGTACATCAAGATACAGTGGGCAGTTCTTCCCACACATAGTTTAATTTTGCTCACCACCCACATATCAACATCTGCCCAAGTATATTTGGCCTCCCTTAAAAAAAAAGAAAAAAAAAATCTGCCTCAAAGAACGCTGCCATCCATGACTGATTAACTAGAGGACACTTTCTCCTCACTCCGTTGCTCCTGCACCTTTTTGTTCTGCTGTCACATGTGTACTGACAAGCTTTATTAACGTTAGGTCTGCGCTATGTCAGCAAACAAAGGGATGCATTTCCACATCTCAGTAGCAACATTCACCCATTCTCAATAGTCATATTCATGCAAATTTTGAAGTTACATCAGCTTTCTGAACACTCCCGTTTCTCTGAACAACTTTTACAGATTTGAGCTACAAATTTATTGTGTTTAAGTGTGACAGATTATCTGGTTTGTCTGTGGAAAATGCCCACAGAGCAGCTTAACTTTTTGCTGAATGTTAAGCGCTGGCTGATGTGTCAAACAGCAGCTCCGATCAGCTGTTGCTAACTAATGTTAATTCGGCTGCTTCAACTGATGACAGAAAACGATATGCACTGTTGTTGGACTTCAGCAAGATTGTATGTTAGGTCAGCAGTATTACCGTGTAACACCTCTGAACAATGTGTGTCTCTGTAGTTTGACAGTCCACACAGTGTTTAATACAATAGCTGCTAGGAAAGGTGTGAGTAATCAGTATACTTTTAACATGTTAATATGAATAAATAACATACAATCTATATTTGGCCATCTTCTGTGATGTTTACGTCTACAGTACAGTAGTACAGGTGACCTTCCACCTCCTACCCCAGCCACAGGCCCAAGTAGAATAATATTCTGTGAGTGGATCTTTTTGATATCACGTGTGGTGTGATGTAAATAAAATGTGTGCATGTCTGTTTCTGTGATTGCATCTTTTAGTGTGTGCATGCATATTTATGAACTTATGAATTCAAGCCTGTTGGAATGTGTTCAGATGCTTAACGTGTATGAGTCCACTTTTCCTCAGCTCTGTGGGGATTTTTTAATGGGTGACTGCATTAACACAGCCAGCCTCTAATAGCCTCCTTGAGTTGTTTTTTTCTCTCAGAGTGACAGCAACTCATGAAATAGATGATTTCACAGCAAGACGCCTCTCCATCACATGCAGAGTTGGAGATAAAAGCCAACTGAAGCTGGAAAGACTGTAAGCTATCTGTCTAGGGGATTGGCCATAGGTTCATCTATGCGTTTCAAAAATTGGGTCAAATGGAATTAACAAATTATAGTTAGTGGGTATCTGAGTGTTGGGTTGGTTTTACACAGCCATGAGTTGGTTTGTTGTATGATGGCTTCGGAGGAGGAGTGTGGACCCATTGATCTGGTCAGAGATCATTTGAATAACAGCAGGCCTTGTTTACCCAAAACCTCACACTGTTTCTGTTGTCATTTTAATTTAAAGTTAAAGATACAATACACAACTTCCCAACCCTCTCTTTCTGTGCGCAGCTTCACTCTGTCCAATGTTACAGGTAGTTGTATTTATACTACTACCTGTAACGGTATATATGTATACTTTTCTGTGCAAGCATATCTCTTCAATTAGTCTGGGTCAATTTGAGACTTCAACAGCACCACTACACATTAAAACACGTTTTAGAGTTCTAGTAAAGAAAAATATAATGGAATAGAAAACATATCCCTTTTGCATGTTAACAGTTATATAATCTATTCTGTTATAGTTGACTCCCATTAAAACTACTGTATCTACAAGGCACTGTCAGCATGATAGCTGGCTGAGAACTGCCATGCTGATGCTGCTGCTGAGATGGATGACAGTGGCTTTCTCCCATTCAATCCCATAAGCTCCTTCAGTAAGCTCCCTGGTTCCCTCGGGTGGCTGGACTGGAGTTAAAGCACTAAGACCCAGGCAGTTAAAGTTTACAGTGTCGTAAAGAGGACTCGCACAGGCCAGCTCTCTAAAGATAACACTAAGTACACAGTCGTTACAGTGCATGGTCAGTACGGTGGAACTGAGAACTGCAGATGGACACACAGATTATTTGCAGATTGCAAGTGCATGTATTAGCATAATTGTTGAGATTGACAATGTGTTTGTGTTGTTGCACAAGTGTGTCTGCATTATTGTTTTAATAATATTTCATTATTGTCTTAATGCCACTGCTGGCTGAACTTGATTATACTTATTTTTTAAACCATCATGCTTAGTGAACATGTGAGTATAACGACACATTATATCGTTATACATGTGAGGACAACGATGTATGTCTAAAGTTGAAAAAATTGAAAATAAGCCTAACTTGGAGATGTCTTGTTTGTGCATGAGGGAAAGGGGGTGATTGTGTTTTAGAGTGAGTGAACACACAGGGCCATTTTTAACCACAGTCACAAGACGCCAGTATAGGGTTAGAACAGAGATGAGCTTTTGCTCTCAGAATAGTCCCTAGGAGGCCACGAGGCCCCTGCTACTGACCCTGGCCCGCATTCCAGTTGGCAGACACAGTTGTTGGTTAGACATAGTTTCTGTGCTGGCGAGGGACAAAATGACATGAAGAGAGAGAGTGATGCAATGTGGCCCATTTTACCACTGACAACTGCACTCCATTTGGCACACCCCTATAAGGGGAAAAAGTAAAGGTGCTGCAGTGTGTAATTTTATTTTTCCATCACTACTTTCTCTAGTCACTGTCTTTGTTTTTTACTGTCTCCCACAAGTTGCTTCACAGCCTGAAAACTTCTCTTTCTCAGTCTGTAGTCATGAATTCCTAAATCCTGTCCTTTCAGTTCAGCACCCCGTACCTCCTTAAACCCCACCCACTGATGTTTGACCATAAAAATATCCCTCTATTGCTTGCATGATACATGTCTGGAATAGCTTCCATTGGGAATAAAAATATCTAAATACAGCAGAGTATGTTCAAGTGTAGGACAGGTGAAAGGGTACAATAACAGTAAAGAAAGGTTATTTCAGCCAAACTGAAAAAAAAATTGACAAACAGTAACGACTGTATTTGTACCTTTATAAAATAAAGCATGAGAGAAAAAACAGAGAACCTCAGTGTAACACATGAGGTGGTTACGGGTCGAACTGTGCAGACAGATCAAATAGCAGATTGAGTTTTCCCACAGCCAGCAATAACAGATTAGTCGACTATCTGAGCCACTATGTTTCTTCAGGTATTGCATTTATTTAGTTGAATACTCAATGTGCTTTGTTTCATCAGCATTAATGCTTTGGACTCATATATTTACAAACAAGTACAAGTGTTCCAGTATAGTCACAGTAGTTTTTTGCCACGAGATGAAATTTAGAGCCTTTCTTAGGGGTGTAGTGACAGTGGTAGTGGTTTTCCCCACCCACAGTTTTTCCATCCTGTCTGGCAATTTCAGCCATTGACACTTTAGTCACAAGCCAACTCTTTTGAACTCTGGGCAAGGGTCACCATGGAGCACAAGTGTTACAGACACTTTGGAGTTTGGAGACTAGCTTTGTATATGGAGATTGAGTACTGATCTGTGTCTTTCCAGTGGGAATGAGTTTATGGAGTGGTATGGAAGTGTTGTATGGACTCTGTCTTTTATTTTCAACACCCTACTCCCAGGTGGTGACAGCCCTGTGCTAAGTGTGGTAATAGCCAATTGATTTTGTTCTCTTTTTTTTGTTGGTGGCTGGACATAAATCAAAGTGTCTGTCAGGACCTCGATGTAGTTGGGAGGGTGCGTGGGTGTGTAATGGGGTAGTGAGGGTTCTGTTTGGGCTGGGAGAGTGTCAACAATTAATCCAGCCTCTGATCTGCAGGCCACTGATCTCCTGACCTTAAGTTACAGCACAATTGGGACAGCAGCTTCCCGCTAAAATTAACACGGAAAATCCCACTGTTGGCTCTGGACTGGTGGTTTTACAATAACATCTTTTATTATTTGGTCTACATAAACATATTTTGATATCTAGATTTATACGTGCAGTAGAATGGTGATGGAGTGGTAAGTTATCCTACCTTTTAGAAGGTTAGGGGCTGCAACCCACTGGCCTAGTGTGACTTTTCAGTTTGAAGCTTGACTTTGAGTTGAGTCTAGGAACTCTGGTTCTCCTTAGACTGCAAAGACATGCCGTTGAGTTGGTGATTGGTGACTCTAAATTGGCTCTAAATTGTTGTGAGTGTGTGAATCATTGTTTGTCTACATGTCTCAGCCTTGGGATAGACTGGTGATCTGTTTGAGGTGTACCCTGCCTCTTGCTTCAATGACAGCTGTGATTGGCTCTAGCCCCGCTGCGCCCCTATACATGATTAGTGGTATAGATGATGGCTGGATGGAGATTTATTGGCAGAATGATATTATAAACTTGGAATGAAAATTCAGTTCATGTCTTTCAACTTTTTAGGAAACTGCACATTGTGAATTGGGCTTTTATTTAGAAAAACATTTTCAAGTACCCACAAACTCCAAGTTCCCCTCCCTCAAGAGACAGGGAAAGAGGTGGAATCATAGAGGACACAGATGTGAGCAACACTGGAACCATGTTAATCCTTTTAATTCAATTATGGTAAATAGGGACAGAGCTTCCTTCTAAACAAAACACAATATGCAGGAGTTCAGCAGGCAGTGGCAGGGGGAGCCTCTGATGTAGGCAGGCTACTCAGTGGGAGGCCTGGTGGTCTCCTGGGATACCTCCCAACTCCTGAGCCCCCTACTGGGGCTCACCCCCAAAGGCTTTCCCTGGCCCAGCACTAGCCTGTAGACAGGACTGGACAATGTACACAAGACAATAGGTTCTGAAACACTCAAACACACACACATAGTGAACTTATGTGGCCAGGTGTGGCCATTAGTTTATTAAGCTTTTAGAAAGGTGAGAGTTGAGGAGAGTGGAAAGTAGGAGGGCGAGTTAGATGATGCTGTGTAATGTGTCAGGATTGAGTATTAAATTGAGATTTGCCAAAGTGCTTTGGGGTCTGGCTAGCTCATTCTTCCTGAAATGACACTGTGCAGCAGTAACCTGCTAACCCAGACTAGACTGACACCAGCATCTCCCTCTATGAAAGAGTGTGTCTGTTCCCTGGGATGAACACAGGACAGAGGTGGGGGCAGGGGGCTGAGAAAGGAGTATGTTTTTGAAACGGTTACACAATCTGTTTGGATTAGGCCCACTGCTGAAGAGACATGGAAATGATGGGCAGCTGGGACTAGGGGAGGAGAGGAAGAGGAGGGGGGAGTAGGAGAAGAAGAGGAGTGAGAGAGGGAGACAGATGGAGAGGGAAGGTGGTGTTGGAGGGACTCCCACCCCCCACTTCGGGGGGTGGGAGACTGGAATCTCAGGATCTAAGGCTCTTTTGCATTGATAGTTCCCAGATGTTGCAGCCCCCCACCCCTCCTTCTCCTCGGTTTTTCTCTGCTGTGGTGAATACACAGGAGCCCAGTTAGCCAAGCAGGATAGAGAGGTCAGTGGCAGTGTGGAGATGGGCCTCCTGTGGACCAGGGGAAATGGGAGGTGAGAGGCATCCTCTCCTCCCAACAACCACAGGCCAGGCCTCTGGCCCAGACCTGAAAACAGTGTCAGTGACAGTGTGAG
This sequence comes from Anabas testudineus, assembly GCF_900324465.2. NCBI lineage: Eukaryota > Metazoa > Chordata > Actinopteri > Anabantiformes > Anabantidae > Anabas > Anabas testudineus. Next base: position 8,129,727 of record NC_046618.1, read on the forward strand.
TGACAGTGTTTTTTTATTCTCATTCCACCCTGGGCAATTTCACATAGTGGGCAATGTATGTGTAAGTGTGTACATGTATGCAGATGTGTTTATTGTTGCATGGCTGTACTTGTATTCACATTCAGGTAGGCACATGCTCAGGCAGTGCTCTTTGTGTAATGACCACGTTGTGCAGCAACAACTTGAATAATAGTAAAACACTGGCAGAAATGTGCATTGTGCATGTAGTAGTCTGTAGTTTGCATTTCTCCAGAACAATGTAGTGTTTACATTGCAGACTGCAGGATATGTGCAGGTGCTTGGTCACACTGTAGCCAGTGTTGAAATTCTGGCGGTGCAAGATTTACAGCCTCTGGCTGCAGCCGGCTGTGTTTCAGGTTGACGATGTGTTCCTCTCTACCTATCTGCTAAAGTGCTTACACTCCTCAGTTCTGCTCTACACTGCCTCTACTGCCTCAGTCCACTTCAGCAGCAGAAAATGTTGTGACCGTATATTAGCAAGTTGTTGACTGGCCACTGAAGCAGACATTTGTCAACATATTAGAAGGTGTCAACACATGAACAACAGCCCATCAGCCCACCCACCTTAGTTCACTGCCACTTGCATCCTGCCATCTTATTAATTTAAGACTTCTGCTTAAGGGAACCATTAGCATAGGTGATAATAGTAAAGTTCATCTTTGCAGTTTGAACTTTGACTAACTTAGTATTCAGTGAACTGCATTGTAAGCAGCCGTGTTTAAAATAATGTTCTAATTTTATCATTCATTATTTAATAGTAGTTTTGAGAGGAAAATGTTTGCTGGTGCAGTAAAAGTCACTAGTCACATGGTTGCAAGTGGACTAAAAGTTCCTTATAGGTACTCTGCTTTAGAGGTGTGCTGTGTGAGCTGAATTCAAGGTTCTTTTCCCAACTTTGTGAGTCAAAGCTGGGTGGCTCAGAGACAGTAAGCCCTCTAGTTAAAGAGGGCTTCTGAGGACTGTTATATCAATTAATTGTGAATAGGTGTTTAAGTGTTCACACATATGCTCATCTCAAGTCTGAATGAGTGTCTATATCCTTCTGGGTGCTTTTAAACCCACAGCCACACGAAAGGAATATTTCACAGAAGCCCTCACTTAATTTGTGGTCATGGTTGCCAGATATGGAGAAAGACATTCTATCTCCCCAGAGGAGGGTGGATATCCTTCTCTGGATGGGGTGGGGGAGGGTATTTTTGGAGCATCTCATGGCTATTATGGGATGGGAATACGTTTGTGTGTGCATGTGTTGTGAAGGAGGGAAGAATGGGTGGGTGGGTGGGGGGGTTCGCTATGTTCAGGATTCCACAGCTGGCTCATGTCACTCCTTGACCCTTTCCCCTATGTATCCCCCCACAAAATAAAAAGTCTAGACTGCATTCTGTGTCTCACTACTTCAGAGACAGACAAAAAGGCATATGAAGAGAAGGACAAGTTAAACGAAGTCGTAACTTTCTCTTTTCCTCAAGGACTTAGTTCAAGAGACTCTCTATAGACTTTTTAGACTTTACTCTTCATGGCAAGACAGGGTGTCTGTTAAGCCCATTAATAAATAAAGCAAGGCAATAGCGCCACCAAAGAAATAGATATCACACTATTACTTATTTAACCTCCATGCTGAATTATTTATTGTTTATTCCAAATGATCTTTTTTTTTTGGCTTGGGTATCCCATGTGAGCACTACCAGAGGCAGATGATTTGGATAGCCAAGTTCAACTTGGATGAGTTTGTGAGGGGGCATGTGTGGCTGCTGGTGCAAAACTACTGCGGGGGGTTGGGGGAAAAGATACTTGATGATCATGTTACTGACATCAAAGAATAAGTACACCAAAGTCAACAGCCAAACAGTATTAAACACCCACTGAAAGACAGACGTAGACATATACTCTCGCTTCCGCACTCTCACACTCATTTACTCTCTATGTCTATGTTTCTCTGTTCCTGAAACACTCAGGGTCCATGGAGAGAGATAAATTATGGGCCTAGTGGCTTTTTGAAGTCTACTTGGCGTCAACACCAATAAACGCCAAGCATGGTCCGCCTCCCTGCTCCTAAATTAAGTAATTATTACCTCTGGTGTGACTTGGCCATGTGGACCATAGCAAAACTGCATCTGGGCAGGGCCTACAGTCTGGGGTCAGCAAAGAAGAGAGGCAGTGGGAACAAGCAGGGCATATGTCCTCTAATGAAATAAAGACCTCTGCTATATCCAAGCTGAATGATTTACGCTTATGCATAGTGACCTCTGAGAGTTCATGAATCAAAGGTTGTGCGTGACTTTTTTCCCGCCTGGTGCACATGTCCTGATGGATAGTAATGGTTCAAGCTTCCATGGTGTGTTGTTTGTTGAGATCTTATAATCACCATACATTTAGCTGTGGCACATTGTGTGCCATTGCAATGCAGCTGCCTCTAGGGAGTGATGAGGTGCTGAGCTCACACCTCCTCTCTGGGCTTGACACACGCCTGTCTCACTGCTGCTGTAGGGAGATTGTATAACCCAAGTGTGTAAAACAGTCTTTTACGGCGTTGTAAAGATTTACTATTGGAGTAAATAACCATGGGAGAACAGGGCTTTTAAATGGAACCCAATCAATATGTCAGACAAGGCTGCAGTAGAGGACAGGGCTGTGTCTGATGCCACACATGGGTGGACAGGGCATATCAGTGAGCAGTACATGGAGGAATACAGTGGAGGGACTTTCACCATCTGACCTCAGCAGAAAACTGCCAAACAAAAGTACAACAATTCTGTATTTCGGTCAGTAAACTGTTACTCAGCTAACTACCAAGGATCAGACAGTCAAAGTTGGGATCTTAAACTTGTCACAGCTACGATTTATTACACTGAAGATTTAATAAAAATCAGAACTCCAACTTGTGTGCCATAATGTGTAACACTCTCAAAGACACATACGCATTCTGGAGTAAATATAACACTTCTTTTCTCGCACATATGCAGTCCTGAAACCAGCATTTGCTCACTTTCTCTCTATCACACACACACACACACACACACACACACACACACACACACACACACTTTTGTATGGCAGTGTGTGAGGACACTCATTGACATAAATGCATAAAACCTAGTGTTAAACCCCGAAATTGCCCTTTAAACACCCTTCTCATTGTCAGCGCCAGCTAAAATGGCCTTTACTTTGTAAAAATTCAGCTGCTGTGTTTGATAGCCATACAGACACACACACACACAAACATTTAAACCCTATTGACACTCACATACACACAGACAGACACCTGGCCTCATGAGCAATAAATTGCACAGCCCATCTAACAAGTTCATTTCCTGAGGCCAGAGAGGATGGGTCCTCTGACTTTGGAGTCAGCAGCCTTGTGAGGATCAATGGCAAGAGAAGGAGAGAGAGGGGCAAGGAATCGAGCTGAGATACAAAAATCAATCAGCAATTTAATCGCTTCGGGAGGGGAAGACAGAAAAAAAAGAGGACAGGGGAGAATTCCTTCGCTTTTTTACTTAAAAAAGCAGCACTTTGATTTAACCCTTTGACATGCGGAATACATCTCTCAGTTTTATTGAAGCTTTTCTCTGTGACAGGAGAGGCTCCAATGGGAGCACATCTATTTTCAGACTCAAGATCACACAACTACTGTTTCGCTCTAGAGTCTTAGATAAGACTGCTAAAGTGTCAGAAATAGAGTAAGGCATAAATTAAAAACTCCATTGTAGGACTTTAACTTTTAACTGTGTACATGCATTTGTCAAAGCTTTCACCCAGTCATTATGTGCAGTCTACGAGTGACTGTAACCTCACTGAAAAGATGCAGATAAAGATAAAGCAGTAAGCAGTTTGGGAGGAGCTTTCAGGCGTTTTACTGTTGGTGGTGAAAGTGCTTGATAGAGGAAAATTTCTGTGGAGGAAGTGGTTGATTTGAGGCTGGGTGTTGAGGAGGAGTTTCTTTAAGTCAATGTCTTAGGCTTGGAATTGACACTATTGAATGACCCAGCTTTAGACTAATAAAATGAGTGACAGCCTTGTGCTGCCGAGTCAAAGATATGGATCCTTGGACTGGAAAAACAGCAAGGAAGGAAAAGAAAAACAGAGAACTTTACCTCAAAACTGCTTGGCTAGAGGAAGGGACTTAATAGAAAGTGTGTCTTAATTGAAAAATGTTGCTGCCTTTCTGTGAATCATGGGGGATCCCACTATCTATCCCCAAATGTAGTAACCAAAACCATCAAACGCTATGATGACACTGGCTCCTTATGAGGACTGTCCCAGAAAAGGAAGACTGGGAACTAGCTCTGCTGTAGAGGATACATTTATTAAAATTAGCAGCCTCAAAAACTGCACCTCAGATTAGAGCCCCGTAAATGCTTCTAGGAGTTCAAGTGGTAACAGATACAGTACAGTCAAAGTTTTTGCGATTTTTCGAATTGACTTTAATTTCATAAAGTAATGATGGACTGTCATTTTTCTTTATTCAACCAAGTGTTTCCTAGCTGTGATATGAATTTGTACATAGTTGTAGTAGCACTAAAAGGGCTATTGACTCTGTACCCACCCTTTTTCTGCCAAATTCACAATGTGATGGTCTAAAACACATAAAGAATGCAAATATGTCACAAATTAACATTTGACAAAGCGCTCTGTGAATTGAAAACCATTCCAGGTGGCTACCTCATGAATCTCATGAGAGAATGCCAAATGTAAGCTGTCGTCAACACGAAAGGTGGCTACTTTGAATAATTTCAGTGTCTTCAGTATTAATATACAACATGGAAAATAATAAAAATAAAGAAAAAGACCTGTGACTGGAAGTGTATATATGTACTGTGTGTATGTGTGTGTGTTGTGTATGTACATGAGTGCACTTGTGTGGGCATACATGTGCCCACAAGCACATATATATTTCTGTGTGTGCTTCATTGGTTGGGCATAACAGAGTGATTCCTCCAGAAGTCAGGCATTGCTGAAACTTAGCAGTAGGAGCCAGGGGCCTCCCTCCCCAGAGAGGCAGGCTGCTGAGACACATTCATTACCAGCCCAGAATCTTGGGCTGGATTAAAAATTCATGCTGTTTACAACAACAAAAGACCCCCCCGTTAAAGAATATGAGCCTTTATGAACAATGGCTCCACCAAACCATGAGCAGATCGCTGACATCTCCAAGGAGACCAGCAGTTGTGTGTGTGTGCTTGTGTGTTTGGGTTTGTGTGCTGCTATGTTGTGCTTTCTCACTGTATGCACACACCCTCATAGGCAATGGTGATATAAATAATGATACTGTTTACTGCAGCAGGGAGTGAAAACAGCCTAAGGGCACTTGAATAAGGACACGACTCCCTCAACGTCTCGTGCCTTGTCATGCTGTTTACAATCATATTAAAGAAGCATGTATTCTCATTGTGCTGCACATGTGTCTGTAGGTGCCAGTGCCCTTTCCTTGGAATTACTTGGATTTTGTGATGAGTGTGTGACCCTGTTTCTGCTCGGCTCATTGACAAATGCCTGGGTGCTGTTGGCTGATTTGTTGGCAAAGGAGCTGTGCTTATGAGCTCTATTCAGTGTTAATTAGTACACTCCACAGCGATCATTATATCAGGTTCCTGTGGTGACATCTGATTGCATTGGTGCTTAATGGGGAGGGGTAAAGCTTTACCTTTGGGTGAGCACTGCACACATACATAGAGCATACACATAGATTTCACTCACAAGGCCACACATGCAAGTGCATTTTACATAGTGACTGAAATCCGGGCATGAATATGGAAACACTATCGCATAAATGCACAAGGATGTAAAAGGAAGAAAGCACAGAGGTTCACAGCCAGCTGCTCCCATGAAGAACCACCCCTCATTCAATTAATACTACACTGAACAGGTGCAAGGTCAAACCACTAAGCCAATAATAGATGCTCCTCTTCATTCTCAGAAATAGTTCTCTCATAGCCACTAAATGTTTCTGTAAGGTTGTGTGTGGTTTGTGTTACTGTGACGTGGATGAGGTTAGAGGCCTTGTGTGCTCAGGTCAGGGGGCTTTCCTCTGTGTGTGCATAACACTGACCTTTGACCTTTTAGGACCAGACAGTACATTGTTATATTATTATCTGAGCTTTAATGTAGGGTTTATTAAAAAGGTTAGCAGCAGATACTTTGTCTTTAAAACTGGCCTTTAAATGTTGTAATACATAAATTGCAATAATACTAATAATATATAATACATCAAGTCACTGCAACTCTCTATTGGGATTCAAGCTGGTTTTATTACATCAGAGCGCTGTCCTAACAACACATGGCTATTCCTGAGGAGGCATTGGCTCATGAGCCCACTGATATTGCATAATGAGAAGAATCCGAGCTGATTGTCACCCTTCAAATTAGTTAGTGGTGCCTGATGCATGCCTGTTTTTTTTTTACTTTAGACTGCTGTCTTGGGCTCTGGTTCAGGTTTCAACATGACTTTTCCAGAGTTCACCAACTGCCATCTCCCAGCCCTGGCATCCCACTGTAACACTGACTGACTGACAGGACGCCACCTTTGACTGTCATGTGCTCTACAGCACTCAGCCTTTCCCATCATGGAGCTGTCATCAGGGTAGCACATCTATGGGAATAACAGTCTACTCAGTGTGTGTGTGCATGTCTGTGCATTCATGGAGCACAGATGCATTTATAGTTTTTTTTTTTTTTATGTGCAGACCGTATAAGAAGCCTGATTTTTTTTTTTAATACAGTTGAGCAGACACTCTACCACACATTATGGGTTTCTCTTTAAGGACACTAATGATTCAAGCTCTTGTTATTGTGTAAAGTTTGATTAAAACTGTAAAAAGGCTGAATATTAATACAACAGTTATTTACACAAGTGATTTGTGAACACTGGTGATTTCCTACATTTTGGCTTTAAACAAATCCCACACAGAGACTTATACCTGCTGTGAATTGGATCTACTCAGTTAACTGAATGCAGAACCTGATTTACCTTATTTATGTAAAAACACATCAATGAGCCACATTTCTGCACTGAATGATGTTGCTTTCCTGTGAAAAATGTGGTGAATGTATTTCTTTTAAAGAAAAGCTCCAAAGTCTAAGAATGAACATCCCTGTTTACGACCTCTGAAATTAATATCTGTAAGAGTCAAATGTGCATGCACACTGGTTTGGTAGCTGCTTGTATTCCACACAACAACTTTGAATGTGGATTAGAGTTTGTTTGTGTATGGGACCACCATCCATCACTCTTTGCTAACTTCTAGGTAACGCTGTCATGAAAGAACGTTTGCAACCACCTGTTAAGTTAGGTGAGTTAACGTGTCTAGCATTGGTGAAATAAATACTATAGACTTGCTGTTGGGGCAGATACAGTAACGTGGCTAGTTAAGCTTTCATCAGCTAAGTCTTTCATCAATGTGTACATCTACTTTTAAAACGGACTGCTGGCATCAACACTTAAATAACAGAATCAGTATTTTAGCCCTATTTGATAATATTCTTCGTAGTAGTAGTGGTAGTAGGAACCCTATTCCAGTTGGTCCTGATAACACACTGTCTGATGAGGAACTAGTTGCTTTTCAGTTGTAACTAATCTGTTAGACTGATTATGTTGTCAAAAAAAATTTAAGTTGTAAACAGCAATTTAATTACAGTTTTAAGTGACTTTAGGAATGCACCTCGCATCTGATATTTAAGTCACATGGTTTTTTTTATTATCAATGTTACCACTAACTTGATCTTCTAGCATGAGCAAGCTTATATAACAAACACCACAGGACACTGTGATAGACTGGCGACCTGTCTGCGTGTGCCCCACCTCTTGCCCAATAATGATAATAAGCTGGAAACTCGCTTGCACATCTTCTTCGGCTGCTTGTGTGATTGAACCTCATCAGAACCAGTTTAACTGTCAGTCTTGTTTCATCAGCAGCTCAGTGGGAAAAAGACCAATGGTGTGCACTAGCCAAAAATAAGCCAAAATATTTTTCCCTTCCTTCTTTTTATTGATTCAAAAACCATTTTGAATCTAGTCCAAATTGTGAGTTGGCTAAAGATTGAATCAAGGTGAGAAAAAAATCAGGAACTGAATAAAATAAATATTACCCCATACCTTTGTCTTATTAATTTCAATAGTATATTATAAAACAATTATTAAATTTTCCATTCAATGTCTTGTCTTTTCGTGTAGTTATCTTGGCCTGTCAGCGCATTAATAATAAACCTAATATAACAAACACACATTTCTGTGATAAGTAATTAGCTTTTTATTGAAACACAGTGAGTCATGAAAATGTACTGTAACCTTGAAAAGGCCATTGTTTTAAATTACTTCATCTGAACATGTAAATTCATGTTGCTTACAAGGAATGAGGTTCTGTTAGACATAGGCCTCAGGCAAAAGCAAAGAATTCATTGAGGTCCATTAAATTCACTACATTTGGTAAGACTTAATTGAACCCTTGGGTTGGTGTTACTGTAAATGAGAAAATATAGTGTAATGCTGCACAAATTCATTTTACAAAGTAAAGTGTGTTTGTGTTAATCCAATTTATGCTTGAAAAGTGGCTTGGAGAAAGCTTTTTGTTAAGCTTTTCTGTAGTCAGCCATGCGATCCAGTGTTCTGGGTCGGGAGTCATCATTTGGTTCTCCTCTCACCAAATGTAAAGCTAAAGATTCCCAAGACAGCAGCATCCTGACTGCTCATCCTCATTCAAAGCTTCAGTCTTCAAGGGGCACAGAAGAGCTGCTTGATAGCAGCAACTGAATAAAAACAGAGGAATATGATCCTGATGCTAAGCAGGTAAAAGAATGGCCTGGCCTCATTGTCACCTAGGAAAGGGCAAGTGGCTTTTGTACTTGTGAATGAAGCTGGAATTGTAGCGTGAATACCCTCCTCACTTGCTTCTCTGTGGGACTGAAATGCCAGCTATCTTTCCGTTCCACCCTTTCTCCCCTTCTCTCTCCATCGCTCCCTAAATGCAAGGCGCTAACTTATAGAACTTGAAAGAAAGGGAGAGAGGGAATCACACACACGCAGTACACAATTTTACACTTCTGTGCACACAAACAAATAAGGTGATATTGATTGGCGCCTTAGCTGCATTCACACTGATGCTCTTCTCAATAGATCAGTCATGCTCTTGCGGCTTGCCCCGCTGTAGCCCTGCAGTTTAACACTGCTAGTCTGTTGGAAAGGACACATTCCGTTCACCTGACACCTAAAAAGTCCCACTAACCACAGGTACATTCACACTATGTTCCTTAGAGCATGAACAAACCATGATAGTCCAGTTTACTTAAACGAGTTACTAGAATGTACTAAATAACATAATATGTTTATCATATACCCTGTTAATCTCTATAGGGACACTGTTTGATCACTTGCTGGGCTAAAGAACAGACGTTTTAGTGCCCCTAAAACTGTTGGATTTTAGTCTGTTGGAGTCTGGATAATCTTAAAATCAACTAGCACACAAAGAGTGCTAAGAGGTTACTAAAGAAAAAGCTAAAAGGCACTGGATAAAATCCCTTTGTGTCTGCCATATTCTTATGATATGTTATTAAGTCTTCTCAACATTTCACTGTTTATTTAAAGGGAGTATTATTCTGTTTTTCAGAAATGTGTTTGCATTGTCACATTAAGGACACATGAAATAAATTGTCCTTCAGAGCTAAAGCCTTGGCTAAAAATGTGTCTTTTGGATTTCAAATAAGTGTGACTATTTGAAATCCAAAAGACACATTTTCAGTCTTAAAGTGTGGGAGTTTCAACACTCTTGATTCACACTGCCACCAACCCACAGATTGGCTGACACCTTTAGTGCAGTGAAAGCTGAATCATAGCGTGACTCTTTCTTCGTCACAAGGGCCAAGAGTATCATTCCTCTGCCTGTCCTGAGTGTGGAGTTAGTTGATTTGAAGAATGTCAACCAAAAATGTTTTTTCAAATAGACATGCTGCGTGTTTCTTGTTTTGCAAATTTGCAGTGATAACACTTGCATGCTTCTGACAGAAATAGATGCATGTGCGTAAACAAATGCAGGATAAAAGCAGGAAGAAAGTGACATGCCATTCTTGTTTGACATTTTGCTCATCCAATTCCCCACAGTGCTGCTGTTTTCTGTGCATCTTACTCATATGTGACTGCTTTTTTCTCCATAGAGAACTTGGAAGATATCTAATCTCTAATCCATAACTGGTTTCATTCATTTGTCCGGGAATTTACCAAACATCCCCCCACCTCCTGAGCACCAGGTTTTCCTTTCCACCTGTTCATTTCTCAGAGAAGTTGTCTGCAGCTGCATCTGTTTGCTATGTAGCTTGTCTGTGCATTAATGACCTTGTTAAGGAGGCTGATGCCCCTGATTGTTTTATACCTGCATGCACGCACACACACACACATAAACACACAATCACACAAACACAAATACACACACACACACACACACACACACACACACACACTTGCCTTCAGGACATTTTGAAACAAATACATGTGAACATTTAAATGTATATCTTGTGTAAGCAAAAGCAGTGAGTATTTCAGTCATGCACTTACATTCTGTAGAAATAACACAGAAAACATAACTTTACAAACTCTGTATAATAAATAATCTGCAGTTAATAACTAACCACTATCACTGCACTAAAAAACACCTTAAACTTGGGGTCCTCTAATATTCCTTTGTGCTGGCTCTAAAACATCCATCTTAAATACAAAATTATTGCTTTTTTCTTCATTTGTCAGAATGTTAGGGATATTTTAAGGCTTAAAGAGAATCATGTTCTGATGTACTTTCGATTGATCAAGAGATTTGTCATCCCCGTCGCACTTAGCAGTGGTGCCTGCCACTTGTTCTTCCCACCTCTGCTCCACAAAGTCTTCCTTCTCTTCAACCAAATTTGGATTCTGTGGCTCTTATGTGGCTCCACTGTGATGATGGAGGCAAGCAGCAAAACCAAATCAAAGCATGCAAATATTCTGTCAGAATCTTATGAGTGATAACACAGATGATACATGCATATTTTTCTGCAGTCTGTGATCTCTACCCAAAGTTATGCCAAAGCAGTAATTGTGTAAGGAAGTAGCATTGCTATCCGCTACGGGATTTGGATTCTTTCAAATTATCTGAGCCCAATGATTTAAGATTCTGAGGTTATGCAGTGAAACACATTAATCACCATTTGGGTATCTCCTATTTGTCAGCTGACAAATTTATGTAGAGTGGACAAGAATGATGCATTTGGATGACAACAAACTACTTTATGTAAGACCAGAAGGGATTGGGTGTTGCTGTGTATATAATAAAAAGCTTACAGTACAGTAGAGCTGAGGGGAAAGGGTGAAGGACAGTACCCATCAAAAATTATAACCTTAAAAATAAGTAAAAGCAGAATTCATGGCAGAGTGGCTGTAGTGGATTGTATTAGATTGCACAGGTGTACCCAATAAAGTGGCCAGAATGTATTCAAACATCTGTAATGTAAAAAAAAATCCAATAAAAAAAATTTGTTTCCGAAATGCAAGCCACTCCTGCCTTGGAGAACAAATGCAGGAATGCACGCATTGCTTAATAGCACACACACACACACAACTCTGTGCTGCTTTAGGTCCTGCATGACATCTGCACTGTAACACTAAAGTGTTTACAGGAAACCCCGTACTTGTTGCTCTTGTGTTTGCCTGTACAGGCCCCGTGGGGATAGAGGCCATCTAACTATCAAGCATCCTTCCATGTGTCTGCTCATGTAGGACATGCCCTGTACATGCACACACAGCCAGCATCTCATGCCTGAGTGAGTCTGTTTGTGGGCACTGGCCTAGGAGGCCTGCTGATTGTAGCATGTTTGGGCAAGAAAGAGTTAAAGTTCTGCATTCCTCAGTTTAGAGGCTGTAACTAATATTGGAGTTTATTAGTGGAGGATTTGGAGGCTGAGAACAGTGTAGTTGTTTGCAGCTGGAGGAATCGTCTGCCCATCTCCCTGACAAAAGGACTCACACACACACACACACACACACACACACACACACACACTTTTACTATACTTGTGCAGACACTCACTCACTAGACATATTGCATTTCTGTAACCATCACAACTAACTGCCTCACTCTAAGCCTAACACCCAAATCCGAATCCTTACCCTAACCAAAAGCCAATTGCTCTTTAAACTGTGACCCAGCTTAAATTTCCAGATACAACATTTGCCATTTGTCATGGCAAGTGACCTACTATGTTGAGATGGAATATAATTGGAATAATATTTCAATTCTGCCATTTGTTTCAAAATAAAATCACAACACATCAGAACTGAATGCCAATCTACTCAACAAATTTGGTAAAAACAAAACTCCAAAGAAACAAAACTCCTCATCTCACATATTGAGTTTTCTGTATTGATGTTATTCTGTATTTGTGTTGGTGTAGATCTTTCCTGGTTGTAGTTCCCTTTCTTTCTGTCTGTGTTGAGAACAACTGTAACAAGGCAAAACAATTTCCCTCTGGGATTAATAAAGTTTTTTGAATCTTGAATGTTGCAATTATCTTTTAATCACCCTATATCAAACTTTTATATTGTTAAAAAAACCCTACTGTGTTAAAGACCAATTTTAACAATTTCTCAATTTGCAGAGGTTGGTGTTGCAATGTCAGCCAGTTAATTGCATGTTACTTTGAGCGACTGTGAAGCTTCTCCATAAATATCCCACTCTTGCTTGTGGTGTCTGAAATTGCTACAGTATTTGCACACAGTTGTGCTTGAAAATTTTCGAACCTTTTAAACCATGTATTTTTGCATAAATATCCGACCCAAAATGTGAGTAGATTTTTTGTGCAAGTCCTACAACGAGATGAGACAAAAATAGACTGACTAGTTTGGTTTTATTTATGTATTATGGATGCATTTCCAACCTTAAAAAAAAAGTTAATGTTTCTGGTAACAGTTTATCAGTCCTGTACTGAATTCATACCTCTGTCAATAATGGCAAGATGTCCTAGTCGACAAGCAGTAAAGTGGCCCCAAATTATGATACTGCCAACACCACATTTCACAGATGGGGCAATGTTCTTATGCTGGAATTCAGCAGTTGATCATTGCCAAACATGTTGCTCCTTATTCAAGGCAAAAAGTTCTACTTTGGTCTGGAAAATTATTCCACTATTCTTCTAGCTGATCCACCTAGCCTTGAGCAAACTGTACAGAAGATGTGCAGCAATGTTCTTTTCTGAGAATCCTAGCAACCAAAACTCCTACCATGTACAACATTTTTATTCAGCGTTGTCCTGATGGTCACCAAAACCCCGCTGATTAAATCACCCAACTTTATTTCCCCTAGTATTTCAGATACTAGGATGATTTTCCATTATCAACAAATGAAAAGTGTAAGTTTTTGTTCTTTTAGTTTAATTGGCTTCCCTTGCACAAAAATTTAAAAAGTTTTAGGTGATATTTATACAGATATTTCCCAAAGGTTTACAACATTTCAATCACCAATGTAGTTCTTACCATATTTTTGCTGTAGTGAGAGATGTGCAATGAATAGCAGAATGGAAGATGAGCAGAGTTTACAAGTGTATGGCAACAGCCCGCAGTGCAAAGCTTGTCACTCACAGAAAGGGAACCATGGATCGTTCAGTAATGTATAAAGCCTCAAGATGATGAGGAATGTTACTTTCAGGTTTTAGGATCTCCGAAGGCCACAAGTTCACCATCTTTCCTTTTCTTACCCTACTTGCTACATTCTTCTTTGGAGTGGTAGAGGTAATAAGTTATTGCACAAACACAGGGTTGTATCTGGATTTCATCACCGCTGAAAAATCCTACATCCAGTTAACACAGAGACAGAGGTAAGTGAGGCAAGAGCTTTTTAAAGTAAGAGCTGTCACAATCAGGGTTAAATACTGATCTTTAAAGGAAATGACAAGGGTTGTGGTACATCAAACCCACTTTTAAAGTAAGAGTCAGAGTTGCTGGTTTATCTCTTAGCCATTGCTCAGCTGTTTTGTGGTTGATGTTGATTTGTATGTACATATGTATATACAGTTTGATGTAAGGTGGCTACATTTTACTTTTGGGATTATCCCGAATGTTCTCACTGCTTAGTTTGATTGGTCTTGACCAAGCATGTTCCTGTTTTGTGGAAAGCCAAATCTTTTCTCTAAAATAACAAACACCTTTGATTTACTCTTTTGTCTATTTTTATAAAATTTGATGATTAAATACACATACAGTGATTGCTAATTGGTAAGGGAAAACCCTGCCATAAGCAATTGTTGCACTCCAACAGCATAACAGACAGATCTGAAGTGACTAAAATTTGCATCCAACAAATAGGTTTTCATTTGCTCAGTTCTGGGGCTATTTTAACAGAAAACGTTATAATAACTAAAATACAAAAATATTGACACATATCCCCTGCAATGTATAATTGTGTTGCTCCATTCATTTATTGCCTCATATCCTTCCTTCAGCCCCACCTCATTCCCCCACACTACAGCCATTTACCTAATTGGATAAAACGACTCCTGGATGTAAGCCAAAGGGGTTTTATAGTCCGTGTTTGTGATTCGGATGTTTGATTATAAGCTTTCTTTGATAATTACTCCCAGTTTGCTACCAGCCAGCCGGGCCCACTCTCTTTATCACTTTCTCGCCGTGCTGTGAGCTGCAGTTGTGTGTACCCAAAATCAGCCACCAGGCTGTAAAAGGTACCACAGCATGCCTTCTGGGCCCAACATCATAGGCGTGTTTCGTGCCCAGTTTACCGAGGCTAATTATCCCTAATTTGAGGTAATGGTGTGATCAAGTGTATGCTATTATCACAGATCCCCACCCTCCTCTTTCAAACTGGTAGTCCTTCAAAGGTTAGCATACCCTAGCTTTGTTGTGCTTCTGCTTGGTCTCCTGTTTTTACTTCCTCCACACTAACAAATGTAATTTTTTAGTCTCTGCCTTTTAATTTGGACTGCTTTACATTCAATCATTTTGAAACACAGTTAATGCATCAAGGACTCATGATTGTATATGAGAGAGTTAGCTAGCTCACCTGCACTGGCCCTGGGGGGTGGGGGTTCTTGAAGCTGATGTGGTTATCAGTGCACTGAGAAGCAAGGAGACATATTCCATTCTGTGGCTCATGGGGGTCTTTCATTGACCTTTCCTGTTCTAAAAGAGTCTTTCCTGCAGGTCTTACCCAGGGCTGCGATAGGACTATCCCTCCACCTTTGCTGATATGGCCCATCTCTATTAGGTCTTGTCTGCAGGCTTGAGCTCATGTCAGTTATGGAGCTTTTCTACCCAGAGGGCATTAGTTGGCAATTCTGCAAGCAAAGACCCCAAGGACATACTGAAAAGTTGGAAATTATTATAACTTAGTCCACTTAGAATAGTTCTGGGTATCTCAGAAGTGGGTATTTAGTGGTATATGTTTGGTTCAGACTCTAAACTTTTTCTGCACATATGCTTCACCCATAGATTAAAAGGTTAAGGTTAGGTACACACGTTATTCCTTCACTTCTGTTATTTTGGTTTAGTTTTCAGATTGAAACTGTGTCTCTACGAACAATTTAGCTCTTTTTGAATATTGAAGAATGAGATGTTTTGACACAAAAAGAAGGGTTTAATTACACCTGCATCATCTTTTTTCCCTATGTCGCTCTTTAAAATGTTTATTTACAATGATTTTTTTGCACTTCAATTTCTGTCACACTCACTTGCAAGTGTGCATATACACACACATGCACACAGCACCAGTGATTACCATTGTTCTAATCCTTTTATTTTATTTCCCTCCCCATCACTGCCTGCTCTTTGGCAGCCTGCATGCAAATGTGGTGTGTAATGAGCAGAAAAAGGCATTGAAAAAGAGGGGGTAGGATAGAGAGAAAGAGAGAGAGAGTCAGACAATTTCTGTTCTTCTGAACAATCAAAAGAGCAGCACACCCCCATTCTTTGTGCTTTCCTTTGGCTTATGAGCGTGTGTGTGTGGTGTGTTGGTGGGTGGGAAGGGGGAGCTGTTGCTGTCATGTGTCTGACAGATATTGAAGATAATTGTCCGCTTTCTTCGTCTTGCCTGTGTAATTCCACTGCTGCCGCAGCTTGAACAACGCTCACCTGGGCAGAAGAGGAGGGCAAGGTGGATGAGAGAGGGAGTTGCAGAGAGTGGGGGTTGGTATGTTTGGTGAAAGGAAGAGAGGTACACTCCAGTTATTGATGTTAGCGAAATCAGTGGAGTCATTTGGGGTTTGTCCTGTTGAAGGTGTTCTGCTGTACAGAATGCTGATTGCTTCTGTGTTGCAATGAAAGAAGAGACTGTACCAGCTTATAGTCATGTTTAGGTGTCCTTAGAAAGTTTGCTTAGTTTACGGGTCCTTCAGCAAGCAAAAAGAGTCCCTATTGTATTGCACAAGACAAGCACATGGAGAAGTCACAGAGACCCAAGTTGCAGAACAGGTGTCTCATTGGGTGGAATATATTTGAATGATAAAAACCCCAGGAGAGGATTATTCAGGCATCTCCAACCCTAGTTGGAGGGCATCTACTATTAATGAGATGGAGGGATTCAGATTTCCAGACCAGCTCCTGGCTACGCATGGAGAGCTCTGCACTGTTAAAATGTTGACTCTTGAGCACGATAGGATTCAGGTGGGTTCGTGTCCTGGAAGTTCCTCTGCGTTACTTACAATGAACTGCTCACACTAAACACTCTCCAGGCAGAGGAACACTTCTTAGCTATGCATCTACTATGAAGTATGATAGAATAAAATGTCTTTAAATACTGGCAATTTAAAGAAGTGCGTTTTGCAGCAGTGACAGATTAAAATGGGGAAACTAAACATAAACGATTAAAGTGGGTTTAAGTGAGGTGCACACAATTTGCTACATGACAGAAAAGTCAAGCAAGCAAAAGTTAAACAGTAAAACCTTGCAAAATAGTATGAACCCATGATTGTTTGCATCACAGGAATGTGTTTAACATACTTTGCCTTGATTAAAGATACCTATCTCCTCCTTACTTAGTTTATCAAGATGGCTATCTAATGCAAAAGACAATTGAAACAAGCTGAGGATTATTGTTGGTACCGAATGGAGGAAAAGGAAAAGAAAGAAACAGAACTTAAAATCAGCCCCTGCATCTGTTGTTTTTTCCAACTTATAGGAAAGCTGGAAAGAAAGCCGACTGTAGCTTCACTTCTCCTCCTCCTTTCAATCCAGACTTCTTCAATGCTTCCACTGACCCCTCCCCTTTTAGGCATTGCTGAAAACACTGGAATATGCAGCCAAATTAAACAATGGTGAGTCCCATTGCTAAGCAGTGTCTAGAGAGACTGGGCTGTCCTCCAAGCCTGTGGTCACTGGAAACACTAGTGAATGCTGGGATAATACTAGGCTTTAACAGAAGCAGCACTCTTCCCCCTCCACCCACATGTACACACTAACATACTGTGTGCGTGCACACACACACAAGCATTAAAGTATAAGCAATGGCAGATTTGGACTTAGCTACTCATCACTGATTCCTGTTGTTAAATTCTGATGCAACACTGGCTATAGAGTCTGATTTGTCGAGCAAATGTAACACCCAGGCATATCAAACAGTTTCTGAGCCTTTAGCTATGCATCTCATCAGATGACATTCTTCAGACAGACGTCAGGTCACCTGTCCACAGAGATGTCATATTGTGACTGTGGTACTGTATGAGGTGGCCCTGGTGTCTGATCAGGACTCCATTCAATCAATGGGCTGCAAGTTCATCCTCTAATTACTGCAGTAGGTGCCCCTCGCCTTCTCTTGGCAACTTATCAATAACAGACTTCCACTTCTTCCCCGGGAGCCATAAATCTTTGGTGCTGAGCCTCCTTCAGTCTCCAAGTAAACGGCCTAGAGGAAGCCTGGACACATGTGTTAACAATCGTTGACAGGTCTGCCCCCCTCCCGCAACCACCCGTAAAGGCAGTTGGAGAAAGGAACGTGTTTACATTTTCGTGTTGCTCCACTGATTTAACAGCATTGCCGTTTGTCTCTGTACTTCTTGTTTCACTTTGCATCTATACTGTTTGCTCACCATGCTACTTCTCACTCTCTCTGCCTTTCCCTGTCTCTTTTTTCCAGCCAGAGGGGCCATGATTATGACTAGAGTGGGGGGAGATAACCTGTAGGCCATGGATGAAGGGATTTAGGAAATGAAAAGGTTTTTCTGTTTAACTTGAGGTGGGACTGATGCAGCACACAGTGGCAAGTTAGTTAACTACTGGCAACAATTTCCTTGTTGCAAAAATCGGTGATGAAATATGATCTGATCTTCACCAGACATGTATAAACCATAAAATATTTCTGAACTGATAAAACACAAACAACAAACAAGCGTGGTTGATGGAGCATGATGATTTTGCTTCTCGGGACCTGGACAGTTTGCCAGGTCCCAAGGTGGTTCAGCCAGTCAAAGCTAAATTCTTGGGTGTTCACTGCACTGGGGAAACAAAAAAGTGAACAATGAGATGACAACCCTGTGTTCTATAGATAGACCAAAATGAGAAGAGAATAGGGAGTAATGGTTAATGTGAGGGATTAGAGAACTGGCTGAAAAAAGCAACAAGACTTCCTCTCGTCCCTTTTATCTCAAAGGTGCAGATTCAGAGAGTTTCCGGAAACTGAAGGAAAAAAAGGGCAATGTCATGACATTGCATATGCATATGTGCCTCCACATTTGTGCACACGTGCCAGCGTTCACACACACCTATACACATGCTCGGAGACTTTTTTTATTTTTTTCATTTTCCATTTTTCTTTCCTACATCAATTGAGACAGCGCTGAACAATGGGCTTGTGCAGGTTGAGCAATTTCAGCATCCAGGTGATGTTCTCCAGACACATCCCAGTGTGCTGTCCTACAGCTGAGAGCTCCTATAGCTTTGAACCCAAACAGGGTGTGGCAATCCCATTACCTGCTTGTCCTCTGCTGTCTCCTCACCGTAGCATAGTTGAAGAACAGGGGTTTAAATGGACAGCTTGTGCTATAGGCAAGGTGACACAATATACATTGCTTTGTAACCACCTACCATTGAAATTACAAGAGTGTGGTGAGATTTCACAGTACAGGTAAAGGGTTTAAGTAATGGAGGTCATGCATTGGATGCACTGATACACCACTGATACACCACTCACCAGAAGCTGTTTGGGAAATTCAAACCTTTTTGCAGAGTTTGAGAATTGATGATGTTAGTGAAGAATATATGTATATATTATATAATATATAAAAACAGTGGGAGTTAACACATGATTTAATGATTTAAACACATTGCAATAAGGATAAAAATGATTTTGTAAAATTTAAAGTAAATTTTAGATTTGTATAGAGTTCAACATAATCTTTAAGAGAAATTAAAATGTATAATTCACAATTATAAAACCAGTAATCTCCAGTATTTTCTGGTGTTTTACCTAATAATTTCTTTATTTTTTTCCACTGTAAGGTGATACCCTTCTACTGAGTTAGGTTGTTTTGTAAATTTTGTCCTACTGTTGTAGCAACCCTGGTGTGTCTATTTTGGAGAAAAAGAAAAAATGCTTAAACAAACGTGCAGTTGTTTGTACGAGTGTGTGTAGTATCTATGTATGCATGTGTGTGTTTGCACGCTCCAGCAATGTGTAACGCATTAAGTCCTGGCAGTCCTTCCACATACATAAGTTTGATTCATATGTACAGTAGTGCTCCAAAAGGCTAGGTTTCTTTCCAGGAGTTGCCAAAGATGACTCACTTTAGCACTCTGGATACTTGGTTGAAGAGAATCTGAATGCGCGTTTCAGCAGAAGAGGACAAACAGCAGAGGCCCTGGTCAGTGACTGCCGATACATTTCTCACAGTGACCCTCTGCTGTGCTTTAGCACCAGTTTGCCCAGTCTTGTTTTTGCTGGATCAGAAAGCACAGCATTTTGAGAATTTGTACAAAATGTAACTTTCTCTCTTTTACTTGTGTTTTTTGTGGCTGACGGCGGTGCCTGGATGTGTGTGGGAGAGAGAGGAGGTGAGTACAGACTTGGCACGTGGCCTGACTCCCCACTGTTCAAAATGTATCATGCCAAGGTTCTTTTAATTAGGCTGATCAAGTGTTTTGTGGGAACTGGACCCACGCTCCATGCCATTAACACATCCTCAATCACGACTCCCACTCCCCCTCTGCATCCCTTTATCTTTCACATGTTTCCTTTGGGGTTTCTATCTCCTTTTATTATCACATTAGAGAAACTTGCTACATTTTCCCTCACTGTCTGCCAAGAGATGTTTTTACCTGCAAACTACTGAGATATCTGAGATATCACATTAATACAGCTTTTGTTTCCCCTGGATAATCAACAGACTAATAATTACTTGTATGTCTTACATTCCTAGGCAAATCTGATTGTACAACACATAAATTCGATTTTTAAACCAGATTTCTGAATCGTTCACATTTTTAATGTATGCACAGTGGATGTGACTTTACGGTACAACATACTGATTTATCTGTTTGTAATAATTTCTTTTCTGGATGAAGCACAAATGTTCACTGGACACAAGAAATTTGAGCTGCAAAAGTCAAAGAGGCTCCAGGAAAAAAGTGAATTTAGCAACATAATTTTCATAATATTTGAAAACATTAGCATTTTCAGTTTTTTTTTTTTTGTACTTTCTTTCTGTCTTTATGTTTTGAAAGAAAATAGCACCTGTGCACTGGCCTCCTGGAGTGTGCTGTCCGTCAGCGGGATGTTGTGGGCTGCTGTTGTTCAAGGTTACCACGGTAACTCTCCTCTTTATTTCTTTGGGGGCTCAGAGGCTTTTGGGTTGCATATTTTATGCCTGGAATGTAACTAACAGAAAACAGGGAATTAAGTTGGGGGGGGGGGGGATACAAAGTACAAAGTGGAGAAGTTGATCTTCGAGTGTACGTGTGTAAACCCACACCTCTCTGGTCTCCTTCCTTCCTTACTGGCTGGGCTGCTTCTATGCATTTCTTCTTAACAGACATAATATAATAACAACTGGAGGGATGGAGTGTCAACCAATACGTTTGCTCTCAGGCACGAGCAAGTGAGCATTATGGGCCGAGTGTAGTGAAGTGTACTGCTGTGAATGTGGCACCTTTCTTCCAGTAACACATTTGCCTGCTCTCTACTGACTCCTACAGTATTTTTGCTCCCTGTGTCTGTGCTTTTATTATGACTGGTTATTTCAGATAGTTATGTAAATATTTTTAGATCAGGAGCCATAATAAAAATTATGTTGGATAACAGATCTATTAATGATGGCATTGCACTGCTTCACCTTGTGTGTTAGCC
The DNA here is from genome assembly GCF_900324465.2 of Anabas testudineus. Lineage (NCBI taxonomy): Eukaryota > Metazoa > Chordata > Actinopteri > Anabantiformes > Anabantidae > Anabas > Anabas testudineus. The sequence goes on from NC_046618.1 coordinate 8,151,044, forward strand.
AGTATACAGAATACAGTATACAGACACCTCCAAGGAAAGTAAGGTGTGCATCCTCCTCTGTGATCCTGAACTTCAATGTTCTACAGTTTTGTCACTTAGCACCAGAAGCAAGTGGTGGAGGCAGAATTTATGGTGCAGGAAAAACATAATTTGGCAAGTGACATGCACAGGTTTATTATATATCAATGATACAGACCCCTCCCTGTCCTGATGACTTCCTGACGCCACCCCTCACATACAAAACACATACACACATATGAAGTAAAATAAGTTAGAGCCTCTCATTACAGGGCTGAACCCGTCGTCCCCTGGGAGTTGTGGAGATGAGTGTCCTCTCTGGTAACATCCCAAACCCCCCCTCCACTACCACCTCATGCTCCAGTGCCTAAGTCCTGCCATGAAATACAAGCCCACAGAGGTCACAGTGATTGACCTCTGTCGTAAAACACCAAGTGTGATGCAGGCTCAGACACTATCTGTTCACAGATCCACAGCTAGCTGTGTACAGTGTAGCCATGCGGGGCTTTGTAGAGAATGTTTGTGATTGTTTCTGAATTTGTTTGATATTCTTTGTTGAGTGGATCCATCCAAATGGCAATATTTACTCTCCAGCACATGCATGTCAAATATTTCAGGCGCTTGCATTTCTTTCTCCTCTTTTTATTTCTGTGTAATTTAGATGGATTATTTTGTTGTGGACAGATGCCACTGACTTGGTTTGTCTCTTGCTGAGCTCACTGATGATCTGCTTTGAATAACCTTCTGTCCGGTCCTGTGAGCCAAATGAGCCATGGTACAGAAATGCAGGTTCTGTAAAAAGGAAACAGTCTTTGAATGGGTCAAAAGGAGTCTATTCTCATGTCCTCCTCTGTCACCAGTTCTATCACTGGTATGTCTGGCCAGAGTATACGAAGTCCTGAAACTCTGGCCTGTGTCTGAACACCCTCAAAAGACCGGCCCTGGCTTTGTGTATAAACACTAAGTAGCAAATGATTTCCAGACACAGGCTTTGTTTCTCCATCCACCAAACTTTTTTCTTACTTTTGCCTTTGTATTCTGGATTGAAAAGATTTACACTTGTAAATCTAAGGCTTGAGCTGGAATGGTGCAAAATATGATCATGTATACATCCACCCTCTCTCTTTTCAGGTTCCCCACCCTCTGTCAAGGTGGATGATAGTCACTGGGGTAGATGTTGGATGTAAATGCAGGAGCAGCGTGGTCATCATTGCGGGCATACAGAGGAGTGGGAGGAAGGACGATAGAGGTGAGCTATCCTCAGGGGGAATCTCACAGGCGTAAATGAAGAAGGGCTGTATTGCTTTGGTTGAGAGGTCAGTGCTTAGCATGCAGGTGAACCCTTTGTTGAAGCACGTGGAAAGCCTAACCATATCAAGGCAACTTAGAGTGAAGTGTGAGAGTCAGCATTAGCTAGGGCACCTTGTTTAGAGGTGCTGATAAAGAATGATAACAGCCACATATCCGTCCTGTTATGTTCATCAATGAAAATACAGTGGAGGGCTTGTAAGAGTGAAAACCCTGCAACGTCCTCAGCAAAGATGGTATATGTGTGTGCGAGCGTGTGTGTGTTAGTGCGTCCGAGGTGTGTCCTAATGAAATTCACTATCGATCTGAGCAAAATAGACTTTATACATCATTCATGCTCTCTATCAATCACACCCTGCTAAGTTTTCCAAAGCTGTTTGTTTTAGAGCACTAGAAAGAAAAAAAAAAACTCCAAGTAGAGCAATAATTACTTTGAAGAGATTGTTTTAAAGACTTTCCTTTAGCCTTTTCTCAAGGTGTAACAAGCTTATCTGTCAAAGACAATGTCCATTGAATGAACTGCTTAATTTGAAATTGATTGAGGTCCTTTTTGGTTTAGGTGGGGAAAAACTCTTTTCCGCAGACTTAATAGAGTCTTGGGAATTTAAAGCTATGCCAGAAGACAAGTCACAGTAAGACCAGGCAGAATTTTTCATAGTGGGCGAGGTATGTTGCTGCAGAGATAAAGATGCATTCATCACCTCCTTCCAATAGTTGAGATAGTGCCATCCTCTCCTTTGTATGGTTTGGTGGATGTTAGACAAATCCTATAGGGTGGATACAGACAAAAAGCAAAGAAAATAAACACAGGACGTGGTAACCTGACACAGGAAACCCAGTGAATGCTGGGAGTGAGCAGTGAACCGTACTTCCTGAAGGACAGCACAATGGTAAGCGGTGGCCCCAGATTCCTAAAAGAGGCTGTAGTCACAGGGACAAGGAAGGGCAGCCTGTGTCCTCCGGTCCAGCACTGATAAGAGCATAGATAGAAATGACATTTGTGTCCCTCTCACTGCTTTGGGGAAACAAAACATCCTGAGGTTGCCTGTTTTATTGAATATTGAAGAGCAAATAGTGAGTGGAAATGTTCAGTTCAAACTGATATCACATGTTTAAGGGATCCAAATGGCCAACAGCTTCGTCACCTTTGTTTTGCATACGTGGAAAAATAATAGCCATGTATATATATATATATATATATATATATATATAGTTTCCATCTTATTCAGGGTTTTCTTTAACACAATTTCTCTCATTTTTCACTGGTTCTGTAATGGTTCCATGAAATGGTTTAATGGGCGTTTGCAGCTTTGAACATTGCTCTGGATGAAGCCCCCTGGATATAAGGTTAAAACGTCTTCAGGAACTTAAAGCAAGTCCTGTTGCCACTGAACAGCAAAATTTGGCCATTACCTGGATGACTGAGAATCTTCACAGACAAAAAAATCCTCCTTTACAGTTACATTAGCTATAAGCTGATATTGTGACTCAAATAATAATTTTGCTTTAAATTTAGAGCAGTACTTAATTTTCTAATGTAGCCTAAAACTAATGATCACAAGCACCAGCTCAAGCGCTGTTAAGTACTATTTTGAGGTAGTTGTATTTTACTTAAGCATTTCCATTTTCTGTTACTTTATACAATTTAGAGAACATTTTTGTACTTGTTACTAAATTACATTTTTTAAAGTTAGATTTATTTATAGCTATTATTAAAGGTGAAAACTACCCAGCAGCAGTTTAAAAAATTAGCTTTACCTTTAGCTGAAACATTAAAGTGATGTACACTTTTATGCATCAGTAATTCTAATCCAGTGACATTTACATTTACATTTACATTTAGTCATTTAGCAGACGCTTTTATCCAAAGCGACTTACAAGTGAGGAACAAGGCAAGCAAACAAAATCTAAGTCAAGGAGAACCAACATCAAAGCAGAGTGCTATCGAAAAAGTGTTTCTGTTTCAAGAGATGTTAGAAAGAAAGGGTAGAATTTTTTTTTTTTGTTTGTTTGTTTTTTTTTTTTTTAAGTGCAAAGGAAGATGCGGAAGAGTTCTGTTTTCAGCAGTTTTTTAAAGATTGCAAGTGAGGTGACATAACATACACGAAGGAAGTCTGCATACTTTTTATATTTGTGCTTTAAAGTATTGCTACTTTTATCACGTTAAAGGTCTTAGCAAATCTTCAATCTTCTACCACTGTGTAAAACCATATGAATTACTTTTTAGGGGCATTAAGAAACAATGTATGTTATGTAACATGGCTACAAATACAATAAAGTAGTACAATTAGGTCAGCATGTCCAACTGCAGATCTGACAGAGTGTCTGTGACTGGTCCGCCCTTGTTCCTCCTCCCTTCATCTTTCCTCATGTCTCCATCCTTCTCTGTCTCCCACCACAAGTCAAATTCTTATTATGTGCCAAAATTGAATCATCCCAACACTTATAATCCAGATAACTCACTTTTCAGTTAAAATTTAGACAGGTTGAACATTAAATATCCAAATAGCTGATAACTAAATACTGTAATGTAAATAGTTTATTATATTTCAGCACACACATTCTGTGTGTGGCTTTCTGTCCAACTTAATATGTTGGAGGTAAATCAATCTTTTTTACATTAGTTATGTTACACGTGTCCAGTGTGAGCAGGGTAGGGGAGGCTCTCTCTTTCCCACACGAGCACAAACTCGAGGCACAGGAACAGCGCGTGATGTCTGCCTCTTTTTTTTCCTCTAAATGGCATGTCTGTGTGGCTTTCCATGATACCCACACAAACCAACTGAAAAAAAGTGGAAGTGGGATGTCTGTGCCTCTTATCTGGCTGTTTTGTTTTCTTGTTGACCCCATAGCGTGAGTGTGTATTCATAGCCAGTTCCTGCAGGCCCTCCCTGTCAAACCAGGCATGCGTGTTAGCTTGCCCACACCTATCGGCAGCATTGTCCATTCAATATGATTATCGCTGACCCACACCGTCTCCTGTCTCCGGGGCTCACATGAACCAATACTTCCTCCAAGGAAGGAAATGTTCGTTACCAGCGGGCCAGTGTCACACAACTACACTGTACAGGCCCAAAAATGCAGGTTTGACAGAAAAATTGACATGTGAAATCATACATAATTCCCTGCTAGCTCATTGGATCTCTTCGCACTTAAACCAAGGAATCCAAGTCATTACAAGTTTATTCAAATAAACAGGGATAAATGAAATCCACTTCAGTAACATATTGTGATCATGAAGTAATACTCCCCCTCTCTTGATCTCTTTTACTCTTCACCATCTCCCTCCCCTTCTTGCTCTCTCCCCTTGAACACACACACACACACACACACACATATACACTGACACAGGCACAAACAGTTGGGTAGTGGGACTACGAGGGAGAGAGAGAGAAAGAGAGAGAGATCATTTGTCTCAATCTGCAGTGATGATAGTTTATCAGAGGCTGGAGGAGTGGAGTGGGAGCAGGTGGTGGAAGCAGGCTTTGTAAAAAGACCACAGTAATCAGATCTGCCGCTAAACTCGAAGCTGGGGGAGTACAGCAGTGACCTACCAACCAAACAAATGCACAGGGTTAACATCCTCCCACCTGCATCCCTGGCCGACCAATTAGACATTTTGGACACTGAGCTAAGTAAGCACGACCCATGGTCACTGTCTTGTCTGGGCCTATTGAGCGGTGGAGCGCCTAACCAATTTAAGCAAGCTTTTATCACATTATAGTAGCCTCTACTTGATGAAACGTGACTGTATCTTTGCATTTTTCTATTAATTTCTCTCCCTTTTAAATTGTATGGAATTTATTTAATGGCATTTAATGTATCACCCATTTAACACCGAGTTGCTTCATGCTCTCATAGTCTTTTTTTTCTCTCTGACCCATCCACTTGTGGCAACAATAGATGGTCTTTCTCTCATTCATACAATCTAGTGTATATAGTAATACTGTGGTGGTTGCCATAGTAACTCGCTAGTCAGACGATCTCATTACTGGCCCTTAGACATTTCTTTCTCACTCCCTCTCTAAGGAATTACTACTTTTCATTATGATTTCCCTCCTCTCTCTCCCAACTACCCCTCCTTCTTTATCTCTGTCTTCCCTTTTCTCCCTCATCCTCCCCCCTCAAAGGTCAGATGTCCCGCATGGTGGGGAGAGAGGAAATCTGTAAAAGCGTTGAGGTCTATTCAGTAACACTCCCCCATTGCACCCCACAATCACTCTGTCCCTTTCTATAGCTGCAAAGAAAGGAACCAGAAGAGAAGGGAGGGAAGAGAGGAGCCTTGAGTCTGCTTTTCTTTAGAGCACATTTTAAATCTGTTACTTTTTTTCTGCCCTTCTCTTTTCTCTCCTCAAAGCTTTCTTTTGTGTGGAAAATAGCTCCTTGAACTGAAGGTGGAGTAATGGTCTGTGGTGACTTTTTAAAAAATGTTCCTGTCCACAGTCAATAGTCTCTAAATTCACACATGCACACATAGGTACAGTACATGTAATGTGTGCACATATTCAGTAAGTAGTTTGGGTGTGAATGCATACTTGAACTAGCTCATGCATATGGCGTATGCATCTATTCATGCATATATACACATGCTTAGCGTTGTCTGCTGTTCACCAAAGCACACTTAATGTATTTAAACAAATATTTATTTTAAATCGATTTGATATTGTTTGTATTCAAGCACTTATGAAAAAGTCAAACTGGTGTTTGCATGTTTTTACATGCATTTGCATAGAATCCTTGTTGATTGCTAGAGTGGAATTTTCCCACCTTCCAGGCAGGTTTGGGTTTCCAGTTGTGTGGAGATCAACTTGCAGAGACTTGAATAGAAAATCCATCACAGAGTATTTTTTGTCAAGACTGCCTTCTTGTTATGCGATGATGCAACTGAAAATGAGATGTATTTGCATTGACGTGGTGTTTGAAACACACGTACAGCACATCAGTTAACTGCTAAACAAACAGCTGCAGAGAAAAAACAAAGAGAGGACAGTTAGCAAAAATGCACATTTCCTGTTTTAAAAATTGGTTTTGCTCAGGACCAAACTGACCAAACACATTATCAAAGAGATCCCAAGAGTAAATATCAGCATCAATATGTATGGCAGTAAATAAAAAACAAATGTAAATGGGCTTAATGAAAATATACTCACCCATTCCACAGTATGAATAGTGCTCAACTCCCAGTTGAGTTAATTGTTTTCTTATGCTCCCATGCTTACTGATGTAACTTGGTAACAAAAATGACAGAGCCTATTCTCCCTCACATTTGATCTCTACTGTATCTTAAGCTTACACTCTTTCATTCTCAGTCTGCTACAAAGGGAAAGTGGGCAGATCCATAAGCCATATTGCCCCATCACACATTAATCCATATGGGGCTCTATTCAACTGCATTGGCCACACAATTGATCCCGGCCTCTCTGCTGCGGTAAACATTTTACTCGGTTTGCCTCCATCCTGATCAATAGCCTTCTTTTAATAATGTATCTCATTGATCAGTTTGGCCCCTGAGTAAATTGATCAATTATTTTAATCTTGTGTGTGTGTGTGTGTGTGTGTGTGTGTGTGTGTGTGTGTGTGTGTGTGTGTGTGTGTGTGTGTGTGTGTGTGTGTGTGTGGTGTCAAAGGAGGGGCAAAGTGTTCTGGGTTAAACGTTCACTTTGCTTTCTTTCTGCATCATTCTGAACGGTCTGTCTTTGCTCAGAGGTTAGTAGATATAATTCCACATCTGTGGGCCAGTTAATTCTTGTCACTTTGAAATTAATGCTAAACTGACAGAGCTAATCAGTGTTAAAGTAGTACTGTATTGTTAGGATATATTTCATTATTATACCTAAAACAGACAACTTCTTTTGAATGCTCTGTGTTCAGTGGCATTGCTGCTTTTTGACAGGCTGTGTCTCTCCACCTTCATCCCCCTGATGGACTTCAAGGTCATTGGTCATCAGCATTGGTGAGGTAAATGCACTACACCCACAACATCTCATTACTAGTCCTAATTATCCTGACAAGTCACCATTGGCTTTGTGTGTTCGTGTGCATGTGTGTGTGTGTGTGTGCGCCTCTCTTGATTTTTACAGGCACAAATAAGCTGAAGGAACACACACGCACACATTTATTCTTGGCACAGACACAAACATTCACTGAATGCACAGACATAAAATGGTGAAGCAGCAGATCAATAGCCAGCTTGTGTCCCTGACTTCATGGAAGGCAGCAGAAAAGGTATTTGAAATCCAGAGAGTTATCAGAGGCAGGAAAAAACACGGAGGAGGTAAAGTCTTTGTTAGTTTGACCTTGCTGAGATTTATCTTCAGTGGAGATATTTTCCCAGATTGGCTAGGATAAAACTGGGCAAGTTTAAAATGGAACAAAAGAAAAGCAGCCACACCAATACTTGATCATTAGGCTACATGTATGAAATCTCTTTTCCTTTCTTGTATGCTAATTCACACAAGCATAAACATATTCATTTGTGGCATATTGTCTTTGATCTGCCCATGCTGTCTCTACTTTGCCTCCCAGTAGGTTAGGGAGCAGACAATTCCCACAGGAATCAGGAGCTGATCAGGTGTGGTGAGTGTCATCGTCATGAGCGCTAGCTCATTAAAGTCACATCTACATATCCTTCTCCCCCCACCTTCTACATGCTCACAGGACTTTAAACACCCCCTTAGCATTTTTCTAAGCTAGCCATGCCAAAATGCTCTGATGATTATCTGTAACTGGTGTATGATGCTCCGCTACAGTTTGCTTGTTCTTCCAGAACACAGGTGTGAAGTGTAAACAGAAACTGAAATGTATCTACAGTCACCTTTTCATGCTATTGTCATGCATCAGCCCGGTGGATGCACTTCACTTCTCAGATCATGCTAAATTTTTTGACAAGCCCAGTGGACAATAACAAACATACGAAACCAGCATAGGATAGAAAAAAGACCCACCCACTGCAATACTAATAGAAAGATGATTTACACTGCATTCACTAGCTTGTATAAGTGTGTGTGTGCAAACATGAGAACACGCATCTGCGTGTGTGTGCGTTTGACTGCAATGGTTTGCACTATTGTGTGTGTCTATAGAGGGAGCGCTAATTGTAAAGGATGTGGCAGGTTAAGATAAGGTTATCTTGACGCAGTGAAACGTCTGAGAGAGAAGGCCAGAGCTTGCAGACGGAATTAGATTGATTAGAGAAGCCATATTTGGGCCACAGTGCTATTTCCAGATAGCCCTCTGTGAGCCTCATCCCCTTCGCCTGGCATGGCTCTGCTTTCGTCCTCACCCTCACCCCCAGCTCACTCTTCCTGACACTCCTGCTGTGCAGCAGGACAGCTGATAGTGCCACAGGCTGTCACTCACATGCTAACTGACTGGCCACTGCAGGGCTGAGATAGTCCCAAAGAGTCTACCCCTGACATCCACACTGAGGAAAAAAAAGAATAATAAAAAGCAACAATGTATGCACCACTGAGAGACAGTTGTGCCCCCTGATTATACTTTAATAGCTCAACACTCAATTCCACTTTGTGTGTAGTAGAGTGTAACTTAGCTAAAGTTTTTTTATTTCCATTTTGCCATATTTTTTTATTCTTAAGACCTTAAGGTAAACTGATTCTTGCCACAACTCTGTGGTTTAAAGGAGAAAAAAAAATGATCTTCTTATAGACTTCATTTCAGATGAGGATGTGGCGAGGAAGTCAATCCCAAAAATCCAGCACTCAATTCCTGCCATCAGGATCCTCCATTAGCCAAGCATTAGAAACAAATTAACTCTTCTCAGTTGAATGGCTTGTCAGAGGAAGTGTGGGAAAGTCCTCTATTAGGCAGGAGTTAAGTGCCTATTGGAAAGCTGGAGATGGAATCCTGCCTAATAAAGGAATAGTCAACCACTGGAACGCCAGTTGAATGGAGGAGAAGAAGTGCTAATTAAGAGAACAAAGTGTCGTCTTACAGGCTATTTCATTAATTTAAGTTTTAGGACTCATCTCACTGGCATCCCCTTATTTCCTGAATATGACAAGGTTGTGTGTGCGTGCATATGTATACTCTGCATATGAAAGAGAGTGATAACATTTGTTTATTCGGGTACGGGTGACAGCGTGTAAACAGATAAATAATGAATCTTCACAGCTCCCAGAGGCCACACTTTTATAGACTAGTCTCATCTCCAACTATGACATGTCATAAGCCGTGCAATGAACATGCTCCTCTGAAACTATTTGGGGCGTTATGTCTCAGATGAGCCAAGCCAAGTCAAACCGCAGCTCCAGTCTCCTCTGCCTCACAAACCCTGAGCATTTTCCAGTTTTCAAACTGTGAAAAGTGAGGATGGCGAAACAGCGTCATGGACCAAACCGGGCGGAGACTCAAAATAAACTCACACAGGCTTGGCTGAGTACGGGCTCCATCTCTGTTTATCTTAGTGAGAGTGAGCATGGGAGCCCAGTGATGAAATCAAAAAAAGGAGGAAAAAATTAAACAGTTGAACAGGCCAGTGTATTTGGTTGGGGTTGCCATGGTGACAGAGTGCATGGATGCAGATAAACAGCATGTTGAGTACTCAGGGAGGAATGCAGCCCTTCTGCCTGCGGTTTGGAGAGGAGGTTAACACTTCTCTTTCTCAACAGCTTCACCACTCAACAACATATGGGACTGAGGGGAGAGCAGGAGAGGAGATTGCACTTTAATTGCACACATCCAGGGATAAAAGGGAATGTGTAGGAATATTTGGAAAAATGTTGAGAAAAAGGGAGCAATGCGTAACGGTCGATTGCATATTATGGCACTAGTTGTTTGAGTGTTTTCACTTAAAAATTGGAATTGGCGAGGGAAAAGTAAGAAAAAAATTAAAACACGAGAAACAGAAAAAGGACGATGGAAAATTCCAGAAAGATGTTCTGATATTCTTCTTCGTTTTCTGCAGTTCTCAGAATCGAGTCTTCGGGGCGGCCTTTTCCAGTACAGCAGATTTCACTTTGAGAAACCTGTGAAATAACATGTCATCATTTCTCATACAATACAACGATCTAAAAAAAAAAAAAAAAAAAAACTTTTGAATTGTTCAGTTATATTAAAAGTTACAAGGTTGGGAAGGAGTTATGGATAAGCAGGTGGAAATCGTGGCAAGTACAGAGAGTGGGAGAAAGCAGGGGAAGGTGGTGAGGAGCAGCCAATTTGGTAAGGAATGGTGGCTGTGGTTTGCTGATAAGAGGCTCTCCTTCTCACCTCCCCCTGATAGAATGGGAAGGCCTTGTCTGTTGCCCCATTAGCAGCTATACCTACAAGGCCCTGCCTTTTCTACATGGCCAGGCTTCAATAGAGGGCAGAAATGGAAAATGGCTACTTAACCAGTCATTACTCGATTGAGAGGTACCTGTCATGGGAGGGATGGGGCCAGGAGAATGGAAGGAACCTGTGGGGGGGAGGATAGGAGTGATTTCTGTCCTGTCACCGCAGTGAGACGAACATGTTACTGTGCGATTAAACCAGGACTGCGTGTTTATTACAGCCTTGTGGAGGGGGTGGGCTGTGTGGTGGTATGGAGGGATTTGAGAGATTACAGAGAACTGAACTGGGGGGTTTGTCCAAAAGCTTGGAGTACAATACAGAGCAAGAAAAAAAAAGAGCTTGTCCGGGCATCTTTACTTTTATGAATACCTACTCTTCGTTTCCTTTTCTAATACTGTATTTTATTTGTGAACTGTATTCAGGCAGCTTGTTAGTGTTTATTAACACAGCTAATTGCGAAAGCCCACAAATCATCTGAGAGAATAGAAGTGCCATCCTAAGCTGTGGACCCTCCTAATCAGAAAGAAAGTTCTCCTGGTATTACTGCTAATCAGAGTGCAGCTCTATCACTGCTGAGCATTCACCTGTACTTTCTTTTCTAACACAATGGCAGCTTTTATTCTCCTCTCTAATTGCTTGTCATATATGTCCCCCTGGTTCTTTGTTTCCACAAGTCGCTCTTATCAAATCACGGTGCTGCCCTCACCCAGTGTCACACAAACCACAGCACTTGTGCTCAGATCTTGAGGACAGAAGCTGTGATCCACAGCATTTTTAATGGTCCTTGTAGGCCTGGCCCACATTGCGATATGAGGGGCTTTATGGAGGCTATTATTAGTGTTTACTGACTGGCACTTACTGGGTCGACAAGCATCCTGTGTCTCTCCATGTGCAGTGAGGCACTGTAACCCTGACTTCTGATTTTAATGATATGGGTAATGTTATGGCTCTGTCTCTTTGCTCAATCGTTAACTCTGTGACCATTTTATGGGGTATTAATTGAGTTGTAATTTTGACCCAATGAAACCATGTTTAATGTTGTTTTAACTTGGGAACTAATTGAAAACAGGCACTAAGCTCTCATGCTTGACACAGTGTTCAATATGACGGAGATTAGCTATAGTTTTAAAGTTCTGTGTATTATTTGTTCTTCACACACCACATTCATGGAAATTAACTAGAGACTTCAGCACAGATAAATTCTTGCAAACCTTTAACTCAAAACATAAACACAGATAGTTGTGCACAGATGCATGCACATGCCCAAAGGGAGAGAGTAAAAGAGAGGTTTGGATGGCGCCCTGGACTGATCACATTACCTCATCTCACATGTATTTCAGAGGCCTGAAACCTGATATGCATGCAATTGTTATTTTAAATCACAGTCTGGGAAAGTTGGATCCAAGGTCTGTGGAGTCACTAACCCGGGGGGGGGGGGGGAGAGAGGCGCTTTAAAAGGGGGAGGCACAGAGACAGGATAGGCCACTGGGGCAGGTGGTGCAATACGAACTGAGGAATTTAGGGGTGCAGTTTCATTGAAGCAAGGAAAATGTCTTAATCATTAAAAACATTTTCACAAATATGTGCATCCACATAATCTCCAATATTTGACTTCAATTGGTGCTGAGAAGTATATTAAATGTAGTTGAAAATTACAACCCACTTAAACAAAATAATGCATATTTGTTAGGCTATTGATTGCATAGCTGATTCTGTGCAGCGAAGTGGTCGGGCAGTTTCTCTCTCCCTGCGTCATCTGCAACCTTATCTCTTGTATCCCTTCTCTTTTATTGTCTGCCCCAGTCTTGCTCTGTGTTCACACCTGCATGGTTAATGTGCATGTATAGGGAAAGAATATTGCATGGTGCTGACTTCAGATCCATAAGAATATATTTCACCTCCCAGGACTGGACAGGCACCATGCCAGAGGCCACTGGATAACACTCTTTCCCTTTTATGTGGAACCCAGGTTAATTAAAGTTCCTCACCCCCCTCAAAGTATGCTTTTAAACAGAGTGCTATGTGTCATTGGATTGTATTTTAGTAATTTTAATGATGCACTTGTGTGTGTGTGTGTGTGTTTGTGTGTGCATGCTGCACATTTCACCATGAATGTATGTGCTAGACCTACAGTGTCTGTGTAAGCTGCAGTAGTTGTGTCTCCTACTTTACATGCCCATAAGGAACTGATTAATATCAGTTATCCCACCCACACAAAGATGTTGACATTGCATCACCTGCATAATGAATTCACCACAAACTTGCCACTGATTCGGTTTTACGTAACCTTATATCACAGGCCAGATACTGTAGAATAAGAGTCTGGGGGTAAATACAGGACACATTCCTTTATAATGATGTGTAATACTTTGAATCTCCAAAGTGGAGTTTGAGTGGAGTGGGCTGTTTAATAATGCACATAGATAAGGGAGTCTTTAGAATCAACTTTAGCTTACAAACGTCAGTCTAAGGTTTTAATGAGTGGGCATGCACACACACATACACACATGCATGCAGTTTACCCCTGACCTCTGTTTTGAAACTCACATTTATTTGTCTTTACTTTCTCCTCTTCCTTCTCTTCCATCCCATTGACTCTTTCCAGGTCATTGAGCTGTGGCAACTAGTAGGACTGTACTTACTGTAAATCCATATGAAGGATCCATAGGAATTAATATTTATTTCATTATTTACTTTATTTGAATCATTAAAACATGCTCTGTGTAACCTGCTGTAGGGCAAATTTCTTTTGTGAGCATACAGAAGTTACTGTAAGTCTTTCCCTCTTGCTTTTTCCAGTTTCACTTGATTTTTCTGCTCACCTTTCCTTGGGTGATTTATTGGATGATGATCCGTTCTCTTCCTCTAAGGGTGAGTGTGTGCTTTGGGCATCCAGCCAACAGGATGTACTTTAATTGATGTCAGTAATCTGGTCACCTTGAGAGATAGTTAAAAGGGCAAATCTCTATTTGCTTTAGTTTATGGCGAGCAAATTAATACACACACACACACACACACACACACACACACACACACACACACACACACACACACACACACACACCCTGTTTTAAAAGACTGTGTGTTGGAAGCTGCACAGCACAGAGCGTATGTGAATGTAATACATAGTGCAGATATTAGTGACAATTCTGAGTGCTAATCTTGTTGACTGCTGTTTGCTGTAAACATGAAGGTGTAGTCTTTCTGCCGAAACCCCTGCTCCCTTAAACGGTGTAAGAAATACATTACGACTAGTGCAGAACCGAGATAAGTTATTTCTGGTTGGATAAGCACAAGGGGATGTATCTGAGGGAGCCAAAAGAATCTACATTAAGGAGAGATATCTGTTAATTAAATCTGTCCCTGCCTGATCTCTATCTGTAACACGTAACTTACACCACCGCCGCTGCTGCAGTTGCTGCTGGATGAAAACACACAGGCACACATAAACACATGCACATATACATAAAACTTAAAATCCCACACTTCCCTTTCTATTGTCCCGTCGTCCATTGCAGATTGCAGAGGAAATGCATTACCCAACATACCAGGCGGCTCAATATATTTTCTTATAGAGGATATTGTCACTTCTTTATAGCACCATAATACCTAATACCATAGCATTTATGCCTGTATTATATGCATAAAGGCTAATGATCCTATTGCTGGAGAGTCAGGACTGTCACTTTTCCCACTACGTTTTCTCAAGCAATGCTGTACAGAAGACGTGAGGAGTTCTCGATTACCATTAAAAAGGTGATAAAAATCAACACACTTGTACAGTAACTTATGATTTGTTTTACAATGGTTTTGTTGTATCTATGTCTTTCTTCTATGTATTTATGTTTTTCTTCTTCTTCTTTTTCCTCTACATCTACTTGTTCTTCAGCTGCTTAAATGTCTTGGGACTCTGGTTATTTCAGAGAAGGACATGGGCTCAGAGGTGACTGGGGAGGGGGGCTGAAGACTTGGGGTGTATGCGGACCAGATGTCTGGGCTTTCACGAAACTGGGGAGGGGCAGAGAGGGAGAGAGAGAGAGAGAGAGAGAGAGAGAGAGAGGACTGCAAAAAACAGGGGGACATGGCTGTTCTCAATTACTCTGATCAATGGTAGAGGGGGGTTGGGGGGCATAGAGTAGGGTTAGGGGAATTGGAGTGAGCAGGGGTATTGGGGTTCAGGGGGGAATCACTCACCACTGTAAAGCCAGGACACAGTTTGTTAAAAATGAGACATAAGAGAAATACAGGAAGAGCATGTAAACTTGTTTTGTGGCCTAACTATTTTTTCTTCACTGAAGTTCTTTGACTTCACTTTGATTTGAAAAAAATCAATAATAATAATATACACAATATTCAAGACATTTAGCTGAAAATAATGTACCTTTAAGATTATATATATATATATATATATATATATATATATATATATATATATATATATATATATATATATATATATATATATATATGATAATCATACTGTACTTTGGTAATAGTTTTGCACAACGTGCACGTGTAGGTTGCATAAAGTGAAGGTATTCGTTAGAGCGCAGTTGTAAAACAGTAATAATCTCTTGATTTGTTTCATTAGAGTGCAACCATTATTTCATTACTGTGGCTTCAACAACAATAAAAGATCCTAAACTAGGAGCTGGTTGAGCTTATGTTGAGGGGCCCTTAGATCAAGTGGTAGCTCTGTTCTGTGTTTTAATTAGGATTATATGTCCTCTTTAAAGGATCCTTTCTCTGAAGCCTTTCCCGTTTAGAGCCCTATAAGGTTACACAAGATTAAAAGCACTTTTCCATCTTTACCCTCTGATACATCTTTGAAATTGTGCTGGGTTCCCTGTCTCTGGAACACTTTATCTCTCCCTAAGAAGGACTGAGGGGTGAGAGGAGGGGTAAAGGAAAGGTTTGGGTGGTATGCATGACTTTTCTTTTTCTTTTTTTTTTTGACTCATTGCCTTTGTATTTACAAATACATTTAGTGACAGCAAGGTAGATGTTTGCCTATGGTATTTTCATTCATTACATCACTTTGATCAAATACAAGGCAGCGTCACTTTATATACTTTAGCTTTACTACAACTTCTACTTTTTATACAACGGGCCTGTGTCCAATCACAGAGATCTTCCCCCATGACCTCTGACCTTTACTCCTTTGAGTAGAGAGGGAGAGAAGGCATTGGTTTCAGCAGAGGGAGGGGTTCAGGTTGGCTGTCTCTGACTGCAGACCCCCCTCCACCCTCCCAACTCCTTACACACACTCACACGCACACACACACATACATACATTTTTTTTGCTTCTTCTTCAAACCAACTTTATTCTAAACACTTGAAAATCCTCAACATGTGCAAGCAATTAGGTTTTATGACTTGCTTTGGATTTGAAAGACCCACAGACATGCACAAGCGCACACGCACACAGCTATGCTGGCACACTGAATGAACATACACTTTCATTCAAACACATGCATATAGTATATAGTATACTGTGAATACACACTGCAATATGATGAAAAAATTATATTTTGAGAAACATGCATCATTCTTGTGTCAGCACAACTCACATGTACCGTATCTTTGTAAGAGAAGTTTGTTTCCATGCCAGTCCTTGTGTGAAATTCACAAATAAAACAAATAAAGTTCATTCTAATGCTCTAGTAGCTGTAAACATTTGTTTCTTACATGGCTCCTCTTGCAGTCCAGTGTCAGCATCAGCAAAGTTTAGTATTTGCATCTGAAACAATCCAGGATACTAACAACAACACGGAGCAAAACATAGTCATAGACTAAACAGAACTGTTCCATGTTAGTTCCAGTGGAAAAATGTCCAGTGAGGTTGTGTTTTCCAGAGGAAAAGCAAGAAAGGTTTCCCTTCCCTGTTATCCCTACATGAGCCAGTTGTATAGCACATTAATTGTTCTTTTCAGGTTCTACTCAGATACCTGTCAGAGTGCTCTAGGTTCAAGCTAGGTTTACAGAAAAACCAGCCGCTGAAACAGTCAACGGGCCGTTATACAAGAACAGTTATTGGAGCCAAAAACACTGCTGACACATTCAGTGAAAGTAGTGTGAGCATGAAGCACTTCTTACCCCAGGAATTTACTGGATAAACAAAACACACACTGATCTGAAAATATCCCACTGCAATAGAAATTTGGAAAATGATCTGCTTATTGTATAGCATAATATAGCATAACCTAAACTCTATCAATTTTATTTAAATATTCCTACTACGTGCATGTTCTGCAACAGTATAGTTTATTCTACAGCTGACAATTGTAGATTTTCCTTTTTTGTTGTTTACAAAATAATATTACAGGCACATCAGAATATTGCAGCGCATCCTCAATCTGTTTTTGCTGAAGTCACATATCTGCTGCTAATGAGCAAGAGATGAGACAAAAATGAAAACATGCAATGGGAAATAGCCTGTAAATGAAAAGTAGTGCAATTGTGAAAATGACTCTGGAAGAGAAAAGTGGTTTAGGTATAAAACAAGTATATATAACAAAAGGATCTTTAAATGATCAATAGGAAGATCCAGAGACTAGATCTGTCTACCTTTTCTGACAGCGTGAATTCCTGTGGTACTCATGTTCATACAGCTTTTCTTTACTAAGCAGACTCACTTATGACTGTTCTGTAGCAGGCAAATGAACACATTTGTAGCTGGTTTGCAGTTGGAGACTACTAGCTTTTGTGCATACTCCCAAAAACAACATTAACAACAATTAACTTAATTAGCTAACAGTGATCTGTATACCAGGGGCTAATTCCTTAAGTGTCTGTCAGCTGTGGTGGCTCTGGTCTAATTTATTATATGTAATTTTTCCCACTCTGTTGTTGTTGTACAGTACTTTACCAAAATAACCAGCAAATGACCACTGCTTCCTTCCACTGCTTCCTAATGATATTTGGTTTGATATTTTCGTGAAAAGATTCCTGAATATTTGGGCTGTGGCGATCACTTCTGTCTTTGGTGATGAGTGTGACATGTCAGCTTATCAAGTCTAATGGCCAAAGATTCACTGAGGTAACATTGGTGTGATGTGGATAATCATTACATTAATGATACACGCTCACATGGAGTGTAATTTAAAAGCAATTATGGGATCAGTAACCTTTTTAATCCAATCACCAACCAGACTAGGAGCTGTGTGTCATGCTGGATCCCCTGAACCTGGGAAATGGAAACATTAATAAAATGTTAATCATTCACAGAGAAGGTCACCAAGCTGATATGGAGGTCAGATAGCGTTAACATATTGATAGAGGCGTTGACTTTCTGGGTGAATGTGGAAGTACAAAGAGATTCTGCAGGAATATTGCATTATGTACACCTGCACCTGTGTGCAGACACATTTTCCTACTAATTTGATTCAATATACCTTACAGTGTATTTTCCAAAAAGTGCCTTACGTCATATATAAATATAGTAACATCGATACACACACTCTCACACATACATTTGCACACTCAAACACAAGCCTCCAGTTTTGCCACAGGATGCTATTTTCCAGCTGTTTAAACCACAGCTCAAATTAGCTGCTCAGCCATTGGAAGGGATGGCAGGCAGGATACCAGTAATTACTGTCTGATTGGTAGAGTGGCTGCACTTAGCAAGTTGGAGTCTTTAAGATTTGCATACATATAAAAAGCTCAGGGTAGCAAGGTGCGGTCACAGTTAAGACTGGTTCATTACAGTAGTCCACCCAAGAATCTAAGTTAAACAGAAGAAGGGATAGTCGGACAACAGGATCAATCAAATATTCTAAGTCTTGAAAAATTCTACATAGCACACCCCAGTTTGTGTACTGTACTGAATTTATGTTATTCATATACGATTATTGTGTCTTGACAGCCATAACAAAGCGAATCGTGAAATATCCTCCATTAAAACCAGTGTGGAGGAATGTATTCGCTCCCTGTACACTGAGGAGCGTCTGAGCAGTGCTCCTTCCTTATCATAGTACATTTAACAGGGGGCTAATCCAATCAGGTGGGATAACAGGGTTGCTCTCTGTGAGTGGAGGAGGATCAGGCCAGTGCTCCTCTGCTTCCCATTAGTGTGTGTCTCTCCAGCCAGGCCTATCCTAATCCCATTTCCCCATCTAAAGCCTTAACCCAAACAAGCACACAGGACAATAATCTCTGGTCACACTCCTGTCGGCTGCCCCGGGCCTCCTGATGCTGCTAATGGAAGGCTAGAGGGATGCCAAGACACTGCAAGGGGGAGACTAGATGTGGCTTGTTCTGCCAAGGAACCACAACATCCACAGCTTTTCTCTGTTTACCTCTCTCCTGTTTTTTTTGTTTTGTTTTTAGTAGTATTGTGTATCTGTTACTGGTTTGTGTTTCTTCTGCACCACCAAACACATTTACCCACACAGAAAATCATGTCTTTGCAGAGATCATTTTTTCAACTGAGCGTGTCAGCAGTGCCGTTTCATAAACACATTTGATTATAAGCCATTTTATTGTACTCATCATGCTCATTGCCACAAGAGTTGTTTAAATCTACATTATGAAGTTGTACAAGGGATAGATGGCATGGCCATTGGTTTTTTTCACTTCAGGCTAAGGAAAAAAGACACACACACACACACACACACGCAGAGGTTTTGGCTCTGTATCCCTGTCTTTTTGTCCCCGTTTAAGGCACATGTGCCCCAGATGCAGGGTCCTGATCCAAACCCAGCTCATCCAGACGCCACCCGAAGTGTCTCAGATCACTTATACACCCTCCAAGGATCTTGGAAAAAACAGCCTCATCCACATTTCTCATTTCTCTTGGTTTCCATAAGAAAAATGTAATCCCAACTTCCTAATGAATTCCAACTGAAATATAGTTGGCGCAACAGCATGTACCTCAAACAGGGCTTTTCAGCTCAGCATTTTCATGTCCCATGTGGAAGACATTAGTTTCTCCTTTATGCCATTGTATAAATTTGATCACTGCATTTTATTTTTCTGAGAGAAGGAATAAAATCTAACCGTAAGTAGAAAATAAAATAAGTGTCACTTTTATTTTTGACTATTCCCTACACGTTTAAATAAATTTCTAAGTAACCGCCTTCATCATCTCCATCTTTACCCACTTTCTTTATCCACCCGCACTTTTCTTTCTTCAGTCGGTTGAAGGAGAACTGAACAGGAAAGGTGCTGTCTGTCACTATGTCATGTCTTTGTGTGTACACAGCTGGCAGCAGAGCTAAATCACAGCTATTAGACTAAATCAATTATCGGGCTGATTTTTCTTCCTTATTGATCTTGTTGAAGCAAACATTGTGTCAGGACTGTTCACAAGACTCAGTTGCTCAGCTCCAAACAACTTTGCATGTTTACATTTCGCGTCGGCAAGCTAGTGTGGCATTTTTCAAGTGCAGTGTCATGCGTTGCAGTGTCTATTCATCGATGGCTGTAAAGTTGGTTAGTGGACCTTGAGTTTTTGTCAAACTGCTGTTTCCTAGGCTGTCAGATTTTGGTTATTGTGGAGGTGTTTGAGTGGAATTTGCCCTATCAACCCCAGATATAATTCTAATATAAAAAAAAATGCTCAGTTGAGTTTAATCAACAATAAGAATGTTGAAGATTTTCATTTTAATTTAGGCTGTTGTCAGCAAACTTATGGTCTCAATTATGCGCATCTCTCTGAATCATTGCTCAAATCTCCATGATAATTTTTGTCAACTAGAGATGTCTGCTGTTGTTAATTAAACTAGCACAAGTTTACTTGAGGAAAAAAACAATCATCAAAATTATTCTAAATTGTTCCAAAATTGTTGACAGCTGTGGAATGTGGTAGCAGGAGAAAAAGTTCAGCGATCTAAATCATGGGTAGTAATCAAGTTTTGGTGTCAGTCAACTCAAAATGCATTATCCTTTTTTGAAATATTATTATTCATTATTTCAACTGAAGACACCTTTCAGATGAGAGGTGAAACACCTTTAAGAATTTCAAGTAAAGCTGCAACTTAAGAAGCACCTCTGGGATAACCATGACCTGGATCTCTGAGAATCAACACAGACTTTTTACCTTAATGTTCATCAATCACGCTAGAAAAAAGTTAATTGTAAAACGTCTTTGCCAACAGCTACCTCAGTTATCCATTATGTAAGGCATTTGCGTAAGGGGCGACTCACTTTTTCTCAACTGGCAACAACACTTAGCGCTCTGTCCGCCCACATGTAGCCAGTTTAAGGGCTGTGTGGAGCCCACATCAAGCTCCTTCAGCCAAGTGGTTAGGGTTACAAATGAGTTTGGTCCATTGGGTCTGAAAGGTGCATTTGTATAAAGTTGTAAGGCAGTGCTGCCTTATAAACCAGTCTGCAGAGATGTTTGGGATGTCACACTGCTGTCGTTTTCAGGTGGTTACTACTGTGTTTTACTGTTTTTAAACTTGTGTGATGTACTCATTTATTTACCCAAAACATAACCTTGTAAGACAACTAAGAATTATTGGCACAAAGCAACCAGCATGCTAAGATGCAGATGTTAACATTGTAGTATAAAGCCCAAAGTGAATTGTTGTTACCTACTGTAGTGGACAAATTCAAATATTCTAGGTGAAAAGTCAGGGACCCATCAATGTGATAACAATGCAGTTTATAACTTTAAATGTATGTGGCAGATGTCATGTCAATCCATCAAAAAGCTGTCTAGACATTAAAAAGCCAAAGCTGTCAGCCTCAGGCTGGCGCTAGAGGAAAAGTGGGATCACCAAGTAGTCTGCGAGCTATTTCACTCCTTTAATTAATTTATAAAGATTACCAGTCTTTCTCAGTCTGTTGTTCCTCTTGTCGAGTGCCGTGTAACATACTTGGAAACATATTCCAACAGAGCGTTTTCACTAACCTGCACTTCTGTTATTACCACAGATGGAGAGGTCAGCTTGTTTGCCAAACTAGAGAGGCCTCTTTGTCAAAGATACTGTTATTAGATTAGATGTTAAGCATATTTGGTTTTGAACACTAATCAGTTTCTATAAAAAACAAAACAAAAAAACAAAACTCAGTTGTTACATATTTACTGACAGTCTCTGTAAATAGCCTGTGGTAACTATTTTTATTTTCCATCCAGCTTGGCACAGCTGGAAGTTTGACTTGGCTCATGACCTCAGGGAAAACATCAGTCATACTGTAGCTTTGGGTAAGTTATCATTGACTTTCGAATGATGCTGATACAATTATTGGATCCAGCTATTTTGAGGCCAGCAACACTGAAGTGTCTGTTTTTACACTGACAGTCTGTCTTGGCTGAACATCAGATGGACACCCACCCGTCATTTGATTGTTGTCAAATACCACCCTAGTAGAAATACCCGGCAACCATAATGGCAGCGCTATTGTGTTAGGAGTCTTACCTCTCTGCTTTGCTATCCTGGGTCTGTGGCAACTCATATTTCCAGTGTTTCTTACTGAAATGCATTGTTTTCATAAAGGGCTGTAAAGACGTTTTAATGAATTTTGTTTCCTCTAGGTTACTGAATTTTCTCCTTACACACTTAGAACAGTGTTACCAGTCTCCTCATATGCAACCAAATCTAAATATATAAATAAATAAGACGTCCTGTCTATGGACAGACTGAGAATTTTCTTCATGTAGAAATGAAAAAGTAGCCAGATTCTAAAGTTTGACATGATGTTGATCCTTAATTGCTTTCAGTCAGTCTGATGAATTAGGGAGAGTGTTGAGAATTAGTTTTCCTTGGTTATGAATCTGCTATAACCTGCTTTACATGTTCTCACTACATTTACACTGAAACACACATCTCTCTTGCGATTCTGGGTATGGTATAGTTGGTGTAGTTATTTATCTTCAGTGCTGGCACAGTACAAAAAAATACCCCTGGTTTTAAGGGACTCCAATCTACAGCACAATTCCTTACACTTGTGATACGTAAAGATTATATGCATGCTAAGCTACTGAAAAGTAAAAAAAGTAACAAAACAAAACAGCAAGTAGTAGTTTTGAAATAGCTATCTTATGCAAAAGCTGTTGGGAAATGTAGGTCAAATAATCACTACTGTGGTGCTTTTACTCTACACCATTGTTTATCCTCTGCTAACAGACTTGCTCATCTTTAGTTTATGGGATTTATATATACTCTATCTAACGTATGCTCAGAATACTGTGTATAAAATTATGTTTGGCATTTCATGGTTAGGAAGTCTCATCTTCTCCAGCTAATGGGGAATTGCTTTTACCCACAGACCAGTGTGGGGTCTGTGGATCAATTTCCTGATCCTCTCCTTACAAAATATACACAGTGGTCTCAATGGAGGTGGCAGGGTACGCATGAGAACAGAGAGAGAAAGTGATGGAGGGAGGGGGCGACGGGGGTGGAGAGTCTGGCCCTGGAAGTCTCCACCTGGTGGGGTGGTTGAGGGCCAGCAAGGAGCCCCCACAGTACACAAAGCTTGCCTTGTGTGAGATAAGCGGCAGGCACCAGGAGGGCCCTACGGCACTATTTTCACAATCAGAGCCAGTTTGTTTTCTTTAGGCCTCAGAGCCCGAGCCTGTCAGGAGAACAGCATGCTGGCAGGGCTGGAGGTTGTGTTGGGTAGCAACGTCAAGGGAGAAAGGAGGTCTCCTACAGGGTGGGCTACAGGTTTGGGGGGCTCCTCAACATTTACTTTGTTACTCTGAAGTCTAGTTAGAAACAAAAAAGAGCATTTTAGGTGTTTTTGAGTGATTCAGATATAGTATTAACACGTAATTTGAAGAGTTATAATTTCTTGATTGTAAGTTTGAGGAGTCAGTATGTTGTTAGAAGCATGAAATGTGTAAGAATAGAATAACAAAATGTCTCCCAATTATTATTCCGTTTCCTGCTAATGAGGCTCACAACGGTGTGTTGTTTTTCTTTTGTAAAAAACAGTACAAATAGCAGATTTTTCTCCTAAAGTCTATTCTACAGCATGTTGGTAATTCTCTCATGGAGGTAGTATATTTTCATATAACCTCCACTGCAAATGGTTCAGTTTTTTTCTTTTGGCAATAAAGTTGTGGTGTAATATTATGAGTGTTTATAGAGAAAAGCCACAGTGTAAAAGACTCAGAGTTATAAGAATGTTTTCTTGGTAAAGACTATTTGGAAAATGATACTAAAATTTAATTAGAAACAGTTGCTTTACTGTTGTGAAGATGAGATGCCTAGAGCAAGTATTTTGAGTCGACTAGTTTTATCCAGAAGTACAACAAAGAAAATACAGAGAGGTAATATTCAAAGAAAATAGAGTTTTCTTCGAAAATCTGGCTAGAGTTAAAGTAGTGTATTATGAAGCCATTCCTGTGATTATTTTGAGTGCTTATCTGATTTTAAGTTAATTTCTCATTAGGTAGTCGTACTGTATGAGGAGAGCTCCAAGCTTGTGTTGAGATTATTTCAAATTGGTTTGTGTGCGGGCAGGTTTCATGATTTCTCTCCCCATTCCACAGTATGTCTTGGCCCATCAGAAGCGGCTGGCCTCCAGGACTCCTCTCAGCATGTTCCCCGAAGACCCCCGGCTCCATAGAAACAGGAAATGGTAATAGTATTGCACTGCTTTTTCTCCCCCTATCTCTTTCCTCGTTTCTCTCTCTCAATGAAAGAAAACGAAAACAGACATGTAATAATATGTATGTGTGGAGAAATTTGACTTACTCTCAGACTGCTTCTTTTATGTAGTTTTGTAGTTTTCGATTGTCACTCATCAGCACTAAACATTCTAACTTGTTAAATTTTAGTTTCTTCTTTTCCTGTAAAAACCTTTAGAACACTTTCCACAGGAATGACTTTAGGCTCAAGTTCAACATTTAGATTTTATTGGTTTTTGCCGGGAAGTTTTCTTTTCACTGCAAACTTTACATGTTTTGTTTTTACTCAGGCTTCAGTAGCATTTGTCAGTGCAACAAATTATGTCTGATTTCTATCCCGATTACTGTATAATTAAAGAAAAGAAAAAATGTTGCATTTAGTCAACAGCCAAGAAGAGGGTCAGCTGTGTGTGTGTGCACCACAGGCTGTGCAGTGTCTCCACAGGTGGATGAATACATCCCCTCCAGCCTCCAAGTGTTTATGTGTCACTTCACCCCTGGCCAATCATGTGGTGAAGCCACCCAGCTCCAGTCACATCAGTGGGATCTGTTAACTAGCCCCAATGGACACTGCCAGGGTTTTATAGTAAATCATGGAGCAAAACCACAATTGACTAAAAAGAGATAGGCTTGCTCTGACTTCATAGCATTTTGCGGTCCACATTTCTCTTTGAGTTGTTTTTTCTGTAGAGTTCTTTTCCCTCTAGTTTTTTCTTTCATCGTAATTTAAAATGCAGCTGGATCCACCATTTGTCTTGCTAGTTTTCTTTGTTTAAGCCCTTTAAAAACAGTGTATTACTGTTTCAGCTCTCCATTGGAAGATTTATTTTTCATGAATGCCTTAATGTGTTCAAGAAGTCTCAAAGTTAGCTGCTATAATGCAGCAACCACAAGAGAAGTCCATAAAGACAATAATTTGTAAAAATACATTTGGTCCTACAGCATAGTTCTACAGGCTGTTGTCCACATCCTGGAGTATCCAACTAAACATGATCACCATAGCACATTTTTCTCATTGAGAGGCTGCGGTGAAGGCACAAGATAACCCCTGTGGAGCACAGATGTGGACAACTCAACCCAGAAGCACCAGTTGTCTTTGCCAAAATATAACCATAAAAATCTGCCTGCAATAAGTAACCATGAAACCAAAATGTCTCTTTTCCTATAGCAGAACTGTGGGATCTTTCCCATCAACCATGAACCTGAGTTACACAGGGGGATTTGAGGGGTGTACTGAGGCCAGATCCGTTTAAAAACGTTTTTAGTGGACTAAGAAAATTTCTCATGCATAAAACATAGTGTGTGTGTGTGTGTGTGTGTGTGTGTGTGTGTGTGTGCGCGCACGTGCACGTGCACGTGCACGTGCTAAGCCTTACAGGGACTCTCGGTTTTGTGAGGCATACATCCCATACGTGCACTGTCTATAAATACAGCTGCAGAACATAACATTGTTATTTGTGACCTCTCCCCAGGCCACACCTTACAATGACATCATTTCTTCAGGTTTCCAAAACACTATTGTAGAGCAGAGTCCAGGGACCAGATATAAGTCTTTCTTTAGGATATGTGTCACCCCTGGACAATCATGTGGTGAAGCCACCCAGCTCCAGTCACATTAGTGGAATCTGTTAAAAAGCCCCAGTGGACACTGCCAGGGTTTTATAATAAATCTAGGACTAATGCACAAATGTAGAAATATGCACATGCATTCTTTGGTCAGATTTATAAAGCTGTGCGTACACTTAGTTCTGTTTTAAAAATCTTTAGAGAAGCATTAGAGAAGCTGTGTCCATCTATTGCACCTCTGTTACCAGTTTATCTCACAAATCCGTCAACCATTGTGCCTCCGCCATTATTATTAAATGACTGGAAGTTGATTAGTGATTGATTACTAGCACACATGTTGAAATAGACTAATATAAAATTTCAACATATAGACCTTACGCTGTAGGCCATTTCACAGACTATAAAATTAAAAGATGATACCTTGAGAAAGGAAATGATGCAAATTTAAATAAAAACAACAAGTTTGATGGATTTGAAGTTTTACAAGTTGCTGTGTGAATTTAAATGAATTTGGTCACAAGATCACACTAAAACAAACAATATTTTACATCTCTCATCTTATATTTTATTTTCTTATAATTTCATCCACAACTACCTCTAGAAGATTTTGAGTACGCCTGGTGTGAAGTACACCTTCTATGTTTAAACGTACCAGTTTCTGTGTGGGAAACGGAGTATGTGTGGTTTTTGTGCACATGAATTGCTTATACATCTGGCCTCTGGTGTTGCTGCCAAGGGTTTCTTAGTCCACGGCCCAACTCCACAGCTCTCTGCCTGGGCAACGGAGCACAGAGTACTGGGCGTCTGTTCTTGTTCCCAGGACTAGATTCACTGTATTGCACTGTAGCTCTGTGGCTTCTCTCAAAAGGCCAGTTAGGTACTTGGCACATTTGTAACATTTTCACTTTTCCTCTCATGTCTGTAGTGGTGGATCAGTGCTAATTCCTGCTTAGAGTTGTATGTATGTGTAAATGTAATCCTGTGCATGCTTTCCATTAGTATGTTTGTTTGTCTTAAACATTGTCTTAAATTCTTGGTGTGGTAGCTTCTCTATTTTTATTTTTTTATCAACTGCAAAAATTGCAAATAATTAAATGATCCATTATGGAAAAGTCATAATCACCCTTCTTCTAAGACAGGCTATACATAATGATGCCTTTTCAAAACCAACTTAATAAACACCTTAAAAATATTACATTGTCATTAACTAAAAACTATAATCTTTATATATTCGTACATTTTCCAGATATCCAGTGGGCTAGGTTTTGCACACACAAACGGGGACTTTGCATCACACACCAATATCTTAGCATGTCTTCAGTTGGGGAAGTGTGAATGGAGCAGTTTGTCTTTATGTAATAATATGCTAATTCTCTCAGTGCATTGAGGTTAGCATTGTGAGTTTGCTGCTATAGCAACACACACTCCACCTTCTCAGGTCTCTCCTCTCTTTTTCTCTCTTTGTCACACACGCAAACTCACACAGTGTTGCTGTGCGGCGGTTTACTCATGTAATGTGACCTGGAGGGGCGCCAATGAGCCCAGAGAAGGTCCGTGGCCTGAGGCCTGCCGACACCTCTCCCTAGCCCTGTTGAAATGTTTATTTATAACTCTCTTCCAGCTCCACCTCCTCCTGTCGTCTGCCAGCCGCCATGCCAATCTAAACACACTAGGCCTCTCCAGACTGATCCAGAGCATGATTTCAGAAAGAAGAGAACCCTTTCCCCCTCTCTTTTTTCCTCTTCTCATGCTCAAACTCTCCCACCCTTTCCACCCACCCTCCCACTCTGTCTCAGTGTGTCTTCCAAAGACTAATGCACAGGGAGAGGAGAACTGAGCAGAGACAGAAGGGAGAGGAAGGGAAAGGGAGGGAGGGATGGATAGATGGATAGAAGAAAAGAGGGAGGGGGCAGAGGTTTACTTCATTCAGCATGGGCTGCTAAATTGGTTTCAGAGCAGCAGTTGGACTCCAGGGATCCACGGCACACACTGCCGACTAGCTGTGTTTGCTTTTGTGGGGTGTAGGAAATCTGATCTCCATCCATGTAGCCAACCCACATCCCATATCCCGCCCATCACTACCACCAAGAATGAAGGGAGCTACGAGGATAGCCTCCCTACAACAGGTATTATTGATAGTTTAGTAATAAGAATAACAAACATTAAATCAGAGTGTGGAAAAGTACATATTTCACTAAAATGCTGAATGGTTACATCAGACCACATGAGCCGTCTTTGTTACAGGCAGGAAGTCACATGTCTGTGGAAGGTAGGATGACATGTTGAGTCCCTGGTGAGCTCAAGGCTGAAGGCTCTCTAAATAGGTTTAATTGGGCCAGGCCTGACACAGCCATGCAGACATCACCAGACAGAAACAGGGCTACAGGGAAAAGCAGAGCACCCAAGAGACCTCAGGCGCTGTGTCCCTGTATCCCACTTGGTGCTGCTGTGTGGCTCATTTGGTATTCTCACAGTTTAAGGACACATTGCTTACACATTGCCATGTCCAGGGGAGTGCCGAATTACCGAATACCAGTTGTTTATCTAAAAAACATGCTCATACAGCAGTGCTATGATTGGTTTGTTGCCCAAGGCATAACTGTAGCTCTCAAAAGTGGGAATTGTTTACCTCCTTGTGCCTGTGTGTGTGTTTGTGTGCTTGTTTATGTGTCTATGTTTATGCGCACGTTCATTTGTCTGCATGCCTTAGTATAGGCATTTTTGTAAGAGCCCTCTCCAGCTTAGCCACGTCTAGTCTGTGACATTCTCTGCAGTGAATGGAAAAATGTGGATCAGCCTTAACTAAATTGAAATGTATACCATATTATTTTTACTGGATGTCTGATAAATAATGTGTGGTGTGTCAAGTATTTATTCAAATGCGAAAGGAAAAAAAAAGACATACATATGCATATACAATAAAATATTATGCAAACAGTTTCTGTTAATATTAGTTCAATTAATGCAGCCATCGTCAAAGCAAAGAAGAGTCTTGATGTGGTGTTAAGGCCACAGTGATGCACAAGCCAGTCTAATTTTTAATTTCTGCATGCACGTCTCATTTCTGTCTTGCTCGTTTGCTCTTTCACACATATTGTACACACACACACACACCCCCACACATGCAAAAATACATCCAGCACAGATCCTCATTCCTCTCACAGACACTTTGCTTGCCTTGCATCCGAATGGACTTGTCTTACATCGCATGTGTATATGATGACAAATCCTACACTTAATTTACTGTGCCGTTTTGCAGTGTGCGCCAACTTTCTTTTTTTTTTTTTTAAAATAAATGATCAGGCTTTAAAAGCAACCAAACGTTGAGTCAACCACTACACACACACTAAAACACCTTCCATTACAACAAATGGCTGCGTGAGAGTTTTTTTGTGTTTTGCGAGCATCCCAGTATGTGTGTGTGTGTGCGCGCGCGTTTGGGGAGTTGCTTTTACCGTATGTGTTTGGTTGTGGGTTCTTGTGTGTGTACATTTGCGTGTTTATGTTCTTGTTTGTGTGTTTGTCATGAGTAAGTCCTGGGGGAATGCGGTCTCCACAGTAACCGTCTCTCTTGGTGGTCCATCATTAATAGTCTGTCTGGTGCTGATGATTTAGATTCAGTTTAAAAAAAAACTGGGGTATATTAAATTTATTTCCATAATATAATTTAGCAACTCAGCGTAATAAACACAAAAGTAAATACTGTAAATGATGGGTAAATCAAGAGGTCAGTTTAACCAACCTTTTTTCAGGCTGTTTTTCTGTGTCTTTCTCTGTGTGTGTGTGTGTGTGTGTGTGTGTGTGTGTGTGTGTGTTTGTCTCATCTCTTCCCCCACCTCTCTTGAGTGAAGAGAAATTGAGAAACCAATCTAAAATCCATCAGGACTTCCCTGCCCACACCCACTCTTCCCTCCACTACACCCTCCAACCCACCTACCAACCACCCAACAACAACCCCCCCCCCCCCCCCTCCCCCAGTCCTGTTTTTTTTGTGTTGCAAGCGTCTGGAAATTGGATGAGATGTTCGTTTAGCGGGCAGCTGGTCTGGGGCCGATATGAATTGCGTTTCCCCACGCCAGGAAAGGTCAAGCCCCCTCGCCTTGAAGGAGTGCATCGGCCTACTGAGTGGCGCTTTAGTCCATTTACCAACAGCCAATGGTAAGACGGCAGAGGGGAGACTGGGAAGCACAGGAAGGGAGAGAAGAATGGCAGCACGTCAGATATAAATTCATTGTTTCTCATCACCCAGCTGGGGCGGGAATGACTAGGAATGAGTGCCGGGATGGGGGAAGTGAGGTAGTAATATTACAGTTAGGCTGTGTCTGTGTGAGAGGAGAGATGAGCACGTTTTACCACCACTGGCTCCACATTTAGCCTCGGTGCCCAGAATTTTGAAAGAGTGTGTAGAGCTTACACTTCCTATGAATATCCAAATGAAAATCAGACGATGGGGCCTCTGTACGAATTTTCTTAATGCAGCACAATTCAGTGAGTTGTTGAGTGTTCAAAGGGAAATTAAATAGAATGCTTCCTCTCATGTCATACCTCACCACACCTTTATATTGAAATAGAACTGAAAACTATGCCACAGCACAATTGATGCCTTTTGTTAAAAGAAAGAATGTTTTCCAAATGCTAAAAATAGTGACAATTAATAGGTTGGTTATGTGCTGAAAACAGACACCTCAACAATGCATGTACAACTACGCCTCAGGGCTCCTGCCTCTCTTCCTCTTTCCCTCACTCCTTCCCTCCCTCTCTCCTCCTCTGACTCTCTTACATGCATAATGAAAAAGGGCTGCTGTCCCTTTAATTTTCCTGCGTATCTGGAGGAGTTAAGGCAAAGCAATTAAAACAAAGGCATATTTAACATGGGGTTAATGATTGGCTGACCCTGCAGTCAGCACAGTGACAATATCTTAATTATTGAGAAACCTAAAGTCATTACGCCTACGAATGGCCTGAGGAGCGTCTCTATTGATCAGGATCCAGTCCCATTACAGGCCCAGCCTGGACCAATGAAGCCCCCCATAATAGACAGTCTCTTTTTTTTCTCTCTCTCTCGCTCTCTCTCTCCTCCTTCTCTCTCCGTTCCCCTCTCCTCCTCTGTGTCTCAGTGCAAGCTATTAGATGTGTTGAATAGTGAGACATGAGCCAGACGAGGCTTGTGGGCTTTATTGCTTTCTAAAAACTTCATAACCAAGCCTGGCATTTTTGCTGAGGAATGGTTATTTTCCTCTCCCCCACTATCTGCTTTCCTGGATGGTTCTTCCCTCTCTTTTTGAGAGGGAAAGACCAAGTGTTAAAAATCAAGCACTAACGTGACTTATCAGTCGTCTTATCCTATTCAAGGTACGATATCTTTACTGGGGCTGTTGCGTCTGTGGAGATTCTCTGTAATCCATGTTGTGGTTTTCCTAATGTTCTCATTGGAAGCGACCGGACTTGAAATTCTTCGGATTCTTTAAGATGAGAGGTGAAATGTCTTCAAGATTTTCAGCTGCCACTGCAAACACCTTTGGCATTACTTCTGTATTTAACACTTCGACACAGTCACACTGTTATATTATTATCCCTACAATATAAATTAAGTACTAGATGCTTTTATTGCTGCAGTGCGTGTGGGGATGTTGCATGATATCATTTAAAATGAACACGTTTAATTAGCTTTTTGTCTTTTCGCCCACAGATATTGGCCCTGTCCTCGTGCATTTCTCTCACCATTTCACCTTTTCGTCCTGTGTTTGATGATGACTGGAAACCGGTGAGATCAGAATCTGATGTGTTTTACAGGCATTTGTAGAAATACACAATACACACCAGACACATAATTTATGAAAAGCCGTAGTTTGGTAGAAATGTATTAAAGTGGTGGTTTAAAAAAATTATCACATAGTTTGAAAGGTTTTCCAACAATTATACAGTTTTTGACATCAGAAGCAGGTAACACACCATCAATCTGTGCATTTAAAACGACCTAATTTGAGAGTTGGAACGTGTTAAACGACATATAATTGCTATGTCAGCACAGTAACTCATTTTCTATGACAACTAGCTTTTAGATTGCTTTTAAACTTTTCATTTTTTTTAATTAAAAAATATCATCTCAGCAAGAAACAAAGCTTCTAAGGTGGATATTTTTTATTTAAACATACTAATTATGGTGACATTATGCAAATTACAATGTGCACTCATCGTCTGGACATTCACCTGTCTAAAACAGGATGTTTAATAGGCCTAGCACTGGATTACAGTAAACGTTAGAATAACTCCAACATTTCAAGTCACTGGTACTTAATGTTTATGACTGCAGTTGTAATGCATCAATAACTATTATGACTTCTTATAAGCATGGTCATAGTACAATATGAGTGCTTTTATAGTGTTCTGTTGGATGGTAGCCGTAATAACTATAATGATTTGTTATCTGACATTACCTTTGGTGCCACTGATTTTCATTCTTTAGACTGTATCAACTCTGGCTAGGTAGTTTTTTATGGTTGAATTGAGGATGAATGTAATGATAATGATTATTTTAGAGTTATAACAATAAAATTACAAATGTTGCAATGCTAAGATGTAATGTCACCAATTCCAACAATTTGCATCAGTGAAAATATGAATTTCACTATAGATATATCTGTAACTTTGTGTATACTGTATGTTCATACACAAACACTATTATACAGTACTATAAAGTCTGCATGTTTGCTTTTGACCGAGTAAAAAATGACAACAGCTTATGATGTTTAGCTGAAGTTTAGTTGTAATTTGAAAACCTATTTTTTTCTTCTTGTCCAAACAAAAAAAAGAGTCATTCACACCCTGTGCACCCTAAACCATTCATATATCAAAAATGAAGGCAGGTGCATAGTGTATAGACAGACATGAATGCAGGCTCATGTACACAAACATTTGCTTGTTGAGTGATTGTGTAGTGCACCCATTTATCCAATAACCCTTTCCTTTTCACTGCTGTGAGGCAAAACCCGATTCAGTCTCTAATGGGAGGCCAGTGAGTGAGACTCCATGTCACGATGTGTGTTTTATGATAAATATAGAAGCCAGACAACTTCTCCACTGTCACACTGCTTCCTCCTCTTGTGGCCCCAGAGTGAAGCAGCATGGGGAGAGCTCAGATGTAATTACCCAATCAGTGTGTGCCATCCTTATTAAAACACTACTAACAGTGCTCCATTATTGAAATACCCCCCACCGGACTCTTCTTAATTCATTTAATAAATTAGCACCAGCTCCTTTAATAATTCATAGAATGATGTCTACGTTTTTTCTCCCCCGCAGAGGGTAACTATGACAGAAACCATGGAACTGAAGGCAAGAGCTGTAAGATAACACTGAACATGGTGGCTGGTCATGAAAAGAGCAGGCGATCACTGTGAATGACTCCTATTTGTAATGTAGAAAGAAAAAAAAAAAGTGCAGCCTTGTTAACGGTTGGAAACCACCTATTATTCTCAGCAGATGCTGACTGCATTTTAACTTAAGTTCATTTAGATTTATTTTATTTGTGTTGTGTATACTTTGCTCTTGATTTGATTTATTTGGTGTCATTGATATCAGTCTGACGTAGCTAGTATGCTAGTCCATATGAAGTGACACACATCCTTAAAAATCACATCTTTATTTTTTCCCGCTTGGCTTCCTGGCTGTCTCCTGTGTCCTTCCCATTTGTGTTGCATTAATGTGCTAATGAGAATATCCTTGAGCTAGGCAGAGAAGCTAAAACACAAATAAAGCAAGGAATCAGACGAGGGATCTCGCTGTGTCTCTACGTATTTTTAATTGACACATCTGCATCCCTGATGAAATATTTACCGCCTCTGACGATGGTGCGGCGGCGCGTGGCGATCAACGCTGTGTTGCCGATGGTGATGTGAACATGTGATTGTGTTATTGATGTTATTAGCATAGACCTGCGCCTGGTAACCAGCTTTTTGGCTCAATTGTCAGTGTTTGGAATGGGATTGTCCAAGGTTTTCCATTTTTCTTGGGCACATTGAATGTCATGACCTATGTTTAAAGCTGGATCCACACTGGTGACATAGCTCGCTGCACTGCAGCCTTTCAAGACCAACTGTGATTTAGTTTTCTTATGTGCATTTTTTTTTTTTTTTCCACATTTTGTTCTTTGTTTTTGTGGCCATGACTTTTCCCATCACACTGACATTATCTAACCATGGTAAAAAAAAAACTAACTCTGGTGTGATTTGGGCTCTATAGTGAGACTCTCAGCTGTCAACGAGTATTGTGCATGTTAAAATAGAAGCTAGAAGGTGTGTATGGTTAGCCATGCAGGATAGAGGGAAGAATCCAAATGCCATGCCTGTATTTCTACCCACACACTCTGCATCACTGACTGATGCAAAAGTGTATAGAATAGGATTCATATGTATGAGTGCTGCTGTAGTCTTTCTCTGCTTAGGTTTGTATCTGAGTGTGTTTGTGTGTATGTTTGTGTGCATGCATGCATGAGTTTTTTATACACTGAACATGTGAGTGAGTGTGTGCTGGATGTTTGTATATTCAATGTGCTTTTCAAGTGTGTGTGTGTGTGTGTTCGTGCACTGTGCCTGTTGGGATGTGGCGGCCCTCTCAGCCATGTCAGAGACAGCTTCGTCGGGGGTGGCAGCCGGGGAAAATGATGATGATGAAATTAAAATTCTGCGCCCGGCAGAAGGGGCTGCCGCGATTTCACTGGCGGCTGTGCGCATCGATCTGTTCCAGCATTTGACTTTCAACCATGACAAAACTGTGGGCAAATTAATTGTTCTCCAGGATATTAGGCATCAGAGTCCATTAATCCTCTCTGGAGCGCCACGCCGTATGAATACTAATCGTCTTTCCAGGCAGGCGTCTCATCCCTTGCTCCCTTCTCTCTTTCTACTCTCTTTTTTTCTTCCATATCCTTCTTCTTTTCTGAATCTTCCCTTGCTCTTTACGAATATTTTCTGCTCTGTTGTTTCTTTACTTTCTCCTCTATCGTTGCTTATTTCTGTCCTAAGTCTTTTTTTCCCCTAGTCTCAGTAGGTTTTATCTCACAGCCCCTCTAAAAAAAGGGACAACAAAGCTGGTGTTGTTTTATCTGTAAGCCTTTTCACAGCTAAGTTAAAAAAAAAAAAAAACGGAACAAATTTATTTCCCAAAAACAGTCAAGTGATATGCAGCGGGAACATTATGTTTATAGTATTGATTAAATTTTTGGCTTGACTATAGGGAAGAAAGTGGGACCTTAAAAAAGGTGATGATTAGGAAACATGCAGAAAATAGTCTGTCAGGCTACTGAAATGGGTTTTTGAATTATACAGTATCTCTCAGTATATTTCATCTATATTACTTTGCCCAGATAAGATTGTGCTAATGGTGTAATATTAGTCTCTATAAGGATCAGCATGGCATTTGAGTGAGGGAGAAAAAAATAGCCCCCAACACCAATTATGTAAGATATTAACACATTAGTCGGCACAAGATCTAATTGGATGGCAGCCCTGTGCACCATGACAACAATCACCTAGACCCTGTTTATCTCGTAATTGATAGTCTGGAGCTTAAGCAGCGGAGGCATCAAAAATTCATACAGCACAGCGAAGACTGACCCTTCCTTTCAGACCACACATTGATTGGTTTTTATTTTCCTCCCTCTAACCAGGGTCATTTTTAGAGTTTTGGGACGAGCCTCTGTTATCGACATTTTGCTGTGTTTTGATAGATGGCCGGTGGGCTGTGGCAGTAATAGTGTAAGTTATCTGACATTCAGGCAGGCGGGGTCATGGGTCCAGACACAATATATTCACAGCCCTTGCCTATTGACAAGCCATAGCAGGTATTGGCTATGTCCCCATAATAAATATGTATGCTTCAGATTGTTTTTTTTCTTTTTCTTAGGCACAGATCATCTGTTTCCAGTGTATTGTTGAGCTACCAGCCTGAAGGCAAGGTCTTGCATCATCAGACTAATCTGAAAAGCATTATAATAGCAAATCTATGGTCTGGTTGGATGAAATCTGAATCAACTCTGACAGCATCGACATTAATGACTACAGAGTAACCATTCATTGTGTTGAACCACTACATTGTACATACAGCTACTAAAGAGCTGCTTACACTGTGCTGTGATTGGAGGTGTGACGTTTGATCAGGTTTAAGAATAACTCATCTCTACAGCAGCTCATTGGCATTACACACCTGATATTTTGGCCCATTAAATACTCCATGTTCCCAGTGTTTCCTTTATCTACGTCCATGTTTCTGTGTTTACATTATTACTTTATTACACATGCTTCTGTGTATTCTAACACTTTTTAATCATTGTTTTGGAACTTTTCTGTTCCAGAAAAAAACTGGCACCAAACAGCAAACGGACAAAGTGAGCAACTAACAACTTGGTCTTGTGACCAAGAGTCAAAGTATTTTATTCTTGGTGAAGTTCAAACTGACTGAGACGGAATATTGGCCACAAATAATTACCTCTGCCAACACTTTACCAAAGTATGACCCATCTGTCTTTGTCTGAAAGTCATCATGCATACATACATGTTGCTGATGCAGTTTTTGTGTTTGTATGACGTCAGATACATTTTTCAAAATGTAGTATTCCCGGTTTTACACACATTTCCATGGAATTCAACCATTTTATTTCTTATGTTCTGTGAGTTTAAGAATTAGGCTACATCACATTTGCAGTGATGGACCCACGGAGAGGTCAGCGGTGTCACTGAAGAGATTTAAAAATGAAGCTCCCATTACTGTAGCTTCACTCACAGCATTGTTTTTTTTCTTTCAGAATTACCTAATGAGAACATTTAAGAATGAATTTGTAATACTCACAAATTGAACAGGGCACAATGGATGTGTTATGAAAAGCAGACTATTATATTGGTGTCTTGGACCTCTACAAGACTGTTAATGACAGAGTGAGAACATGAGGTGAACTCGAAGTCAAAGGAGCAGAATGTAAGAATAAAAGAATGAGCAGGAGAAGGAGGGAAATAGAGCATGGAACAGCGTACGGGTGAGGAGGTAGGAGCAGGAGAGCGGGTCCCTGGTGGGCACTTCCTGGCTAAATCTCTCCTCTGCACTCTGGCTGCCTCTCCTCTCTTCTAGTGCTAATTAATTGGGCTGGGGAATCAACGCTCTCATCTTAAATCTGCTCCCTAATTGAGCGGTCCTTTCTGCCAGCATCAGACAGATCAGCATGCATCTTCCACATGATTTGGAGCTAAACGCAGTGTCACTTTATTACCCACCACATAACTCGTAAAGCACTATTACAAGCAATCAGATAGTTACTACAATTAACATGCCGCCATTTTCAAGGCTCATCATTAAAAGGCCTGCTCGGAGCCGCCAAAGGTAAAGATGAAAGCATGTACAGCTCAAAGCTTTTTGGTTGTTTCTTTGTGACAAATTTGTGGCCAATTCACTCAGTGAATGAAGTTATGGTCTTCCCAACACAACACAGCATCAGCATCAACTTGGGATCTTCAGTGATTGTGATAATCCCATAATGTCAGCTAGAAATCTAGGGCTCCATTCTAACAGGACTGCTATTGTGCTATATCAAACCTTTCCAGATCATCCAAAATGTAGCAGCATGCTTAATTTTTCATCACCACCACTGTACGTATCTCTGGCTCTTACTGGCGCTCATCAGGTTCAAAGCTGTGACATTTGCCTGCAGATTGGTCAAATGAACAGCACCTGAGCACACAGGTCAACAATCCCTCTCACCCACCGTGGGGCCGCACCAGGCAGTCACGTACCAAGCACCACGAACAAAGCTCTTCAGTTCAGTGGTTGCTGAATGGTGGGAAAAACTATTTACTGTAACTCTGCCTATTAGCAAGCTAATTTTTAAAATCCAGTTTAAGATGGTCCTATGCACTTAAAAAGAAACGCTATTCTTCCTTGCATTGCCACTTACTTGTTTGTCACTTTGGATCGAACTGGCTATCAAATGACTAAATGTAAATTGTGGACACAGAAAAGGTAAAAACTGTAAAAAAAAAAAAGTTATACATCTTTGTTGACATACTGTTTCCAACTCACCTTGAATGATATGGTCTCAAGGTCTTATTCAAAAAAAAGTTAGCACTTTGCACACTTTGCAAAAATACCTTTATTTGCTTTCTTCCTTGGAGTTATTTCAGAAGATTGACACCACTCTTATCTGTTCAGTAAATATAAAAATGCCACCAGCAGCCTGTTGGCTGAGTGTAGCATAGCAATTGTTTTTAATCCATACAAAAAACTGAAGCATAAAATAACAGCTTGTGGTAGGTGTTATGTTCTGGACTATTTCTTGCTTGACTGCATTGACTTCCTGGAGTTTTGTGGTGACTGTGTCACTACTTCGAGCCAGAACCAGGCAATCTATCTCTGTGCTTTGTTTATCTAAGTATGTTATCTGGCTGCTGATGGTACCTTTACCTTTCTTTCTTTGCCAGCTCTTTGATCTGTGACTTTATGTTATGTTATAAAATAAATAATTTTTTGGTTAACCTCTGTAATGCACAATAATGTAACATTAGCAAAGTTACATTTTACTGCATGTGTAACAAGCTACCATACATTCTTATTTTGTCCAATATTGCTGCTCGTATGCAGAGGTTTGTCAGCGAAATTGTTCGATGAAATATGGAGATAATCTGTAAAATATCAGCCCAGTAGTCTGGTGACTGGCTTAGACCAATGATGAACTACTTCATGGTGTCTTGTGGTCTGTGGTGTTGAGATATTTAAGTCTTCTCACTTTTTGCTATCGTAAATCATGACATACTGTATGCCAGTTTTTTATAGGATTAACCATGGAAACATAGGTAAGAGGAAGGTGTTTGAAACAATAGGTCATGGTCATGTCAGTTCAAATGTCTGCCTTTTTACTGAAAAATGCTTTTCACATGAGTAGCTTTCAGTAGGAGATCAAGCATAATAGCAACGGTGGGCATATATTGCTGAAAATAAAATCTGGTTCTACTTATGAGAACTTCCCACCCACTTCTTCTCTTGTTTCCATGGCGGCGGATGGTCACATACACATATACTTATTAGAAAATGTGGTCTAGAAGTTTGGTGTGAGCATAGTGATGGTCCGGCACCACACTGCTTTGATTCTCTGTCTAGGAATGAAGGAGTGATGTCAGTGCTCCTCTGGGATTTCAGACTTACTGGGATGAGGTCACGAGGGGTCAACCCAGCCTTGGATGCATTGCTCTTCACTGCCTCCCCCCGTGCGCCACCATCGCTTAAACACTACCTTTCTTCTCCATACGTTTCTCATACAGAAGTCGACCCTTACCCATCTTGTTCTCACCTGGATTGCATTCAAAACTTGTAGTGTTTAAACCCAGACTTTAACCTGATCCCCCCTAATTGTTTGGTACTGAGACTTAAAAGGAGGCCTGCTTCAAGGCAGGCAGAATCCACTTTTTGGTGTCCGTCTCATGGCCTTTGCGAATATAACATGTGCTAAAGCAATCACATTTCCACAGTTTTCATAAACCCAAACCAGAGGGTACAATTTTGCTTTGCGAGGAATCTCTCATTTAACTGTGTTTTCCAATGGAGATCATAATACTGTAGGTGTATACGTCCACCTCCTGTGTTGAACTGTTGATCAGGGAGGAGAGCCAGAGTTAAGCAATATTGTATTTCATTATGATGATTTCCCAATATGTAGAGGAGGAGGTAAAATTCTCCATAAAGGACATTAATGCAAACATCTGGCATATTTCTGAATATGATTAACTTGTATCTACGCTTTTTGGACGTGCTGCCTGAACTGTAGGGCATTGCAGACTTAATGGCTTTGTGTTTCTCTTGTTCATACACATGTGAACATGTATCTATGATTTGTCTTTGCACACTACAGTTATGTTCTTTCATCAAAACAGGGGTGTAGGTGTGCATGACTTTTGGGAGAAGCAGACAGCGGGTGAACAACACTGAGCTCATAGTGGTCATTATCCTTTGCTTCATCCTTGGACCTCCTACATTCCCCAGAAGCACCTGGTCCGACTTCCCCCCACTAACTCTCCCCAGCGCAGGTCCGTGCAGTAGGGTAGGGTGGCCTCAGGGTTCGAGGGTCCCAGCTGTGTAAATGTTTTCAGTTGCTGTGTGACTGGAGCTGGGTCCTTCTTTTTGATCAGATGCCAAGACAAGCCCGGCCTTGGTTGTTCTTGGCAGCTGCTGGGGACGAAAGAATGTCAGCATGACTTTAAAAATATGACGGTTTGTAATTTGGACCACAGAGTGAAAACTGAGCCGCTGGTACGGTTTGTGATCATCTAATTATGCCACCCCCTCCCTTCTCATCCCTGATTCCCCCACAAAATCCTAACCCCCTCCTTTTATTCTTATCCAGGAATGAAGCCGTAAAGCTGCTTTGTCCCCAGTGAATTATTTTCGGGGAAGGTATAATGGCTTTGTGCCCTGCTGCATTACTTCTCCTGTGTTTCTCCTCATCCCTCCTTCATGGTTGCGCAGTTCTGTGTCTAGTTCACATGCTAACCTGAGTTACAAGCAGCTGATATGTTTTAACTATTAAAGGCTCTAGTCTAGTTGCAGCAGTTAGATAAAGCCCATTAGCTCTCTACTTAGGAATTACGAAGTTTAATAATGTAGTTGTACTAGGTCAACAATTGTTGATAGCCCACATCGCACAATATTACCTGGGCAGTTTGCACATTAAGCAGCTAAACAGCAACAAATAAATTGGATTTGTTTGAGTCTACACTTTTGTAGTAGGCCAGTAAGCCCCTATAGAAAAGACAGCTACTGTAAACAAAGACATATGTACATACAGGCATCTCAGAGCAAATTACTGTAGAATCTGTGTTCATATGCACACACACACATTTGTCTGGACTTCTGTAAATGTGCCAGACAGTCTGTGCCAGTATCAGAGGGGGGCATTTCTCCCACACAAGTTGATATGAAGTACTTTGCAAATCCCTAAGCTCAAAGCTCAAGCATACATGTGTCAAATATTTAACAAATGAATGAGTTTTTAATCTGGGGCTCAGGGGAATGGAGCGTTATGATAAGGTCCTTTTTTTGTTTTCCCTTCATTAGCATAATTTCTCTGGAGTACATGCGCAGATTTTGTCGGCTTTGTTTGGGATCCCCACTGAGATCTGAAATGGAGGCACAGAATCATAAGAAAAAAAAAAAACCTGTGAGATGTTACGGAAGCCTAAGTGCACCAGTAAACCAGTAAAGGTGAGCATTGCCAGCATCGCAGCTTCTATTGTGTTTTCGGTTGTTCATCCATTTGCTCTTAATTGGCTTAATTGAAAACGTTAATGCAACGTTTGTTTTTCTTCCCTTCTGCTCCCTAATTGAACTGTTGTTTTGCCCTTTATCCAATAACGCTGTGCACGGACATGGTGCCAATCAGCTAGGAATCAGCTAGGAAGTACAACGTAAGCCATTAAGGGGTGGATGGAGGATTACAAATGTTGGCCCTCTAATCAGAGGGCCATTGAAAATCCACCTAAGCGGGGAAGAAATGATTAGGCTTACACGGACTTGCTGCAGATGTTTGACATGATTTTGCCTCTGAAATGAGAAAAAATGTCTGATCCTGGTCAGTGATGAGAAATCAAACATACTATATATGTATGGATCGCATTGTTTCAAGGAATAATGCCTGAGAAAATGTTGTGCACTAATGTGAGCATGAATGATAATTTGTTGTTAAGTTGTTAAAAGCTATAAGTTTAACTACTTCTGAAAGTAAGTGGAGTAGCCAGATCAGGATAAACTACACTACTGGACCTACAAAGCCCTAAATGTCTCTAGTATGATCTTTGTTTTTTTTGGAGGCTCCAACAACAACTACTAAAACTTATGATACAGACTTCGTGCTCACAACAATTCTATTAAAAACTCTCGTGTTAAATGTCTCTAATGGCTCTGAGGTTAAAAGAAGGAGAAACACAGTGAGAGAGTGGGAGGGAGAGAGGCTAAGAGGGTGGTGGAGTGAGTGCCCACAGATACAGTAAACAAATTAAGTCAGACGTTATTTTGAGGGGCTGCCTGCACGGAGCATGGGCTGGCGTCTGGTCTCAGTGTCAGCTAGAGGACCTTTATGCAGGCGCACAGTCCATCTCACGCCTTAATGAGGCAATGGAAAAGCGTACAGGCCGGCACATCAACAGAAAAACAGCACTCAGAAAATACCAACTTAATAAGGCAATACAAGCAAATGAATGATTTTTAGAATCATGTTTTAAACAAGTAGTCCTCCCTGAGCATGCAGAGATGGAAAGGGTGAGAGAAAATCTGCAAGTGTAAGTGTGTAAGCATGTGCTCGCGTGTGTGTGTACGTGTGTGTGTGCGTGCGTGCGTGTGTGTGTGTGTAAACGAATTCTTCTATAAACCTGGCAGAGCGGAGGCTGCCACAGACATCAGCTCTGCATTTGCATATTCATGGCTCAATTTGCACTTGGCTATGCAAATGTATGCAAACATCGTTTCAGAACATTTCAAAAATAGAAACCAGCATTCCAAACGACGTCGTGCCTCTTAATATGCATCCACACAAGAGAAAAAAAAAATTAGTGGGGAAAATCGAACAGGCCAAATAACCGTTGAAAATCTGATTTAAAACCGAGAGCCGCACTGCAATCTTCTGCAAACAGGTCAAAGTCCAGTGCTGGTGCTGTTTTAGAGGATTTCATATATGTAATGATTAGATGTCAATTTTTTTGTTGTTGTTTTTTTGTTTTTGAATGCTTGTCATACTATTTCTCTGTGTATTGTGTTTTAAACACCCATAATATGTAAATATGTTAAGATGTTGTTTTTGTACAACCCACATTTCCCTCAGGCGTATTTTGTGTGGTAATTAGACTTGGATGAGTTTTTTTTTTTAATTATGGTAAAATTATTGTTTCCAGACTCCACCACTAGGTCTACAGTAAGTACATCAAATAAAAAAAATAAAAAAAAATTAATTCACATTATTTTCTGTATGAA
The DNA here is from genome assembly GCF_900324465.2 of Anabas testudineus. NCBI lineage: Eukaryota > Metazoa > Chordata > Actinopteri > Anabantiformes > Anabantidae > Anabas > Anabas testudineus. Next base: position 8,193,807 of record NC_046618.1, read on the forward strand.
ACGAACACTGAATGTTTCATAATGAATCAGTTTTCAATTATGTGTTTCCTAATCTTGGCAGGCATGCCAGTTGAACTCCTCCAACACCAAAGCAACTGGCCGTGTCTTCCTCTCTACCCGGACTCATCTACAACACGGCATTGTCTCCGCTGTGGCTCGCCTTCAGAATGAGGAAAGTTTTTCTAGGCACAAGATGAATGGAAGGGGAAGAGTTCAGCAAAATCTACTTTTGCTTAAATCCTATTCATCTGCTGGGCACAAGGCAGGGTAACCTGTTTCCCTGGCACAGGGTCTGTCTGAGGGTCCGTGTGGGGCCCTCCAGAGCTTTATCTCTCCTCCCTGTGCTCCTCAGGATAAACGGCTCCACATGGAGCCCTAATCCCCCTCTTCACCCAGTCCCCTTTTCTTTCCTTTCTCTCCTCTTTCTCCTCTTTCCTCCCCTTGCTTTTCTCTTCTCCCGCCCCCCTCCCCTCGCCCTGCAAATGGCAATGGCTGGCCCTGCAGGGACTATGTGCTTTCCTATGTGAGACAAACAGTTCACCCAGGAGAGGCTTGTTAAACCCTCACCACAGTTTGAGCCTGTTTCTGCTGTTTTGCAAAATGTGTTAATTTTATGACACTAAAGCTAGCAGTAAAAGCAAAGCCCTGGCTAATTAGACAGTGGTGTGAGGTGAGTGGCAAAGAGTGGGCATGCCGCCGCTTGAGGTGCCTTAATCATTGTTTATGAGTGAGCTCAGCAGGGCTTTTGGCTCTTGCTCTCTTCTCTCCACCTTCCTCTGTGGTCCTGATTTAGCCCTATCCGCAGAAGTCTATCGCTACTCTTCTAGAGAATAACATGATACACTTGTTAGAGACAGTTCTGTAAGTAGTGATTTGCTGTTTTTGAGAATAATTTGTGCAAAAAACTAATCTCCTTTGCACACGGAATTGTTTGTATTTCACTACACGGGCAGCAAATGCAGCAGAAAATACCCTTTAACTAACCGATACATCGCCTAATCTGAAAGCATTGCTTTTTTTTTTTTTTTTTTTTGTTCACGAGGTTTATTTAAGTGTGTGTGTCCCTTAATGGTGCTGCTTTTCATAAGTGGCTACAAGCCTCATTTGGCTTTGTTGGGCTGGTGCAATGAGGGAGAGGGGGTTACTATTGAGAGGTAACTGCATTACCATTCATGGAGGGAGAGAAAAGGAGGCTGTGGAGCCGAAAGTGGCTGCTGCCTCTTTAAGATGGGTTTAAGTGATCAAAATTTCATGCAAGGCTGCAATTGGTGGTATAATGTTGCTCTTTAAGAGCGTTGCCTAATGATTGCCATGTGTGGACAGTGGGTTTTGGAAGGGGATTTTGTGGAGGCTGGGGCTGGGGGCCTGAGACTAGGCCAGACTGTGAAGTAGACTGGTGAGGTCTGGGGGCTGTGAAGCTTGGAACACTGAGTGGAGAGGAGAGAGAAGTCTCACGGAGGGGCTCAGAAAAGGCCAGCCATATGAGATTACGGCATACCTAAGAAATGTGCTCGTCGGGAAAGTTTGTGTATTTTGGGAAGTGCTCCAAATTTTCCACAGACAGCTTTTTATTTTTTGGGTTATCTCACTCTCTCCCGCCTCTCCCTCTCTTCGTAGTTTGGACTAATTGCATGGCGTAGCGCCCGCTGAGTCAATATAAGAAAGTCTGCTCCCTTTCCTTTTTTTTTTCTCCCCTCACCTCTCTTTCCAAACATTCACTGATAGCATGTGTATTTTTGAATGCAAAGGATAACATGTCTGTATATTTTTCAAGCGTATGGGTTCAGGGTCCTTTTGAAGCTTTAATTAAAAAAGGATGACATTTTTTAGCAGCGAGAACCAATGTTTCCAGTCTGCGGCTGACAGAAAAGCAAGGCAGTCGTGAGCTCGGTTCTTAGGGGACACGCTCCACTGGTGTCCTGAGAAAATAAACACGAGACATTAAGATGTTTGATTAAACTTGAGGAAAGGTTCATCTGATGTTATTAAAGTAATTTTTTATTTCATTTTGCTGCTACAATCAGTTGGAAAGGAGCGAAAGTAGCTCACTATTCCTGCCCCTTCTTATTTCACAAACTAACCTTAATCAATGAACTGCACTTTAATTCACTTTTACTCCATGCAATCATTTTACAAACTGAAGCCCACCTGACCTGACACATATTTGGCGTGTGCAGGTTGGACAGCAGCTCTACAACAGTGAATACAGGCCATGCCTCCATCTGCTGTTCAGCTCCTGCTCTGTGCAGCCACAGATCAGCAGCCGCTGTGGTTGCTGCGCTGAACTGCAAAGGCCTGCCAACTCCGACCCGCTTCCACCGAGGTGGTCAGAGGGATCGCTGCACCGCTTTGACTCTTGCTCTAACTGCCTGGCTCGACAGCACCTCGACACCCTCTCTCCCGCAGCATAGAGTTACATTCATTTAGTCAGAGCCGTGTTCTTTACAGGGGTAGACGTGTTAGTTTGCGAGAAGAAATCAAACATGCTCAGTTCAGTCAGTGTCAGAGCACTCGTTCTGAAACTGCTGTCTTATTTATTGTGTAATCAAATAGCTCTTCCTTTTAAGGCAAGTCACATTTATTTTTAGAGCACATTTCATTACGAAAAAACTCATTGTGCTTTGTGTTCAAAAGAAATGTAAAAGTAAAAAATGTGAAACACAAAAGAATAAAAAAAGAAGTAACTTACTAGAAATAAAAAATGCAAAAATGTGACTCAAAAAACATATACACACGACTACTCATACACATATATGTGTATAGGTGTAGGTGGTGAATGTGTGTACACATACACCATGCATACATATTGTGCACGTCATGCTGCGAACTATACAGCTATAAATATCAATCCAGTATTTGTGGAAAATAATAAATAATTATCATAAACTCAAAGGATTCAGCTGCTGCTTATATCTATATCTATATCTGTCTCTATTGATAGTTTGCTGCATTTAAAGTGACAGCTGCATCAGAATATTTTGAACTTTTTTTGAGGACAATATATTTGTATAATGGTATAAATGATAGAAATAAAAATATAATAATAAATTAATATGATATAATGTGAAAGTTTAATCTTTTCATTTATTGTTATAACAATCTATCACCCTGTCTTTTCACAGCACAAAACTTTTTGTTATTTAATAAAAAGCAGATAAACTTCTCACTATTTAATACAATAAGCTTGAATGTAGTTCTCAATTATCTTGCTAAATTGTTTAATCAAGAAAAAGATCCATCATGGCCTTAAGAGGGACTTTGATAAACATATTATACGCAGCTGTCAATGGGAATTTTGTGAAGAAGGAAAGTTTTTCGTGAACATTGAATTCAAGAACAGGATTTTGTTGTGACAAGAAAGTGAGCAAATATTATTTATCATTGCAGCAGTACCCAGTCAAAGCTGATGAATAGAATATTTCCATTTTATCTTATCTAATTCTGGTTGACTACACAACTTAATTTTTCTGGCTAAGTAATATAATGGTGAATTGCAGATGAATATATTTTTGATTTTGTGTTGACTGAACGTGTCTGCAGAGTCCCCAGATAAAAAGAAATGTAATCATGTCTTTAAACGCTGATGGGAGACAAAATCCTAATACATGGATGACAAGTGATATAGACACAGAGAGCAGTTGCAGGGAAAGGCATTTATCTGAGCCTGGCTCTGTCGTTGGTTGCCCTGCTCTCTGTCCCCTCTATCACATAGATACTTATCAGCTTTTAAAGGCGGCGATTCTCCCCTATCACCCATCAACAGCACCTTGCGACACACGCTGCCTCCCCACTACAAATCCCATTACTTTTATCCTTAGCTAATACTGGGGTGCTGTTGCCTCCTGTCAGGGTCTGCGGCACAAACAATTTGCTTTCTTCCTCCTTCCATTTCACAGAACTGCTCACGGTCAGAGCAAGGGGGTGAGGCTGGTTAGGGTGAGCTCCGGGCCCTGCTAGAATTGTCTCACAAACTTTGAGATGGTTACCAGAGTCAGAGTTGCTGTAGGGGCGAAGAGTTTGCTTTCAGAGGATGAGCCAGTATTATATGTAAGGCCTTGTAAGGTGCCTACCTAAAACCCAATCTATAAAAATGAATGAAAAATATACTGATGATGTGCTTTAAGATATATATTTTTCTACTTTCAGTGACATAGGATGGAGAGCTTTTACTTGCTGTGTGGTTTGATCTCACTATTTACAGCTCTAATAGACACACACACACACACACAGCCTATCATCCCTGATGCGTCAGGGCTTGTTGTGTTCACTCTCGGCCCGACTCCGCCTGCCTGACCCTTCTGACCCGAGTGCATTCCTTTCTGAGGTGATTGGCAGCCCATGCAAATACTACACAACCATGACTGGCAGTATGAGCCACTCTATGCCCTTCCCACAATGCCCCTGGCCCCTCCCCGTCAATAGACGCTGAGCTGGCGTCATTGTCCAGATACAGTGACCTTTTACCTTTCCAAAGTTAGCGCTTCCTGGGAACCTCCCTAGAACTTTTCCCCGATCCATATTGGAATGTGTGACACGTAGGCATGATCTCTCTGTTTACCTCCCCTCTCTCCTTGCTATCTCTGCGTTTTTCTTCTTCACTATCTGTGTCTGTATCCTTCTCCCCCTGGCAGTCCCAGCTGCGAACACAACATAGCGGGGGAATGTTTTTTAAAGCCCACTAAACAATATTCTATTAGCATAAATTTGGTTCTGTTTCTCTGCCTTTCTGCAGTGTCACAGTCAGATCTCTTTGCTTTAAGGATTGAAAGGTAAACAGCTTTAGGTGTTGTTTGTGGGTTGACTTTCCTTCATGGCATGACAAGGCCTTAGGGCACCAAATGCATTACAGCTCTAACTGTGCCAAATCTCAGAGGGCTGGGAGGACCCCAGCCAACCTGTGTTCTCTAATGTCACACACCAGCAGCAAGCCAAGTCAATAAAATGAACACCCAGTGATCAAAGAGGTGACAAAGATACTCATGACAGTGGGATGAAATTCCAAGTTTCTCTCCGAGACAACACAAACATGGTGATGCAAACCGTTTGCATACATATTTTCCCCTGCAGCACTCCATGTAAGTGGTAGTAGAAGGGCTTGGAGGTATTTGGATCATTAATAGATCCCACCCTGAGTTGTTGTGCAGTACTGTACACTGCCTGGGAATATTCCCTAATGATTTCCATGGACCTCAAGCCTGCTCCCGTTCCCCTCCCAGCCTAATCTGTTATTCCTTTTGTTCATTTGCCTTTTGTTCTTTCTCTTTATATTTTTGCTTCTATTCTTTAATTACTGTTCCCACCCAGTGAGGGCCCTATGTTTGTGGCCCCCCCTCCCATGTCCCAGGAGAAGCAGGGAGACGCTACCATGTGGCTTTGCTGACAATGAAATGAATGGCCACAGTGGCAGGGCCACCTCTCTAAGGAGTGGGACATGGGGGGAAGAAGGGGGCAGGGGAGGTGGAGGATCAGAAAAGATGGAGAGAATGAAAAGGGGTGGGAAAGATGAGCGCAGGGAGCCCCGGTTCAACCCTTATTTCTCTTTCTCTATTCTCCGTGGTTGGGAAGGAATTCTCAGTTCCCTGGGTGGTTTCAGAGAGAAAGGTGGAATGAAGAGAGGGGAGGGGACGTGGTTTAAATCACAGAGGACAACAGGCAAACAAGAGACAAAACTTCAGCAAATCCTGAATTTCTATCAGCACTTTAGCCCCGGTGATGTAACAGTTGTACCCAGGAGGCCAATAAAAGTTAATGACGGAGGATTATTTAGCTACCAGTCGGAAGACTTTGAATCATTACTTATGTCGGTCAAGAATTTATTCCAAGCAAGAACTCCTGATCCATAAAAAGCAGTATGGCATTAACTGGATGCTGTAGCTGTGAGTTCTCCAATGAGGAGGGTAGTAAAGACAGCAACGATGATTATGACGATGACGCTGATGATAAAGATGAGCTCGGTGATGTTAATAATGTGCAGTTTAACTATCCTGAGCTGTAACATCATGCCGAATGACATAAAAATGTGCTCCCTGCTGCGAGCAACCGCTAAGACATACCATTTATGTGTATAATAGTATATACACACACACACACACATCTGTGAAAAAGTATATATTCCCTCCAAGCTGACAACTTAATGCTGTCTCAGACACGGCAACAAGATGAAATCAGATTGGCAGGATATCATGAAAATCCAGACTGAAAGTGAGCTCATGAAAATCTGTAGAATAGAATAATTCATCAAAGCTTGAGAGGAGGAGACATAGTCGTTACCCCCATCAACACACACACACGCGCACACACACACACTCACACACAGGCATCATCATCGTCCCATCTCTCCTGCCCACGCAGGCTACTCATTGCCAACTAGTCCATGTTCATTCCACACACATCTCCACCAGATAATTTTTGTTTTAATAGAATCGCTTAAAACAATTAATTACCGTCGCCTTTTCTCCTCCGTACACCTCCCCCCCCCCCCGCCACCCCCAAATCACACCCTGTCCCTCTCTCACTCATTCCCCTGCGTCACAGGAGATACAGGCGGTAATAAAAAGCCGTTTATTGGACGATTTTCTGGAGGCCCATTGGTTATTAACATGTAAATTAAATCATCACAGCTGTTCCATTTTCAATCAGATGGAGTTTGAGGGAGGCGGGGCGCAGACGAGGACCCCAGTGCACTGATTTTATTACGCACACCTTCATTAGGAGCCCTGCAGCCACTATCGCCAACACCACAACAATCAACCTCCTGACACGCACGCACACACGCACACAGATGAAAATGTTCACGCTAGCATGTGACTTACTCCCACATAAGCACTGATTCTCAATAACAAAGTGGTCTAACCAGTTAAAGCCCATTCTTGTTAACGGCAAGACGACAAGAATGCAAACTGCAGCAGCATGAAAATATTCACACAGAGGCAGAAATTAAACATCTAATTTGCCAAGCTGCATTGGAAATTACTTCACGATTGTGAGCGTAATATTTAGGCTTCACCTGGTCCAGCCAGCGGTGATGTCCACGAGTTGGTGGCAGCCAAATGCTCATAGATCAATACTTTATCTGTGATTCTTCCACTCAGTTGCCATCTCGTCCTCGGAGCCTCTGACCCAAACATGAAAAGCGACATGCTCTTAAAGACAATGACGTCTCGCTGATGGCGGTGGAAAAACGGCTCGTGTCTTTGAGCAGAAAGTAGCCAGACCCCTGCAGGGCCCTGGGGACGCGCAGGCAGACGAACGGCTGTAGCTCAAAGAAATTGTCAGAAAATGTAGCTGATGATGGACTTTATCAATGATCATTTTTCTAATGCATATATATGTTTTAAAGGCTTCTGAGGCGGCCAATCTCATAAACGAGCAATATTTAAAAGCGTGGGGCAGCGAGACTTAGGCTGTGATGAGATATTGGTAAGCCCGTGTGGAAAGGTTAATGTTACCCACAGAACGTGCTAATGGTTTGGGTTTGACAATGGCCTGTGGGAGTGTAGTGAAAACCTCGCAGAATCTGACTCATTGACACATAAATTGTACATTTTCAACAATTTCATTATCATCCTTGCCATCTTGCTCTGACATATATCAACGGGACTGACGTGGATGGTTTTATTTTTCTTGCTTTGCCTCTTAACTCATGGGCCTGAGAGGATATTGATCTTTCATCTTTTCACAGGAAGAATCACATTATTGCCGATAGAGGATAAAGTGCCACAGCCATATGGAAATTAAAGCACAGAAAGCCGTTGCACGCAGCAATAATGTAATGCATGTGAAAACATTAATAGCATTTATCTTTCTAATGGATCAGCTGATTTGCAACATATAGTACATAAATAACGTACACTGTAGTCATCGGGTAATGAACAGAAATTAATGTGACTACTTTGGATGTAAACTGAAGAAACTCTGCTTGAAATCTTGCACAGTTAATTTATTTCATTTACTCTTCATATAATGATGAAATGTTTATGGAAATACTAAATGTTTAAAGATTATATACCAGGATGAGGGAGGTGAGGCTTGTCTCTGTGTCTGTGGCATTGAGGAGTCAGACAGCAGCTTGTATGGGTAGTGGTGAGATAATGGATTGACCTCTAGTCTGCCCGCATAGAGGGGCTGCATTATAGCAAAGCCAGTGTGAATAAAAGAAAAGATGGTTATTTTTAGTGCCCGATTGAAATGCTAAAGGAATCTGCCACTGGGCTCAGAGAGCAGAGTTGTGAGGGAGATAAAATCATAGTGAAAGAAAGAAAAGAAAGAGGAAGGTAAAGGGAAAATTAGAGGAGCTGAAGGAAAAAGGAAAACAGGAGATAAGGGAAGAAATAAACATTTACCATCTCAGCGCAGTCAGTTGTGCTGCCTGCATCCACTACAAAACAATTGACACAATCCTAAGAGGAGATTTATCATTTACATAAATTACATATTAATCCATATTAATTAGCATATATATTTGAATTAGGATTTAAAAGCTTTAAGGCCTATTTTGATTATTTCACAATGACTCCAACCTCTGATCACTCTAGAAATGGGATGTGAATTTGTATATTCAACATGAATACACTATGCTAATAGTGGCTAATACTGATATGCAGATTTGCTTAATTACTAAATGGATTTTGCTCTACTTTGCCGTGCTTTCCCTCAGCAAGTCAAGTATGTTTGTTTTAGTTTATGTTCAAAGAGGCTTACAAGAACTCACATCCTCCAATTAATGCCAGAGGATAAACTTTGCTGGATTTTGGCTGGTCTCCCATTTCTTTGAAACAATAAAAGGCTCATCCTACATTTCCTCCTCATCTTTATGATTATTACCATCCCAAGAATCATCTACATCATCGTTCTAATTTGCTTCATTAGTTACAGTAGTTAGTGTAATGATGATCCTCCTACAGTATAATATATCACCAACCTTTATGTGGAATCCAGGGCACATATATGTGTCCGTGTCAAGCCCTATTAGAAATAAGCTCTCTCGCTGTTGAATATATCAACCTAGTGAACAGTGGAGTTTATTGGCAGAGGCTGCTGTTTTATGACTTAATCTCTTGTGGTAACAAACTCAGCTACAGGTCATATTGGTTTATTGTTGTGACATTGAATAATCAATAGCATGGATGTTGGGATGCTATCGCATGCCTGTTGTGGATTGATCTACGGAAGATGTGTGAGATTTTGCTGCCTTTGAAATGACAGGCAGAATATCACACAGGAAGTCATCGCGAGCTGCTGCGGCATGATCAAGTGCTTCCCTACAAACTCCAGTTAGGTAGGAGTGTTTGAAGATGCAGTAGCCACAGATATAAAAAGGAAAACAGCTCGATTCACTCACTGCTATTTATTATAATGTGCTATTGTGGGCTTAGCTTTGCTTCATTTCTTTTCTTTTTTGTCTTTGTTAGCGCCCCCCTAAATATTTAGCCTATACACTTACATTTGTACACGTTGATACATTTGCTGATGTTAAATTCAGCCCTCGACGTTCGTCACGTGATACACAGTGAGCTTTTCAAGTGACTCATATAAGGTGGTTTATTCAACCGTATTCATCCCACCCACCAACCACTACTACCCTTAACCCAAAAATACACAGCCCCCCCCCCCACACGGGCTCCCGTCTTTTGTGTCACATGTGACATTGATTGTCCCTAATATTACACTGATGAAGGGGTGATAACTTGTAATAATTGGATGTTAAATTAAAGAGCTCTCTCCTAGTTCTTGCCATCTCAATTGTAATTGTCATAGGGTGGCAGTTATGATGATGTATGAGGGATTGTGTTTTGCGCAGTGGAGCATGACCCTGATGAGTAATGCTCCTTTTGGCTGCTTGGCATCTCTCCATTTCTCGGCCTTTGCTTTAATGCGTGCCAATTGGAATATTAAGGAGACTTAAGGGCGGCAAAGAAGGGTGGAGAGAAGAGGGAGAGTAAGTAAGGCTTTGGGGTCTTGAGGGAGAGGATTAAGGAAAGCAACTTAGAAATGCATGTTGTGCTCTCTCTGTCCGTGTGTATGCTTGTGTACAGGGCAGTAAATTATATTGTGTCTTAGAGCCTTTGTGAGTCTGCCCCTGCCTCCACTTTGCTGTTTAGAGTCACTGCTGTCTACTGCCGTGCTGTCACCTGACCTAGGAGTGACAAAGCAGAGTCCTTACCCCTTATTATGTGAACATGAGGTCAAAGGCACAGCCGCATATGACAGACACCTCCTCACTTCCTGACCTCTGTCACTTCTCATCCATACGAACCACCACCATAGGCGCCGTGTCGCAGACAAGGACACCATAGTACTCAGGTATTTCATCCACAGAACTCATCCTCTGGGGTGACAGCCTGTTCACAAGGTCCTTTGAAGAAAAAAAAAAAAAAACAGCTGTTTATGCTTTCTACACTACAGTGCACTTGCTAACTGTTCAACCACTTAAGACTTAAATTACCTGAGCTTTCAAACAAACAACTTCTACTTGAATTTACAGTTTAGTCTCAATGGTGAAATCTCCTATTTTGTGTAGGAATTAACAGTGTTGTAGAGATGTGCAATATATTGTTTAGACACCAGTGCTTAACCTGTACTCCTTATTGATGAGCAAACAAACAAAAAATATGGCAGTGCTGGCTTACAATTCATAAAACTGTCACCTGCTCCAGCTCAAACCCAATAAAAGCTCATAGAAAAGAAATGGCTGACATTATGCCGGGATAAACAAAGACGTGTTCGAACAGGGCCAGACTTCCACATTATAGGCCTCGCAGGCCGGCCAGGCTGATACAAAAATAAACCAGTTAAAAACTACACAGACAGCGTGCAAGACAAATCTAGCCGTCCCATAGATAAATATACTCTGCAGCAGATACGTAAACATGGCAACACAAACATCCCAGGCCGTTCTTGGACACATTCACAAGCTCTGTGTCTCATCCTAAATAAGCAAACATAGGCAGAGGTAGATAGCAGATAGTGAGCCAGCAGTTCCCGTGCCAGAAGACAAGGGGTGCAGCCCCGGCATCGAGACTCACAGAACTACAAGTACCAGAATAAATATACATGCCCTCACAGTACAGTACACACACACACACACACATGCTTACATTATAAACTCTCCCTTGAAGGCTAATGTGGCAGCAATTACCATATTCAATAGGCTCCTCTCCCTCTACTCATTAGCAGATAAACGATATGCCTATATTTAATCATTTTATCATATTAGTGTATACATTGGTGTCCTCTCTGTGTGTAGGTGTACATGCATATGCATACAGTGAAGCGTGAAACCCACATATCCATGCTGATTCTCTAGTGCTAGTGAGTGTGTGCAGCTTAGCGCCACAGGATCATCCTCCATCCGTCCTCTTCTATGTGTGTCTCTGTGCCACCCTTGCTGTCGGAGTGTATGGCTCTGTGTGTGTGTGTGGGTGTGGGTGTGTGTGTGTGTGTGTAGAGCTCCCTGGTGATGTGGAGCCAGCTCAGTAAGCTGACAGTGGGTGGGGGCAACAGCAGTGCCGGCGATTAGCATGAGCTTCCTTGGGAGATTCCATCGCAGACACGGACCTGTCTTTTCATCGGAAATTGACGACCCCCCACAGTGTGGAGCGTTCAACCAGTCAGTTCACAGAGGCAGCTGCATCTGAATCTCTGGAGTACAGAAATCTTCTGCTACCTTCTTCTCCATCACCATCATCGACATAATCACAATAATCTTCTTCTGCATCCTGACCATTAATTACTATATCTTCATCAATGTCTTGATTATTTTGGTGGCAGATATTATCGCCATGGTTTTCTTCAGTGTTGATCCTGCTGCTCAGCGCACAGTTACTGTCAGTCTGACAGTAAACACAGAATGTGGTGTTCAGCTTCACATGCACAGTGTAAAACCTAAGCTAACCTTTTTTCATGAGCTCCAACAGTAGATAGTTACCTTATGATTCAGCAGAGCTAGTGCTCGTGCTCATAAGCAGTTTATTTGATCAGTGATGACACCTACCCTGAGGATCTTCGCTGTCTTGGTCTGAATGCACTCAAGACTGACAAGTGCAGCTTGATGTAATGCTTGTTCAGAGGGTGTGATAGATTTGACTGGTCTTATGTATTCTGGTTGGTTGATACAGAGACATTCACGTCTGAATGCTCTGACCAGTAAAGTACACACAGTCTGTTGGCCCCCAAAGGTTCAGACATTGTGCAACCCCTGTCTCCTCTTCATCTCCTCCTCCCCTTCCTCTTCCTCCGTCCAACTTGTCAACTCACTGAACGGGATGGCCTGACATAACCTATTCTATTGGGAATCTTTGTTAGTGTACCATGTTTGAAAGACATATTACGGGATATAAACAAACAATGGATTAATAATAATAATATAATCAAATATTGAGCAATGACGAAGCTCAGTAGAGCTCAACAGAGCTATACTGTACTGTCATCTTCTGATCTATCAAGCAGAGCGAGATGCCCGGCAGACATTTTCAACAATGATCATAATAGAAATCACAATTTTCAATCTACACAAGAAAATTTGAGATTTGTTGAAAGAAGCTATATCAGGCTAAAAATAGGGAGCATTTTTAGGAGAGTTGATTAATTACAGATTTTAGTGTTGAGGATTTATTGGACAACAACAAATGCAGAACAAAATTAGACCTATCCTTTAAGGTTTATGATTTTGGAGAGCTTGGGCTGGGTCAACCTGTTAATCCCATGAACACATTGCATGTGATAATGATCTCTACAAATAAGTAAGTTTAGCACATAATGTAACCAGATAAAGAATCACGAGATTAAAAATCAATGCCACCTATAAATGATTCAGAGTGTTCAACGTTCAAAAAGCAGGATGGATGAAAGAATGGATTTCTCTCTCTACGTTATGTGCTATTTGATATCAGTGGTGAGTTTTTTCCCCCATGGTTTCTGGACCTTTGATTATTCTGTTGTTTTTATTATTTTAATCCTTATGAAATATATATATTTTGATGTGGCAGCATACCGTGTTGTGTGTATACGTACACACAACACGGTATGCTGTTAAATGGCAGTACGTCTTTAATTCATTCCGATTGTACATGACACATTTAAGCGTGTATTTTAATTAAACGGTTGTGTAATTAATATTGCGTTAGTGTGTTAATGGAAGCATTGCAATTAAAGACAAGAGTATGCTGCCTGTAGGAAAACAGTTTTTACTACAGCCAGAATACAAAGCCAATTACAGCGAAGTCATTTCACTTATTTGTGAAATAAAATCTGCCTTTCATAAACTTGCCGAGTTTGACTGAAGGGTTTCTTCATGCTATGTTTCTGCCTCATTGATATTGATTCCCAGTGGGAGCAATGTGTATTTCTGTGTCTGTTCTGCACATTACAAACACCAACCTCTCCCCCAACCCAAACAGACACACACACACACACACACACATACGTAGACGCGCAGCATTCTGACAGGCCTTCAATTTTTTATTTTTTCAAATCATGAGTAAAAATTTGGGTGTTTAAAACATTTATGACTGATTAGCAGAGAACTTATCCCTTTTAAAGCCTTTCATGTATAAATCATGTGTATTTTGATTTGAAGGGACCAGTTCTGCGTTATTGATGAGGCGCTCGACTCTAATCAATTAGTAATTGGAGCACAGCTTTTAAATAATGCATTTATTAGGCCTTGTGATGTGTTTAATGGCAGCCCCTTGCAGTGCAAATACATCTGAAGTGCCCTAATGAGTCTTTTATGGGCCAGCCCAGGGAAAATGGCACATCTCACTCTGTGACATTACTGCACAATATGCCTTGTTTACACTGGATTGACGAGTCTCAAAACCAATGCATAGAAGTTCTTACAAATTGTTGTCGTGGTTATTATGCTCATTTCCATGTGCCTCGTAGAAAGAGCTTGTGTTCATGTTTTTGTTTTGTCTCATCAACTTGTTTTCTCTGTGCTGACAGTCTCTGGAACTGATAGCTCGTGTGGTCTTGCAACTTGCCAATTAGTAACCTCATGTGATAATCACCGGTATTTACTGGCATAAGGGAAACAGCGATGGTACAAAACAGTTCTGCTAAACTTTGACAGTTTATTGGTGTTACAACACATTATTGTGTTGCATTCCAAGTGTTTAAACCTCATACTGTGGAAATGTTCTTGCGAGATAATTATCCCTCACATCGCTGGTAAACCACCTGTGTGGAAGAAGCCCACCACCTGCCTGAGGACAAACCCCTGGTGAAGGCCTGAGCTGTTTAGCCAAAGTCTATATCACCAGCCAGGTTATGCACACCATCCATCATCGTCAGCCTGACTGTGTTTGTGGTCTGTCAGCGGTGTGTGTACGTGTGCACATGCATGGTGCACACGTACGTGTGCGTGTGGGTGAGCAGAGTATTGTTGGAGAGCTGTTGCTCTCCTGGCAGGGGTGGGTTTTAATTGGAACACCCAGTGAGTGGTATGAGTGCCGGTGTCACAGTGAAAACTCTACAGACAGGCCCACACTGATTCACTCATATGGTGAGCTACTGTCTCCTGAGGGGCTGCAGATTATAAAGGCATTCACAACTTTAAATACCCATACATCACATTCCCTGACTGTGTGTGTGTGTGTGTGTTTGTTTGCAGACTTGTGTGTCACATATGTATGTATGTTTGTATTTATGTACCTGTCAAATCTATTCTTGTTGCCTGTATTGATATAATCAGTCGACTGTTTAAACATTAGCGTATTGTTATTTTGACTTGAGATTACAATCAGCACGTAGAGTGGTGACAGGAAACTCACCGACTGCTGAGTGTATATATGTGAGCCTTCTGTCAATAATGCATGCATATGAATATGTTTGCCAGAACAAATCACTTGGCTGTTGTTCTGGGGTTTTATCCTGACTTAGCACATGCATTTGTGTGTGTTACAAGAATTCTCGGTTGCCACAAATATCATTTATCAAAAGTAATCCATCCTTATCTCTCTCCATCCTTGCCCCCTGTGCAAATACCTGCAGTGATAGTTCCTTCTTTCCATATCCCCTATTCTAATACTTTGAGCTGTGTACTTCAGAGTCATATTTATCCACTATTATTACAATTCCCTTGCAGTGAGTCTGTTACTTTATTCTGTTTTTCTTCTGGTGTTTCTGTCTCATTTGAATTCAACTCGCACTGCACCCTCCTCACTCTCTTCCACACAATTTATATACACATGCAACCCTGCATGCATTTGGAAACGTACACACACACACACACACACACACACAGTGATACACGAGCTAAGCCCTCCCCCACAAGAACAACCTAACACACACACACACACACACACACAGGCACGCTCAATGTTTCAGCGGGAGTGGTGCCTGACAGGAACAAGTGACAGCTCCCTAATTACCTCCTCACTGTAGACGCTGACGCTGCCTGAGACGCAGTGCTCATTTTCCTCTTTCTCCTTCCTCCCTCTTTCCTTCCCTCGTTCCATCCCCTCTCTCTCTCTCTCTCTCTCTCTCTCACCCACCCTTCTCTTTCCTTTCTTCCTACCCACCTGATCTCCTACCTCCCCTGTGGTGAATTATGCATGTCCAGGATCTCCCAATCTGCATTCACGCCGGTCCTGCCAGGTCCAACCACCTATATGTTCCCTTCGCATGTCCTTCTTTCCCCTACACATTTCCACTCACTTATCTTCTGTGCTGTGGAGAGTGACACTCCTATCTGAACATAGTCATATAAATGGAGAGTTTGAAAAAAAAAAAAAAGTGGCCCTCGATCAATAAACACTTCTGAACATTGTTCGTGGCTACGGTGAAGGGGAAAGGCTGGAAGGCATCGTGCTCAGAATTAGCCCCCCTCATTGCCGGCCACTGGGACTGGTTTTCCCAGAGGTGTCCAAGTTTGAAGGAGAGAAAGGGCCTGTGGAGGCAGCCTGGGATCTCCAGAGAACGATAACATTCACTCTGGAGTCCCCCCACACACACAGCGGCCCCAGTTCTCCGCACCACACCTCTACCCCACATTGGGTGTCAACTCAAAGGCCCAGATTGCATTTCCAGTTGATGCCTGCTGGCCCCACAGGCATGTTTTGTTCTAATAGAAAATGGAACCCTTGCATCCCCCCCCCCACCCTCATGGTGTGATTGTCCACTGGGAGCCAGTGCGCAAACACCAATGCTATCTAATCATGAGATGGGGAATAGGAAGGAAATGCTAGAATCAGGAGTAAGATGGAGAGGAGGATATGAGCGGAAGAGAGTTTTAAAGAGAGTCAGTTCAGAACAGAATGACAGGAGGGGGTACAAGAAGTGTTGACACGGAAAGAAAAAAGAGACGGAGGGCAGGAGAGCAAGGGAGAAAGCAGAAAAGGAGAGAAACTATCCTAGGAGAGAGGAGGAGGTGAGATAGTACATAGCAGGAACAGAGAGAAAGCACACAAAGAGGGGTGAAGCAGAGGGTGTGTTGGTGGCATGTAGGCAGCTGATAGAGTGTCACTGACAGGCGTCACTCAGGGGAGAGAGTCGCCAGGGTGCTGGTTAGATGAGCTACTGCAAACAATGCAGTTCCTCCTCTGCACAGTGCTGTACACAAGCTTTAGTCACTGTATTGTTAGAAATTGTTATGGACTGAATGTACTGTCAGTGTAATCTGGATTGGACTGAAATTGTGCGTGTTCCCACTCAACACTCTGTAATTAATGCAGCCGCTAAAAGGACACAGTAACGATTACTATTAAAAGATGTATTGCTGGTATGAAAGCAGTGTCATGAGCACCTTTAGGTGAATTTCTTTATAAACAAAACACTGCATGGCGTGTGATGATTGAATCGATTCTGTTCTCAACCTGTTTCAACTTCTTTCTTTATCCTGCTTTTGTCAGCGTGGGGAGGGATTATGTTACCACGACTTTACGGGTTATCACATAGCAACACAAAGGTTTTTCAAAACAAACAGCACTTTGCACAAGTCTTATGATATTTGAAGTCACCTCCTCTCGTTGACACCTCTCCGTACACTTGGTGCTTTGAAAATATTCTAGTGGAAAATGCGTTAATGAAAATAAGTGGCAGTACCAATTTACCGGTGAAGTGAAGTTTGAGAGAAATTTAGTAGTTTTGAATAGCTTTTCTAGTGATCAAGAGGGATAACTGTTTTTCCTCTTCGAAAGAGTAATTATTAACTCTGCCAAGTAGCACACTTAGTCCAACACCAGTGTTTGTGCTGGCTCCGATGAATGCTGTGACTCATAAAAGTTGCTTTATAATTCCTACACTGCCAGTGGAGTCTTACTTTAACCTATTTTTGTTGTAGTCAAACGAATTATTTAACTGCGAGAAGCCTCGGCCAAATAGAAGTAGCCAGGATTTTCAAAAAGCAACACCTTCTGTTCTCACAAAACATCGCTCCTATGGACCTTTTCTTCTTTTTTTCTAACTATGAAAGTTAATTTTATTCATGTCATAAACAACACATACTGTATATCCTCTGTGAACAAGCGGAGGCCAGGAAAGCAGAGATGTGATGTTGAAATAGTGCAGCCTCATGTTAGACCTATGTGTGTAAAGCTCTAATCACTATCAAGGAAAGTGTATTAGTGTTAGTGTATTACAGCATATTGTTACTGTATTCTTTATATGGTACAAGCAGCATGTTTTTGTTGTAGGCTGTTAAAGTACAGCTAATTTTACTGTAAAAGCTTGAAGACAAGTACTCAATTACTGTACAAGTACATCAAATTAGTTCTTATGGTATTATGAGCACTTCTGCTTGTTTGTGTAAGTACTTAGTTACAATGTGCACATTTAAGCTATGGGGTCAGTGCGAACCAAATATTACACTGGTCGTTGTTGGCAACAGAATATTTTAACAGTCTTGTAAATTTAATATTTCTGAAAAAGTTAGAGTTTAAAATTTTCTGACCAATGCAAGCAGCTTTTAAAGTCAGTAAAAACGCCCTCTGTGAGTTCATGAATGTGTAGAAATACCTGAATGACCAGCAGAGGGGCCACCGCTCTGCGAGACAGCCACTCCTCACTCTGTAACGTCTGCCTCCAGATGGGAGAGCTCATTTCAGAGTTTGTGCTTCAGGGCCAACGAGGTCTCGGAGAATGACTGTTCCTCTGCGAGCTAGAGTAAAAGGAGAGAGGAGGGGAGGGGTCTAGAAGCAGCAAGCTGAGAGGCCGTAATGGCTTTTCAGGGTAAATTAAGACGCAGGGACGCTGTTTGGGTCTGCCTCTGTGGAGTGCTGACCCTTATTCACACAGGTCGTCGATGCCTCCTCACCACCTCACACTCGTCACAATAGTTTCTCCTCCCAATCAGCTTCAGTTTATCTGACTGCCACTGCCCATGATTTATTACCCCAGTCCTTGCCACTGGGGCCGCGTGTCATCAGGCCTCTGCCACTTTGGAAGGTCACTGCGAGGCCCCGGTTTCTCACCCAGACCTCTCGCTGAGCTCCAGGTGTCTGCAGCAGACTCACCTGTTACTGTCAGGTAATGCTGGTCCGACAGCATCGTACGAAGGCAATAATTTGTCAGAACCGCTCATTGTCACGTTTCTGTGATCGTAACAGATTTTGTACAGTAACATGTTGGCAGGGCACTCTCTAAACAAACACGCACACACACACACACTTAAACCCACAGCAGTCAGCCTCTCTTTGCCTCTACAGCTTGTTTATGGACCGTCAGGATACATAAAGAGGCAGGTCCCGCTGAGGTATGTTTAGTCTGTTTCTATTTGGGACACTCGCTCTCCCTCTTTCATGTGGCAGGTCTCACAAACAGGTCCTGTCGTCCATTAATTCTGCTGGCTGTACATCATCATGGGTAATAAGTAGATTTATAAACACACTGATTGTGCCTACGCTTAGATTGTCAGACATATTTATTCATTTGTGTTTGGGGATAAACACTTTTCAGTATCATACTCATTTGCTGCATATTTATTTACATACACAGCACAGTGACTATAATGTTCCTTTAATTTCAATTCTTGATAAGTAATAACTCTAGGGTAACGTGTATTGAGGATAAATTCGTGTATAAGGTGAAAGATAGAGGAAGTGTTTACATAATTAGAAACCTGACAGTGTACCCTCATCTGGATCATCCACAGCACATTTTCCTGATTGGGAGTAAAATTAGTCGAGGTCCAGACCTGCAGTTTTCATTTCTCTAAAGTTGCAATCACTTGTACTAATGTGCTGCCCTATTCATCTTCACAGTTCAACCTCTTATTGTGCTGGAACAAATTCTGCTGTGATGCCTGAAATTGCAGCATGAGAAAATTACAGTGCACGGAGAAAAAAAAATGAGCAAGGACTTAAGCATGGGTGAAGAAGCGTTATGCTGTTGCTAATTACTGCCTCATTAGCAGCAGTGCTTAGCCATGTGGACAATAGCAGCAGAACAGCTGATAAAAACACATGCAGAGGCTACAGTTGAAAGAACAGTGCTGTGTTTTATGTCTTCATCGGCTCACTATACATTTTAGTGCCGGGATGTCCAAAGCACTTGGAATGAAGTTGATAATTAAAGCAGGCGGTATGGTGTGATGGCTGATATTGATTTTTCTTTTCTCTCTCTCTCTCTCTCTCGCTCTTTTTGTTTTGGCATGCCACTGTAGATGCTGCAGCAGTTGCAGTGGTTGATCAGTGCACTTTGAAGATAACAACGCCAAAACTGAACAGCAGCCTTTTACGCACCTTCATCTCCACACATACACCTTCTGCCTCCACCCTTTCCTCCCTCCCAACCCCCAGGCCTCCAGATGTTGCTGTCACCCCTGTTCTGCGGAGGCGCTGCAGTGTGGAACTGCCTGAAGTGATGACAATAAACACCTCCGCCATAACCTGGGCCTCTGCATTTGCATATTTGCCTGGTTTAATTTGAGGGCGAAGTATGCAAATGTATGCAAAATGAAATCCATCTCCTAATGACATGAGACGATTAAACAATTTTTATGCTTAAATATTCTGTTTAATGAAATCAAACGGGCCCACGCGCTGCGACAAATTTGCAGAGGCATGGGCAAAATTAGAGGATATCACGAAAAAGGAGAACTAGGAAGAGAGGGGAGAGAAGGGAGGTGAGGGAGGAGGGAAATGCCTGTGGTTGGTGTGCATGACAGCTTTTTAAAGTGTCCCTCACAAGGAAAAAAAAAATTCAGTAAGCTCCTGAATTCAAATAAGATTTCTATAACAATTATAAAATCTGTCAGTCCCCCCTTTTCATACACCCACTTTCGTAGTTGAAAGAACAGCGGGTGATGAAGTGCAAAATGTGCTTCTAAAATGTTCTAAAATAATATCTATATTCCTAATGATGTGTTTTCAAGTTATTCCAATAAAGCCTCACCATTTTCTTGCAGATGGTGTTGAACTCGGAAGTGGTGCATTAGCTCGCTGTTTACAAAGCTAATATTCCATTTCAAGCCGGCCTCGCTCTACCTTAACACAGGACTAATGCTGCCTCTGTTAATACACAGCTTAACAAATAGGAAATAAAATGATTTGCTTGTCCAAGTCAGCGCCTAAAGACACGATCACCCAAGAACAGAATACATAATGAAGGAGACAGCACTGTGATTAAAGTTGGAAACAGAGAGAGAGAGAGAAAGAGAGAGAGAGAGAGTCATATGCAACTGCTTAATTGTGGCTTTGCAGGGAGCTGGTGACTAATGGCCTTTCCACTGAGCTGTTCAAGCCATGAGCTGCGCATTAATATAAAGGGGGTTATTATTATGGTTTAGCTTCAGACCTGATTAATCACATGGATTTACTTCCAGCTCAACACCTTATATAGGGAGCAGTGCTGTTGTTAGGCAGCCTTCAAGCTCACAAGGTAGGTGCACCTTCATTGAAATGCAAATGTTGGACAAGATACACAGTGTGCACTTAAAGTAGGTTAGACTGTCAGATGGAAGTGATTCCCACAGGCAGAGAACCCAAAGCTGTAATCACGACTGTCAAGAGCAAAATAAGGCTGCCCATAGTGGATCTGACCACTTATTTACAGGATGTATCCAGTGATCTTTATTGGAGCAAAAGAGGTAAATAGACGTGAATGACAACGGTGGTAGTAGCACACGAGTGCAGGACTGGATGACAGCTTGGAGAGGCATGGCATGAATGAGGCACTGGTTTGGTAGGGCTCTGTTAACCTCTGTAGAGCCAAAGAGCAGCAAAGGCCTCAGTTGGACCCCAAGGTTGGAAGGGATTTCTTCAGCCTGATGCTTTGTTGACTCCTAATCCTGTTGGCTTGTATATTATCCCTGCCTGTTCTCCGACAGCAGGCCAGCAGAGGATAACACAGACAAACAGCTAGAAGAAAGTGCTGTGTGAGTGTGTGCAAACTGTTGACTGGTGCTACTACATATGTTTAAGTGGACACAGAAAGAGAGAGAGAGAGAGAGATTCAAGCACACACATACACACATGCATGTACACACACTCACGGTATGTGCCGTGTGTGGGGAGAAGTTGAGCTTGTTGTAGCGCAGCGATCGATTTCAGGCTGCTACGAATAGATCCTCTGCTCCAGATGATGCAGTGTGGGGAGTGGGAACAGGGTAGCACTGAGGGGAGGGGTTTAAGGGGGTTGATGAGGTGGAGTTGCATGCTTCACGACACCCTGCCAACAGTTATAACACTGTCATGATGGCAGATGCACTGACATCACGACAGACCTGAGAACACAGTCAGTGTGTGTGTGTGGTAAACTTTTGTGTGTGTGTGTGCCACGTTGGGTAGAAAAAGCAGCATAATTCTGTTCACGTGTGTGTCTGTGTATGTGTGTGTTGTACAGTGTGCACAAATGTCTTTATACACTGTACATCTGGCTACACATGTTAATGTTGGGGATTTGATGTTGGGTGCAAGGGGAGCAAGAAGAGGTGGGGAACTGGATTATTAACCCTTAACATGGAGCTTGATGTGGTTTGCTAAAATTATGACGTTGGGGGGATTTATGTGATCCCCATAATCCGGCGGGCCTTGATGCTCCAAATCCATTGTCATGCTTCACTTTTATAGAGGGAAATTTCCATGACTTCAGCTCCCCACTTAGATTGCACTTTGCATTACTGCAATCACACACACACACACACACGCGCTCTTGCGCACGCACATAGCTGCCTCCCATTGAACATTCCTGTCTGAATACCCCGGCATCGCATTTCACAGGGCAGGTCTTTGATGTTATTACACTCCTTTATTTGCGGTTTATGTGCTTATATCAGTGGGCTGATTATATGTAATGCCCAGTGCACAGAACGGAGCAACGTGTGAATGAAAGAGAAGATGAAAACCTCCGGCAATTAAACTTTTGTCCATTTTTTTGTGTGTGTGTGAGTGAAAAAACTTGTGACACATGATAATATATCTGTTAAGTAGAGAGGAAATGTGTTTTTAGTAAACAACAAACAAAAAAAAAAGGCCACCCATTTCACATACAGCAGATTCTGTATATTAGGATGAATTAATATCAATCAGTATGACTTTACTAGTTGACCTTACTAAGGAGTGTGGTACGGGTGGTGTTGGTGTGAAAAAAAAAATCCAGCCTAATTTCCAAAGGGCTGTGTGATTGAGAAATATTTTCCATTTGCCTCAGATATTTGAGCATTTAATGGTTTCTCATCACATTTGCATGAACATATGCGTTCTGTCTCTGAAATGAATTTCTGTGAATGTGTCAGGAAGTTAATTAGCTCTGTGTGTTTGTACGTCATTGAGTGTGCATGTGCATTTGTAATTGCATGTATGCGGGCACGAGTGTGTGTTTGCATGTCTCGCCCCACCACCGCCAAGAGATGACAAAGTCACAATCATATTTGTCACAGCTGGGGGTAAATGTGACTTGCTAAGTCATTCTTATTGTTTTATTTTCTCCTACGTACGACACTAAAGCATCTTTCCACTCTGTAACCTCTTTCTGCTGTTTTTCCCTGTGGCACATTTCCTCCACAAAACTTTCTCCATCCCCTCATCTCCCTCGCTCTGAAACTCTCTTTCTACTCCTTTCCCTCTCCCTTCTCTGCGGGATGGTCATTTAATCCATCTAACCAGCTGGAAAGATAAATATTCCTTAGTGGAGTGTGAGGCCCCTGCCTCTCCACTCACGCAGACCGGAGATGAGGGGAAAGTCTCCCTCTTTGCAGAGCCCGAATCCTTTATAAAGTCTTCCACTCAACCAGACACTGACATGAGGATGGCTGCAAAGACTCTAATGCCTCATATAGGCTTTCTTTTTTTATTTGGAACAAAGTTCAGTCATTTTGTACAGTTGAATCAATTTGGGCTGCAGTTCTCATGTGTAAAGCCACTAAAGGTGCTTTTTGAAGCATAAAGTGCTTTGTTAGATGCCGTTTTATTGTAAGAGAGGAGGTAATGTTTTCTGTGACTGAATCAGCTCTAAAATGAATACATCAGTATTCATTCCTGCATTTCTACAAATGGTGTATAAGACGTGTATAGGCTCTTATATAGTCTAGAACCTCCCTCGCCCCTATAGCATGTACATTTTCCAGGCTGCATTTGGCTGATTATCCCTTAAGGAGGAAGGTGGATGGGTTCCTAACGCTGACTCATGGTTTCTGTTTGGAAAGGTCCAGTCCAGTGCAGTCTGGCCCGACTGGAACCTCTGTTTAAACAGCTTCTCAGGCCAGACTGGGAGGCCCTATTTCACACCCAGGTGCTTTCCAAAGAAAACCTACTGCAGAGGCCCCTCACCTAAGGTACACTGAAAACCATACATACTGCCTCATGTTACTGCTGTTTTGTTGCATGCTTATTATTATAATAGAGTCAGTATATTACAGGCCATTATGGAAACCATACTGCAGGGTATTTGTATAAACCATTCTTTTGCTTTGCTTACATAGATAGTGAGTGCATGATAGTAAATACTCTCTATTTTTTGTCTTGGCATTACTCACTACAGGGGTATTTGGCTTCTTCTGTGCATATTATTTGGTTGCAGGAGCTTGAAAAATTGGCATTCCAGAGGCTGATAACACTTCAGACAGCATCACTGCTGGGATGAGTCAGCATGACCCCTTTACCTGTTTCGGAGTGTTAGACCTTCGACTTTAGAGGGATGTGCGGCACAGGGCTGGCCCCCGTGGAGGGATGCTGCAGAAATACACAGGCAAGAGCAGCTGGTCACTGGAATCCAGAAGTAATAAAAAAAACATTGCCAGCTTTTATGTACAAAAACTGCAAACAAAACACCATGGTAATACTCACACATGAAGACAGCTGCTGCACGAATGTAGTAACACATACATACATTTACACACGCCACCAGCACCTGAAAATATCACTCCAAAGCTCCTTTTCAGTGTAAAAATGGCTATGCATATATGTATATAATAATTACACTCCATATATCTTCCAAAATCCCATTTCCATCAGTGGTAATTCTGCTGCACAGGAGTAATGGGTGTATTATGCAGTTATGACAAGCCCAGCTCCCTCCCCATTCCCTTCCCATCATCTAGCATACAGCCCCCCCCCCAACCCCACCCCTCCCAGCTTCAGTCAGACTGCTGAACAATCAAAGTAAAGAGTAAAAATATGCAAAACGAGGGATTTTTCGCTTTGAGTTGATGGAATGACTGAGACAAAGACATGATGGGAGGATGGGTAAAGGAAAAACTCACCTACAGTGTGGTGTTTTATTTTTTTGTGAGAAGAGAGTAAATGAATTGTTGATATATTCTTCTCTAATACTATACTTGCAGCGTCTGGTTCTGATGTTACACGGCCTTCTATAAGACACTGATCGTGTTCCCATGAAGCCTGGTTTTAAAGCGTGTAAGGCCCTGGTGAGCGCACAGAGAGGGATGAATAAATGAGAGTATAAATGACTAGGCCAGTGATTGAGTGAAGAAATTATTGAGCTGGTAAATGAACAAATGTTTGAGTGAGCGAGCAAGTGAATGGCTGGGACATTGAGTATGTGTCTGACTGAGTAACTGAGCCAGTCTGAGAGCCACACACACTAGAGGCAATCCAAACAAACAGCTCTAAGTGCTGCAGTGTTCGCTGAGGGACCTGGGAAAAGCCCCATCAGCCCCATGAATGAGAGCATTCTGCCCCCTCGCAGCCTGTTATTAAAATCAATTAATGATGGGGAGGGAGGCCCCTGTAAAAGCTGACTTGTTGGGCTCTAGGGGTCTTTTGCGACACGTTGCCTTTCTGGATCACTTGTGCCATATGGAACCTCCCCTCTCGTGGCACATAACTCATTTTTATGAGGGCTTCATTGGCTAATGATGGAATAGTGCACGAGCACTGAGCATGGGAGTGTTCCTGTCCCCATAACTGTCACTCCCTCCGCTGTCTCCGTCTCTGTCACTCTGATCCCTGCTGAGATACCACGGTTGACTTTCAAGAGTACATCTTTGACAAGAGGTGAGAGAGAAATGAAAAAGAAACAAACAAAAAACCCCAAAACATTCACTGTTTGTTGAGCTGCAGCAGGTAGAACGACAGAGAACATCCTGGCTTCATATGACAAAATAAACTGTGAATCAGGATCCTGTTGTGTGGCAAAAAAAAACCTCAAGAACCTGATGCGTCTTTCACCTGTCTGTCTTCATGGTTTAGTAATTTTACACTTACAGATACGTCACATACATTAGGAGGGAAATGACGGCACACGTAGATACAAACTATCCCAAACAAATAGTTTCCGAATCTTTCAGCTTCAGGCCAGACAGGCCCAATTGAAGAGGAGATTGGCCGTTATAGAGAGACATGGTGGCTCTGCTGGAGGATGGAGGCGCTCCATTTACCCGAGCTGAAGGAGCCCTGCACTCATTTCAGCAGAATCCCACAGGGCGAAGGAAATGGCACAAACTTGCTTGGATGTCTTATGTTTCTCCTGTCTGCTGGAAATTGCTCTGTTTTGCCATCTTGTCTGAAGCACTGAGAATGTTTTGCAGTTTTACTCTGGACACCCCCTTCCCCCCCCCCCCCCCCACACACACACCTTCCCTTCTCTACCACCACCACCATCTGGTGGTCTCAGCTTATCGTTGGCTCTCACACCTCGGTCACACACATATGCCAAAGACATTCTCGATGGGCGTCTCTAACAAGGGGATGCCTTGTCCTTAGTGATGGGTTTAGCTGACCCATCAATTACTTTCTCCCTGGAAAGAACATAACACAATAATAATTATGATAATGACATGACATTGTGATAATGACATGATAAGGAAGTGGAAGATGAATCTGCTCCCTGTGCAGTAAGTGCTTATCGTGTCAGCAGAAGAGAAACTAGACCTGACAGCAGATGCCTGTAGGTAAAGAAGTGCTTGGGTTTGTGTCAGGTGACTGCAGTGGTTATGTGCGACTGTTTATAGTGTCTATGGTAAAGTGTCACATACCTGTATGTGCATCTTGTATAACTGACACTTAACCAGGTGACCACGATAAACACTTTACTACAGTTAGTCAGGTTCATTGCCAGCTTTCTGGCATTTTATGACTAAAGAGTTTAGTCTCACATATTGTTTTAACACTACGTGAAAGTGTTTTTTTTTTACATTCATACTGCCTCTTCCAGCCTATATGCAATGTTTACCTCTCTCTATATTTTACCTCAGCTCCATTAACTCAGAGCTGTTTGAGTGATGCTAGTGTTGATGTGTCAAAGCTTAGCTACAACACGATATTTCTTCCCCTTTTGCCCAGCAGGCACCTCCATCAGAGTGAAACCTCCTGTCTTAAGCCACCAGTAGGAGAGAAGCAAAGGGAAAATCCCCCTTGTGCCAAGAGGGCAGGGAGTAAGTTCACCACCCTGTAATTCAATACCGCCAAAGCTGAACAGGGTCACAGTAAAACATTTTGATGTAATGTCTTTTCAGTTCACTCTCTGTGCATTTATTGTATGTGCAAGTATCTCTTTTCACCTCCCAATGTAAGTTAAATCAGTGTTGAAGGTGATGAAGGTGAAAAGAGACCAATATCTGACACCAGAGATTTTTGACGGAGGTAAAGATTAAATTAAAAACATGAGTATGAGCTACTCCAGCTACAAAGAGCCATTTTGTCACTCTCACTTTCATTTATTGTTGATGGTACAGTACTTGCTGCTAAATACTTAATCATCCATATGCCAAATACACCATTTTTCGTTTCTTGTTAATTCCCATCCTTCTATTCCCTCCAACCCTCCTAATCTGGCTAGAAAGGTCAGTTTAGCATAATGACTTCATACAGATGAGCATGGGCAAACCCAGATTACTAAATCTGACTCTAATGTGGCTTTTCAGACGAAACAGCATTAAATGACATTAACGCCGATGCATTCACTGGCAGCATTACCAGAGATTGCTCAGGACTGGCCCTTCTTTACCCTCTTTGTATTTTTAATGAGGTGACAGAGAGAGGCAAGATTGGAGCGGGATGGTCTTACAACATGCTGAGCTGGGATCAGATACACGCCGTCTATTTGTGTAATGTTCCATCAGCTCTCTTATGGGGCTGGGGTTAACCTCTTCACTTTGACTGACATTTTTAGAGCACAGGCACCACCACTGGCAGAACCCAAGGGGACTTTTAGAAACATTACAGTCATCATTGGCACAATCATTTATAATATTTCTTCGTACGTATTTACTGAGGATGAGCTTTGAGGATGAACAGACTGGTTTGTGACTATCCATGCAGTTTTCTAAGCTTGTGAATTAGTAGGCCATTTGCTCCAAATTTAACCAATTCAACATCTGTTTGAGTATTTATGCCCTGAAGCACATGTTGCTGCCTGTACCTCGAAGACAAAGTGGAAAAACAAGTAGAATTCAAAGTAAGTATTTATTATTCCCCCACTGCTACAATTTTCATTTTAAAGAAAAAAAAAAAACAATAAAAACAAGAAAACGGAGGAGAAATGTGTAAAAAAAAACAAAAAAACAGAAAGATGAAGGGTCTTATAAGAAGTCGTCTGGCTCGGGTGGATAGTCTTTAACATTCATCTGTTTTTCGGCTGCTTCCAAAGAAAGATGTTTTTCTGCTTCATCTCTGTGGCAACAGCAACTTTCCCAGCACAGCAAACATGAGCACAGGAGGGAACGTCAACTGGAAGAGAAGAAGAAGAAGAATGGCAACACAGGGGTCATGGATTGTACAAAGGGTGTTAGAAGCTTTGCTACACTTAACATCATTAAGGCCTGTATTAATTATGGTTATGAAGCATTGAAAATCACTTTTTGTTTGTCTTGGCTTAACATAGTCCTTTCATAACTGACTAGTGAGTATGCTGGTTAGGAATCAATAGTCTAATCAACTTAGAACAACATGTGAATGTTGTACGATATCTTAGATTTCAAGACTCATCTGAATGTATAATAAATAAAAATATATTTGTACATTTACTCAGTTTTATTTTAACAGAAACTTATCATAGAAAGCACACAAACACACCACTGCCACCACGATGATCACAGCTGGTTGATTCCTCTGATAAACACCTTATATTACAGAGTACACAGAAATAGTCAAGAAGTAAACAATGTTTATGTCAAGCATGTTGACTCATTATAATCAAAACCTGCGTATTGTGTACAGCATATAGAATTAAAACAGATTAAATAAGTTGCTCATGAACTTGGTACTAATACACTTGATATCAATGTTTTGCCACTTGACAGATTAACATTAACATTAATAAAAACATAATAAGGAACATTATATTACAAATACACATCATTTGCTGTTGAAAAGTATTTTTATATGATTGACCAGAATGTTTTATGCACTTTACCTTCATTATTTATTTTGATAATAACAATACAAACAAAGCACTGTTGCCATCTTGCCTTGTTCTGTTCAGACATGCGATGCACATGTCCTTTAGCCCTCTGTAAAAGAAGATTTACGAGGAAAACATGCAATAAGGAATTGTTCTTTCCACAGCTACGGTTTATTGGTAGAGAAGGTTTCTTTTAAAGTCAAACCATTTAAGCCAAAATCTGAACAATCCTGAACAAACTAGATCTCTACGTGGTTTCACTTCATACGATTTATGCTGTGATATTTTACTGGAGCCTTCTGTTATTCTCATAATCATCATTTTAAAACAGTAAAATGTGTTTTCTTACATAGCGCACGGAGAAAAAAAGAAAACTTCGACCACTGAGAATTTTCCGTGGCCATGGTGGTTGGAGTCCTGACCAGCGGTGGTCACTGCGGTGTTTTGCTATGGTGGCAAAAGAGTGCGGTCGTGAACAATGTGTCCAGGCTTCATTTAGCTCCAAAGACATTAACACGTGAGAGTTCAGTTGAAACCTGTGTGAATTTAATCCCCTGGCATGAGTTAGATAACTGTAATAGTACAGGTTAAACAAGAGTGTGAAAACACAGCATATCATGTGAAATTGAGCAGTGGACAAAGGTTTTTTTTGAATTAATGCTGCTCCATTTTATCACAGTTCAAGCAATATTTGCTGTGGTCATCTACGCTCAGGTTCAAAACAGCGAAGCTCTTCCTGTGTCGCTATGAACTGCTCTTAGTAAGACATCCAAAACATTAGTTACTGAGGGAAAACATGCTGCCACGTGGGTGGCACTAACTTTTTTAAAGTGATAAATGAAGGCCATATTTCTTTTTGCAGCTTTCTTGCTTTTTGTGGTTTTTGGCAACAGCTTCAGTGACAAACAATCATTGCTTTGGTGTTTGGCACCACTTGGAACAAAAATGCGATCGCAACTTCATTGGGATGTTTTGATGTTACTTTTACATTCTAGCAGCTCTAAAATGACAACGTCATGGTTTCATTCTACAAATATTATAAGAAATAAATTAAATTAAGACTGAGGACAGTGTGTCTGTACGCTGCACTGTACCGTATCGTGTTTACACTGTTAAAAACTCCTGTATATTACTGCATGACTACAATACTTGCGGGTGAATGACACTGCAAACACACAGCATGTACACTTTACCACACACTGAGCTTTATTACATTTACAAATTGAGCTTAACAGAGACGTTGGCCACAACCAGGGTTAGCTGGGAACTCGTGATGTTGGACCACCAAAAAATTGCAGTTTCTAATAAGGACTTGGCGTTTGACGTCCATCACAATCTCAGCACAGGCCCAACATTAGAAAAAATATTTCTTTATTTTTTCTATTTAAGTTTCTTTACTTTACAGTCAATACATAACGACGTGAATTAATATAACTTTTTCTAATGTTAAATGATAACTGAAGAACTCTACTCAAAAACACACAATAGGATATCTTCTTATGGTGAGCCGATTTTGTTTGGGTGTTGTTTATGCTGCATCACAATGTCCCGACCTGATCTCCCGACGTTTGAGCACATGATGTTGCTACAATTTCCATTCACACACAATTGTCATAAGGCGTTCGTTCAGGTGATGATATGTTCTGTTCCCTGTCATTTCAGTGAAGTACATTGTTGTACTAACAGTCAGTTTTCTCTCTAAAGCACACATATAGGACATGTAGCTATATTTTTTACGTGTTCATCACCCTCCACACCGGAGGCCTCATCTTTCTGCTACTACTCTGTGATCATCTTAACCACCTAACTTATGTTGCCTCTTTCTGTCATTGCCATTTATGCCATAGTCCTACTGCCACCAGTGTCAAGGTCCTATCTATTATAAGGCTCCCAAGGGGCATCCTAGACTGCCCCCCATTCATAAGGCTTTTTCTAACTGATGAGATAACCTCCAAGTCTTCATTAAATAGAATTTCTGTATTCATGTTTTACAGCAGGTAGAAATTTCAATTAGTGTCGTGTGGATTTTAAATATTAACACTAATTCACACAAAACTGCAGTTAAATGTTTTTTTTTTTTACTTTATAAAAACTGTTACATGCTGCTTAAATCCTTAATTTTCAAATGTTTCTCTATCAGTTCTTACAATTCAGAGGAACTAAAGAAGATTAAATCACAGTTAAAGTACCAGATAAAAAGGATTTAATCAGGTAATTTAGTGTCTTTGATTAAGATAGAATTGACTCAAATGTTTATTTTAAGATCCTCGAGAGTATAATTAATCTAAATATGAGTCGAAATTATCAACCCAAAGCACTAATTGGTCTTTGTTGTTCAATCTTGGTTTGCTGTTTGTATTTACACTATGGCATAAGGATTTCTTATCTCACTGAAGCCACTGAGGCATCAACAGGACCGCACCACAGCTGCAAAGCTAATTAATGTGATTTATGCTTGTTTGGTTGCTTGCTAGCTTGCACATTTTTGAGGAGAGCAAAATCATCTGCAAGTCATTGTCTTCAGTAAATAAGAAAAATTGGACTTTTCAGTAAGCCTAACACTGGCTTACTCCTTCGCCTGGTGGTCTACAGGCACACAAAGCTCGCCTTTTCTGCCTCACTTATGTAAGCTCTGCTTAAGCCTCTGCAATAAGCCTGAGGGTTTTGAAGAGCTACCACTTTTAATGCAAAACAATAAGCTCCAGACTTTGTGAAATTCCATTTTGGCATGCATCAAATTAATTCCTATCTTGGATGACGATATTATTGATGTTTGAATAATTTCACAAGGCGCAACAGTAAAAAAAAAAACTGTTGCTCCTACATATTCTGCACTCATTTGTAAGAAAAAAGTGCATATACAGTAAGACCACGTGCACAGTAAAAACAGCTGACTCCAGTGGCAACGATGGTGCTGAACACACATGGAGAACTAAAACCATGATGCCACACTGACATGCTGTATTTCTTAGGAACATTAAAAGTGTTGTGGCCCAAAACATTTATTTTCTGAATAATTTCAACAACTGTGTCAGAACTGTTAACTGCTGGGTCCAGTATTCCTTGCAGCACTCCTCACGATTTGCATTTGCCAGCGGTAAAAAAAACAAACTCAAACAAAGTCAAGCTAAATTTTTAAGTGAACACATTTTGTACTTCCCTACTCCCGCTCTTTTTCACTGCCTCCTTCTGGGCTGCACTGCGCTGTAGGAGAGGTGCGGCTATATAAGACTGTAGTGCTGCCATTTGGCTTGGGGGTCCACATGTGCGCTGGAGGTTCTCATTTTGATTCTAAATTGCCTTGACACCAAAGCAAACAAACTCTCCTCAGTGCACCAAACAGGCCTGAAAAATTAGGGGAACGGGGGGGATATGCAATTATAGCAGCTAATTTGCGGTCACCAATGCTAGACCCATTCCCAGTGCCCACAGCCACCCCTCATTTTAAATATTGGGGAGCACAGAGTGTGTGTGAGTGTGGGATCGCAGAATGGGCTCTGGGATAAGTTCCCCCTCACAGCTGTAGGAAGGTCAGGCAGCACCAGGGCGATTAGCTTTGCTCATCACGTACAATTAGGGTTAGTGCTCTGCAAGGAGGCATCTGTTGCTAATTGATGCAGAATAGATAGCAAGGAGGTCCGTGCTTTCTCCATACAGACAAAAACAAGCTCAACTGGAAATAAATAGACTTTGGCTTGTGTGAAATTGGAGCTGTGAACCATCTGCCTATCGTACAGATTCTCAATCAGTGGCTTAGTGTGTATCTGTTCAGAATTGGTGGGTATTACACCAATAATAATTGGTCAGGTGATTTTAAAAGGAGTGATGAATTGGTTTCAAAGAATTTCCAGGACACAAATGCACATCTAGACACACAGACAGACAAAGAGACGGGAGTTGTTAAGGAAAGAAGGGGGATGGGATTCAGAGACAGGGAGACTGAGCGTGAGGACGTCAGGACAGAGCCAAAACGGGCCTGTGATGGCAATCTGATGCGACTGAACCGCGTGCCCACTGGCCAGCTGACATCAGCCAGCGCCTCTCTGACCAAACCTCCCGGCCCCTTCATGCCAAGGCCAGATGCAAACAAAGAAAACTAAAGCAAGCACACACAGACACACGTCCAAACAGATTTTGTATTCATGACAACACCCCGAAAAACATCGAAACTGCAGATAAACTGCAGCATCGTGCTAAAGACAAAAATGTGACATAAACAACAGCATTCTGGTATTGTTTAAACCCCCTGATATGTTTCTGGGGCTGATTCTTTTTGGATTTGAGCAGAGAAACAGTGCAGCAACACACTGGTATACTCCAGAATGTGATCTTTGGAGTAGAAAATAAAAAAAGCTGTGCCCAGGAGTTACAGCTGTACTAGTCACTGATTTGGTAACAGTTTTAAGCAATGCATCATGACAACTCGTTTAAAAGAACACTGGCTATAACTTTTGTTCTTTTGTATAAAATTAATCTAAAAATTCAGCATAAAACACTATGAATAACAAAGCTGAATGTGAAGCATTGAAGCATTAGGTGTGTTGGAAATACCACATTTTACTCGGTTGAAAACGACCATTTTTAAAAGTGTAATCTTTCTTTAAACCCTTTTTTGACAACTCAGCTGCCACTGAGATCGTAACAGAGGATGGAGAGAAATACAGAACGGCGGTGTTTGGTTGAAAAGGAGAGGGGCATGAGTTTTCATGGCGATCAGCTTGTGGATGTTGGAGGTAGTGCTGGTGGAAAATGTGAGAAAGAGTGTCTCAGTATAATATCTCAGCGCTGTGTTGTGTGATGATTTCATGCAGTCCTTCTGACACCCACCCTTCACACATATATGTGCACACACATCCCTGTGGACGGATGGAGCATATCAGGATTTATCCTCTCTGACCTTCACAGTTTGAGGTAGGACTTGTGGCAGGTTGAGCTGGTCTCTGTGTCACAGGGTAAAGCCAAAGCTCTGCTTATCAGCGTTGAAGCTCAGTGGCTCTTTCTTTGAGGGGAATAAGTGCAGCACACTGTTGACACTGTTGCACACCTAGGTATGTAAGTCATTATAAAATTGTATTTTGTTAATCAGAAATGGACTTAATCACTGAATACGCTGCAATCTAAAGTGTTACCATTATGTACGTTGGGATGTTTCTCATCGGAGGAGTAACCCTCTGGTAGATCTCAGCTTGGATTGGAGACTTTTAACTGAAAGGCACTGTGCTCTTAATATGTACAGTGTAAAGAAAGGTAGGGAGGAATAGAATGCCACATGTTATTGAATTGCATTTTGTAGGAACAAGCTCTTTTTACCTCATTAGGGATTCAAATACAGGATGTTTTGTATTCTGCTTTATTCACATTTGATTTTAACAAACCTTGTGTGAATGTAATACTAAATAGTATATATAATGCCCATGACCTACTAATGAAGTACATTTTATGATTAAAATGTGTTACAACACAATAATTTCAGCATCATTCAGGTTCGCAAACTATTAATTGACTGTATCTGTGATTTGGGTGTGAAGCCACACAGGGCAAGTCAGTATTTTTGGAGTCCTAGACATAAAGGGAATAGTGCCGTTTTAAATGTCCTTTATTTTTTCTTCTCCAAGACCAACTCGTCCACAAACATTTCAAAAGGTTCTGAATCACTTTAATAAATATCTGCCTGTGACCTCTGTTTCCTAATATTGTTAAAGGATGTTCAGACACAAAGTTGGACGAGACATTGATTTGATTTGTACTGGGAAGAACATTTGGGTATGCAAAATAACTCCACATAATAGCTGTGAGCCCGTATGGCAGAAATGGATTTTATTTAGGGGTTGTTAATCAGTGAGACCTGTCTGAGTCTGCCTGATCTACCTACAGTAGCTCTTAAATCCAGCCTTTTAATAACCCTCTCTAATTAGGACTGAGAGACACTAACAAGGGACACCACCATCATCATCACTCAGCTACCTCATCATCATCACCATTCTCATTATCAAGCCTAAGATCAAATTCCAGTCTGGCTCTGGGATAGTGGGACTTCAGTAGACCTGATGTATTGTGCATCATTAGATTGTTGTTATTACTGTGCCATGGGGAGTCAAACAGGATGGAGATTCTCTCCTGTAATATTCTATATGGCCTGCTAGGGAGGACCCACTTGACATTCTCCACCTAATGATAACAATCTATTGAGGCAAAGGGGCTGACACATTAATTTGTTTACTCTCCTTCTTTTTTCCTCCCCTTTCTCCCTCACCCACACATACGGACAACAAACATTACCAACTGCTGCCCGTCTGAACAAAACACAAATGTTTTCGTCCCTGTCTGCTGTAATCCATTTGGCTCACGTTATTGACCTCCACCAGATAAAATCCACTTCTCGCTCTTGTTTAATTCATCTCAATTAACACTGTAGGATGCATGTATCCATTTGAATGGCAAAGGAAATCAAATCCATGAGTGACTATTGGTTGGTAACACGTCCATGCACTATGTAGCCTCTGCCTGCCCAACATCTTGCTCATGCTTGGTGCTGCAGGGCAGCTACTGCTAAAAAGGCAGCTGCTTCATGATCGATGGCTTCATCCAGTCTGTCTGATTCCTCCACTTGTGCTGAGAGAACACTTAATGTAACAGGCCTACAGAGAAATGCCTTGATTAAGCTGTGAGAGCAAAGAGCCATGGGGGGAGGTATTTACAGGAAAAGGCTTTCCATGCGGCGCTCTTTACCAGACATGCATCTAGTCTACGTCCATGTGATGTCACACACATACATAGCACCATTCCCAGTTCATTGCACAGCTCTACATGCATCTACACACACACAGCACCCTACTCAGCCAGCAGGAGGACCAGACCAGACCAGCCAGCACAGCTGGTGTATCCCAGTGTTGACTCGCCAGTTTGGGACGACTGTCGCAGGGATTTACCATATCTATAAAGACAGTGCAGAAATTGGTCCAAGTATGAGTCGATCAAGCTTTATCTCTCCCCAAGGTACCAACACAAATCTCCTCAATAAAGGACCTGTTCTTAATGCTGATTTCTTAATGCAACTCCTGCAGAGAAGATTAGTCAGTTTGAGTGAAGTTCGCAGATAGCTCA
Organism: Anabas testudineus; assembly: GCF_900324465.2. Classification (NCBI taxonomy): domain Eukaryota; kingdom Metazoa; phylum Chordata; class Actinopteri; order Anabantiformes; family Anabantidae; genus Anabas; species Anabas testudineus. The sequence continues at coordinate 8,229,648 of NC_046618.1, forward strand.
TTCACATGGAGTTCACGCACAGTAGCTAACTGCTTTAAAGAACTGATTGCATTATTTTATTTCTTTTCTGAGAAGGACTTCACACCTTCCAGCTCTGGCATGTACATACTCTCACATATTCACACAGACAGTGACGCACACACACACACACACACGCACAAACACACACAAGCACTCGTGGCACTTCTTTCCAAGCCCTCCCAACATCTGCTTGTTCTTCCTCTGATTAAAAAAATCCTCTGTGTTTCATTATCGCTGATTTGCATAGTAATAGCGTGCATATTAAGCAGCTACTTCAGAGGGTGGGCGGTCTAATGAATGCCGCAGTCTCCTCTGTTTTAACTCAATTTTTCCTCATCCATATTCAGTTGTGTGCCCCCCTCCCAGCTCCTTCACGACCCCCCTGCCCTCAGGGATGGCAATTCTGTTTCCGCTGAAATGCTTCCTCCAGCCTCTCCCCAAATCCCAGAACCCTCTCCATTAATCCAATTAATTAGAGCCATTGATATGCAGCCCGCTTAGACCAAGCAGCTGTTTGCCTGCCAATTGCCTTGCTATAAGGAAAGGGGGTAGGGGTAAGGTTATGGGGAGTCTCATGACCCAATGCACATACAGCAACACTTAGCACTCAGCGTCGAGAAAGTCACCACCCACAACGATCCCACCAACTCCCCGCCATCCTTAAAACTCTGGAGACACATCTCATGGTTGAGCTAACTTTTGATAAGTGATAAGACCAGGTAACATTTTCACTTCCATGCAATCATTACCTCATTGGATTATTTGGCACCTTGCCACTGTTTTGACTTATTATGTCTGGATGGTAAACTGACGAGTATGAACATGAAGACAGATACATAAAAATTGTGTTGTGTATGAACTTTGGATTAAAACAGAAGTAACTAACCTTCAAATCTATTCGGTTTCATTCACACTTATATTGTTTTATTACCCTAGAGTCCTAAGTTCCTTCATGGGGAAATGAAAACGAAAGCAAAATAAATGAGCAATGGAAACACATATAGTCTTTTATTCAATCAGCCACTGCACATTCCCCCGTGGTTCAACAAAAAGGAACTAAATATACATCAATGGATGATAATTCTCCCAATAAAATACCCAAAATAGAAATTCAGCAGAGAGATGTTCCTTGGTGCCCGGAGTAAGAGGTGTGCCTCAGAATTACCATACAGAAATGAATAGCAGCGACGGTGTCTAATGTTTTGTGACACCACATGAATGTGCACACCCTGGTCCAATCCAGAGCTGAAGCTGCTCATCGGAGATATTAAATTAAGAAGTGCTGGAGTAGAAGGGTAATTCACTTTTCTGCTTCAATGGCTATCATTGCCGTGCGAAGGAACGCTGGTGGTAAACTATCCCTATCTCACCTTCGGTCTGTCTCTTTCGCTCTATTTTCTTCTGTCCCACCTCTTAAAATAGTCGTCTGTTCCTTTCTCTCACGCAGACGTCCTTTTGTGAACGTACACATTTTTGATACTTAGTCCTGCTGAGTAAAAACAGTACTTTGTAACAAAGAGAACTAGGTAGCGCCAATAAGCTCTTGCATTGCCAAATTTCATGAATATATGTAACTGAATTTATTGTAACTAATATATACCTGTTTTGTAAACCTGTAAATCAGCTGTGTGTGGCTGCATCCACTGTATGTATGAGTTCACCTACATACATTTCACAGACAGCCTGGGTCCAAGCAGTAAGTGACAGAAAAGTTTGCGCACCCTTTGGGACTGAATGCTTAAATTGGAAATATATCATGATGTGCAAAAGTTTCCAACAAGGATGTAATTACTATGGATACTGGACTGGACCAGAAGTGGAAAACATAATCATTTCTGTCCTCTGTGTATTGGACCTGCCAGAATGGACAAATTAGGTGTTAGTTTGTTTGGCAGTTTAAGAGCTGCAGGAAGTTTTTTTATTTTTTTATTTCACAAGTGATACACTGTGCACAAATAATGTTAGTGTTATGTTGAGAGTGTGGCTGTGCTAAAAATCACACTTCCACAATGATGAATTAACACCTGAAATAATACACTGCAACATAAGGTTGGTACAGTGCAGTGCAGTGCAGTACGATTATTCACAAGCCTGATGGGTCTAAAAGGAAGGTTGTCTGTTTCTTCTCTGATAGATAACTCATTGTTACATAGTGAGCGCAGAAAAAAAAGACCCCTATGATGGACTGACACTGTCCCTGATGATTAATATTGATGTGTTATACTGAGGAAAACCTTTTCTGCTTTTCAATTATTTTGTGGTTATATTGGAAATGATGTGACGTGACATATTTTCATCTCTGTTGGGCTGAAATTTGAGGACACATATCCAACAGCAACATGGACCTAGAAAAAAATCAAAGGACTTCAGTTAAAGTGAGAATGGATTTAGACACAACTAGGGTGTGGACTTAAACATGACACACTTGCAAATACATTTTCACTCATTTAGTACTTGTGAGAAAAAGCAGGTTAGGTGAGATGTTAAAAAAGAAATGAAATCAATTTCATGTCCAATTGCTTTGCTTTGTCTGAACGCACATGCACTCACTACATGGTCCTTTGTGTAAAACTCATATGCATGCTAGACAAAGTATTTGCTGGATTGGATAGCAATCAGCCAGATGTGTGAACAGCCTGTTCTCCCCCGAGATTTACTTAACTTTTCCTTTTGAGTTCATGTATTGCTCTGTTGGTGTGGCAGCGAAGCACGGCTGAAACCAAAGACAAATCAAGACCAGCTTTGAAACAGGATGCATAATGCGGTGGAGGTAAAATCAGATGAGAGAAAGGACGATTTGTTTACCCTTGATGAAGTGTTGATGTTGGAGGCCTTTGTTTCAGGAATATACAAATCAGTCTGTTTAAGATACTTTGGTACCCCCACTTTAGGAGCCGACATTAAAACGCTGGCTTGAGCGTGTCCACGTCTGGGAATGTGCAACGAGGCATTGCTTTGTTTCAGTTAGAAATTCAATCTTTTATATTTTCCAACCTTTCAGCTGTTTTCCTCCGTGTGCACACACTCACAAAGAGAATGTCATTTTAGCATTGATTACAGTACAATTAAGGTAATGGTTATATTGAATAATATGACCTACATTGAATATTCATGGAAAATTATGATTAACATATTCTCAATATATCTGTGTAATGGTATGACCTCCAGCAGGATGGAGAGGATATGCTGAAAGTGTGGTGCAAGAGAGAAATAGTAGAGGTTAGTTTATATTATTTATTTATGCCCCCCTTTTTAAGAAACTGAATTTTAGCATTGTTTTTCATTCTCGTGCTAAAAGCTGGGAAAAGCCCACAACCAGAGCCGGGGGCCTAGTCTGACAGAACCCAAACCTCTCAGAGCTGAATGCGAAGAGAAGGAGTGAAGGAGAAGAGAGAGATAGGAGGTGTCTATTTATCTAGGTGAGGAAGTGCCTCCCTGCCTCCACTCCCACCCCTCCCCATGTCTTCTGAGGCACAGAGCTGTGACTGAAACACATCGCTGCACCTCACTCGGGATGAGCTCCAAATAAATGGGGGGAATGGGGGCACAGAAGGAGTGTTGGAGAGAGAGGCAAATGGAGGCTGAGGAAGAGAGCTCCCTAAAAAGGGTTGTCAAAATAATGAAAACAAATGGCGACGGAGTCTCCTGAGATGGAGAGGAGAACTTCATTTGTGAGGTGTCTTCGCCGGGATTCTGCTGCGCCACAGCAAGTCTTCGATTTAGAGACCGACGGAGGGGTTCTGCCATGCACAGCCGATGGAGACTGAGGGGAAGAAAAATGAGAGCACTCATTGTAATAATTGTTCAGGGTCAATTATTCCCACGTTAGAGCAAATCACGCTGATATGTGTTAGCAAGAGACAAGGAAGGGAGCTGCTGAATGCAGCATTACCACGGATGTGATCCCCAGTGATGCCTGTGCAAAAGGCAATAGTGTATATTGATTTATTGCAACCAGTCTAATTATGAACAGGGGATTCATAAACAGTGTTTAGTAAGTAAAAGACGTGAAATGATTCAACTTCAGCAAAACATACTTTGAGTGGCTGCCAACATTTAGCATACGAATATTCAGGTAAGACCAGAAAACCGTTACTTTCACTAGATGAAATTCAGAAAAATGATGTGACCAGATATCTTTTCTCCCTTAAGCCAAAAACAAAAACTCCAACTAGGTTTCTCGTACTGTTTCTTACTGTACCTTTTTCTGTGTCTATTTGCTTTATTCCACATTTGGAATGAAGCCAGCCCAGTTGTTATTTTGCTTTTCAGTGAGACATAACATGCAGCACTTTGCTGCGCTACCATCCCCTCTTTATCTCTCCTTCCCCTCTTTTATCCTCCCTCGCTCTCTCACTGGCACCTAACATCTTCTTTTGCTTATCACCGCCTCCGTTCTTCATTTTCCCTCCTTCCTCGACTTTGACTTCCTCTTTCAAGTGCGACAGCGGCAGCAGAATCTTCCCTGCTCATCCCCATCCTCTTCTCAACACTGTCCGCCGTCTGCATTCCTGTCACGTGCCCACCAAAGGTTATATGGCCCACTTTCTTATCAGCTGCATTGTGGGATATCTCGGCTCTCAGGCCTGTCTTCTGGAGAGCTATCTGTACCCCCCTCCTCCCGCTGTTGACTGCTGGGAGGACAACCTTTGTCGACCTTGTTTTTTTTTTCTTCCTTTAACAGAATAAGAATGAAAGAGAGAACAAATGCAACGCAGAGAGTGGGAGGAAAAGAAAAGGGGGAGAAGGTAAAAAAAAAAAAGCTCAAGTCCCCTGAGAGAATGTGTGATGAGATTGGTCCAGAGTTAGCCTTGTAAGAAAAGCGCCGTTGGCCCCTTCTCTCTCCAAGTACAGTAGACATTGAATCAATATCGCCCACCCACCCCCTGCAGAACCATTCTGCCGCTGCACGCGCCGTCCACCTGTCTGCCTGTCTTGGGGGTTTGGGTGAGCTGCTGGTGGGGGTAGAAGGAGGTGTATGGATGTTTGACAGAGCCGTCATGTACAAATTCATTTTGGATCCAGCCAGACTTTTGCTCTAATAGGCGCACACGCTCAAGGTCTTTGCGGTCACGCCGAGACAGAGGAGCAGATAGATGCCTCTACTTCAGTACTGAAATCCTCCAAACAAGAGAAGTCTCTCGCACAGAGTTTAGGAAGTTTATTGTCTATGAATACATGTTTGTTATGGTCATTTGAACTCTTTCAGCACATGTATACAATAGCTGCCAATGTCACAATTATTTAGCACATAGTGTTAATAATAACAATAATAATGGATGTACAGAGGTGATCCGGGCCAAGTTTTCTTCTTTATTGAAAAAGGGAAGGTGTTGATGAGACAGTTTCAGTTCACACTTTCAGGGAATTACTTTAGATTACAAGTTGAGTTCTTACAAATTTTTTCAACTGCTAGGACGATTAATAAAACTGGAGTCCACTTGATCTTCATCATCACCTTTTCTTCTCTTGCAAATGTGTTAACATGTTTCAAATAGTTTTACACATTTTTTTTACTACCTTTTTCAAACAGCACAGTTAGCACATCATCCAAAGACCCCAAACGTTGCTGAATTAACTCATTCACAGCTGATATTTCCCATAATTATCCTTTTGCTATTCTTTTATGTTTATTCTCCTTTATTTTTGCAGTAGTACTGATAACATTCACATTTTTAACAGTACTGTAAAAAGAATTAAATCTGATGCAGCAAGGTTTCTGAGGTTTTCCTCATAATTGTTTTATTCAACTGTACAAACACTGTGTCGTATTGAATGTCCAAATTTGTCTGTTTTGAGTGCTTAGTGTAGGTGTTGCACGTCAACAACAGCACAAAAACTGCAGAAAAGTTTCTTAGGAAATGTCCATTTTTAAACTATTTCAACAGGCCAACACAAAACAGTGGAGGTGAAGAGTCCAGCAGGGCTTGTTAGCTCTAGTAAAATCACCTTGAAGAAACCCAAAGCATACCATTCATGATATGATTAGCTTTGCCCTCATCCTATAACTATGTGAAGTATCAGCAAATATGTACCTTTCTTTTGTGCAATGACTGAATAAAATAATCATATATAATAATTTAATATATGTTTTAATGTTTTGTTGGTTGTAGAACATTTAGTCCGTCATTTAGTCAGTCTTCTGTGATTTTTGTGGAAAGGCGTTGTCTTTATTAAAGGAAATAAGATGACATGAAGTTTTTCACGTTTCCAGCTACATGTTACAGAAAACATTAACAGACACACCCCTCACTTGGTTAGGTCCACCTCTTGAACGTGGTCGACACTTAACAAGTTGAGAGTGGTTTTATCCTCACCGTGTAGCCATGGATGTGACTTGTAGGGCCTTTTCTGTGATTTCCAAATTTTCGTCAAATGTTGTTGTTCTTTTTCTTGTGTCAGTGTGTTGTGCACCTGTGGACCACCGTAGGGTATTGTCACACTCATACTCAAATTCTTCTAATTATCTGATTTATCACTTATCCTCTATTCCTTGGGGCACAGCTTTATTTTCAGTCATCTGTCATCAAAATCCTGTGATATCAAAGACAGTGTTGCTTTGCAGTGAACCTGACACGCATATTGTTAGATTATGCTAACAAACTTCTCCATCCTTGGATCCGCCGTGTTAATTCATAGTTTCAGTGACACAAAGTGAGACAAATCAGAGGAACACATCATTACATGCCACTACCTGCTGTCTGCAAACTACATACATACTATTAAAAAGAGCCCCAAAATAAAACCCAAACTTGCATGTTTTGTTTAAGATTAAAGAAAACCTATGTTAAAAGCCCACAGACATTTGTAATAACACAAATAAATGAAATTCAAGCCTTGGAGCATTGCTTTTTTTCAACAGAATGGCATACTGCACAGTGGTGTGTTTATCACGCCATGTGCTACGACAGTAATTAGGAAAAACATAAAGTAGTAAAGTAGTACGCTTTAGCTCGCAGCATTTCTCATAGGCCTTAGATTAAACAGCACGGCTTGATTGAAGGTAACAGGTATGACTCGATTGGAGTAACAGAGTTGTAAATATTGAGGATATGGACAAAGTTAGGTTCTAATGAATTGTTGTGTGTTCAAAACTAATTGTTTGTGTATACTGCTAAAAAAAATTAAAGCAACACTTTGAAAACACATCAGATTTTAATAGGAAAAAAGTCATGCTTGATATTTATTCTGATATAGACGGGGAGATGTGTTAGGGATGAAAGGATGCCACATCATTTGATGGAAATAAAAAAGATCAACCTACAGAGGGCCGAATTCAAAGACACTCAGAGAATCAAAGTAAAATAATGATACGTCAGGTTGGACCATTTTTGCTAAAATTTCAGTGCAGCAAGTCAAAATATTACTCAGTAATTGTACTGTATGGCCCCCATGTGCTTGTATGCATACCTGACAATGTCGGGACATGCTCCTAATGAGACAACGGATGATACTCAGGGGTATCTCCTCCCAGATCTGGTCCAAGGCTGAGGTGAAACCTGACAGCATTGGATGGACCAAAGCATAATGTCCCAGAGGTGTTCTTTTGGATTTATGTGAGGCGAGTGTGGGGGTCAGTCAGTGGTATTAATTCCTTCATCCTCCAGGAACTGCCAGCGTACTCTTACCACATAAGGTCAGGCATTGTTGTCACCAGGAGCAACCCAACTCACTGCACCAGTGTAGGGTCTGACAGTGTGTCCAAGGATTTCATCCCGATACCTAAAGGATGCTGTTGTCTAGCCTGTAGAGGTCTGTGTGTCCCTCAATTGATATGTCTCCCCAGACCATCACAGACCCACCACCAAACTGGTCATGCTAAACAATGTAACATTCTCCACAGCTTCTCCAGACCTATCATATCTGTTACATATGTTCAGGGTGAACCTGTTCTCACCTGTGAAAAGCACAGGGGCCCAGTGGCAGACCTGTCAATTGAGCTCCACAGGGCCCACAAGATGACGTCTGACCACCCTCATGAAGTGCTGGATGTCATGTTGTAGGGCTCATCCTATTCGTCTTTGCACAGAGGAGCAAATACTGGTTCTGTTGATGGATTAAGGACCTTCTACAGCCCTGCCCAGCTCTCCTAGAGTAACTGTCTGTCTCCTGGAATCTCCTCTGTGCTCATGAGACTGTGCTTGGAGACACAGCAAACCTTCTGACAACGGCACTTACTGATGTGAAATCCTGGAGAACCTCTGTAGGTTCCAGGTATCACCTCATGCTACCAGTAGTGACACTGACCCTAGCCAAATGCAAAATTAATGAAAAACGTAAAAACACAAAAAAACGTCGGTGGCCCCAAGCATGTAAAACCATTCCTGTTTTGGAGGTCGCCTCATTGTTGCCCCTCTAGTTCACCTGTTGTTAATTTCATTAACACTAAAGCAGATGAAACTGATGATTTTTGAAATATTTCTGCTTCTAACAACCGTTGCAGTGCATTTATCTACAAATATATCTTGAAAAAATGTGAATACAAGTTGAAAGATAGCTTGTACTGAGTCATATGTGCCATATATGACCCAATCCTAGTGTCATGTGTTTGTGATTGTTGGGTACATCATTTAGCAGTTGATACGAGATTATAGACAAGACAGATTATACCCATCATCTATTTCTAGTGCTGAAAAACAATTCACACAGTGGCCTGAAAAACCTCTAACTTTAGTGCCATACAATATTTCCTGGGGCTTCAATACTGTGATCACATCAGCAGATGTTGCATAACAGAGGAATAATAACAGCTTAGGAGTGGGTAACAGCAGAATTATCCCTCTATGTCACAGATACAGAACCAACCTGCTGCCTGCAGATGTAGAGGTGAAGTGACACATTAAATTATTGTGACACATCTCTTGACTTTAATGTTTTGTTGTGTGGTTGTGTTTAAACATAAATAATAAGGGATATTAAAGTAAAGTAATAAAGCGAACTGAATGACTGCTACAACCATTAACTATGACAAATTATCAAAATAAACACTCATACGGTGGCAAGAAAAAGTATGTGAACCTTTTGATTTTGAAACCTTGTGATCTGATCTTCATCTAAGTGAAAAGTATTAACATATATAATTTGCTTAAGGTAATAACACAAAATACATTTTGGTCTTTCAAGTCTTTATTGAGAACAACCATAAAAACTGCACAGTGCAAGTGGAAAAAGTCAGTTATTAATTCCATATAGTATCCATTCACATACTTTTTCCACCCCCACTGTAAGGTTTTTATGGTTGTTCAGAATGTTTTTTGTGTTATTACTTTAGGCACATTATATTTGGTAATACTCTTGACTTAGATGGAAATCAGATCATGACTAATTCATGCAGAAAACCATGTTCACATACGTTTTCTTGCCACCGTATGTTCATTGATTCAACACATATATCTCAACACGCTAATTCAATTAATTGTTTGACACCTAAAAGTCTTGAGATATCTTGCTAAATGCTCAGTGACTAAACATTGTTGTTTAGGCTGTAAACTGTATTATGATGGATGGATCTCTGCAACCAGTGTCTCATGATGAGAACATGGAAATGTGAAAACAACTCTTTTATCCCCAATAACCTTGGCGCCGGCCTTTTTTAAATAAGATAATTACAACTTTATCAGCACTGTAAATAAAACATGAGGGGCTTTTGCTGCATTGAATAAACATCTCCTAGAATTTGAAAAAAAAAAAAAAATGTCACAGCAAATAAACATGTTATGTGTCAGCATGCCAAGATGTTTTAAAAGTGTTTATGTGACCCAAACCCAGGCACACTGTTTTTCACTGTATTCACGGCATTAACATAATCTATTATGGAAGATGCCACACATGATCCCTCGCAGCCGCAGCCCACCTGGGGCTAACCAGTGTGGAGCTGCGACTTCAATCTCAGGATTGGATCTACCCTACTCTGCTTTTTTTAAAACTGGGTTATCCATTCAGTAACACGCAGGAGGGGAGCAGGGTTAAGAGGGGCGATAGGGGAGCACTTAGCGAGTGAAGGCCATGGTGGCAGTGCTGGAGTGTTATTTAATGAAGTAGAGGATCAGGATGCACAGCTTTGAACACGCAGGGTGGTGTAGGTGGTGTTGCAGGAGTTAGGAGCGTGTGTTTGTGGGTGGGGGTGTTAGCAGCGGAGGTGACAGGTGAGGGAGGGAAAGCAGGGGTGGAGCTTGATGGAGCAGTGAGCATGAAAGAGCTAATAAGATCACTTTTTATTGGCCCACAACCCCAGAGGAGTGTTTGTTTGTCTGCATGCATGATGGAGGGGATAAAAAGTTAATGCATAGGCACCATAGAACGGGAGAGTCGACTGGTCACTGCTGCCCCCTGCAGGGCATGCTCCACCTAAGTGTGTGTGTGCATGTGTGTGCCTGTGTGTGTGTTAGATAAAGAGAGATAGAAAGCGATAGAGAGAGAGAGAGATTTGTATTTGCATTGTTGCTCTTGTTTCCATGTCTCCTGACAGACAATTTTCACTACATAAGCTGTGGACATCTTTATTTTGATTGAGTGCTACTATGTTTTGCAAAGATTATAAATGAAATAAAATAAAAATCATACAGAAATTATACACACAATAAAATTATTTGACCATGTAGTTTGACCATGTAGTTCAGAATCAGTCACGCTGCGTATATTTTTACCTCTATCTGTTGCATCTTTTGGTTTTGCATTTGCACAATGAAGCAAACTGCTTTCATGTCTTTACCTCATGCTGAGAATTAATGTTACTATGGGTTTATTTACATCATTGATCAACAGTTGCTAACTTTTTAATTCTACAAACTTCACAGCATTTGAGAATTAGTTTGTTAAGTGTTTCTGAGCTGTATGTGTGAAAGAGGAAGAGAGAGCATTTGAAAGAGAGTGGATTTTTTTTTGAGAGCGAGAGATCCTTGTCACCTCAAAGTTCTGCTTCTGTGAGCGGGAAGAGATGGAGCGAGGTATCAGGGTTGGATAGTAAAAAAAGGGAGTGGATCAAGGAGGAGGGGGGTGTAAATTCAACATGGGGGGAGGTGTGGGTGAGGAGAATATCAATCGGGCATGCAGCGTAGAGGCAGCCTGCCACGGTCCGCTCCAGGAGAAAGATTAGAGAGGGGATCAGTGTCATCAGCAGCAGGAGAGTAATGGTGCGGGCCAGGTTCAAGGCTGGAGCCAAGAACATATCGGCATCGCAGCCACCCCCATCCCATCACCCGCATGCCGGCACCCCCTACATGAAATAGAGGTTAACCACCAATCCAGACTTTTTCCCCTTCTTTTACTGAGGGTGAAAACTACCGCTGGGAGTCTCAGGACAATTTTTATATAGGATTAGAAAACAAAAATCAATATTTAATTATCTTTGAGCTTTTTGTGTCACTGCATCTTTAGGTCAGTAAGTGTTCAGGAGCCAGGGTCACTCCAGCACTGTAAGCCAAGGAGTTGTTAAAGCGCCAGCATCCTTTTTTTTTTGCTCTAGGTTTAAGTTTTATGAAGGTGCTGTAGCGTCACTGTATGAGCACGGTCCTCTTCAAATTGCTGAACGATGCATGTTGATTCTTGAATGTGTTGTTTTACATCATTATATTTAAACGGCGACCTGGCTGTGATATAATGTTAAAACTTTGAAATCAGTCCCTTTATACATTTTAATCACACTCCAGAGCAGTGTGCAAGTGCCAAAACTATCATCAGTGGCCCATTATGTAGAAGTCTGCGTCCCTTCACAGCATTACACACAGGCTGCGCCCATCCCAGTACATAAAACACTGCCTGTTTACGTGGCTCTCAGACACTGTATTGGATTAAGGCAGCTCTTTAGCTTTTTTTCCCTGTGGCAGTGGCCGATGAGCCAGTGGAGTGGATGTGACGGCCGCTTAAGCGGTGACAAGCAGAAGGTCAGTGTTGCTGATGAAGGAGTGAGGCCAGCTGGTCCTCTGATGTAGCCATCCTTTAAAGCACCAAGAGAATCCATCCTGTTTAAGGCAGACACCCAGACAGACATAGCTGGGAAAGAGAGAGAGGGAGAGAGAGAGAGCGAGGAGAGGAAAAGGAAGGCAAAAGGAAGTGAGCAAGGTAAAAGGAGTGGCAGAGACAGAGAGCTTAAATGTCCCCATTCTGATCAGTACCTCTGTAGCAGGCAAAAATGTTCCCTGGTCCCTTGGGCCATTTATTAAAGTGATGAAGAGCAGAGTGACCCACAATGAATCAGACTCCCCTGTCTGCTGTGTGCTGCATAGGGATACTTGTGGCCAGCTACTCTCCTCACTTGATTGTGGTGATGCTTTTATAGCCTCTGAGAGGAGCCAGGGTTGCCGTGGGAGAGTCTGAAGAAACCAGGTGAAAGGAACGGAGAGAGGCAAAGGGGCCTCTCTCTGTGGATACGCCGTAGCCTTGCTGTGCATAATAGATTAGATTAGATTAGAGAAGATAATATGAATCTTTAACGTGCCCTGTGGGACAATGGGGCCATTACACTAGTAGAAACTAAGATAAGAAAAACAAACAAGATGAAAAGTGGCTAAAATACAGTTTATTTTACACTACATGGAATTCATTACCAGTTTTATAGGATCAGATGGAGGGGCAACTACTGTATGCACCACTAACTATTCACCTGCCGCTGTGATTATTATCAGCCTCCTTTGCATTTTTCACACGGTATTTGTGTCTGACTGTGCTGAACCTAACCAGGCTACAGCATCTGTATGCCCCATTTCCCTTTATGAGAATGAGGGAAGTCCCATATGCTGATTATCCTATATACAGTGATCATAGGCTAGTGGAAAGTAGATGTGCTGCGTGGGGATAGAGCCTGATACAGTATCACTGAATTATGAATGGGAAACTAATCTGCATGTTTGGACTAGAGAGAAGGACAAAGAACATTTTCACAGTTGTGTAGTTTAGTCAATAAAGAATATATAGTTTTAATTTATACTACTTAAGGTTTTTCCTCAATAATCTTTCTGGATGTTAAAGAATTAACAGTTGTGTAAGAGGATGGGAAGAAGATGAGGAAGATACCGGTACATATAACACCTCGTACTTTCCAAAGAATCTCTGAGAATGTTACTGTCGTATACATATGAGTGAGCTGTCAGGATATTTCCTCCACCTAAGCCCTTCTCTGTCTTTCACCTCTTTCCCCCACCACCTCTCTCTCCCTCTCTCTGACACTTTCCCTCAGCGTAATACACACCAGCAAGCAATCGATATATACTCAGCTGAGAGCCAGGAGGAATTGTGGCAGTGAAGGCACCACACATTATAGGGTGACCAAGGCCAGTAAGCTGTGGAGGAGAGAAGGAGAAAAACAAAACCGGGGTAACGGCCAAATAACAGCTTCCACACAGAAACTTCTCCTAATGATTGGAGCATCTTTTTTACCATGCATTGAGCCTTTATTTTTCACTGGCGTTGACGCTTATTCAAATTTGGATAAATGCTGTCATTTTGATTGAACTGACATCAATTTAAGGGGTGATCTGATCCTTTTTAAAATACTTTCTCACCACCCACATTATTATGGTTATTATTGTAGCCAATGTGATGAAATGCGCAGAGCGCCACAGCAAGAGATATGCCACTATGTTTCCATGGCAACATATCACACTGCCGCAACGGCATCATACACTTAAATGACAGACACAACCTATTAAGCCCCCTGAGATATATGAACACTGTCTGTTTGCATGGGACTGAGCATGTCAGTGTGTCAGTGTACACCCCCACGAGTGTGCACATTTTAACTTAACAATTTTCTGCTAAGCAACACTACTTAAGTTGATTTTGACAAGAGAATGCCGCAGATCCTTTAGGTGCTGAACATTTATTGTAAAAAATGTGGCAGAAAATCACAGTAAATCCTGGTTTAGTTAAAAAATTGATTTCTGTGTTTGTTTTACTGTCTCAGGGTCTCTACGAACTGAGTAGAACTGAGGGCCTTGACCAGAACAGGTGAAATAAATCCAGATGCCTTTTATGTGCGCAGCAGCAACAGTCCTGCAGATGAAACAAGACCTGTAATAAACTTGATATATTAATTAGTTCAGTGTATTGTCAAAAATGGCAGATTCAGTATGTGTCTAAACTGTGGTCCAGTCAGTATCACGGTGTCCCAGTGTAATGCTCGCATTTTTTTCACTGACTGTTTTCATAAATTGACCAAACTCCATTAAAATGTGAACTACTATAAAAAAACATTCAAGAAATGAATATCCCCCAAAAACATTTTTTTCATAGACTGGCCATCTAACTTACAATCAAATATCACAACGGGTGAGCAAACATGACTCAACACAAATGGAGCAGAAGCACTTTATTAGGATAATAAACTCTAAACCTGTTCCCAAACTGTTTTTAGTGTTGTTTTTTTTGTCACACATTAATTAAGCCATCATAGCTTTTAAGCTGTCTCTCATACAAGTGAGTTAGTTTCATTAATGGTTGTACTACAGCCTCATTTGGTTTTAAGAAATGTAAATCACTCTACCTCATAACCTGAAAAATAACATCCACGCACATATGCAAGATGCCATCCACCAAGTTACCTGTAAGTGTCATAGAAAAGTGCATAACATTTTGTATCCAGTCACCTGTGGTTGTATTTTGACATTTTAACCACAGTTATTACTTTGTGTATTCAGACCCAGATCTCATAATTAATATGTGAAATATTTTATAGATTGAAGGGAAGAAGAAATATTCTGTTAATTTAAGGCATCTCTAAATGTTACTGTTCTTTACCTGAGCCCACAATAAGCATATTAATGTAGAAATTCAGCTGGGTCCATTAAAGGTAGAAACAGCCAATCTATGGTCCCCGTGATAACCAATCAGCAAAATAAAAATATATTTGTGCAGGTGATTCAAATTAATTGATGTGTGAAATAAACAAACATGTTTTTTTGTGTACTGTGAGTAAGAGTGGCACTGTTTTATTTAGACTATTCAACAGCTGTTTTGCAATCATAAATTTAAAATGAGCATGCTGTATACTGCGTTAGTTTGTGTTCGTACGGTGTCTGATTGTTGGTTAAAGCTTTTCAACACTGAAGCATCCTGCTGGTTGAAAGATCCCCTGAAGTTACTGAAAGAAAAGGGCCTCGAGCGTCATCAGGCCTTCTGATTACAATCAGTGGCATCCAGACGACAGCATTTGGAAAGAATTAGATGCAAAACACCTGTCATTTTACCTCAGGAATTCAGACAGAAAAAAAACCCTACAAAAATAAAACTTTGAAAGAGTTTGAATCATAGAAATGTTCTTATTTTCCACATCTCGACTTTCCAACCTCTCCACATTCAGAGCGATGGACACAGGTGCTGGACGCCGTAGTTTCAACAGCGAGGCCACACACACCTCATAAAGTTCTAACCACACACGGCCCAGTGACCCACATTTCTTGCCAAAGCCCGGGTGTGACTCATCAGAGGAGTTCAGTTGCTTGTCCAGGCCGTGCCGCAGCAGCAGCAGGGCGGCCCACATCCAGCCTGAGCCTCGGGCAGACCGTCCTGATCTCAGCTTTCCTGTGAATATTTCAAGTCCTAGAAACTGTCAGTTATCAAAGTTGTGTGAGTGACCACATCCATGCAGCCCGGGGACATGTGTGGAGCACCCACAAGTGCCTCACTCAAAGACACACACACACACACACACACACACACACACACACACACACACACACATCCTGACTAATCTTTGCGTAACAGAACAGGGAGCGAGAATCAAAGAGCCTTCCTCACAGGCTTCACACTGTCTGCATTTAAGAATTCTAATGACTTCCCATGTTTTTACTTTTCCATTGTCTTTTTTTTACTTATCTCCTCTCTCTCTTCTTCTGGCCTCGTATATCTCCGCTCACCGCTGGGTGTCTTTGTCAGAGCTAAAGGTCCTCTTCGCTTCCAATTTATCTGCCCCACCGTCTCCTCTACTCCACCCCCACATCTCCACCTTCATCTCTCTTGCCCCTTCTTCCCTCTTAGATTGACTCTTTCCAATTATATGAGCAGTTTCTTAAATCACACTGTAACAAATTACCTGACAAATTAAAAACACCAGAGATACTTCTGGGCTTTAGTATGGGCAATTCTTACCCTTAATGAAATTTGGTAAGTCATACATCAGGAGTCTGTTGTCAGCCATTGATATCTCTTCAAATCTTTCTTCCTCCTCCTGCTGTTTTAATATGTTTTATATACATAATTATTTCCACAAGAGTTACACATCTTTGAGACCAGTGCTGCTGTTTCTTCTGCTCTAGTGCTGTTTCTTCCTCCTTTCTTATATTAATTCAGGATGTGCATGTTTTAAACATGGATGGATTCAAGGGAAATACGTGCGCATGCCTATTTGTCACAAATGTCAGGCAGTCTGTAGATCACATCACTAACATGTTAAGATAATTTCACTGATTAAAGACTTATATAATCAGAGCTGGGTATAGTTCAGCTTATCAGTGTAAGTCTATCTGAATATCCTTCAGCGCTGCTCCAGGGCACATCTCAGAGGTTTCTCTTTGAGCTCGATTGAATGTTTAGAACATGTGAAAATTTCACAAATCATGTTTTTCTTCTGTTCCGGGATTAATCACAGAATAAATTTACTTGTGAAAGGATTTTCCAGTCTCCGAGAGGTGAGATTAAATGATTCAGGGTACACACGGATCTATGTACCTGCGAACATCCACCTTTCTAGCTGTAACGGCATGCTCATTTTTCACATTGTGTATTCATTTTAACATCCCAGTATAAATTGAGTTATAGAGATAACAGTTCCTATTGCACACGCTGTATGTGTGTGTGTGTGCCTGTGTGCTGCAAGTCGGTGCGTAGACTTCACTGTGCATGTGGATTCGAGTTTCTTTTCGCTTTCTAAGGCACGTTGTGCAAAGTAATGGGACAACAGGACCAATGACAAAGGCCAACTCTAACTTCAGTATCAATACCTGGCATGCACACGTAAATAAATATTGATTGTACTTAATGATGGGTATGACACGTTAGAGTAATTTACAGCTACACAGTTACCTTCAGTCAGCACACAGACTGAAGGCATCAACTGCTTGTACTACATCATGATAACAGGGAGCAGTATTGAGTTGTTATGACTTTTTATGTCATGTTTTCCACTGCTTTTTCCATGTATTGCACTAATGGCCTATTGAACCTGCCAATTTGCGTTCAGCTGAGTGTGCGTAACCCCCTCATTGTTGTGAAAGGTCTTATCATTATGAACCATTTCCACGGCTCTCGGGCGTTACACAGTCTGAATAGCACGTTCCATCCAGAGCAGGGATTCCTGGTGCTGGATGGGCCCGAGTCAAGACAGAGAAAGCAGATGCTGGTGTTGGAGCAGTGCCAAGATGTGCAGGAGACCTGGTTTGAGAGGCTGGAAGGTGCGCGTGAACAGAGAGAGAGTGAAAAGTTTGCTTTTTAGACGTGAGTTTCAAATGGGAGAAGAGCTATAAAAAGCATACGTCCAGAACTGAGCCTCCAAGTCAAGGCCTGTCAGACAAGTATATGCAGCCCTGCACATTTTTGGAGACATGTTCATGCTATACCTGCTCCTCTTCTAAAACCCATGTTACTGTGCTATGGTACTTTACAGTAATAGTCTAAAGTTTGCTACTGTACTGTGTGTAGGAAAGACACAAACTAGTACATCATAGCTTTGTTCTATTTTCCTTAATTGAAATTAAAACAAAAACAAAATTTAAAGAAATATACGAATATATTCCAAATATTCCTTTAATTCTAAACCACTGTGCATGCCCTTTGCGAAAAGCTGGATTTTCCAGTTTGTATTTTTCCGTTTTATTTGGTAAAACAAAACAGAACAGTAAAATACAAAAACACATACAGTTTTAAAGACTTGAGTCCATGAAGATTCAAAAATGTCCACTAACCTTTCCTCTGCAGAATTTGATCAGGTCCACATGGAAACAAAAATGAACACAGAGCTGAAATTGAATCAGCTCCCTGACCTCTGTAAGCTCTCCATGAACGCTCCCAGTAGGTTTTCAGGCACGTAAATCTCGAGGAAATCGTCGTCCTGCCGAGCCGGATGCTGGATGTCCAGACGTCTCACCTTAGTCAGAGCACGACAGCTGTGACAACTTCTCAAGGCAGCTCTCTGTTTCCAGGTCAAGCTAAAACACATCTAATGTGATCCTCAACAGCTCTGGATGTGTTACCAGCACACTGGGCTGCTGGTCAAGGCTACAGTTATATTCTTTTATGATGGACAGTAACACAGAATCAAATCTAGATGTTTATGTTCATCATATTTGGCGGCTTAACCCTTCTACCCAGACCCAACTCTCATGTGTTGTCCTGCTAGGTTCAAGGCCCGTTCACTGTAATGACTTAACCTTTAATTAACTACGTTGCATGGCTAGTTTAAGGACTTTGACGCCTCTGGTCATGGTCACTGACGGATAGAAACATCTAGGCATTAACAATAGTGGTATCCTATTGATAATAAAAAGGACATTTCAGGAAAACATATCGGAAACAGCACATACAGTGTGTGTGTGTGTGTGTGTGTGTGTCCACCTGCGAGTGTGTGTTTGGAGCAGTCAGTGAGTAAGCCTGCTCCTTGAGCCTTCAATAGGATTCTATAAAAGTCAAAACCCAAATCAGACCCACAGGAGTCTTCTTACCCTGAAAAAATTCCCAGCCAGGAGAAAGCAGTAAAATGTTATGTGTTCTCTGGGAGTACTTTGAACGGAAGAACCTCAACACGACATGATGCTCAAGCTCCACTCAGGCCGTCAGCATGTAATATGTCCGCAGGGAAGCAAAAGCCGGTAACATTTGTCACTTCCTGTCTTATCAGAGACATATACGAACTAAAGCTGACTGTGGAATTTGGCCTGTGTTTCACATTTTAACTGGGGTCAGAATGTAAGTGTGTGTTTTTTCTCCAAAGCCATGTATTGTATGTATATATGTGTTTTATTCACCGATTGTTGTACTCACACATAGCAGAGTCAGTTATTAAGAGCTGGAATTATGCTTTTTAGATCATTCAAATTCATTTAAAGAAACTTTATTAATTTAAATTAATTTCAAGGAAATGTTCTCACAAGTGTAGGTTATTTTAATTATGTACCCTTATGGGCATACACTCATGCAGGGGAGAAGCAAAAACATAGAGGAACAAATGAAAGAAAACACAAAACAATTAAAATGCTAATTGTTAATTTTGTATGGTACCAACATGTGGAGAGTGTGGAGGCTTTTGTTGAGCACTTTCTCCAACATGGACTAATATTGCATCTGTTCAGTGAGATGAAGGGAAGAAGAAAGTCAGCATAGAAATGTATATTCTTAAAATATTTTTTCAGTTTGCATCCTACCCTGCTGTGTAGATTTCGACTTAAGATGAACTGTCGCTCTGAGGGCAGGCCCATGGATCACCACGTTTAGGTTTGATTGACAGCTCATCAGAATAACAGGCTCTGATGTGAGCGACGTATAACCTCCTGCACTAAAACATTCCAAACACACAGTCCCACTAGTGCTGAGTAAACAGAAAGTGTAAATGCTGGTTATTTAACAGGCCTCCACCTCTCCATCCTCACACCCCCTTGTCTCCTCCCACCTCCTGCCCTTGTGCTCCTGCATCCCCGCCTCTTTACACATTAAGTATGCATTGATTCAGCCTTTCCCTGTGTTATAAATACAGCATCGATCCACCCTGCGATCAATACACTCATTCACATGCATAGAGCCACTTTGATAACTCTCCGACTCTGAGCCAGTTGCAACAGCATCCTTCTCACTCCCATTCTCTCTCTCCCTCTCTCTGTCTCAATAGCCCAACATATTCCTCTACATCATTCATTATTTGTATTCCTGCATCTGTGTAAAGACACCTGCAGTCAGCTGTACAGGTCCTTTAGATGACAGACAGCGTGCTCCAATCTATAATTTTTCTAAATAATTACAGTGCATGAGCATGAATGCATGTCCAATACAAATTTGCCTAGCTAGAGCCAAGTATAGACTAATCTCTGGCCGTTCCTTCACCAGTAACAAATGCACTAGTAATCAAAACAAGATGGAAAGAAACTCCACCGGTTTTAATCACACTACATGAGCTCTGCTTTAGATAGCATCCAGGTGGTTTATTGCCTCTATATGTGAATAAACTCGTGCAGAAACTTGCCCTATCGCTCCAGCTGCTCAACATGACTGAGGTAGCCTACTAAAAAGCAAAGATTTAGAAAACAGCTTTTTCACAGTTACTTTCATTTGCTATCTTTCTTTGGCATTCCTATATCCTCCTCCCACACTCTCTCCTCCAAAGGAAGAGAAGACTGGTGAAGGTTGTTGATGATCTTTACAGGGGTCTGTCCCTGTTGTGCACTTAAGTAGCTCCTCATTGCTTTTATGGCGACTCACTAAAACCTGTCTTGTAAAAAGCAGTCCAGGGAAGGTAGGGAAAGGTGGAACACATTCATAAAAGACAGAAAAATGGGGGGAAAAAATCAATGCCCATTTCTACACCACCTATGAATTTTATTGACGCTGCCCCTGCATCGCTTGGTTACAAATGTGACAGATTTAAGTTAGTGTGCACAGTTCATCTTGAATCATAGGAAAATCACAGAAAGTCTTATTATCTAGCAACACATCTGAGAATGTTTGGAAGATATCAACATATGTAAACCATATTTCCTTTTTATTTCTCAAACCTACTATATATTCTTAACAGTTCATCTTTGAAGCCATTGTCTATACATTTTTAAACTATCTTAAAAACAGCTAAGTTACTCTAAATACTCTATTTCCCTTTTCCACTCCCATTGTTTTTGACCATAGTGAATGCTGAGGGGAAAATTATCACATGTAAGTTGTATATTTGTAAGTTGTATATTTGTAGGGCTTCCTCCTAGCGCTAACATTTAAAATAAATGGAATGAGTCAACATGAAACAGGCCTGTCTGGAACATGCAGGGGCACATTCAAAATGACTCCACTTAATGTCAGAACCTCACTTTACATTAGTTGGGGTGTAGAACAAGCAGACAGATAATGTCATTTTGTCGCTGTGCTTTACAGCTACTCCATTTTGACGGGGAGAGGTTTGCCAGGCAGTGTCTCTCATCTTAAAGATCAGCCTTAATTGTGCCAGTGTGCAGGAAGACCCCGTTGTCCTCAGCGGGACTCTAATTGGCTTAAACTTAACTTAACCTTTCTGCAGCTTCATTGTACAAGCAGCAGTCAAAATGACATTATAAATGGATCTTTTGTAAAGCAACACAATATTAGAAATTGTCACACACCTATGTTGATTCCTGCAACCCAGTGAGTAGATGCGTTGCATGAGTGCATGTTATACAGTTCTATGGGGAAGCGATATCAAGGGATGGGGCAGACCTTCCTGCTCAGAAATACATTCTAATTTCATTTACACCTCTCTGTCAAGACATTTCATATGTTCACCAAAAAGAAAAAAAAGAAATCTACAGTAATCATTACTCTCCATCAGCATGCTCAAATTTCTGAGCTTTTTATTTCTCAGGTTAAAGGGTTGCGCTTCTTTTATTCTTCAAAGACATGCAAATGTTCTCTCTCTGTCTGTCTTTTACCTTCATTCCAATAAACTAGGCTTATTAAATGCATTAGAGAGAATCAAAGTTGAGGTGTGCTTTGAGTGCATTCAAAGAAGGTGGTGATTGGAGCTTGAAAAGGGAAAAGATGGGAACCCTTCTTAGTGTCCCCGCGCCCATTACTGTATGCTACTTCATTTAGCACCAATTAGATTTTCAGTTCCTTTTCTGCTGCTAATACCCAGGCTTGCAGGGCCCATGCTAAATTAAGCACTAGATCTTCATTGCGGGCTGTAAACCAATTGATTTCACCCCTTAATCAATTTATTTCATTAGTTATACATTCCTCTTTTTCGCTCTTGCCTTCCTCTCCGCTGTCTCGTCTCAGGAGTTGGCATAAGGAGAGTGACCTATCCTGGAGTGTGACACAGAGGAGAGTGATTTGAATGATAACCAAATAGCTAGCGCGGCATCGGTGGTGTTTAAAGATCATATGTAAATCAAATGTCGGGGGGGAGAAATTGCTTGGTGGGGTTCTGTCAGAAAACAATTTAGTGATCGTTAAAAGGGATGCCTCGCCGTCATGCAAACCTCCGCAAATTAAATCAATGCAGCCACCGGTCTCTGCCCCCTTTCACTTCTATCAAGCTCCCCTCCTTCTCCTTCTTCCACTCTCATCTTTCTTCTCTCTCACACACGGACGCACAGGCATGCACACACACATTTTTGTATGGCAGTCAGTGTGAGGACACTCGTTGATATAATGTATTCCCTAGACCCCTACTGTTGTGTAGGCCATGCTAGTCTACTCTGTTTCAATTTTTTATCTATCACGTGTACTGCCTTACCCTATTCAAAACCTAATCCTAATCCCCACCCCAAAACCTAGTCTTAACCCCAAAATTGCTGTTTAAACACCCTCCGTCTTGAGAAGAGCCTCACTTTGTAAAAATGTCCTCAGTCCAATAGTTAAAAATCCATGCCGGTCCTCACAATGATAGCCATACAAACACACACACACACACACACACACACACACACACACAGAAGAAGACATACAGTGTTAGTGTAAGAAATATAAACCTTGAAAATCGCCTGGATAAGGACGATAAGGATGTTTTTATTTCTCTGGAATTAGGAAGGGAAAAAAGTGGAAGTGCTGTGCTGCAGTGTAAATAACACAAAGGGACACAGCATGGCACACGCATGATGACAGGCGTGATAATGCAACATGAGATGCAGGGAGATTGAAACAGACCCCACCCAGGATGATCTCACCATTTATCCTAATGAGATGAGTTACTATAGCAGCGCAAGACAGAAGACATCAGTACAGCAGTAGTTATGGAGAAAAATACTCTAAAATGTTAACCCCCCAAGAGAGCCAGTCATGCTTGACTCCTATCCCTAAAGCTGGTGTGTGTCAATCACAGTCCCCGGGGAGAGGCTGCATGTTTCAGAAGACTAAGGAAATAAAAACATGCTGTGGAAAATCTACATTTGGTAGATGGAGGTGACATCACTCAGTGCTACATGTTTGCAGAGCTGTGTGTCGATACAGGCTACAGATGCGGTTTGCACTTAAAAAGCAGAATGTATTTTTCTTTTTCTCAGCCTTCTCAAGCAGGGATGTGTAAGCAAAGATGTGGGTGGGCTGGCATGCACGCATGCCCACATGTACATTTGGTGTGTTGTCTGCAGGATGTGTCATCGTACACAGTGTCACTATGAACACATACTGTGAGAAAGAAAAAAAAAAATGAACTCATGTGCTGTGTTAGAGGCTTGTAACTGCACCTTTGTTCAGGATAACACGACGGCGCTTACGCATGCATCTCATAAACACACAAACACACACACGCACGCACGCATACTCACATAGCCATGTAGAGAGTTTGCAGTACACAGTCATTGTGTCTGCTTGTCAAATGGCACCTGATATCCGCCAGCGTCTGGGAATCAAATTAAGTGAGCGACTGCTGCCGAGGCCTCCTTCTCTTTTTTCTCATCCGCCATCTCTGGGCATAATTAATTTTATCATCAGCATCATTATTATTGTTAAATTGTTTTTCATATTTCTTCTTTTTTTTTTTTTCTCTCCCCCCTTCGCTTGCCTGGAATACCAAGTGTATGCTAATGTGTTTTGGAGATTTCCAAGCGCACACAGAGATGGAGCGAGGTAGAGAGGAATGAGAATGAGAGAGGGTCTGAGAGGAGGAGAGCGGTGGGAGATGGAGGTGAGACAGCGCGAAAGGGGAGGGGAGGTGGGCGCCAAAGAGAAGTAGGAGAGCAATGAGGTTGGGAGGCAGGTGGAGGGGAGGAAGGGTGTCGGTAGTGGAGGGAGGGGGGGCTCAGGTGGGCAGGGGGCTGCTGTTGTGAGGGGCACATTACGTATTCCACCGGCGTATTTGGAACCCAATTAATCAAGCAGAGGAGAGGAAAGATGCAGAAAGGATGAGATCGCCCTTCACGTTGATGAGGCCTGGCCGGGGCAAACGCTCAACCACCTGAGCTCCTAACAGCCATGCCGACACACAGGAATTATGGCAATACCTTCACTCCTCTCTCTCTCTCTCTCTCTCTCTCTCTCTCTCTCTAACTCACACTGCCTAGCTCTCTCTTCATTCCTCTTTTTCCTCATTGCTCCCTTTGTGCTAATGTTACATGGTCTTAACTTCTCTACCTCTTCTACAAGATTCATGCACACATTTTCACCCTAGCAGAAATCCAGGAGTGATTTTCTTTTCCGTGATCTGTTAAACACACTGCTCGAAGTTTTCACATAAACTGAGAGTTTTTGCCAGATGCGAGAACAATTTGAGCCACACAGGTATTAAAGAAACAAAGGGCTTTAGGCGACCATGATTTTTTAATCAAACATATCTCACAAGAAAGGATTAAAACCAAAAGAAGAGTTCTAATCAGTGCTGCAACTGACGCGTGCAACAGTGTAGTTTCCTTCTCCCCTCTACAGGTTTGGGGTCAAGCTTGTGGCGGCCAGCCACCACCAGCGATCGTTGTGAAATTGACCCTCTCATAGAGGAAGAGAGACCGAGAGAAAAACTCCAGTCCCCCGTTGACTTAATTTGATTCCCCTCCCTAGAATGCAAGCCAATAGATCCCGTATCTACATAGTGCTCTGTGCAGGGTCTATAAATATTGACCCTTCATTTCCTGTGTGTGGCGTTAATGAAGCATTTAGTATACCCACAGCATTATGTAGGACCTATGTAAAGCCACCTCTCTCTTTGTCAATGCCACCTTATCCTACACACACATACACACACAAACACACACACACACACAAACGCACACACAGAAGCCCTGAAGTTTGTTTTAGCCAGAGATGGCAGCGTCACTGCCAAGGAGCCCCGGCCAGCCTTTATTTTATCACACACTGAGTGTGAAGGACAGTTTCCCAAAGTGTCCTCTTGGACTTTTCTCTCTATCACATCACTTCCCACATCTTTCTCCTGCAAACCCACCGTCTGTCACCCCCACTTCTCACCTGTCACCACCTCACAACCAAACACCCTCCATCCTTTTCTCTTTTTTAGGGGGGAAAAATGAAATAATTTTGTTGTGGGGTCCCCGGGCGGTTTTGTAATTTCATGCCTGTGTATGATAATTTTATGCTGTCCTGCGTCGCGTAACTCAGGGCTGCCAAATGCTGACAGGTGATAAATACGATCTTTTCCGCCCCGTGTGCAACAGACCTGAAAAAAAAAAAAAAAAAGACAGACAGGAGGGGGGTCTGGGGTGTGGGAGCTGAGGGTTTGTGGGGGGTGATAGAAGGGGGGTTCCTATTGCAGAAGGCTGAGGCCTTGGTGGAAGCAGTGTGCACAACAGTGTCGGCAGTGTTGGAGCAATTTCACGGCTTGCCCACCTCACCTTCCCTCACCCACACACGTCCATTCACTTACAGCCTGCCTCCCCGCATCTCCCTTATCTCTCTTTCCCTCTCTCTCTCTCTTACTTTAGCTCCCATCGTTTTCGATCTCTCCCCTCCCTCTGTCCTCCTCTGCCCAGGAGACAGAGAGGACAAGAACCTTCGGGTAGCCTTGAACAGCAGGGATAGTGATCAGTGCGTTTTGCGCTTCTCCCAAGAACCACAGGAAATAAACAGGAGGAGAGTTTGAAGAGGGGCAGTCAAGGAGACATTCATGTGGTAAGGGGGCAGAAGAACAGAGGAGCCGAGAGAGGAAGAAGGGAGAGGACAAGGAAGTGAGCCAAGCGTGGAGGACTGATGGGTTTCTGAGTGACGTAATTATTCGCCTCCTTGAATTGTGCAGTTAGAATGATGATATCCATGAGGAAGAAAAAGTCCAGTCTGTGCACACATAATGTGTGACCTTCACATTATGCCTGCATGTCATGTGCATTGTTCTTTATAGGTTACGGCAAACACATCCTAAAGATGTCATACGCAGCTTGGCTAGCTTTCTCTACAGCAAATACACTGATTTGAAATTCACCCTTTAGATGCAGATATTCATTCTGCCTACGTGTCTTCTCAGGTACATGTACCAAAACCTTGTGGCGTTTAAACCTGACGGTTTTAGAAAAAGTGAATATTGCTCCTCACAGCATACAGTATCTGTAGAGAATTCCACTCAATCAATCTGGAGATGTGGGCCAGAGGAGGGGCGTCTGCACCACAGAGAGGTTCCAAGTCATTAAGCAGCAAGAAATTAATTGACTTCACGGTGCTTATATGGCTGCGCGTGGGCTTAACCCAGGCAGAGCAGCCTCTATTAGTAATGTACTTCATGTTCTTAGGGCTGCAAAACTGGAGGGACACAACAAAGTTCTAGTCAGCAAAAAATGTAACCTGGTGTCTCATATGCTGTAGTGTGATTCATATATATCACGTGCCTTAATGATACAGTGTAAAAGAAGGTTAATAATGTACATGCATGCACGTGATCTGCAGATAGGTGTGTCAGTGGATCCCAGTGTAGACTACAATCAAACAGCTTTTTAGTTCTTGAGAACACTCAAGATAAAAATCTTGATCAGTGTAAGAAACACAGTTTTTTCTTCTTCCTGTCAAGGTGCGCAGGAGTTGGTCAGAGGCTTGTGGCAGCCCACACAAACACACACACACACACACACTCAGATGTGGACCGTCCTCGAGGCTCTCTATGACCTCTATGTTCGATCAGTCTTTCAAAATCCAATCAGGCTGAAGCATCCAGAGGGAGAACAGAACAGAGGAGGTGGAAGTGAAGTTAGGAGCACGGACTCGCAGAGCACCAGGAGCTGAACACACAGTGCATATGTCCACACATGCCACTGGAGATGTGCTCAGACATGGCATGCACCACCAGGAACGAGACAGCTACAGAAGAGCTAATGAAATTAGTTGGCTTTATGTCAGAAAGACTGATAATATATGAATGAAAAGAAGGATAAAAAGCGGTTGGATGGATTGAAAGGCAGACAAGAAGCTAAAGAGACAGATACACTTCAAAGTTGTCGGGGGGGTTTTTCGCCACTGTTGCAAAAAAAAAAGGTGGAACTCCCCATGTTAGATCAACATTACAGCCACATCCTGCATTAAAAATGTCCTTTTTTTGTCAGAAATTCAGTAAAGTCTCTAAAATATCTCGACTTTTCCTCTCAGGAGTTTACAGTGTCGATATGTTTAGTTTTTTCCCAAGATCTATTCAGATATTCTTTTTAATGAGACACGGAAGAGGTCGCACAGTGGCTCATCCTTTTTTGTGACAAAATGTTTGTGTTGTTGGCCACTCGAGCTTCCTCTGAGACCCCGAGCACCTGCTCCTGCAGGGGACAGACTGCCACCTATTGGTGCCCAGTTGGCTGCAAAAAACCACAGTGTTTGCTCTGTTGTAATATGAAAAACAAGTTAGTGGAGTGATTGAAAATCTTTAGTAGACATATTTTGTCTAAGATTATAAATCCTAATATACTTACAGTGTGCAGGTTCACTGCATAACTTATATTAGATGATACTACTAAGTTAGTTCTTCTATCTTAGTTTAAAACCCGCAGGTGTATGAAATAATCACACAGCAAAAGTCTTACTCCTAACTGCTACAAAAAAATCTATATAGCCTGCAGTGAGTGACAAAAAACATCACTGAATGGAGAAATGAAATGCATTTTGAATGAGAGGTATATCCCTTTACCTTGTGACTTTGACCTATACAGAATGTGGTTACAAAAGACCCGACATGCTCAAAAAAATCTATGTCAAGGAAAAATCCCAGTGAGCTTAATAAAACAGTATTATTAAAATTCAAGCAAGGAAGGTAGTTATTCCACACACAATGACTGTCTGCCGAACATACAGCAGTATGAAGGCCCCAGGTCTCGTTGTCCCAGGCCTCTGTGCTGGTAAAGAGCAAGGTCTTTTTACATTTTCACCAGGTCTGAGAAAACAAGCTGCTCACACACTCACACAGCAGAGGAGAGTTTTGGACTTTCTTCACCTCTGACTCTCCACAAACTGCACGGCACATATTGTCTTTCTTTCTTTCTTTCTTTCTCTCTTTCTTTCTTTCTTTCTTTCTTTCTTTCTTTCTTTCTTTCTTTCTCCCTACCTTCTTCCTGGCACTCGTTCTTGTCTCCTTGATGTACTTCTGTCTCAGAGGCAGGTTTCACCTTCATAATACAACAGGAAGACAAACAGGTCTGAATGTCAAGGTGCGCAGCGGGCCCTTGCTATGAAAACTTTTTTCCTTTGTCAGACTTTCGTTTCAATAACCGTTAGAGAGGTTCTGACTCCACGTTTGGCTGTCAGTTGTGTAGAGCGTAGACAGTCTGAAAGGTGCTGAACTGGGAGATATCTAGATTTCTGATAGGTCTGTGCGTGTGTGTGTGTGTGTGCACGTTCTGTATGTGTGGAAAGTATATGTGCCCGTGCTGTGCATGTGTGTGCTCTTTCAGTTAGAGCACAAGGGAACTCCTAAATGGATCAGGTCACTGCTGATCACATGGCAGAGATAATGGTCCAAACAACCTTGACGAGAGTGGAAGAGGTCTCTCTATTTAATTAGAAACTTTAATATTTCATTCTCTGCTATGCCTCATTAGAGCCTTTCCATCACACCCTCCCAGGCCCATACGCACTACCACATGGTCTTTCTGTCTCCGAGGATTCTCATTGACCAGATTTTCAGTTTCAGTGCTAAGAATCAAGCTAAAAAGCGGAGATGGAAATGCAGAGTTTTTCGTTTCTGTTCACAGTTTGTCAGTTGCTGAGTGTTTTTGTTTTTCCCTCAGTGTTATACCAAATTGATTTGTTGACGTGTTGACTGGGTTACATCAACTGTGAGTTGTGCTTTCATTAGGATTTTGAAAAAGGAGAAAGAAAATTGTTTTATGCAATTTTCTGACTCTACAACACTACAGCTTGCAAGGTGAGGGTCAGTGGACTGCTCTTCAGTTGTCTTTCTAGATTGTCCACTTGTATTGTAGAAGGCAGAGGTAAATAACGTATTAGTGAGAGAATATACAGAAAGGCTGGCATGTATATTGCTCTTATACCTCTTTTGAGAAATTTGAGGATTAATTAATTAAATGTAAAGAACTTCACAGTTTCCATATTTAAACTTATCCTGAAACTATATGAAGACACTTTAAAAATGAGACAAAAGACGAAAAAAGACAGATAGGAGCTGTTTTTGGTGAGTGCTCTCCTAATTACTCCTTCTCCTACTTAGACATCCAATAACTCTACAGTTAGTGTGTTGGCCCTTTGAGTCGATCAAATGTTGAAAGGTGAAAATCAGTTTTGCTCTCATTATTGTCACATCATTTTCCACATTTGATCATTTGATGTGCAGATCTGGTAGGTAAAGACTTCTACCAACAAAGTCTTTGTTCACATTACAGACGTTAGTTTTTCAGTCCAATGTTATGTTTTTATGTTGATGGTTCATGTCAATGTAAGTGTAATTTAATTTAAACAGGTGCTCAGATGTCCCTTCCAGTTTGACTTGAACAGAAGCTTGAAGAGGCTGAAAGTGCTCATCTTTCCATTCACCCCTGCCTCTGTTGTTGTTCTCCTCTATGCTTTATTTTTTTTTTTACCAGAGATCAGATAGGAATCAGATCTTGGATAATTCAGATCAAATAATTAAGCAGAGCCAACTAAATTCCACTTTAAAAAACAATCTCCTTTTCACTAACTGGGTCCCAATAATAATGTAATAATCTGTAAGATACACAACCATCTAGTGCCGGTCGGTCACGTTCGTCTCCGCACACAGATGCCATTCAGGTATTCATCTCAGCTCACAGTTTCATAACCACCTCCGCCACGGGACCAATAAGACCTCATCTATTCTCTCTCCTTTTCATCTTTTGTCTGGCATCACAGGGTACTCGAGCCTAGTTAGAGGAGGGAAGGATTTGCCCAATCACTCTCTGTTGTCCCAGAGGCCCCCTGGCCCTGGTAATGGGTAGTAGGAATGTGATGACAGGACATTTTAAGAGCGATTCTGTTCAAGGGCACGTCACTCTGTCACTGACAACACTTTAATCCTGATCAAGGTGTCTTGCTGGACTCTGCTTCCTCCCACTGCTTTCCTACTGTGTACACTGCATGTACTGTATGTGAATGAATTAGCATTAAATATTAACTTACAATGAACTGAAGCTGACGAAACTATCATTTTTTGGAAAACAGAATTGTGTTATAATGACAAAAACACCCATCCTGGTAAATAATAAGTACAGGGATTTATGCAAATTGCTATTTTATTGTCTTTCTGTATAAGTGTGATTTTCTGTATGTGTGCATGTGAAATGTGAAAAATTGGCGACTGTGCTGATGTGCGTGCTTCTGTGCATGTGTGTGGTGCGTTATATGTTTGTGTGTAAGCATGCATAGAGAAGGGCATAAAATATGCAGGATAATTACCAGGAAGAGGTTGGGACGCAGATGAAAGGCCTCATATTGATTCTTGAAAGGACCTGACAGCCCGCCTGAATGTTTTATTTCCTCCGCATTGTTTGTTTTGCATATAAAGGATTCCATTTTCTTGTGAATTTTGATTGCAGTAAAGGCGGCAGACCCTCTGCTTGCTGTAGGGAAGAAAAGAGCCATGTTAACTCTTCAGAGACAGAAAAGGGATGTGGGATGCACGTGACCCCTACAGCTGGACCTCTGCTGTGCCTCAAACCACCAACACCCAGATCAAGATGACAGACATGCAGAGATGTGCAGAAACGACTGATTCCTACGTTCACAGCTAAGAAACTACTGCGATTCCTGCCTCTACACATGATGATAATGCACAGAATCGTGCGACGCACACATTTGCACACATTTAGGTAAGGAAAAGTCAAGCGTGAAAACATGGATCCGGATCTGGTGAGCCCACCATGAGTGCAGGAATGCATTGCCGTGTAGCGTCCCACCCCAGTGTAAACAGCCAGTGCACGTGTGTGCATGCCTGCCTCCTCTAAAGCTGCTTTCCATTTCCCTCTGGTGCCCATTTCTCCTCATTCAGACCTTTGTTCCGCCAGCTACCACAGATGCAATCCCACCACAGGACTTGATACACAAACACAGAATGTGGATTCCCTGCCTGCAACCCATTCCACTTACAATCCAGCTGTCCTCACCACAATGTTCAAAAGCTTTAGAGCTTTACACTCATGTCAGAAATTATATTAGAAAATCTGTTATACACTGTCCCATGTGAAGAAATTGTTCATGATTACTGTTATATAATGATTTGATTCTAAACAGTAAATTAAAGCTAATACACAAGAACACCATGGAGTAGCTGAATGGTTACAACATATGCCACATAATTGCAATGTGCACGGTTCAATTGCAGCTGGTGGACTTGTTGCATGTCTTACCCTCTCGCTACTCACGTTTCCTTTCTGCAACCACTTTTAATAAAGGCAAGTATGAAACAAATAGCATTAAAGATTAAATTAAACTAAAACTAAATTCACAGCAAGAGAAATGAAGTAAAAGGTTCAGTTTACCGTGTGACTCTCTATACACAGACTGTTTTAGTTTGTCTGGGTTTGAGATCTCCTGATTACACCTGATTACAATGGAACTGAAGGGAAATTAATTTGAAAAATCATATTTTAATTTTACAGAAACAATGACTTAATTAATCCAGAATATTCTAATACGTCATTAACACGTTTTAATAATTACTGTAAATATTTAATTAAAAAGTTTGACATCTATGTTTAAACAGTTACCCATTAAATTGTCATGAATATCTGGATGTTTAAAGAGATGTTAGCCTGAGGATAGCTCAGCCGAAGTATAGGAAGAGCAAACTGTAGCAAGATTTTCTTTCATTTGATTGTCTGCCACTGTAAAGCACTGTTTGATTACAGATAATCATATTTTATTTAAGGGCAAAAAACATCACAAAAATGCAATAAATTACTTATTTTGTTTATATCCAATCTCCCATAAATGTTTAACATTTACAGATCGAATTTAAAGAACTTTGTGTGGTAACATATATACAGTGCTGTATTGATCTTCTCATTTTGCTTGTACAGCAGGGGCAAAGGTCAGGGTCAGTCACTGCATATTGCCTCTGAAGTCCACTGAGTATGTTTCTCATGAGGTTTCAGATGAGAGATCACCAGTGCTGGAGTTTATACATGGTTCTGTTAATACACCACGCTGCCGCCCCATCACCTATTTCTCAGTAGATGCATGTGAAGTACTTACTGTTTTCAGTGCAACAGACCTTCAATCCCACAGTAGCTGTTACTAAATCAG
Organism: Anabas testudineus; assembly: GCF_900324465.2. Lineage (NCBI taxonomy): Eukaryota > Metazoa > Chordata > Actinopteri > Anabantiformes > Anabantidae > Anabas > Anabas testudineus. The sequence goes on from NC_046618.1 coordinate 8,261,958, forward strand.
ACTTGTAGCTCTAGAAAATCTCATGAATTTTCCACCAACATCTTGTGGTGATACTGGATGCTGCGTTTTATATTCATATTTAAATCTATTCAGCAGGTTTGAAGCTGTAAAATCAGTTTTTATTATAGTCAATACCAAAGATATTAAGGACTTAAATTAAGCAACAAATACTTTCAACATCTGACATAAAAAAAAACTACTGAGCTGAGGGACAATGCTGCACCTCTTCATTTCAAAAAAGTGAAATACAGGAACATGCCGTGTGACATATCCTCTACTTTTATTGAGCCTTATCCCTGCCTGGAGGATACATGTATAATGTTGATACACGTTTTGTGTGTGTGTGCTTACATGTCCTTTTTCATGTTACCACTTCACAGCTCCTGATTTCGCTGCCACCTCTCCTATAGTTAAATTCCTAACACACACTTAACCAGCAATTCCACCATCTAAAATGTCACTCCTTATTCCATTGTCACCCCCATTTCAAACCATCACCCCCATCAATGCCATTTTGCTCCTGGGCTGAAAAGCAATTGAAACAATTTTCTTGCAGAGAATTATTGTCCTTAATTGCAATGAAGGGCACGTTTTCCCGTCATTCCTTGGGAGTGTTTTTCTCTCTCTGGGTGGAAATGTAGGCATTGCCACTGAGCGTGGGCTCTCTGAAAGAGGTCATAATTACATCCTTCAGTATGCTCGCCGTCGGCAAGGATTTTACGCCTCATAATTATTAAATGGCAGATTCTCTCTGTATGTGTGAGTGTACGCCTGCCTGCGCATTTATGTGTGTGCACATGTGTTAAAATGCAGGGTGAAAAGAGTTTAAATTTGTGCTCCGATGAAAGATTGAGAAGAGACTGTTTGTGCAGTCTGCACACACACACTCCCCAAAAGTTCTCCCTGGTGAGAGAAGTCTGAAGAAACTCTGTGGCACTGTTTAGCTGTTTCTATCTCACTAATGTATCACTAGTCACTCTGTCACTGAAGTAAACAAAGCATGAATAGCATCAAACCCATTTATCTGTTTCAAGAAGCAAATTGATTTCAGGAATATAATGTCATTACTGAAGAGCAGAATAGAATCTCAAATAGATAAATTATATTGTAATTGTTATTGAGACATTAGTAATTGATATTGGAGATGGTAGGCAAAGTGTCATCCTAACAAGATAAGCTCCAGTCTGCTCAACTTTCCTGTTTCAGCATCATTTCCATATCATAATTACATTGTCTCATTCACAGCTGAGATAACATCCCACACTCTACATTCCTAATCTCCCTCCCATCTCGTTCCTCTATCCCTCAGCTCCCTCTCTGTCTTTATAGTCTTGGATTTTCTCATGAAAAGCGACTCTGCCAAGATAGCTCTCCTCGTTTTTTGTTGCTGTTAACATTGCTAAAGTCTTCTGAAACAGATTAAATGCTAATGCTGATCATGCCAGTTTCGGCTAAATGCATTTTTGGAACAAACTATTTGGAGTTGAACAGGTGATATTGTCTCAATGTTTGTAATATTATTTGTTTATAAAAGAAGAATGAATGAAAAGTCAGTATTATAAAATTATATAAATAAATAAATAATTCCTAAAATGTGTCAGATTCAATCTCTGCGTTCCACCCTCGCCTGCATCTCTCCTTTGATGAAGTCATGCTTGACACGACAGATGATTGGCATCATCGCAGGTCCACTCCTCGTTTCCCTCCATCCACTCCTCCAGGACTTTAGTTTGTAAAGAGATCAATGAGATGCAATGGAATATTTTACTTTATTAAAACAAGCAAACTGTGAACAGTTGGACTGCAAGATTAAACTCACACTCAACTCACACTGCAGCTAAGTTTTTTCTCCCACGAAATATACAATATATTTATTATTTATTTGTATACAACTCCCATACACACTGCTAATTAGAGTTCTTTGCATGTGCTCATGTGTTTTTTTATTGAGCTAAACTATTGGAAGAAATTAGAAGGAAAAATGCTGTTTGGGGTGAGTGGAGTTTATGTGTGAAGTCATAAAAAACACTTAACATTGCGGGTCACTGTATTTGTTTTTCCTGCACTGTAGATGACAGCTGGAAAAACTGAACTGGCATTTTTACAAAAAGGCCAAACATCCTCTTCCAAATGTAACAACGTATTTTGTTCAAACGGTTAAAAACATTTGCACGGAAAGTTCATTTTGATTATTGTGACCTTGTCTTAGTTTGTACTTTGCAGTTGCTCTCCATGTCAGAGAGTCAACTTAAAGGCTGGCTCTTCTCTCAACTGCACCTTTGGAGTAGTAGTAGATGGTTATAACCATGAAGTTTAGTTCCCTATATTCTCAGCGGCTTCCTGAAATCTTTTTCAATAATTTCTATGTACAAGTAAAACGTACGCAGTGTAAAGAGTGTAGAAGCCATATGTTTATCTCAATGGGTTTATTCTGAAATATAATTGTGCAAAGAGCAAAATCTGTGGTTTTGCAGTATGAGAATAATTGTAATTGATAAATTACTTGATACAACTCTTATTTACACACACACACACACTGTGGCAGAGAATTCAGTTCCACGTTAAAGTGCAAACTGCAAGTGTCATTCAAAGATTTGGGGCTTGTGAACAAATATTCCACCCATCAATGTATGAAAATGATGTATTACCCATTATAAACTTTAGTTCTATATATATATCATATGTGAACTAACACAACACAACTTGGCATGTCTCCAAGTTGCTTTGGAAGGTGAGGTGGAAGTGAGGAGCATTATACGTGATGGCTACTTGTATAGTACAAATAAAGTCCTTGAGATGCCCTAGTTTACATGAAAACTAGGAACAATTTCAGCGTAGGAGAGCCAGTTGGAAATAATAAAATAAGTGCGAGTCTTGTGTCTCTGGGGAAAACCAAACATCTCCTGCAACAAATCAAAACTTTCCCTCTCTTCTGCAAAGTGGGTGTCGAAAACGCCCTGTTTAGTCTTGTTCTATTTCTTCACAAACATGCATTTTTCTGGTGAAAAGGAGGAATCAAGACTTTTCAGTTGTCTCGCATGGAAACAGACACCTGAGTTGGAAAGTGGGAGAGAAGTTGAGCTGTTAGATCTCAGTAGCATACGCTCCCCTGGGGAAAGCCACAGCTCAGGGTACTCATCCTACGCTGCAGTGGAGCTAGCTTAAAATACTGTTGTCACATAGCGATCACAGGCTTCCACTGATGGTACACAAATAGTCCCCTTGCGAAGCTCTTAAAAGCCCATTAGACGTCAGCACGCACTGCGCTGAATGTGCCAGCGCTAAGTGCTCCTGATGCCAAAGGGAAAGCATGAAGACAGACCTGATGTTGAACAATTCCTGTTTTCACCTGTTTTTCCTCTTCCATCTCAATGTGTTTGTTGACTTTTCAGCTCATTTCATGCAGTAAATATCTAAGAGAGTGGCAGCAAATCTCAGATCAGGGTGTGACATTTCTTCATGTACATAGGATGACACAGATATTTAGCTGAATTCTCAGGAGACAGTTTCACAGTTTGTTGCCTGGTAGCATCTCCGAGCGAAACACTGCAGCGGCGTTGAATACGATCCTGTAGACGTAGGGGTCAAGCATGACCACTGACTTCAGAGAGGAGACTGCCAGCGAAGCTCTCCGCAAGAGAAAACAACCATAAACATGTTCCTCTGCTGAATTCTTTACATAGCATGTGAAAGCTAAATAGTGCCATCTGGTGACTTTAAAGAATGAGGTGGTCAACGCAGAACATAATTAAAGTGATCATGTTAAGTAATTGTGATAGTGATGAGCTGTATTTATTGGGAGACATCATACAAAGAATAGAGCTCGGTGCTAATTATTTGCCCAATTTACAAATCAGTCATTTTGGCAAATAAGAAATTCAATATTTCAATTTGAAACAGGTGCTGTGTCTAATTAACACACGTTTCAAACAGTCTCACTTTACGCAGCAGCGTGCGGCACCTCTCATCATCTCGGCGAGCTATTAACATTATAACGACTTTTTGAAATACAAATTCGCCAGTTCTAAAAATGAGCAGCAGTACAAATTGCCAGGGTTAGGTGGAAAAAAGAGGAAGCAATAAGAGGCAGAGGTGAAAATGTGAGAAACTGGAGAACGGAGGGGGGTGTGGGATAAATGGAGAGCAGAACTCTGTTTGAGTTTGGCAGCCTCCGGAGCTCAGTGATCACTCCTCCAAACGGTTGCTGTGGGGATTGTGGCTCCTGGAAGTGGAAAAACTAACAGGTTCTAAAGAGGCATGAGCCCAGAGGGAGGGAAACAGTGCTTACAGCAAAGGATCGGCCCAGCCAGCGCCTCTAATTGCACTTCATTATCTCATATTGATTTAATTAGCAGCTGCCTTGCCTTGTGTGCTCAGGGTTATGGTATGCCTTCAAAAAAAATAGAAAGAAAATAGAAAGAAAGACAAAATGCCAAAAGATGCATACACTCTGCTGCACAGACGACCACTCAATACTCAGTGAAGCACGTCACACGACAACGCCGCTCTATAATTACACTCATGCCATCCTGAACATACAGACACAAATAAACGTGTGTTTCGACCACAGGCCACAAAGACGGTCTTGAAGAACAGCAGGTCACAGAGTTGAAACCCATCCCGCACAGACCTGAAGCGAAGGTTCCTGTTTGCTCTTTCAGCGAGGTACTGTGCCATAAATATTATTTAAATAGAAACCATCTCAAAGGACTCTTCTTGTCTTTCACGCTGCTGAAGCTGCGCAGTCAACGTCATGAGGTCTTTAAATATAATTATGGGCTACTTTTTCTAAACATATGCTAAGTGTATAACTGTCAGATGAAGATGGCAGCGCATGAGCAAACATATGAAATGTGCATTAGCGCAAAATACTCTCTAACGTCAGAAGGTGAATACATTAAAATAATTGTCTCAATGGGTTCTGTTGTCCTGCCCTCCCATTACAGTGACCTCCCTTCTGACCACGCTGACTTGTGTGTTTACTTCAGAGCACGAAAAAAAAAAAAAAAAGGGCAGAGGCAAAAAAACAACAAAAAAAAAACAACAAGAGCACTATTAACACAGTGAATGGGTTGCACAGAGGCAAGAAGCCTGCAGAGAAAAACAACAGTTGTGTGCAATGGTGAGAGACAGAAATAGGAGGACAAGGTGCGAGTGTGTGAAGATGGGGTGAAATTGACAGCTGAGTGAGCACTTTTGAATTAATGGAGGACTCTTTTGAAGTTAAGTTAGCACGCTCCTAAGTGTTGTGAAAATTTTGGTGTCCATCAGATGGAGTTCCAAAGGTAGGAGATGACAGCACTTCGAGACAAATGCTGTGGAGACACTCAGGATGTCTATCTTTAATGATCCAGGCAGCTCTGCACACAGTCGTCTTTGTGATATAACTTGACTACATTTCCCCCCCCAACTCGTTCCCTCCCGTTCCTGCGATCTGTAGCATATTACGGACAAGAATTGAAGGGAGATATTTTAATCAAAAGGAGATGTCTTAGAGGGGAAGTAGAAGCATTTATTATATATCTACAGCTTGACAAATGTTGCTATTAATTTTAATACCTGCTAAATATCTTACAGATGCATTTTACTTATCAAACGCAGCAGCTAACAGAGGACCAATCGTACACGGGGACCCAGACTTACTTCATATTCCCAGACTTGCCTGATTGTCACAGCCTTTTGAACACCCCTCTCTCTGACTCTGTGACACAGTTTGTGTGAAGACTCAAATAAAGTGAGTGAGTCTGACTTAACCTTAGATGCTTTGCATCCAGCAGATGTGCATTTATGACAGTTCTGTCTTCTAGTGACTCCAAAACCAAAGCTGGTGGTCTGTAGTCTGTAGTCCAGCTTCTCTAACGTCCCTCACTGCGGTCTGTTTCAGAAATATATTTAATCCTTATTTAATTATTATTGATACACTTTCTGAAATTGTACGAGTATCTTGCTTAAATCAGGATGTTTAAGTTCAAGCGACTGGAGGCTGTGAGGTTCACAGGGAAACAAGGGAGGTGAGGGAAGGGAGAAGGCAAACACAAAACAACACTGGTTAGCAGGGAGTGCATCATGGAGTGGAAAGCCCCAGCAGCAATCTGCTAGCACTTAGAGTGAAAGCAGCCCGGGGTCAGTATCTAAAGCCAGAGAGACACAATTTTCAGCCACTTGAAATAGTTAAACAAATAACAGTTGTTTAGGATGGACTGGAGAAGGTACGAGTCCTCTCATCTCTGTGCATTCCTTCTCCCTGAGCCTTTACGTTATCCCCACTTTCTCCACTTTTCTCCACTTGGCACAACTTCTTCTGGAGTGTGTTCCTGTCTTCTTTCTCTCTCTGCTGTTGGCACGTCGAGGCAGGGATAGATGGATGGTCTTGGCAGGCACACATAGCCAGCCTGGTAATGTGAGAAAATCTGGTGCCAATACAGAGATGGTACAGATGGACATGACATGTTGCTGTTTTATGTTTTTGTCTAATATTTCTATATTCTTTCCACGTCTGTCTTCTCACATGTGTTTAAACACATACTCGGATGGTTCTTGCAGGGGTCTTTGCTCATAGGCTGAGAATTGGCCATTAGGGTATGTTCAAAGGACAAATCATCAACGGCTAATTAACAATTATTAACTGTTCTGCTGTGAAAGAAGACAAATTATCATAAATTACTGCCTAATTAAAACGTGATTGCTGGCTCAATAGTTATAAATCATTAATTTTTAACACCCTTATCACATGCGGACGGAACCAATTCAACAAAAGGTCTATTAGACAGGAATGAATTCACTGGTTTCTTTCAACACACACCCCACTTTCTGCTCCTCTCTCTTCCACTGCAGTCATTAGCCATAATTACTCTATGTAACACGCTGGCTTTATCCATAGATATTAAAGAACAATTAAACCACAGCCTAATTGCATTAAGTGAAGTCTTGCGTAGTGGCTGCCCAATCTTAAACTCGCCACATGCAATTAGTGCACAGATATGTGTGGGTATACTGAGGTAACCAACCATGCCCGTGGAGTAAAGACTCAAACACAGTGATGAATCCTTTTCTTGAGTAAATGTAACAAAACATTGTAAAAATAGTCAATATTAGAAGTCCCTGATTTACGTAAAACACATTTTCAATTAATGTAAGGAGGTATTCAAGTTACTTTTTCCATTATTTCAAAATGTAATTTGTCAAATCTGAAACAGACATTTATCATAAATATAGACATTTAAAATATTTCCATTCATTACAGTGATAGGAACAGTTATTTATTAATGCTAATGCAAACAGAAAACATGTCCTACTGCTCCTGGTTTGTACAGATAGCAAGCGTGGAGTCACGTTTCACATCAAATGCACAAAGGCACAATGTCATAAAAGCCATTGTATCTCTTACAGTGGTTAGGACTATTATTCATCATATATGCACAGTAGAACTGTTAGGTTTTATATGTTTTTGCTAAATATACAAAGTAGTAATGGAACAATATTGTTCTACAGAAAGGTGTCCCTGTAATTAATTGTTGTATGTTGCTTTACAGAGGTGCATGAATGTGTAAGCAGCATTTCACTGTAATGTTGTGAATATAGAGCTACTACTTTTCACACATAAGTGGTTTAGTCCAGTAACAACCTCAAAAGGTTTGAATAAATAACGTTTATTATGTAATTTGAAGCGATGCTACTAATGCTACAATGGTACAAAATGTGCTATACTCAGTAGGAAAATCATTTTAAAATGCACTCTGTCAAATTTATTCACAACCATCATCTCTTCTTCAAGTCCACCGTCCTTTCCATATAGGTGTTCTGTTTTTATTATTCGAGGCTCCTGTTTGTAGGATTTTCTTGTCTATTTTCCTTTGTCTTCAATCCCTCCTCCTCCCTCCTCCCTCTAACAAGCAAACTCTGGGCCCAGAGAGGTGAGCAGAGGTGAGGTTGTGGGGGGAGAGATGCTTCCGACTGACATCTAGGTAAATGGGTAAATGTGCACTCTCATCCATATTCCAGCAACCCGGGCAGAGGCATTTGGCCAGAGCGTGGCTGGGGCCAGCATATGAAATATTAAAAGGATAAAGTGAAAGGTGGAGTTCCCACAGGGCCTCTGGACAGTTAAACAGCTCTTTGTGTAGATGCCTCTTCACTGCCTGTATCCTCACCTGACATCACCTCTGTGAGCGGCCGGGATTTCAGCAAGTCCACATTGTGTACTTCAGCCAAGGTCAGCGCGCAGTACACCAAGTTAGCATCAAACTGTGCTCTATGATCAGCTCTTACTACTGCCAATGATGGACCATGTTCACAGATGTTCAAATAAATCAATAACTCCGTGGATCGCATGACTGGAGAAGAGACTGCTGGGGAAGATGTAAAAAAAAAAGTGAAAAATGGAGCTCTTTCCAATTTTTTTTTTCACCCTCACTTGGCAGGATGAAACCCAGCCTGCTGTTTGACTGGTAGTGCACCAAGTGGAGACTCAGATATATCAGATTTCAATTAACCAGTTCATGAGGGCCATCCGCAGAGGTGACATGGCCCTCGCACGCTCCATCCCATGCTTAGTTGCAGCCTCAGGGAGTAGGTAATGAGATCGCTCTCTATCTGGCTCTCCATCTCCTCTCTCTTACAGGAGGAAGCCTGACATTCAGGGCCAAGGGGGCCTGTTGACACCTAGGGCAGGTGCTTGGCCCATTTGGCTCTGGCCTGCAGCCTTCAAGCATGTTTGGCTTGCAGTGCCCACACAGTTTGCCCCTCTGGACTGCTCTAGGGGGCTAGATAATGAATAGTCTGTATGCAGGTGGATGTTGGGGCAAATGTGTCTGTGTATACACTCAAGTGTATATGTGCATGAATTATAAATATAAAGATGTTTTTGCTGCTTTTATGCAGTTGTTTGAACATGATTTTTCTAAATCTTTCAGTTAAAACTTATAATGTCACATTGGACGATAACTGCAAAAAAGACCCCAAAACCTGTAGTGCAAGTTAAGTTTAGCTTAATTTGTGTGCTGATAGAAACACAAAGAAGGAAACTAAAACTATATGCAGAAAAATAACAACTGATCACTCAAAAGTGAATGAAGCTCTGGCAATTCCTCAAGTAAATAACATCAAGATCCACGCTGTTACTTAGTATTACCTGCTGTTATTGAAACCTTAGATGTTAAGCTAAGTTAAGGATGAGATGTCTCTCACAATAATCTGGTGGTATGCTGGGGTTGACCTCAACAATAATGATCAGGGAATGCTCAGTCTAGGATCTGAGAGAGAGACATAAATATTAAATAGTACTCACAACACTAATTGCTTGTGTTTCCAATTAGTATTTGTGCCAATGCAATATGGTGCTGATTGTGCTTTTCAGCTTTTAACTGGTTTAGTTCAGACTAGAATTTAGCTTCAGTTGGAAACTAGTGGAAAAAAGACTTGCCCCAGTATTTCCATGCAATGCCAGCAACATTCATAACCAGAGTGGGGCAGAGAGTTGGGAGGATGCAACAGTGCATCCGTCACCAAGAGGAATGGTGGTGTCATCGCCAACTGTGGTGTGGAATCACAGGCAGTCGCTCTAAGATACACTTCTTTATGGAGGCACTTTTTACATTCTGCTGAGTAGTCCTGGAAAAATAAAAGCTAAATCTTAGCTGTCACCATCACGCTTTGCTGCACTATAACACTGTCCAGTGTTTGGGCACTCGGTTTGTAGCAAACAGAAACACAGAAATTCCACATATTCATTGATGCTTCATGAATCATGCAACAAAAAATGGAATCACTACTGTGTCTTTATGCATTTCATGCGTTTCACGCATATACGCACCAGCTTATGTGTGTGGTGGAGTATAATAGGGATGAGAAGGTCTCGATGTGACTGCACAGCAGCCGTTTTGGAAAATCAAATGGCTGAACAGTTGGTAATGAGGCAGACAACAGAGACTCAGCCAGACCCAGAAGATTTGAAGGGCAGACAGAGAAGGGGGTGGGGGGGGCAGCTGAAGGGATGACAAAGGGGGGAGAAAATTATTGAATTAGTCCGACAGTAATAGCAGAAAGAGAAGAGTACAATGTGAACATGTACTGACAGAGAGAAATGGGGGTTGGGGGTGGTGGTGGTGAGGGTTATGACCCAAAATATGAAATCATGCAAAACAACAGAAGAACTAACAGCACCGAGAAAATATACAGATAATTGAATTGGTAGGTGAAAGTTTGCATTTGCATTATTTAGAGGGTTTTCAATAATAGGAAAACACATCTGTGGGACCCAATCTTCATTTATCAAGAGGAGAGGAGAGGAGAGGAGAGGAGAGGAGAGGAGAGGACGAGATGAGAGGAGAGGAGAGGAGAGGAGAGGAGAGGAGAGGAGGAGAGAAGGAGATGAGAGGAGAGGAAAGGAGAGGGAGAGAGGGAGAGGAGGAAGAGAGAGGAAGGAGAGGAGAGGAGAGGAGAGGAGGAGAGGAGAGGAGAGAAGGAGAGAGGAGAAGGAGGAGAGGAGAGGAGAGGAGAGGAGAGGAGAGGAGAGGAGAGAGAGGAGAGAGAGGAGAGGAGGAGAGGAGAGGAAGAGAGGAGAGGAGAGAGAGAGGAGAAAGAGGAGAGGAGAGGAGAGAGGAGAGGAGAGAGAGGAAGAGGAGAGGAGAGAGAGAGGAGGAAAAGAGGAGAGGAGAGGAGAGGAGAGAGGAGAGAGAGAGGAGGAGGAGGAAGAGGAGAGGAGAGGAGATGAGAGGAGGAGAGGAGAGGAGAGGAGAGGAGAGGATTCGTGGTTTATTAACATGTTGCTGTTGATCCTTCAGCTTCCACCATTCGTGTGTGTTACATCACTGACAAAGTAACACTGGACAGTATCGGGAGTCATGGTAAAACTAAGTAATTAATTTTTAATGGAAATAAACACAACAGTAAGGTCATAAATAATTAATGATAAAATAGAATATACTGTAGAAAAACAAAATTACTGAAAGTGTTACAACTATAAATGACAAAAATATATATCAAAATACAGAAATACAGGATGTAGGAGTACATAAAACAGTGAATAGGTACAAAATATTGCACATCTCAATAATTACACCACATTAGCATAGTTAACATTAATTACACAGCAGCACAGCGTCCATTGTCTTTGACACAACTGTTAAAGCACAATATAAAACATATTTCACTACTTGCCAACATTTTACTTATTATCACCATTTAAGACAATTAGGATAAAAGAAAACTCATCTCTATCTCTACAGGCCAAATGAAGATGAACACACAAAGGAACCTCCTTCAAAATCTGAGCATTGAAGATCTGTTAGTGGTAAAATACACAGAACCATCTTCTAACTCACATGAAAAACAAGTGGTGACTAGTTAAAGAAAACATACTGGTTTTAAGATGGGGTTTAAGGTATCATTAGAAGGGGCAGATCTGAGAATTGTACTTGTATTTTTTGCTATTTCAGAGTTCAGATGTAAAAAATAGAAAATGTTTGACCAGTTATAGACAGTATAGAAGTGTAAAGATGCACAAGTGCAAATTCTCAGGAATAGGTGACAATACCTCCCGGACACACTATACTTGTAAATGTTCTTAGTTACTGGCCATTTCTGGATGTGAGGAAACAGTAGCTGCATCATGTACCGTGGACAAATGCCTGCAAAGCACTGTTAATAGTGAGAGAGTAGAGAGATGCAGCTGGAGGTACTGTGATACTTCCTGTCTCCCTGGGAGCCCGGCTCTCTGGTATTCCTGGAAGGTGGTGATGCAGTGTCGGATTGTCGTTTCCTCTGATCTGCAGTCACACAGCGGATTCCCAGGGAGCGTGTCAGCAAGGGCGGAGGGGTGGAGACAGGGGGCTCAAATGCTCTGCTCGTTACTCTAAACGCTGCCTAATTAATAATGTATCAGAGAGGACGCGCTGAGACACAGCAGGGCTCCTCTGCTTGTCACAAGCAATGACGCATGCACACACACACACACACACACACACACTTGAAAAGTTACTGATCAAAACCTCACACCACCCTTCATCTACAGAAGCCCCCACCCAGATATCCTCTTAATATTCTGATATAGAAGCAAGAAAGAGAGGAGGAGGAGGAGGAAATGCACACCAGGCTCTGAATACATGTGTACAGTCCATTGTTGATAAATCCTCCACATACGATACGTGTGCGTGTACGTGTACGTGTACGTGTGCGCGTGCGTGTACGTACTTACTGCACCGACTCACAGCAACAACCATGGGCTGAGCACAACTTGATTCTTTTGAGCTTTATTTCCACCGCATGAATTTTCCTCAGCAAAATGTAACGGCAAACTGAGCAGGTGCAGGGGAGGGGTGGTAGCGGTTGATCGAGGTTAGTTTCTCCACACTCCTCTGACACGCACTCAAACACACATCCACCCACACACACATCCAACCCCAACCTGGATGCAGCGTGGTCCCTGGAGCAAGATGACAGGTGACACTGGTGTTGGGGTAGTGTCTCTTCCTGTCCAGTTGAGTCTCTCTGTTCTGTAGCACACAAACACTCCTTAAAAAAGAACTACGCACATCTATTTTAAACTTTTTTCCTATTATCCAGAAGTTGTTGAGCCAACTGTCATTGTGTGTCACTGCGAAAGACTGTGTGGGGTTTTAATGTCAGTACTTTGACCACAGTCTTTACATGAACAAAGCTAAGTAGTGGTTCCTGTGAAGGAATATCAATCATTATCCACGCAGTGTTGCAAAGCTAAATCTATTCATAGTATATCAGTAATGCTACTCATATATTTGTATATATGCTCTGAGAATAATAAACATCCACAATTTCTCTCTGCCTCCTCTTCTGTCTCTCTCTCTACCTAACATTTGATTTATTTGCTTCTTTGTTTGTGTTTGTCATATGGAGAGATGTAAATTTAGCCACCCCAAGGGAGAGCATCCTCACACGTGACATAAAAAAGACTGGAAGGAAAAAAAAAAATCAGAATAACATAAGCCACAAAAAGTGAGGGGGGGTAGAGGAGGAGTTGTGGTTTGAGAGATGGGGGGGAAAAAACAGAAAACAAGAGAGGGAGGTTTGAGATGCGCAGGACTCTGTAAACAGTCGACGCGGGGGCTGGAAAATTAACGCTGCATAAATTGTGCGAAACATGTCCTATTTTCTCTTCCTTTTTTCTTCTGCACCCTCTTTTAAAAGGGTTCAGGATGCAGGGCTGTCAGATGAACGCCAGACAGGCATTTTCCAACTTCGTTTGATCCCGGCTCTTTCTTTTAAAAACACTTCCCAATGACAGAGGGGAGGCAGAAAGCAGGTCGCAGAGTGTTTGTGTGTGTGTGTGTGTGTGTGTGTGTGTGTGTGTGTGTGTGTGTGCGCGCGCGCGCGTGTGTGTGTGTGTGTGTGTGTGTGTGTGTGTGTGTGTGTGTGTGTAAGGTGCCGGTGGTGAGCAAGGAGGAACAGGAGAGACGTGCAGACAGGAGACACATGTAGACAGACTTTCACAGTTATCACACCCTCATTGACACTACCTTCAAAGTCCCAGCAACTGGCACCTCAAGCTGGGAGAGCGGCAGGGATTTTGTGTCTGATAACTGTGTCAGCACAGTTCAGCACATCTGATCTGTGCACGCCGCCATTGCGGTTTCACGGACAGGCACATACATCGTGTAGCACAGGTCAGCTTTTACACTGAAGGGACAGTGGAGCGGGATCAAGAACAGGCGAAAGAACAGGCGAAAACCTGAGTTAACAAACTAAAATAAGCTGTGTGTTACAGTAGGTCAACTGTGGAGGTTTAATGAACACAACAAAGTGGTATAGGTGTGACAATCAACACAGGCAATCATGGATGAAGATTTTTTAATCTATTGAACTCACACAAGTGTTTCTCTTCTGAAAAAAAAAAAAATCTATTTTTAATGCCCCTCTGTCCGACGCAATCCTCCTAACTCCTTTCCTCCTGCTGCTGCTATCAACTTCACCCTTAGTGTCAAACTGCATCTGCCTCCACTTGCTTCACCAGCTAATGAATTCCAAACAGAGTTAAGAAGAGAGAGAGAGAGAGAGAGAGAGAGAGAGAGAGAAAAACACCTCTCATTGCTCTTTCTTTCTCTCTCTCTCCCTCTCTCTCGATCACAACAACACCATTTCCATTTATAATTTCGATTGTTAATTTGCATGAGAAAAATTAGTTGGGTGACATGCGTGATGTTTTTTTCTCCCCCCTTTTCTTTTCTGCTTAATTTTCCCACTAATTATAAGCAGCATTGGCACATTATTTACATAAATAATTGTTGTTCCTTCTGTTCACTCATATTTTCTTCCTTTCTTTCTTTGTCAGAGTTGTTTTGGCATTTGTCGTCCACAGGGGCAATTCTCCTCCGAGAACATTTTCACATCTCTCCTGACTGAAATATCTTGGATCTTGAGTGTTTTTGCCTGATGTTTGTTGTGGTGTTTTGCTGTCCTTTGTTCAATAAATAGATTCATCCTACATTTTTCACTTTCCCTCAAAACTTCTAAACTTTCATAAATAAATATGACATTTGTGAACACTTTCCTGCTATTTTTACTTCAAGACAGATCACTTTCTTACTGGCATCTGTGACTTTACAGAGAAGGTTATGGTATAAGGAATCAAACACAGACCTCAGACGTAAGCTCCAGTGGAGATATTTTTGTTTGTTTATCGCCACCATTTTGCTGTTGCTGGTATTGTTCCTGTTATAGGAATAGGTATAGGTTTCAATTTTATGGAGCAGGATAATAATGCCTCGTGTGTATCACAGGTGGAGCTTTCTTCCTGCTGCCCAGGAAGATTTCACATTTCATAAAGAATTGAAGAACCCAACAATAAGGTCTATTATGCAGGCTACATTTCACACAAAGTGCACCGTGCCACGCACAAAACCTGATAATTGATATTGATGTAAAATAGTTCTCACTGTTATATTGTTCAAACACCATGCACATACACTTTAAAAGTACACTAGGTCAGAGAGTAAAACCTTTCTGATATAAATAGTATCTACTAGTAGGACGACTGGAAATGATTAGGGATGACGGCTGTGCTACAATAATTTGGCTGTGAAAATCAAATGAAACAGCCTAAATCAAGCCAATCAATTGTAAATTTAAGTTTCTCACTAAATAATGTGACATACAAACATTAATACAAACAGTATATAAGGTCGGTTCAAAGGTCCTGAAAGTTAGGTTAAGACAATGGTGTTACCTGTCATGGGGCTAAAAATATTTGTGACGGCTTCTAATTTTTTGGCTTTTGGCACGTTTATTAGATAATGATAACTACACTCAGTCCAATTACTGTAAAGTATTTTAAAAGTCAGATTTATTTATATATTTACTGGAATTTTCTCCAACTTACCCAAACTGTCTGTAATATTCAGCTGCATGTTCACTGGAATCAGCTAAAGTTGCAAATCTTTATGGTGACAGAACTATAGTTAACAACAATTAAGTAAAGTCATTTCTTGAAACGGATTCGCATGTCCAATTTTATCACACATTACTTAACAGGATGTCAAATCCCTGAATTGAATTCTTTGGGACATATTTGGAGCTTTAATGAGTATATAAGACAGCAGGGTGGCGAACGTGAGATTGACTCATACAACATGTTGACTATACAGCATATACTAGTTGCCAGGATCTGTTTATTGTTAGTTTTGGTCTTCTAGATTTGTTTGCAACAGGAAAAATGTAAAATAGGCAGCGTCATACTTAAGTAATTGCATAAGTGCAGTTAATGGCAATCGCTTCAAACTTGGACTGATTGATTGTATAATTCCACTTATTTTCCTGCTGAGTTCTAATGGGAAAGGCCCAGTTTGTTCTCAGTAACAAGAGGAGCAAGAAGTCACTGAGGAGACAGGGCTGTGTGTGGGGTACACACTTTTAATTGAGGGGAGGAAAATGTGCATCAGTAGTGTTGTGAGGGGCGGAGGGCAATCTTCAGAGGCCAATTAATTTGGAATACAAAGCAGCAGTGCAATCTGGTCAGGTTTCTGTCCGGGTGCGTGGCTAGCTCACACAAGCCCACTCTCCAAGGCATCCAAGATCAAATTAATTTAAACACTCTTCCAACCCCCCTCCAGCTCCCTGAGTACTACCACTATTTCTCTGCCACGCACGCTTTCACTGTCCCTACCCCCATTATTGCAACTCTGAACTGTCTATAGAAAAATCTCTCCCTGCAGTGCAAATTCATACTATTATTCCACACAAGATCACCACACACACACTTTTTTTCACTCAATCCCTGCTTCTCACAGAGCAACCCACTGAGAGACGTCTCTCAACTCGGCCAAAAATAGCAAGACTTTCCTCCTCAGACTGCTGTCTGTGTGCCCAGCAGAGAGACACACTGAAATGACCAAAGCTCAGCCAGCCATCCCTGGATTTGGTCTACTAACTCTCTGTAGAGATGCACAAAGGGAATCGGGCCACTTGTGAGCTCAGCAGTGCAATCTTGTTATACCTGCTTGCACTAAAAGTTTTTAATTCTTTTAGGGTCTTGAAAGCAGAGAAAGCCAAAGTTTGACATGACGGGTTAAGAAGAACTATGAAGAAAGTTTCAATTCAGTGTATTCATGATTAAAAAGTACATTTTGTATTTATGTGCAATGTTTTAGTGAGTGTTTGAATTTTTTACAGTGCCAGATTTCTGTTTCAAGAGGTTTTACATACCCGTAATTGCAGCAACAAACCTTTGCTAGAATCTTAGAGACGGCTACTCAAACTCATGATGAATGCTGCACACGCGTGAGGACGTAGAGCCGAATAAGAATGAAACAAAAAGGGAAATCGTGATATATATGTGTGAGTGTGTGTGTGTGCTGATGAAGGCCTCTGTAAAAGCAAAGAGATAAGGAAGGCTTACAAAGAGGAGAAACCTAATTGTAGAGGCGCGAGTGGGTTGCAGAATCGAGCTCCTCTGTGAGATGGTTAATTTATAACACCAGTGGCAGGGCTAACGTGACAGGCCAAGTAATGGTAAGGAATAGTTTGAAGGATTCTTTTGTCTCCCGGGTCAGACATCCTTTCACGTCACTCAATTCCATCTTCTATCTCATTTTTTGTTTTTTGTTCAGTCTCTCATCCTTCGTGGACACCCTTATATTCCCTTCCCTTGCAGCAGTAATCAATCTTAATCATGGTAGGGAATAAAATATTTGCTTTGGCTCAGCCAAAGAGAAGCATCTCTGGGTTGGGTCGAGTTGGTTCCTGTTTACACTAAAGCCCGGGAGGTCTCTTACCTCAGGAAACCAGGGTGGGATGAGAGTCCCCATGTTTGCGTTTTAGAAGATGATACACGTTACGATTCTGTTACACAGTGTGTTTTTATTTTTTTATTTAACCCCCATTTTTATTCATGGTAAATCTGACAACAAATTATCTGTGCCCTGTTGGAGTCGGTCCATCTCACTCAGTCACCCTCAGTCACGTTCTCTCTCGCTCTTCCTCTGACGCCTTCCCTCTTCCTTCCAGCTCTCTCTATTTGTAGCTCATTGCCAATGCAGGGAGCATAGCTGCAGCCATAGACTTCTGCGTGGAAACACCCAGCAGACAAGAAAAATGACGGCCCGCGCAATCTCATTTTCTGAGGGGCTGCAAGTCAGTCAGGAAATGGCTATTATTCCATCGACACTGTCGGTATTAAGTTATTTCCTTCTCTAAATACAAGAATGTTCATGAATATCTATTGAGTTCCAGGTGCGAGTGCTGGAGGTTTTGTCGCCACACACTCGGATGATTGCAGCCCTATATTCTGCCTGGTGCACCCTCACTTCTGAGATTGAAGTGAAAGACAATGGTAGTGGAAATTGGCTAATAAATCCAGAGAAGGCAAAGGGCTGTTTGAGCCCCACTGCCAGCTCATGCATGCTTTTTTTTTTTTTTTTAAAGAAGAATAAAACCCTCCTGGCTTTGCTCAACCTTATGCTTCTCTAAAAGGAGGTGACCTGGCTTAATAGCTAAATCTCCTTCGTCAGGTCCAGGCACTGCTCTTAACAGCTTTGTTTATGTTGGTTGGAATACAATTTTGCAGTGTGGTCAAAGGGATGCCACACCATATCTGCATGTACACAGCATAGGATATATTTCATAGGAATGAGATCATACATTTCTGCTGTTAGGTACGCCAGAGAAAGTGAGATGGAGAGCATAGCATGGGAAGAGAAGAAGCTCATGACAGAACTAAGGGCCATTTACATTTGTTCTGCATCTGCTTCTCTCATTCTGCTGTTGGCTGTGTGCTTTGTTTACCATGAATCAGAGCCATATAGCTGCCAGTCATGAGCACAAGCAGGGAGGTGAAAACCGGAGGAGGATGCGGAGAAAGAGGGGCGGTAGAGCAAAGAGCCGGGGAAAAGCTGTATAGGATGACGATCAGCAGCCAATCTAGGATTTGAGTGACCAGTTACCTCCCACTGCAGAGCAACACAGAAGGCAGCCTGCAGAAAAAAAGAGAGAGAGAGAGCTGTGGAGCTCTGCTTACATGTGTCCAGTCAGAGGCAGTCCATCGTGGAGAGGGGACGGGAGCAGAATTGATTGTAGGTGGTGGACCATAAATGAAGGTATTGATTTTGAGGTCAGAGTCACAGGATGAGGTCTTGAAATAAATTGAAATAAACATATCAATACATCAAGTATATTACACCCCAAGCACACACACATACCCTTTACAGATATATTATGAACCTTGTTTAGCCTAATAGACGGTTGATTAATGCACACGTTATGGCTTTTATGGATAACAAGATGAAATAGGCAAACTAGACAGTTTTTTTTTCTGATTCTTATTGTTTTAGGCATTAGTTTTTGTGAGATATGTTACATGCTTTGGTTTCAGGTGAATAAGGGACTACTGACTATGATAAGGACATGTTGAAGTACAGGGACTCCAGCATAAGTATGGGCCTCTTTATGCAGTCGTATTATTATCTATTTTAAAGTAATTAACTGCGGTGAATGCAACACCATCATTCATCCATTTACTGTTTTCAGAACTAGAGTTTTACAACACAAATTTGACAATAAAAAGAATTTATTAAAACGCAGGTGTGAGTGATACCGGCCACTTTTTAAAATTTTAAAATCCATCTCATCTGCATAATAAAAGAATAAAGAGAGCACTATAAAGTGAGCACTCAGGAAAGGTTAAAGCACTTCCAATTTATGGGTCAGAGTGAGAAGCTTTAGCTGCAAGAGGGGGAGAAATTACTTGGCTGGGAGACCAACAGAATCTCAGTGTAAAGACATGGCAGCCAATTAAGAGAAAGGTCAGACCATAAAAGAGGAAGCAGCACAAGAAAGGCTGTGCACACAAGGCAACAGCATCTCCTCCTTTTCAACTATCTCTCACTGCACAATTTATCTGCTGCTTGTAAAATGTCTTTATGTCTTTTATCATGACAATTTGTTTTATGAACCATGTTTCACAGATGATTATTCAGATGAATAAAAGTTTATGTCCAGCTGCAGGGAAACTGGCAGCCCAGTCATGTTCAGGCATTACTATATATTCGATCAAACAGAAACTTTCTGAGAGAGAATTAAATCAACATGTTATACAAAAAAAGCTTGTAAACCCTGAGGATGAGCTAAGCTGCTAAACTAAACCAACATGGCTGCTGATCTGATGAATAATCGCCTAAATGTCTGTAACCCTTAAGATACAGCAGATTTAAAATCAATGTGACCTAATAAAATACAGCATATCCCTGTTTTGCTTGAATAAAACTTGTTCCAGAGCAAATTTCCTCCACATTTCCCTACAAAAATGATAATGATACAAATAATGAAACAATAAAAACATACTGTCTGCATATGATTTCAACCTCAAATGGACTTATTTGATGTTGTTATGCTAACTATTTAGTTCTCTTTATTCCAAACAGAGCTCGGTTATACAACATTTACTGATGCATGGAAAAGGTTTCCTCTGTGCAACACTGAGAGTGAACATCTAAACCTGAAGTAACTGATATTTCACCTGGGTACGCACGTTAGCAAACAGTTGCCTATTGAGAGCCATGTTGATGGGGGTGGTGAGAATATCCTAAAACAGTAAAGCTGTGGGCCAGGAAACCAAAGCAACAGAAAGGTGTCAAACAATTCCCATAAAGCTGAAGGAAACAAAAGAATTGCTAATTGACTTGTTCGTCGTTATCAATGCTCTGTTCACCTACACATGGCCATGTGACCCACTGTTAATGTAGGAATATTGCTTGAAGTCTAGACTGGATATATTTGAACAACCACCATCTGTGACAAACTGGAAATGGAGATTTTGTTTAATAAAAATCGACATGATTAAATAACTGTTTGCACTCAAACCACAGAAAGCCAGTACATTCTCATTATGACGGACTGATAATCTTCTTTTCAGTGCTAGTGAACGAGTCATGTATTAAACCTTTATTGTAATAACTGTTAACTGTAGTTTTCCTTCGCAAATCTGTCTCTCTAGTGTCCGAAGGCCAGGAAAATAGTTATTTAGCCATGTGCAGCAAACCAGCAGATATAGCACATGCACTGTGAGAATGATTTAAGATGGCTGGTGGTTGGTGAGGTTAAATAAATGTATAGGACATTATCATATCCATGAACATGGTGATGAATGCGTTGGTGAGTGTATGCATTTCTATGACATGACTTTTACATTGTTTCCTATTCCTCAGGTCGTCCTCTCTGCTTTAGCAACAACATCAAAGGTCGCTCCACAAGAAATGCCCTGCAGCAGGAAGTGAGATCATCAGGACTGTGAAGCGGTCTGATTTTGAAAGGCTTCTAGTTCCTCCTTCCCACTCCCCTGGAACCAGCCTTCGCCTTCACCTTAGGACCAGTCAACCATGGCCTTCGTTCCCTGCCTCATTTGCCGAATATAGTTCCTGCTTTGTCCAAATGGTGGCAGGTGGGGGTGGAAGAGCTGTCAGGTCCAACAATTCTCAGAAAGGAAGGAGCAAACTGGAGAA
Source organism: Anabas testudineus (assembly GCF_900324465.2). NCBI lineage: Eukaryota > Metazoa > Chordata > Actinopteri > Anabantiformes > Anabantidae > Anabas > Anabas testudineus. Next base: position 8,282,918 of record NC_046618.1, read on the forward strand.
ATACTATCACAGCGAGCATATGCGCTCAAAAGAATGGGAGCCTTTTGGAGTCCCAGATTACATTTGCCAAGGTAATGAGACAGAACAAAAGCTGTCTAATATCAAGCTGTTCAAATGTATTCCTCATGTACTTAACACTGCTTTTTGCCCAGCAGCTGAGAAACGACACTGATTCCGATTTCTTTATTACGACGTGTTCAGATTTTTGGAAACCGTTTTTTCTGTTTGGGAAAAAAAAACAAAAAAAAAAACAAACACTGCCCAAAACTGATCGCTGTTTATTTAACACCAAAGTTCGAGTGACATCAGTAAATGGAAACTGTGACACCTTGCCCTGTCCTTACTTTGCACCCCCTTCTGAGCAGCTGGCCAAGCAAATGGGCATGGAAGCGTGGTATGAGGAATGACATGTCTAATGGGAAGTGGCGTGACAATTAGGGTGCTTATGTGGTACTGGAGGTGGGCTGGGTGTGGAAGGGCAGCCAGGATATAGAAAAGCAGCATGATAGGTGCCTAACAGCCAACATAATGTAGAGCGCATCTCTTTCTGTGCGGCAGCATTTTCCTGCGGAACACCAACAACAGCGGTTCAGGACTGCAAATGCTTATCAGTGATCAGTAGAAAATTACAGCTTATATTACTTTAAGCATTTCAAATGTTCCATAAAATGAGTTTGTAGGAAAGAATCTCACAGTCTCATCATGCTGAGGCACACTGCCCGTTACTTCCACAGGGACTTATTGGCAATAATAAACTCAGAGAATGATGAAGAGATGAAAAGAGGGAAATAAGGAGTCAGTCCTTATAAAAAGCTGAAACTGAAAGATATAAGCAGATTTCTCTTTCAAATGTATAATGTCTGTTTGACCTCAACAAGCCAGTTTTCTTTCTCTAATGTAAAGATTCCTGATCCTGAAAAGTGACAGCACCTTGACATCCTTCGTTTCTCATCTCTGAGAATGACCAGTACTCCCTGTTCTCTCCTGCCGCCATCGGTCGTATCATCAGTTGATCTGTAGTATTTTGTCATCACTGTTACAAGTTGTTATTGGATGATGTCTTTAGTTCTTATGGAGACTGTGTGTTTTAAATGAGTATTCACATTTAAGATGTTGCCATGCATCTGTAGGATTTTCCTGAGATAATTCATTTTAATAAACAACACAATGCATGTGTGAATGAGTAAGTAAGGATAAAAGCTGACCTACATATGTAAATAAAGGTATATGTGTATGTATGCACTGTGCACAGTACACAAATACTGTATACAATGAATAACAGCCACATAATTTGAATGCATGAATTTTTGCATACATGCGTCTATGAACCCTTTACAATTATTTTGCATTAACTTTTCCTAAAATACGTTCTGAGTTGATCTCATGCGAGTTTAGCTGCCTGTTCGGACTCTTACTGTTCAGTCTCTTTCACCTGTAACTGAAACTGTACCTGATGCAAAGATCTCAGTCATACAGTCAAAAGAAAACATGAACATACACTATGACAAGCTGCGATCTTACTGTCTTCAGTATGTCCACTAACCGAAGCACAACGTTCACAACACTTACAAGAGCGTCACTCAGACTCAGATTGAGATGTCCCCAGCAATGAGAATATAAAAGTATGAGCTGATTAATCTTTGTTTTAAGTGTGGTGAGCACAATGGTTAAGGGTTAAATGTCTTCGTTGAAAGAAGTTTTCTGCAGTTTTTTTAATAGCAGGCTAATCTGTGTTACTAGTGTACAGTATGGAAACCATGCTGTTCTTTAGACAGCAGAGCAGAATGGGAGGATATGGTGCTGGGGCCTCACTCTAGGGGTCTAGGGTTTTGGCAGCAGAATGTGTTTACATTGTAATTAGGACTTAATTGTCCTAATTAGAATCCCCAAACCCTGATTACTCAAAGCCTTGCAACCTGCTGAGCCAAACAACCTGACTTTGCTTCAGTCGTCAACCTAGACAGCCTGCATAATGCTTGTTCCAAGAGCATGGTGTAATATTCATATAATTTTCCAAAAGGCTCTGATGACTGTGAAGGGACTACTCAAAACTGCCCAGGGAGCACGGAGAAAAATGGATTTCCTGGAAATGTGTTTCTTGCCTAAGGCTGGGAATATGTCAGCAGAGGAAATCATATGTATCGGCCTGTATAGAGAGGGGAAACCTCTGTCACATCCGATAGGAATCTGTTATTGATTTGTATTAAGCTGTTTTAAAGAGATCAGTGTTCGCACCGTTGCAACACATTTTAGTTTCTCTCCATCCAAACCATGTCCCTTTTTTCTTTTGTCTGTTCCTACATCTCTGCCTTCTCCAAAATCAATGTTATGGGCATCTGTCCTGGCCTCTGTGGGCAGAAGGGAGGGGGGGGGGGCAACAAGTGGAACATAAACACACCTGTCTCCCACACCTTCTCTACCTGCCCTCATGGGGCTGCTGGACAGAAGGCCCCATCAGCAGCCCATCTGAGCCCTGTAACCAGCACTGCCAAGCCCCCCTCCCAGTAGAGCACAATGGACTGACACTCCAAACAGCGTGTGGGGAGACTGGGCAGCCTGGCTGCTGCTGTTGTGCTGGAAGGAAGTTTGGTGCTTGTCAAACCAGAGCCAGTCTCTCCTGGGGCCCCACATGGCTGAACAGGCCTGAAGCTCTCAGACACAGTGGGGTCAATCGATCCACAAGGTCCAAGTCGCGAGAAGCCACCTGAACGTGCTCATCGCTGTGATTTTCAGTCAGACCGCATGTTACTATCAACCAAAACATTGTCAGAGCTACATGAAGATTTAAAGTTGAACTGAAATATATTTATAAGCAATTAAAAAGATACAGGACTGACCAGTCTGTGAATTTACTGCTCACTCTCATAACACCACAACAGATGGGAATAGCATTTTCCCTGCACCTAACAGCTACATCAGCTTGAAATGGGATAATTTAATATTTTAATCTTGTGTTCACAACTTGTTCCTGTTACCCCCAAGTGGCCAAAAAACTTTGTTTGCTGAAACTTACCTCTATCTTGTACCTCAAATGTATTCTCGTTGAGATTTGGAAGCTGTGTACGGCGGCCCTGCTGCAAGACTCTGGGACAGGTACCAACAACACCCTTTCCTACATTTACCTCTTCGCTGCTGGCTGATACAGTGAGGTTAATCCACTGTCAGTAAGATCATATTCCATACTGAGCAGGTTTAAGAGTGAAAATACATTTTTATTCTACTTGTGCAAAAACAAACTGAAATAAGAAGGTGCAGCCTCTGAGTGTGTGCTGTGTGCTTGGTCCACACCGCTCGCTCCCTTCCTTTAATGAACCAAGTCCTCTCACTAATGAGGCTACCAAAGGACTTAAGGGTCAAGTTCTTGCTCTCACAGACACACACTTTGTCTCCACTTACATCGTTTTTGAAGCTCCTTATAAAAAAAAAACAGCAGCAAAACTGTAGAGGCTCTTAGTTAATTAGTAAGGACAGGTCAGCCTCTCTTCGTTAGCAGGGTTATTAACCTTCAACAACACCAAACAGTGAAGTGCCTCTTTCATAGCACATCACTGAGTGAAATCACACCTTTATGACCTCAGTAGATGGCATCTGGCAATTTAGCATCATCAAGGCCTAAACCATGTGTTGTATGTTACGATAAACAACGATGCAGAGTCATGTTGAAGCCATGGCAAAGTGAATGCAGTGACAGCACAAATCAAATGATGTTGCCTTTAAAGAAGTCATTGCCCATTTACTATGAGGTTGCTTAGCAACTTGTTGAACTCAAGTTGAGGAGAAATATTATATTCCTATTTCTATTGTTATTATTATGATTATTATTATTATTGTTGCATTTTGAATGCCTTCCCTCGTAACAGATGTAAACTTTGCCATCTCTTGAATTTTCGCCTACATCTCCAACGCTGTGCAGCTTCAGTGAAGCAGAGTGTGAGTGTGTGAATCCAACGAGCCAATCAGCAATTAGACGCATTCTGACAGGAAAATATCTTGACGTGATGTGAAGAAGATTATTTTGAATATGGGGCAAAATAAATGCAGCTGTTACCCTACAATGAGGTAGAAGCTAGGTAGGTAGACTTCGTGGTGAATCTTTCATCTGTGCATTTGAAGGCATCCTTTGCTGTGAGGCGCACACAATCACAAGAAAATAATGCCTACATGCCCATACACACACACACACACACACACACACACACACACAGATTCTCCATCTCTGCAGCTGCTGTCATGGGCCCACTCTTCAGCTCTCGTCTCCTTCCTTTGTTCCCAGACTGCACACCGTCATGTCCAGGTCTTGCCTCTGGGGAGTTCAGCCTGGCAGGAGGCTTGTTTTCAGAGCTTTGCTCTTTTTTCCTTTCCTCTTCTTCTCCTTTCTCCATCCTAGTTTTTTTTTTTTTTTTTTTCTGTCTGAACCGGTGCTGGCTAATTACCGGTGCATTCTCCTCCTGCCAACAGCGTGCCGCTGCTGTCGAGCGCCTACCCGCCTCCCACCCTCTTCAGCATCACCTCCTTCTCCTCCCCCCACTCCTCTGTTTCTCTCTTCCTCCTCACTTGGAGTGAGTGGAGGGAGGAGATAGAGGGGAGAGCCTGGGTACAGATGTGTATTAATGAAGCAGTGAAGGGCAGGGGGTGACTCATAGAGAGGGAGGGAGAGACGAACAAGAGGCTATTTGCATGCAGAGACAACGATATTCACCACGTCCATAATGCCTTTCTCTCCATCTCTCCCTCCCTCTATCTCTGTCTGTTTCTCTCTCCGTACACATCCTCTTTGCATCATCCTGCATTCTTTCACTTTCTTGGTCTCTCCCTCTCCCCCTCTCTCTCTCTCGATCTCCCTCCTCTACCTTCTTGCCTCTCCTTTGCTCTTCGGCTTGCTGCCACTGCTGATTTGAATAATTCAGCACAAGTCGGTATTCTCCAGGGCCCCATTGTCTCTGCGCAGCAGGAGAATGGGAAGGAGAGACATAGGGAACGAGAGGGAGAGAGGAGAGAGAGAGGAGCGAGCACAGGGCAGTGTGTGTTTATACGACTGAGTGTGCGCGTACGTGCGTGTGTATGTGTAAATGGCAGAGGGAGGTGGGAGGTCCATCCTGCCTACCTTCACCTAGCTGTGGTGTAAATCAGCACTAATGAGGTAGAGGAGGAATACCCAGGCCCCGTAACAAACTACAGAAGCCTTTGCCATGCAAGCGCACTAAAGCACAGAGGTAGACACATTTAGCAGTCTACATGCATCTCACACCTCTACAACCTTCACTGCTCTGCTGTGTTTCAGTTATTGACTTGTTGCTAACCCTCATTCCCATGTATGCTCAACCTGATGCATGTTCAATGTCGTCCTGCAGGAGGAGGACGGCCGGCAAAGAGAACAATCCTCTCAACAAACATGAGAAAAACAATCAGTGTAAGTGATCAATAGTGCTATTGTTAAGGTCATTCACTTGTACGTGGTCAGCAAACACTTAACATTGTTTGCATTAGTGAATTCATCATGCAAAGTGAAAATTGAGAAAAATCAATATTGGTACTGGCTAATTACTGGCACGAATAGGAAATCCTTCCTCCCATTTTAAACTCGCCTGTTAAAATATTGTTAATTTGAACGAGCAAAACGATTTTTCTAAATGACTATTGTATGTAGACATGACATGGCTTTCTATGAAACAGGCGCAATCTAAAGGTTTTTATTCTGCTTTCCCCAAGAATGTGTGTCTCCTCTCTGGAGGTTTTCTGATGCAGTACTTTTGTTGTAATGCTGTGACCGTTTGTAGCTTTTACAGCTGCATAAAGAAGAGTAGGAATTGCTTGTTAAATTCAGCACAAAGGAGGAGATTTGTCCGTGGATCACAAGCCATAATTTCACTTTCCACCCTTCCCAGAAATAGATTATCAACTTCAAAACTCAACCCTGAAACACTAGAGGCCAAACCCACACTGCTGAGTCCACAAGTCACAACAGATGCTCTTTCATTCTGTCTCATGAGTTCTCTTTGGCTTTTGCACTTGATTTTAAACCTCTTTTGTCCTTTACTCCACCATCTTACAGTCTAACCCCTACTCACTCAGTCTTCCTTTGGAACCATCTACCTACTGAGTCTAATAATGGGGAGCCTCAAAAACTGTCCCGTCCAAGGGAACTTTCCCGAAAACAGCCGTAACACAGTGGACTGGACTCAAATCAGATGAATGTGACAAAGCTCCAGAGAGTGTAGTCTACACTGCAGCTTCTTTACACCCTACTGGTGATTTGTTCCCATAAGAAAATATGTCAGTAATAGCTGCACCTTCATGAATATGGACCAATGTGGAAGCTTTGTACTGTCTACACAGTGACTTCAGTCAAGTACCTCTCTCTTAGGAGATGACATACTAGCCTGTCAGATGTACGGTTTTTAGTTTCTCAAAAAAAAAAGAGAGAGAGAGAAAAACATATAATGTCTAGACATCAAAGGAATGACGCAAATATTGTGAAAGGGCTTTCTTTTGTAAGTCTTGTGAACTTGCTGTCAGGCATGAGTAAAATGTGCATTTTAAAACATTTGGGAGAGTAGATTTAAAACTTAGTATTGCATATTATTTCTACCAGCGCGGCTTCAGTTCTATATTTAGCTCCTGTGGGTGAAGAACTCAATAAAAAACAATGAGTATGGGGGAGGCATGATCACGAGTTGTTTTTTTTTTATATAGAAGAGCTGATTCCCTGGGCACATTTTACAACTGTAATAATGTAATCTGGAGAACATTTATTGGGTTGTTTATCTGAAATAACAAGCTAACAACATGTTAGATAGGCTCAATTAACCAGCGAATCACAAAACCAGTGTAATGTCGGTGCCTTCTCTTAATTCTCTCATTTCTCAGTTTCTGCTTGTTTGCTGTTCTCCACCCCCGTCTAGTTAAGAAGTCAAAACCGAGAGATGTTTTTAGACTTTCCTTCACATTATCAAGTGTCACATGATGAATGGGCCCAGCTGAGTATAATGGTCAAAAAATCAGCCTCGGGAATTCATTCGATAAATCAAATTCTATCTCTGGAATAATTTTACTCAATCAGAGAAAAGACCAGAGAATAACTTCACAATGTTTGTATTCTGCTCCGTCTCACTTTGTCTGTGGTCCCCCCGTCACTTGCCAAAAGCACTGACCGAAGGAGGGAGGAATTCCTTCAGACACATTTCAAAGACAGATCAAATGAAATTTAAAAAAGTTGCAGAAATACAGGCAAGGCAAAAGAAAAGAACTGAAATAAATATTCAACTATGTTACAGCTTGTTTCACAATTAAGTGTTTGTTAATATCTCATGTTGTGTGTGTGTGAAGTCAGAATTATGAATTTAGTCATCACTGTTGCCATCAGAGGTATATATAGAGAGAGAGAGAGGGAGAGAGAGAAAGAGAGAGAGAGAGAAAGAGAGCAGGAATAAAAAGAAGAAAGAAAGAAAGACATATTCAACATCTGTTATGCAGCTGGGAGTATTTCTAAGGAATGCCAGGAGAAAAAGGAATTAAACGAGGAGGAGGGGAACGCTCAGAGTTGAGGTTGGAAGAGGGGAGAAACACGGGATCCAAAATGGCTGGACTGAAATAAAATGGCAGTAGTAAGAGAACACCTTTATGTTTGGATTATTGAACTTTTCAAGTCATATACGACCTCTGCTGTGGTTCATTTCAGATGTCAGCGTGCAAGTCAAGTGGAGAACTAGACTTGCACTCTGACCGTTATATTAAAGCTTATTTGTAACTGAAGCAGTTTGCATCTTGAGTAGAGCTACAGCTAAAAGTGTACATTTACAGCATGTCAAGGTTCACGTAGCAGAAATCTCTACTGGTTCAATGCAACTTCACAATTCTAATCCTCTTACTGATAACAGGTTCTCAGCAGCTGTAAAGCAGCAGTGAAAACGGGGCCACACACACACGCTATGCGGCAGAGCGGGGACCCAGCCCAAACCCTGGCCGAGCTGTGTCACTCCTACAGGCTCTGACAGTAATCAGGACGAGAAGTGAGTGCTGAGGAAGTGTCAACAGAAACAAACCCTGTGCTTCGTTTAGGCCAGATTGAACTGATAGCTCATTGCCAGTGACATAATTTAGATGAATGGTGGGTGCAATCCATCAGAAGAGTGTCGCTGGTGTGTGTGAGTGTGGCGAAGAGGAGGGGTGTGACCCACTCTGTGCCTGTCTGCCAGTAGGGATCCCATTTCCTTACACCTGTTAACAACGCCAATCCTCTTGTATAAACAGTAAAGCGATCCTTTTATCAGAGGCAGACGGACAGAAAGAGACAGACAGACAGACAGAACGAGACAGAAAGAGAAGGTGGAGAATGCGAGAGGACCTGAGAGGACAGATGAAGCGGGAAAATAAAGAAATGTTTTCTTGTTTGGTTTTTAGAAACACTAGCACCTCTGCACATGATGGATGAACCTGGGGTCTGGAGAGACAAGTCGTGGACAGATGGCTCAGACGCACACTCACAATCACAACACAGCAGCCTCCAGACTGAAGCAAGATGGACATCTAGTGGTGGAAAATAGAACTCCAGCACAACCACAAACTCCTTTCTAAAGTGGTGGAAACGTAAAAATGTGAAGATGAAAATATTCGACTTGTGGAGTTTCACACAGCTGTCTGTAATATCATTGTATAGCATTGATGGAGCTGGTCTTATAGATGAGAAGACACGAGAAACACATTTAAATTAAAGCCTTAACAGGAGAAAACGTCTCTCTTGGCTTTTAAAGGTAGAAATGTCAAGAGTAACCAGAATGATTTAAAAATGGATGTAACTATACATTACACTGTAACATGTATGTGTGTGGCAGCAGTTTGAAAGTTGATATCTGTTTTATACATTTAAACACTTTGCCTATAGTGACACTACTGTCTAAAGTTCACAGACTATCCACATTAAAAGTCTGAATATACAAGTATGTATTTGCTCAAATGGCAATATCTGTGCTTTGTATATAACATTTTCAGAAATAATAATAATCCACCACAGAAAAAAGGCTGTGTTAATGTTCTGAAGTGGCACTAACCAATCACATCCCTCAAAATGGCACATATCCTGCTTTGTGCACTAAGCATGACCACTAAGCCATGAAACATGCTGTTGTGCAGTTGGATAAATAGATGGATTGTTATAGCAGGCTAGTGGCCATTTACTATCCCTCAAAAGATATTTATGTAGTTCTTTTAACGTTTTCTTTTTTGCTTTTGGATGGTGGGGGGCACTATTATTCCCTCGATGAATGGTTTCGTGCAGAAAAATAAGAACTATTGGGTGAAAGCAATTGCGTCAAGCAGTAAGCTAATTGCCCTTTTTTAAGAGAGAGAAAATAACAGGCCAAAAATCAAAAGCCATCCAAAATGTGACTAAATTACCCTCCTATAGCTGGAGAGAGGGTTTAAATTCATCTCTGAATAATAATAAGAGTCAGCAAAGCATTGAGCAGTGACCTGGCAGGTTTCAAGGTAACCATTAACGCTGTGATAGCTTTAAGGCCTGCGTGTGTCTGCACGCTTTTGTCATTATTGTTTCCTTTTCACTGGCGGCTTGTTTTATTTTTGGGGAAGCAAATAAGACTGTTTTTCAGCTGAGTCTCTTCAGCTGTAGTTTCGCACAACTTTGCACTGACTCGACGCAGGTGAAGGAGAGTTGCAACACCACATGAAGGCTTTGGGACGCAGTGGTGGACGGACTCTGCTCCTCTGCTCTCGAGAAACATCAGCGTCTATGGTTTTTTCCCCCATCTGTTAAACCCACGGTTTTGTGAAAGATTTATTCCATATTTTTGGTATTTGGTATTGTTTTGCAACAGATTTCCACACAAAGCCCCATATTGTGTTACAAAAGGTACAAATACATCTGGAAAAAATGTTAGAATCGTAACAATTTACTTAAAAAAGAAAAGGAATTTATATGGAAAACATTTGGGGAACAATGATGCTGGTGTCAGAGGGAAACACTGACACACACACACACACACACTGGTTGGCCAACTTGAACATTAAAGTTGGGAGAAGCTATTGGTGAAGCTAGCTCCCTCAGTTTTTTCTATGCGTTCACTAACTAACTTTTTAAATTTGTGTTAAACTAAAAATGCCACACTGAAGTTTCACGTGATGACTTTAAGTGCCAGACTAATGTTTTTATGTTAATTAGCATTTGCTTGCGGTCTTTCAGCGAAGTTCAGCCAAATTTTGATTAGCTGTATCTTTATATTTAGGGCAGACGAGGTGTCGATTTTGTCGTCTATAGCTAGATAAGAAGGCAAAGTCATGTATGTGGAACTGCTCCTCTAACATGGCAAATCATCTAATAAATGCACTGAAAGCCTTAATGGAAACCCAGGATGACAGCAGTTCCCATAGGCCTGTGAAAGCGAGTAATTCTTAAATTAAATATCACATTCATTAGTAAAGCCATCAGAAATCCTTAATGTTATTATGTGTGCATGTGTAATAGGCTATTAGTGCTGAGTACAAACCTGTGGGAGCGATGAAAGTGTTAAGCTGTGTGAACCTGTAACCCATGTAGGCATTTATTCGGGGATGTTTTAGTTTCTAAATGAACTATTTCAGATTTACACAATACAAAGGACAATACATTTAATTCACTCCATTTCCATCTCATCAGGCCATAGTATCACTTATCAATGACTTTGTGTAAATTGCAGTGTGTGGGAGCACAAGCGGTGAAGCCTAACTCACTGTCTTCATCCTCACAAGACTCTCTCCCATCCTCCTCTTCCTCCTCCTCCTCCTCCTCCTCCTTCCTGCCCTTCCTCCTTTCCCCTCTCCCTCTCTGTTAGCTCTCACATTGTGTCTCTAACGAGTCACGTCCATCTAGCAATTATTATGAAATTAAAGCTATTTTCCATGGCCGATGTTTGCCCCAGTAATAACCACGCCGAGATAGGCTTCATTCATTTAGCATTTTAGTTCAGCTCAATTCCTGTCGCATTAGCAAGAGGAGCAAAATCAGAGTGTCACTCAGATATTCTGCTTAATGGTTTGGCGATGGCCTGGCCTTTTTTTTTTTCCTCTTTTTTCTTTCCCAATCCTCCTAACCCTATCTCTCTGCCAATTACGCTGTTTAATCTATATGTAGATAATGGTGTCCAGGACCTCCCTGTTGAAATGTCAGGTGTGAAGAGGTTATTAGCTAACTTTTAATTACTGTCCATCATTCAGCAGCCAGCAGGACAGATTGGCCCTTTTCGACTGTCCGCTTATCTAGTCCCTGAATGTTGGCCGCGGGCAGGGAAAAGAAAGGCATTTAGGAAGCGTCGGGCCTCTGGCTTAATATCAGCATTTTCACACTATTAAAAGGACTTAGTGTTTGGATGAAAGACGCTGAAGGGAGGAGGAGACGGTGTGACCAGGCAGATCGTGTGTCAAATTGTTTAACGGAATCAGATCACGTGTCAAATGATGGGAGATGATTTAAAACCCTGGAAGCAGAAAAAGGAGGACATGAATCAAGAATCAGCAGAGAAGAAAGTGGTTGCGGTATTACATGGCACGAACCTCTGAAAGTATGCAAGTCCTTTTACATCAACACAAGGCAGAACAACAATCTGTGCTCTCAGATTTTCCAAAATACTTGAACCACATTGTGTTTTGTGGTCCCGCAGACACTGAGTCATGTCGGTCCCTGGTGTGTTGTCGGCCTGAAGAACCTGCAGCCTGGCTGACACAGAGATTGCCCTGTTCATAGAGATTAGTTAGATTTTCCTCTTCGTGGAATGTTGTAAAAGTCTGCAACCCATTTTCATGAACTCCCCCTGCCCCAGTGTTAAAGCCCCTATTGTACATTTAAAGATCTGTGACCCAAATTCTGTTTCTCTCTACTTCCAATCACGTTCTCCGAGACGGGCGTCCAGAATAATAGGAGCGCCAACCACAAGATCTGAGCTTTGCCTGTACTTCCTATGTGGCAGATTGCAAAAGATAACTATATGACACATAAAGGAACATGAAGCTCTGACGAGATTAAAGCGCAAATGAAGCAAACTTCGTTTTTCCAAAATGGAAAAAGACAAATCTCTAACAAAATCGAATCGAATTTCTGATTTCTCCGTTTTTGGCACCATATGTGCAACTGGTACAGTGAACACTGTTTCTGTTTATACAATCCTTTTAATGACAGGAATAGCAGGCCTAAATAATCCTTAAAATAGAAACAGCACCACCTGCCTCATGTCTTCCAACTAGCAGAAACACATACCTGCAGGGAAAGGGAGCTCTACTCAGCCCTTGAACTGTCTTTGAGTGGATTTACTATTTTAAACTCTGCAGGGCTGAGCACTGCTGATTACGGCCTGGTGGCTCCATGGGTAGAGCATCAGCCGGGGATGCAGAATGTTTCTGGTTCCTGCTTCTGGATCACAGAAACAAATATGCACCCGAACTGTGCTGAGGTTTGTACCCAAGGAAAACCCAAAATAGAAATGAAAGTAGTAAAATCTTAGCCTCTCTGACCTCCAAGTCCCTGCAAACTGGAACATTTTAAAGACTCGCAAAGCGAACCACTCACTAGAGACCATCATTAAGGCGATTAATGTTTCTCATCCCAACATACCTGGCTTTGAACTGGAGTTTGTGTGATATTTAAGACTTTAAGTGGAACCTTTACATTCAGTAAATGGTTTTTGTGTGTGTTAAGACTCTGCTGGCTAAGTTCTGTGGTGAATTACAGCTGACCCGTGAAGACCCCGGGCCCTGCTGCCGCTACTTTTTGGAAACCCCCCGTCATCTGGATCACATCGTACTCAACTGGGGGAGGGCAGAGAGGAGCCCCCTCTGTCTTACACAAGCAAAGGAGGAGGATGGTGGAATGAGGTTTCCCTGAGGTGTGTGTGTGTGTGTGTGTGTGTGTGTGTGTGTGTGTGTGTGTGCCAGTGTTATTAATACATTGATAAATAAATACCCATGTGTTTAACTTATTGGCAGACACTTGGTGAATGTAATAGCGTGGGCCTTACCAGGTTTTATGCTAAAACACCCATATTTAGCTTTTATTCAACAGAGTCATTGGTTAACACGGTTAAAGAAGTGTATACTCTTCTTAAACTGTATACTGTACCTAAAAGAGACATCAGAGACATGTGTGCAGAAGCTGTTAAATTAAACATCCACTGGAATAACTTATTTTGCACTAAAACCAATTTAATGCTCTAACCTGATGAGTTGCTGCCCCCTGCTGTAACATTACATCCATGAAAGCTTCCCATCAATGTGTAGCAACGTGGAGCTGGACATCCTTAAGAGTTTATATCTGGACTTACATCTGTCAATATAAGGAAACCTTGAAAATATCTCATATTAATAAATACTATATACTAAATACAAAATTAAATAGATTTGCATTCCTACCTTTATTTTTTATTAAATACATCTGTATTTTGAGATACACTACACATAAATAACAAGCTTAGAAAAAATGACCCAATCCATGTCATCAGTTTGAAGCTATTGATGGTGGATCCTTGAGGTTGGGTGTGGCTCGAACATCGTGTGTGTGTGTGTGTGTGTGAGAGAGAGAGAGAGAGAGTAGTTGGTCACAGGTGTGGTAAACAGATACAGCAGGTCTCTGCGTGTGTTGAACGTGCTGTGACAGTAATCATGCTTCAGTATGATTACAGCAATCAAGAGAGTAAAGATGTTATTTAGCATAATGGCACTCTTGGAGTTGGCACTCCATATCACTTTAGAAATAAAACACCATGTAATTTTCTTCTTTTGTTCATGTTGTGGATTAGTTGAATACTTGGTCACGGCATGGGATCTTCTTATTGACTCGGTTTGTTGTATTTTTAATCTAAATACAACAGTTGAGAGAAGAAACAGTAAAAACAGTCATTTCTATGTGAAAATAATTTATTATGAAACTATATCAGAAAGACTGCTGATGAATGACTAGTACGAGTGTGACAATTACAAAGAGTCGTGAACATTTTAGTTTCTTTACACGCATGTTTTATGGACATAGTGTGTCGTTTAGGACGTGAAAAGAGTGTGTGTGGATGCATTTGACTAGAACTGTGTACGTGTGTCAATAAAGAAATGAATAGGATGTCCACCGTTAAATCAGCTGATCACTTATCAAATGTTACATTCAATACAATTCACCCTGTTCTCTCTTACACGCATACACAGACGGGCACATTCAGTCACATCATGAACTCTTTCCATTTGAATTCTGTTAGTATGTGATGCATGTGAGCCACAAAAGCACTACTTCTGACATTCAACACAATGTTAGTGATTCTCGTTGTTAGCTTATTAGTTTATTAGTGGGTTAGTTTGTTAGTTTGCAGAGAGCTAGTAAAAGCTCATCAGGTTAGTAATTGTTCCCTCAACTTTAAGAGATGTTAGTAGCTCGTCGGTGTGAATATTACACCATATATACAGCGTTTAGTAGAAATGCTTCCATGTAATGTCGTCTAATGAACATCACAGGTAGCACAAGGCATGCTTTGATCTAATGTAAGATGAACAATGTCAGTCAGAGATGTTAGTAAGAGCAGCAGCGTCACCGCTCTTCGTGTTAACACTGTAAGGAGAGAGTGATGGAGCTGTCTCACTGTGCATTGTGTGGTGACAATGAGCCAGACACTCACCTGCACAGGTTAACCACACAGTGCACCGGCAGACAGAGACATAAAGCTTCGTGAATGCTGCCTGTCAAGTGTGACACAGCACGGTAATGATTTGGAAACTGAACATATTTGGTTTTATAGGGATTCGTCACAATTATGTGGTCAACCCACTTTAACACCATCAGCTGTTTCAGCTCCTCGTGTCATCTCGTTGGTAATAACATTAACATTCCCAGGTCCTGAAACCCTTCTTCACATGCTCACTGTAACGTTTTTCATTGTTTTTCTTTCTTCAATAGTTAATCCAATGTTAGCCTATCTAGAAGAGGGATTTCAGGACCCTGAGAGAGCAGTTTGTACATCAGTACAGTGTGGGCATAAAGCAGAGGGTTAGTCAGTTGGTTATAGAGAACAAGGCCAGCCATTAGCATTCAGAGTACAGGTTAGTAATCATCCAACTGTTAGCAGATATTAGTACTGTTAGATATTAGTGAGATACTGTTAGTACAAGACCTGGGTAAAAAGCTATTTGCACATAATTATTAGCATTTGGTATAATTTGCTCAACTATCATATCAGATGATGGGACTGTAGGTATCAGGGCAAGTTAATTGAAGCCAGCAGGCCTCATTTAGAAACACACACTATTCATTTCCAGCAACATTCGTGTCATTATCTAAATCACAGGAATCTGCACCTAAGTGCGATTTCAATGACTTTACAGCAAATGCTTAGAATTATTTGCAAATATTTTTTTAGCCGTTGTCTGGTGAAAAGGTTTGCAGCTATGGCAAAATAACCGGAAAGCAGCACGTAGCTTCAGGCTTCAGGTTTTTTATCAGACAGATATGATACACATGCACAAATGCACACACACACACACACACACACCACATGCACACAAACAATCTCACTCAAGCCAACACCCACACAAGGCTGTAAAATAGCGTGTACTGTATATAGCATAATAGAATAATTGGCATCACAGCACATTCTGATGTTTCAAGACAAACAAAAACATACTGTGTGAATTACACATTGTCAAGTGTGAGAAAACCATTCTCACACACATTTTTTTTTTTTTTTTCTAACATCGCACTCTTAAAATATCAGATCTTTCCGGTTGTGGATCTGGAATAGACACCGGCTAGCTTTGGTGAGATGATAACACGCAGGACGGCACAGTTAAAAACACCACTTCGGCTGAATTTGAAAGTGTCTTCTGCAGCGGAGAAGTGACCAAAGTGTTAGACACGGTAACCACGGCAACAGAGTGATGAGGTCGCTGCACACGGCAGCAGAAGAAAGCGAGCGTGAGAGGTGTTCAGTCGCTGCAGTGTCAGTGTTTTTGTTTTGTTTTTCAGCCAAAAAGCAAAAAAAAAAAAAAAGGAAAAAATGAGAGTGGGGGTGGATGAAGCTATATTAGTACTACTCACATCTGAGGAAGACATGTAAGAACACTGCAGCAAAATATTTTGGACTCCAAACACCACCCATGAAGTACCTTTCTACTAAATGTGATCAAAAATACACTAACTACAGAGCAGTGGTGGCTTTTTTATATCTTCACAGGCTGCAGGCTGCAGAAGTCATCTGTGTGTGGGGTTCAGCACTTCAACGTGGATCCTTTTCCTGTGGAGGTACAGCGCAGCAGCAACGGCACCACCCATCAATCACTGTAGGAGAAATGACATGACATGACTGCGTGATGATTTCCCATGTATACATTCATGTGGGCCTCTTTTACATGACATGATTTAAAAACATATTTTTGTCCTGGTCTAACAAACATTGTTTTTCCAGGCTAATCCTGCACAAAAGCAGATTATGCAAATCTGATTTGGTCACGGTCTCCACTTTCAAGTTGGTTTATCTCCACTCTTAAACATAATCCCGGCAAGGAGAGTAACATATAGGGGAAATGTGGCAGCGATTTAACACATAACTAATCTCTCGTGTTCTATCTGTTCCCCATTTATCTGCCCTCTCAGCCAGCCAGCACAGAGGCTTAACACACTCTGTATGTGGGCAAAAGCGAGATAAGAGTGTGTAGAAAATGGATCTGTTGTTTAAATGAATCTAGACCTATATAATAAGCAGCTGTGCAGAGTGTTTAGCGGCTATGAGGGGCTTCAAAGACACAGCGGTGTAAATCTACAGTGAGAGATCCTGTACCAGTCTGAGGAGGTGGTCAGGTGATGCCCCCAGGGGTGGAGCGAGGTCCAGTGCGAGCCACAGTCTGCTGTTTCCTCAGTGTAACTGGAGAGGAACACACAACACAAAGCAGCAGAAAAGTGGGACTCAACCCAGCTGTCCCACCAACACACCCATCGCTTGTCCCTACTGTTCCTCCTCTGTGGATCCTATGCTGTATGTCATTGGTTATTTAACTGACTGAGTAACGCCATCTGGTTTTATGAGTCACAAACATTAACCTTCCTGATGATTTTATTAAAGATATGTCAGCCTGTACACATAACCTGTCCTGTTGTTGCTCCTCGTTTGGATCCTCCCAGCGTCCTGACTGGTCACGTGGCAGATGAACCCAATGCCGTGCAACGATGACCACACAGTTACCTAAAAATAAAACCAGAGATTGACCTTTCTATCTATCATAAATACAGAGAACTATCCATCATTGATTCACAACAGATGATCTATTATGTTTCTGAAATACAGGTTTTAAGGTAATTTTGCATTACTTTGAACTACAAAACAAAATATTTACACACACACTAAACTGAATTAAATATGTTTGACATTTATGTTCATTGGCAGATGAACACTGCGGCTCATTGTCTATCTGAATATGAAAGACCCTGGAAGCTGGATGTAGGCTACACCTAGTGGTGGACAGCGTTTAGCATGGGCACTCTGACAGGTCTGCGGCCACACAGCCCCACACACAGCAAGCTGCAGTGTGTTCTGACACCTGTCGATCGTGGCCAGCGTTACCTGTTTCCCATGCTGACCCTTGTCCACCACAACATTAAAACCGCCCAGTGGATTTTACCTGATCAGTGTTTACTGTAGGCAGAATCAGCCCAGCTCTGCCTACAGTAATATTAATAATAAACATTTACCCTGGCAGGGTAACACAACAGATTGTTTTCCTATAAATAAGCATGTCAGACTGAGACATATACAGAGCAGGGCCTACTCTACAGGAAATGAAAACAGTCAGTGTTTATCTAATCTAACAACACATCCTTCAGATTGAACTAGTTTATCTGCTGCAATTGAACGTTCAATGTAAACGAAGCACATAATAATAGAATATAAGGATTTTTCCTACCAGTACCACACACTTGTCTTGCGCCATCAAACGACAGGATCCCAGCTCCATCTTCGTCTTCCTCCATGCTGAGGGCCAGCTGCTGCCTACTGTGCGATCCCCTCCGTGTGTGCAGAGACCTGGGCTGCAGTAAAACGGCTGCTGGCTCCCTGGACCAGCCCGCTCCTCACCAACATGAGCCTCTCTGGAGCTTCGTCCTTACGGCTGCTGCCGAGCTGAGTCAAGCAGATGTGGGAGTGCCACGAACAGCTGCGCACTGACGGCAGTCCAGTCCTGGAAACACGGGACAGAGGGGGGACGGAAGCCCCGGGACAAAGACAATGGGTGGAAGGTGCTGAAGAGAACAGCGACGTCTGTGACGGAGCTGAACTACACAGACCTGGATGAATCGCTGGTCTCGGTCTCCAGCTGCTGCCACAGGTTTATGCTCTTTTGTATGCGCGCCCTTCATCCACCATCTGTGTTTCCTTGGCAACCGAGGACTGACTGCAGGCATCAAAACCACCAGCTAATGTACAGCATCCACCTCAAGACACAAAACCCAGTCCAGTACCCTGCAGTCACTTCATTTAAAGGCACATAGAGTAACACAACCTTAGTCCATGTTTGAATTAGGAACTAAGTTCCCCCCACGCATGCGTAAAAATCTATTTAACAGTAGACTCTTATTTCCAGTTGAGGAGCTCATGAATATCAGTGATAATAAATTATTTCATGTCGTACCATTTTTATTGTAGACTAATTTATACAATAGGCTGCTAGCAATGAATTAGAATTTTCTTTATTGATATCCCTGTGACATTTTCATGATTTTGTTTTCTATTAGTTTGTATAGATAAGTGAAAATACTAACACTACCACTAATAGTAATAGTATTTCTACTATTTATTAACAGAAAGTGCATTAGCTCTGATTTAAAATAAAACACCACACACACACAAATTATTTATTTAACAGGGCTGTAATACTTATGTGATAGCAAAAAGCAAAATCACTTGTCCTGGAAGATCAGTGCCAAAGAAAATGTTACATTTATCCTGTATTAACCAAAATAATTCTGTTTCTGGTGTGTGTGTGTGTGTGTGTGTGTGTGTGTGGGTGGTAGTGGGTGTTTAAAATTGATCTGTGGTGCATTTTTGGGCCTAAGGGTGGTGCTAGAGGAAAAGACACAGTGATGATGCTCATGAGATTTTGGGATATTGGGTGTGTATTGGAACCTCAGTAAACCAAACCAACACTATCATCATCATAAGATATTGAGTTTAGGGGATTGCAGAGTCAGAAGGACCCATCATCTGGCTCCAGGAAGGCGTCTCTGGAGCAATGTCAGTGTACAGAATACTAATGGATTGAATTTAGCGTTTCTGTATAATTAGTATACAGTAATAAGAATAACAACATTTCAATAGAAAACAATATTCATATAACATCAGTTATTTGAAAAATACAGTGCCTACAGTACACATATGTGAAATTTGTTGATATTTATTGTACATTTTGATGCTTTGAAGACTTGAGTTGTGACAAAACATTAAAGAATTACATGATGTTGTTGGTAGGGGACAAAATGATATTTCATATAAATTCTAGTCCTGTAGTAATTAAATTTAAATTGATTATAAAAAAGTAAACACGCGTAACCATGGTGGGTACAGCCAAGAAAAGACAAGTGTTAAAGATTAAGAAACAGTGACCTGCACAACTTTATAACACATTAAAACACAAAACATTGATTAATTTAAAAAGAAAAAAATACCAAATATTCTAAACTTTTAAATTAGAGCATATTCAGCTAAATGACTAAAATGTGGTTATAACTAACAAGCCTACAAATGAATAATAACACTAACATATATCTGAAACTTAATCAAAGCCCAGGTAAAAAATACTAGATCATAATGTAGGAATGACATAACAAACCCTAATGTAGTTAAAAATAGTCAACAGGATGATTTAACTTCATCTGGAACCTGAGTTAGCAGGAGACGTTACGATGCAGCATTTGGAAAAACATTTGTTTTGGCAAAGTGTCATCAAGTTGACATTCAGCCAGCTGTTTGACGTCAAACTGAACAGGTAAGGAAAGATGACTGACACGCACACAGTGGAGAGACGTGATGAAGGCCTTTATTGAGGTGCTGTACTTCGTGGGGTTTTAATTGCAGTATAGGGATTTTATACTTTACTATACTATGTCTCCATGTTTCGAAATTATTTCATTTTTGAATGTTGAAACTATTATTTCCTTTTAAAAAACATTTTGACATTAGTAGATGTTCCTGATGGTAAATATCTAAACATTTTTCAATGCAAGACATTCCCTTCTGGTCTTCCTGGGCCTCCCTGGCTCTGACGCTATTTGTAAGTGTTGTGCTTTCACCAACGTGCAGTACACTGCCAGCACAAGTGCACAGACGTTTACACGATGTTGACTGATGTGATTCTGTATGTTTACTCTCCAGACGAGAGGCACTGCAGACATCATTCATTCATTCATTCCTTATATTTTATTGTTCTGATGAGAGACAGGAAGACGTTAAAGTCAACTGGCATCTACAATGTGTCAAAACCAGCTCATCCCTAAAACGCTGAGCAGAAGGATGAACAAGCGTATGAGAGCCTTCTCACATGGCTTCCACAACACAGAGCCAGAGAAGAAGAGCACTCCAGAGAGAAGCACTCCTTTGTCACAATGGCCCATCTAGTGGATAAAATGGGAGCCAGCTTATAGTAAGAGGCTGTGTACATGTGCATTTGACTGGAAATGTTTGCCCCCACCTTTATTGACTGCTTGCGTACTTAAACCTTTGCTTAATTAAACACGCTACAGTCAAACATGTAAATGTAAAGTGTTAAAAACACAAGTGACAAGACAATGACGAGTCTGAAATCTGTGTGTTAAACATGAAAGAAATAGTCAAATGTATTGTACACTTGCCTTCAAATAACACATTATTTTTAATTATGACTGTAACTATGTGAAATGCCCATTTCAATTTACTGAAGCGCAATGCGATATTTTCTATCTGTAATTATAGTTACTATTTACTTTAGAAATAAAGTCACAGACACATTTCATCAGTAATGTAATCATTCACTGGAAAGTGACTTGGGTGTGACTATTTTTGACTACAATGTAAGTTGTTTTTTGTACCAATGCCAAACATATCGCAGTGACAGCTTCTTAACTACATGCTGTGAAGCCAGTTTGTGAAGTTGCTCCTTTTCCATTTTGATTCTTTAAACAAAGGAAATGTATTATATGCTTTTTATACAAAATGTGCATTGTGAAGATGTCACATTGGGCGTAAGAAATTTTGTTTAATCGCTATAAAACAATCAAGAAAAGACTATCATAAATAAAATATCCTGAGGATGCACTGAAAGTCTGTCTTCTATGTGCGTCACGCAGACTCCATCCACCGGGGGGCGACAGTGCGGGGCTCACACACATCACAACATCCTGTTTACATCAGAGCCATTAAAACTCCACAGTCCACTTGCTGCTTGTGGCTTTTTGATGAGACACCTTTGCGGCACGGCTCGTTTTCACGCTGTTTATGCGTCAGTCGGGGGCTGCAGGTCTGTGCGGCCTGAGCCGAGTCACCGATCATCTGTTCCTCAGCAGCAGCAGAGCGGCCAATGATCCAGATCAGGTGTCTCGCTGGGACATTACCTGCATCTTCAACGTTACTGAGACCAGGAGCCGCTGCCCTCCTCCTCCCGGGGTGGAGTACATCCACCTCCCGGTGTGCGACAGCCCGGTGTCCCCTCTCGGCGATCACTTCGACCGTGTGGCCGATAAAGTGCAGCTGGTGGCGGAGGGCGGAGGCCGCACGCTGGTGCACTGCCGGGCCGGGGTGAGCCGCTCCGCCGCCCTGTGCCTGGCTTACCTGCTGAAGCACCGCGGGGTGAGTCTGCTGGAGGCCCACGGGTGGCTGAAGACCTGCCGGCCCATTGTGAGGCCGAATAACGGCTTCTGGGAGCAGCTCATCCGGTATGAGGTGGAGCTCCGTGGGTGCAGCTCTGTCCGGATGGTGTCCACCGTCATGGGACAGATACCAGACATTTATGAAGAGGAGGCCAGAAATATGGTTCCTCTGTGAGGGGGGAGTGGGACAATGATGGCAAAATGCTGTTTAGTCATTCCAAGAAATCTCAGGTAGCCTCCTTTACTTTCACCTAAATTAAGGCCACTTTAATAAAAAAAGAAAATCCAGTTTATATTACAGCTGGAACTGTTACTTTTCATAATAAAACATTAGAGACTCAACGTATTAAATGAGTGTTTGCCAACTATTTTGTCCTTTAAACTTTGAAATGTCCATCCTCATGTCTCAGGTAAAGGGAAACCTCATATTCCATGAAAAATAAAGTTTTTTACTCAATATTAAAGTTCACATTCATTGTCTTCTTTCCTGAAAGATCAATATTATTCTGTTTAATTGTGATAAAATGTAGAGATATGTGATAGCGATGACATCTGAGCCATTCAACTCATCTGAGGTTCAAAGGTAAAGAGCTTTTATTTTATCATTTTAATTGATTCAGCACACAAATGTAAAACAACCTATTTAAGGGTATCAGGATGTTTATGGAGAGCCATTTCTAAAGACGTGGAATAGATACCTTATTCTTAATTATTGAGTTGTGTGGTGAGACATCTTAAAAACATGCTCATTTCAGCCAGACTCTCTGAAAAAATGACTAATTTTCTTACTAACTACAGTCTGTTAGTTATTTCACTCATGAAAAGAGCAGTATTTAGTTTTTTAAAAATGTTTTTCACAAAAATATATGTTTAGACATAATGTTGACTCTGATTCTGGAGGTATGTTTTCTTTTTACACAGAGGGCTTTCCATAAATTATGATCACTGCCTGGTATACATACATTGATAATTTTGTTTATTTAGAGGCACGATACAATAATGACACACTGAATCACAGTAAAATCAATAACAATTTGGCACACATCTGTCATTTCTAAACATGAACAACATCTATTCGAGGAAAAATGTAGTTTATTGTATTAGTGGTCAACATTTCCCCAGACACATTTCCTAATAGTTTGATTCAATGCAGCTGCTGGCCAGTTTCCTTTTTAAAAATTAATTTAGGGTTAAAACAGTCAACATTTCAAAAGTGTTCAATGCAAGCAACGAGTGGTATTAGTTAGGAATTCATCCAAAACAGCAGTCATACAGAAACCAGACTGGCAGTTTCTAGAAAATTTGACTATAGCATTGTATAGTGTAGTAATACCACACAGACTGTTCTGCATGATGTACAGTCTGGATGAATAAATATGCATTTACATGCGTTGCCATCACCCCGGCAGCAGCAAAAACATCTTTCCAACATTTTGGAAACATGCTGGTTCGCTTTCTAGCCGAGAGCAAAACTGATGCTTCTCTCACACTGATACTGTAGTTGTGAAGCTTCAACGAGCTGCCAGTTACAGCCATCTCTGTGCTAGCATCTCATTCTGAAAATAAAAGTTTCTATTACAATCAACTGGCCAAGAGCATATGGCTGTGAACACGAGCGGACATGTAACTCTTATCCTTCTGTACATTTAGATGGGGTCATCATACGTTTTATCAAACAGACTTTTAAAACATCCACACAGAAATTGTACATACACTGTCAGCACTATACAAAGATTCAGATGGCTTTTTTAGGTGCACAGTGCGATCACTAATGTACTGTACAAACATCTAATATTTCATCTGCTACTTAAATCTCCTGAGTAAGGACCATAGTCAGGTCAAGATTGCCTAAAAAGTGGAATAATGACACAAGTGCGAAAACAGCATGCTTCTTTTACCTCCACCGCTTTTCATGAATTCTTTCAATAAGGCAACAGTGTCATCTGCATAGTCATGCAATAAGCATCTAAAAGGTACAAAACCGAGCAAAGTTCATTTAACACAATGTAAAATAGAAGCAGAATAGAGCGAAACACAAAACCGAGCGCCAGTATCCACTCACATAAACCACAGTGTATTCAGCTGCTCGAGGCTTCAACAACTCGAGATCACATCTGAAAAATAAATAAATAAAACAGAGTTCAGCAGTTCAAATATTTAATGATACTGTGTTTTAATTAAAAGGAGTGGGGGTGTAAGTGTTTAAATCTACCACTTACATGCTGTTCCAGCTTCTGGTATTCTGTAGATTTAGGTCTGCGCGTGGACCGGGATCTCTTTCCTTCCAAAGCGAAGGCGATTATCTGAGGGAAAAGAAGAGGAAACGTTATATATTGGCAAATTTCTGTTGTTCTGAGCCTGATCTACAAAACAAATGTGGATGTAATTAAACTAGTAACACAATCAGAAGCCCCTAATCTAACAGACATCTAAGGATTTCTCTGGTACTGGTAAATTAGGTGAAAGTGTTTTGACTTACATGATTCACTTATCTTTATCTTGCTGAGAATTAAAGGAAATTTCTTTCTCACATCCATAACGTAAATATGAAGCTAGCTGCAGCAGCAGCTTGGTTTAAATTTGCATAAAGACTAAAGAGAAACAAGGAAACAGCTTGTAAAGGATAAATGTGCCATTTTCATACTTTTCTGTATGAAATAAACAAATTAGCAGCGTATTAATTATTGAGCTTCATAGATGATGATGAGGAGATTTTGGCTAGAACCCATCTCCAGTTGTCATGCTGAGCTAGGCTTAGCTAATCTGCTGCTCCCTTCATATGTCACGTGCCTGTTAGCGGCAAGAAACGTGCCTGAAATCCATATGTGCCAATTATTCTGTTCGTTCATAGCCACAGAAATGGACATGTCAAATGAAACAACTTTGCAACTCAGGAAGTATGCGTCAGAAAGATTTTAAAGGCCAAGTACCTTGCGCTTGTTGTGGTAAGCGATGTAAAGCACTGCCACCAACACAGCTGTGGAGACGAGGTAGGCAAAGAAATGGCTGCTTTCTTCCTGGTCCTTAAAACTAGAGTCATGCTGATTGTTCTGATTGTTCCCTCCCTTTTCTTTAACTTTTGCTTCCTCTTTTTTCTTTTCTTCATCGTCTGTCTTGTCTCCCTTCCCGTCTCCCTTCCCGTCTCCCTTCTCGTCTCCCTTCCTGTCTCCCTTCCTGTCTCCCGTCTCGTCTCCCGTCTCGTCTCCCGTCTTGTCTCCCTTCCTGTCTCCCTTCTCGTCTCCCTTCTCGTCTCCCGTCTTGTCTCCCTTCCTGTCTCCCTTCTCGTCTCCCTTCTCGTCTCCCGTCTTGTCTCCCGTCTCGTCTCCCGTCTTGTCTCCCTTCTCGTCTCCCTTTCCGTCTCCCTTCTCGTCTCCCTTCTTGTCTCCCTTCTCGTCTCCCTTCTCGTCTCCCTTCTCGTCTCCCTTCTTGTCTCCCTTCTTGTCTCCCGTCTCGTCTCCCTTCTCGTCTCCCGTCTCGTCTCCCTTCTTGTCTCCCTTCTTGTCTCCCGTCTCGTCTCCCTTCTTGTCTTCTTCTTTTGAGTGTTTTTTGTCATCTTCTGGTGCTGCTGTTTTTTTTTCATCAGGTTTCTTTTCATTTGGACTTTCACCTTGGCCATCATCTGCATGTTGGTGTTTTGGGTTTTTGTCAACACTTTCACTTTCTTCAGACACATTCTTCTTGTCATCCTCTACGTCTGTGTGCCCATCGGGTCCTTGTGGCTTATGTTCACTTGCATCCGTTTCTGTCTTGCCCTTTTGGGTTTGCAAGTTTCCACTGTTCTTTCCTTCTGACTTTACAGCAGCAGTGTTTGTTTCTTTCACTGGCACTGTTGAAGTGCTAGGCTTCTTAGTTATCTTGTGTTTTCGCTCCTCTTCCCCACTAGATGGATTTGTTTGATTTTGATCAGCGACTTTCATTGTTTCTTTTACTTCTTTTCCTTCCGAGCCTGTTTTCGTCCCAACTTTACCTTGTGTATTATTTGGTGTCTGTGACTCATCTGGTGTTCCTTCTGGCTCTTGGTCAGTACCTGCCTCGACTTTTTCTTGTTGTCCAATTTTCTCAATGTTAGTAACATTTGAATTTTGATTTTTAAGATTTTTTTGAGGAGGAGCAGCTTGTGGACCATTTTTCGTTTGTTCTTGATTGGTGTTGGAATCATTCTTTGAGGATGAATCATCTTTTGATGGTGGAGCTCCTGTAAATAAGAAAAAAAACATATAATCAATCTAAAGGGCCATCTGAGCACAAAACATGTTGACAGGTGCAACGCAGATATTATAATGCAATTTGATAATAAATGCCATGAATGCTGCCACTGTGGATTAGTGAAACCTGCATATGACACAAACAATCTGCTTTTATCTGCTCATTATTTTTACTTATGTACATTTGTCCCTCCTTGTTTGCAGTGTCCTGTCCTCTTCTTGTCGGCTTCCTCCACTTGATTAAATTTACTAATTATATGATCGGATTACCTCAACTACAACTATCACAATGTAATAAAACCAGGCCAGGCAGATTTCAACATTACAGTGTTGAGTGTGATCTGTTGTGTACTTACAGGTAATCTGCAGGCTTACTGTTCACAGGTACACTGAATTAACAGCTTTGTGTGTTTTAACTTTGTGTATTTGAATTTTAGAAGAAGCTAAAAACACACACACACACAAATACATTTTTCTTGTTAGCTTGTTTCCAGTAAATACTTCCTGCTTCAGGCTTTAAAATAAAACAAAGGCTTTTCCAGACACCTTTTCCATGGAAAAGGTGTCTGGAAAAGCCTGTTTTATTTTTAGCAAAACATTAAAATGTCTAATAAATCTATGTTGTCGTTGTCGTCGTTGCTCTTTCAAATCCAGTCCAAGCCAGATACTGAAAGTGAAGTATGTAATGAGTCCCATCTTGTCTCACTTGCGTAATACATTGGCCGACGACTAGCTTAACGAGCTAATAGGGATCATGTGGTATTTCAGCATTTCTCTGACAGGAAAGAAGCTCAAGGAGCCAGAAATATCTAAACTCCACTCACCTGTGACCAGGCACCAACACACGAAGACTGTGACGATCAAAAAACTCGCCCTCATCGTGTTCACACGGCGATAAAATCCCAAATTATCGGTCTGTGCTCACAACAGACTAAGAATCGACGGATCCAAGTGGACAGGATGGAGGATTTGATTTGTACAAACACTTTTCCTGCTTCCGTGTACAAACCAGTCTGCTCTTCTTCTGCACGCACGAACACAGCGAGGGGCTTTGCTGCCCCCTAAAGGTCGGAGCCCGACACGACATGACTGCTTTGTATTTGTTAAACACACTGTACTAAAAACACCATGTTTTGCCAAAAAGGGGGGTGAAAGAGATGCTACAGCAGAGAGACACCTTCCATTGTACTGGTTAATTTAACAGAATTAATTAATTCTTTGTTACCTTTCCATCACTGGAGTCATTCGATCAGCATCGGAAGACTGAGATGCTGTATATTCAGCTGTGCAGCCACAGACTAGTCAGAATTTCCCCGCTGAGCCCTGCACACTGTAAAACCACAAGGTAGATTGAATGTTGTGACCTACTGGTGTATATTTATAGTCGTAGTTACAGCAGAGCAGATATAAAGTTTTCCTTTCCCCTTTTCAATATTTGTCATTGCACATTTCCTGCACACATGACCACCACACAGACAGTATCTCTGTATATATGTTTATGAGGAACCATAAGTATCACCAAGTTAAACAATGCATGTTTGCACGGTTGAGTCAGCTTACTTGAGTTATTTGTGTCTGTGAATCATGTCCATTCAAATGGGGAGCAGGACTTGACTTTCATGTCTGTGTTATTTTGCTTTATTTGAATGGCACGTGTAAACAAAAGGAGACTAAACATTTAGATTTAGATAAAGATGCCACTGTGCGCACAGTTGACATCCTCCTATTGTATTTAACCCCTGTTGTATTAAACTGACCCTGAAGGTGTTGAGGTAACAAGAACACCAACGGAGAGTTAAAAACTAGGATCTTTTTCTCCAAAGATAAAGCACAGGAGGCAACATTTGAGTTTTTACTGTCACCCATTGACCAGATGCTGACATGTGGACATGTAACCCACATGAAGTCACACTATGACCTACCCAGCAGATGGCAGTATTGATGTGCAGTGCAAGTTTAAAGAAAAGAGACCAAATGAAACAATGACACCGGTCACTTTATATCTGTGTCACTGTGTTAGGCTGCAAAATCTATCAAACTATTAATTTTTCCATAACTATAAAACTTATGAAATGGCATTTATTCTTCAAAATAACATATAATAATGTGAAATAATTTGCATGAAGTCAATAAACCTCAAAGCTAGGGCCACCTGAAGTACGACATAACAGAATTATCAGGATTGCCGTTGAGGGAGTGCAGCAGCTTTAGATAAGCTGAGATAATGATCCAGATGTTAATTGGAGATGTTTTACATCTCAGCTGGGTGTGGGTTCTTGTAATGAATGTGTCTTAATTGTGGCAGGCTATTTGACATTTGAAAAGTCCGATTACACCACTCATTCGTGACACCCATTTGCATTTCCATCTTTAAGGTCAAATGGGTATGAATAATACATTAAGGAGGTTCTTAAGCTCACAGTCATCCATACCTGTCTTCACAAAAGCACCAGCTGAGTCTTGCTAAGCTCAGTGAATGTTACAGCAACAATCAATTAATATCACTTAGGGAAACCACACGTGAAGCAAATACAGCATCCTGTTATTAACGGAAATATAAGGTCACGGTGACACCGGAAGATGTAGGACCAGCCTTAGTTTTATAGTTTTATAGTTTTTAATCTGAACATAATAATATAAACACATCAGTGTCACACTTACAGTACATGCTACACATTTAGTGGATTTAATGATGGTGATGGTGTGTCTGTGTGGTAGCTTTTTTTTTTTTTTAATGATTTAGTGACTTCTCAGATGTCAGCTCGAAGTGCAATATCACGCGCGTGAACTATCAAAGGGTTAACCTGGAATAAATGCAAGATCAAAGGAAGGCCCAAAAAAAGAACCTTGGCAAGAGATTGGAAGAATTTAATGAGCAAAAATTAACATGTATTAAATCTGACCTTGTGCTTACATGGCAGATGTTGAGTGGAGCAGCAACCAGATACGTTATTAGAGATAAACAGCGGCGTGTTACATTTTGAGTGGAGCACTGGAACTTTAAGATAACATACCTTTTATGCCATTTTAAATAGGTATTCCCCTGTGGAATCTCATAGTTATGTTTTAATCGATTTCAAGGGACGGCATTTGAAAAATGGCACGAGTAAATATATTTACCAAAAGCACAGCCTGGAACAGCCTGAGCATTTGAAGTGATTCACTTGTGGGCTGAGTTTCATAATAAGGACACTGTCTTAGGAGAACTGAACATTGCACTGAGCTACGGACTTGAGGAGACAGATTTGCTGACTGTTTTGACAACTCATTACCTGTAATTTCACTGACAGATTGGTGAATTGGCTCGGAGTAGGCAGCCGTGGCACCAGAGACCGTGTGGTTTGTGCCTGGAATGATGTAAGATATAACGCCAAACAAGCAAAAGACCTATTATGGCTAATGATTACTTAAAACAGAGTGGTGCAGACTTGACAGTTTGGTGCTTCTGCTGAGAGGGGCCAAACCGGAAACACATCCTCAGGCCACCTGTCCGCAGTTTTATAAGACGGTCTGGAGAAAAGCTAATCTTGTTTTCTGTGACAGCAAACAATTAGCAGCAAATTTGTCTAAATTAATACATGTGCAGCAAAATCTCAGGAAAATTCTATTCTAATCCAACAACCCCCTGATCATGGCATATAAAACCAAGTTCAAATATCTAACAGTAACTGCTCTGCTAGTCCAGAATATCTGATGGTGCTGTCTACTATCATCTGTATTGATAAAGTAAACACACTTAATGGTTGAATCAGCTGAAATACTGTTGGAAAGCAGCATTTCACAGAACTGTACATCCCTGTTGGTAAGAGCTTGGTTAATTCTCTGTCTGAGTAGCTGGGGAGTCGTCTGTGAGCTCTTCCAGTCCAGTCCCCCCACTGGTCCGACATAATGGTCCAGCCCTGGCATCGGTCCTCATCTCCAAAGCCACCAAAAACTGTAACCTACCTTGTGTATTTTTCACTAATTGAAATGCCTAATGAGGTCCCAGGGGCTCCATCCTATTACCTCTGAGTTAATTAAAGCCTAAGCAGAGTGCCAAACGGCGAATAAAGATGCAGTAAAAGTGCAAAAGGAACAGGGAACCTGAGCAGGGTTCGGTGTGCTGGGATGGAGCTGACCTGCTTTTTTGTCATTGTTGTGGGATGTTGTATTCCAAGAAGCAGCAGATGCCTATTATTTTTTAATTTGGATTTATTTTGGGGCAAATTTTGCTACCCCTGTTGAGGCACTTATTTTCCAGTGTGGTTAGCCTAATTCTGCTTTATTAAACATTAAACCTCATGTCACCATCAGCAAGGTTTTTATGGAGGTGTGCTATGTTTAGAACTAAAGTGTAACACAAGGCTGAAAAAATGACAGGTGTGTTGGGGTCTTTTATTCCAGTTCAGTGTGGCTGTAATAAAACTGCACAGCTCATTAAATCTACATTCTCAACGAATGCAAAATGCTGTTATCAACTTGTTATGTACTGTGGTCACTATTATAAGAACATTAATCCAAACCACATTACGTCACTAAAGAAAGCTCTTATTAAATGACAAAAACACTGTGTAAATGCACGCGAAAAGACAGACTGAGACATTTCTC
This sequence comes from Anabas testudineus, assembly GCF_900324465.2. Taxonomy (NCBI): domain Eukaryota; kingdom Metazoa; phylum Chordata; class Actinopteri; order Anabantiformes; family Anabantidae; genus Anabas; species Anabas testudineus. The sequence goes on from NC_046618.1 coordinate 8,313,551, forward strand.
TCAAGAAACAAATTCAAATGTTTATTTAACATGTCAAAAGAAGGGACACACACTCATGAATTCAAAAGGGGGCTGCAATTATTGGCCAGTACTATGACTTAAACTTAATACTAACATTAATCATGTTTTGGCTAAAAAGAAAACATGTTTTTGTTGCGTTTTGTTTTTATAAAGAAACTTTATGTACATTGGTTCTTTTATACAAGAGGTTCAATGGATAAATGCATCAAAAAGAAACCAGTTCTGCAGTAAACTTTACAAAAAATACATTTTGTTTCATTGAGAGATGTAGAAAAGGAGGCGGTCAAATATTGACCAATAATATTTCTTCCTTTTCATTATTTAGAAAAACGTTGTTCTAATACCTATTTTAAAGAAAAGCAATATACAGCACAATAAATGGGAGAAAATTGCCTTTGCGGATTTCATTCGGTTGGTTTGGTTACCAAGGAGAGGGGCTGCGACTGGAACAGGGCATGGTGGGAATGAAAGGCTGCCTGATGGAAAGGGGAAGGAGGAGAGAGCATGGAGGGGTGCAAAGAGGTGAAGGGGATCGGCCGAGTGAGGATGGGTGTGGTCGGCTGGCTACCTGACGTACCAATTGGGAGGGAGATGGTGGGCTGAGAGGAGGAGGAAGAGGAGGAGGATGAGGTGGAGGAGGAAGAGGAAGAGGAGGATGTGGATCCAGAAGCCTTCCCGGGTAGGGAGAAATGGTGGTGCATGCGTCCCTCCGGTTTGGTGGTGAGTGACAGCGGCTGGGCCTGCTCAGAGTGAGTGGCAGCAGGAGCTGCCGGGGAGGCTAAGGCTGCAGAGGGAGTGGCTGGCGAGTCCAGCATGCTGCCGTGCGACGACGCGGGGCTGTCACACCTCTTCTCCGAGGGTAGGTACTGCACGCACTGCTTCTTGCTCCTTATTGAGAAGTCTGGGGAAAAACAAAGGAGAAGCAAAGAAGCTGAATTATGGATCTGTTGCTGGCTTCACATCTGGTTCAAGTCCCTGAATGCCGCTGGCGAACGAGATTATTGATGGTTATTAAAACAGTGAGGACGATGGCAGTGAAGGTTCTGAAACATGAAACGTTCAAATCTACTCGAAAACATACTACACACAGTGAGCGTGAAACAGGATGTTAAACATATTCATATGGCATGCGTTTCTGATGCACAGAAGAACATCACACACTACATTCAAATGTGCACTGAAGAGTGGAGAGCCGTCAGATTTTGAGCAAGTTACATCGTTTTTTTTTTTCTTTTACTTGCACTACAGCAGACATACCTGCCTCTATTAGCACTGAACCTCATAAGCTGCTTGCCAAAGTTTAGAAGCGGGGAAAGAAGTTAGTAAGTGTTAGTGGAGAGAGGAATTCATGCAAAAAAAGGTAAATAGAATAAAAAGGCACATTTTCTCTTGCTGTTGGTTTTACAGTGTTGTCCTTCTGAATCTGAATGAAAGCTCCTTACCTTCTGGTTTTGAGTCTGGTTTATTGTCTCTCTTCCTCTTTTTCCGCTTTCCCTGCACAGATTAAAAGAATGGCGTTTTTAATAGTGAAAGCAAACAACCTCCGTGGATTCAGTTGATGAGAACCAAAATGTGGTTACAGTGAGTGGCTGATGCAGGCATATTAGACTGAACACGGTGAGATAAGAGGGGTTTTTTTTCTTTCTCTGCTAATTGATGTAAAATGTCCTACTCACATAGTTATCTCGTGCTGACCATCCTGGGTAGAGCTGGGAGTGCAGTTGCCGCTCTTTCCTGGCCAGCTCGTAGTATTTGGCTTGTTCCTCTCTTGACAGGGAATGCCACTGTGGACAAAGACGGAATATATCAAAGGACTGCCAAGCACACACAAATAAACTCATATGCACGTCCGAGTTTGTGTTACTTACCCGTCTTCCAAGGATCTGGTTGATGGCAGCACTCTCTTTCAGAGTGCACTCTGCCACTACTTTGGCTCTCATCTCCTTCATATACAGCATGAAAGCATTCAAGGGCTTCTTGATATGCGGCTTCTTGTCCTCTTCTTTCTTGGGAGGAACAGGGGACTTCCTGCTAATCCAAAAATATTAAAAAGGTGCTGTTATTAAAGCATAAAAGGAGGTGAGGTGCTAGTATATGGCAGCTAACGCTGGCAACAAAAGCTATTTGACTATTTTACTGATGACTGATTTTCGTTTCTTACGCATGCATTGAGGGGCTGATGTTATCACCACTTGGCTCCTGCTTGATGGCCGGGGAGACGATGGCAGGATGGGGAATGCCGGTCTGGTGGAGGCTGTGTGGGGGCGGGGTTACCATGTGAGGGGAGAAACGGCTGGACACCAAGCTGAGAGGGCAAAAGGAGGCAAGATTTTAACAGTTGGGTTTAACAGCAAAACTCTGTTAACCCGACAAGAGAAAGTTCAGATAACGTGGCACATAACTGCCCTGCCTTACCCTCTGGGTGAAATTCACCGCGCCTACTGAGTCTGTCTAGACTAAATTCATATACACAAAGAGTTACATGCTTGCTTTTTGTTCAAATAAATGCTTTTTCAAAAGCCCCTTTATTCTGCAATGGCTGGAGAAAAGTGGAGTGTGTTGTTACCATGGTGACAGCATGGCCGTGACACCTGAAACCACTTTCCTTACCACGTTCCAGACCATGGAGAGCGTTCTGACAGGCGTTCACACAGAACACCTTTACAAAGTGTCTCTCTCAACATTGTAATGAACAAAGGGGGAAATTAAGCTCCATAGTGCTTTATCACACACTCTGGTTAATGTTAGATTGGACAATTGCACTATTTTAAGTTGCATATACGCAGGCTCTCGTGAGAGACGATGCACAATGCAGCCCTGTTCTTACATAAGGTGAGTCCAGAGTTATCAGCTTTACCTTATGATACACCCACTGCTGCTGTTCCTAACCATGAAACACAACAGCACTGCACTAAAGGTTACACATGCTCACCCAGTTATTTAAAAGCTCAACACACATTAACAACTCAGGTTTTCCTTTTTTTTCTTACATTTACTTTATTAATTTATTACTGCATAAACAAGGATGTGCTATATCATTCCCATACCAACTCTATCTGTAAACATCCTGCCCAGTCCCCAGTGAATAACTCGATGCTGCTCCAATTGATGGCACGCAGTGGAGCTATAATTTTTTTATAAATAATGCTGCAATTAATATTCATGTAATGTTGTACCTCACGTACCTATGTTGCGGCCATAAAATGTATTCAATCTTTTCATTTTGATGGATTGTTCTCCAATAAATGCCTCCTCAAATGTGTTTTCAAGTTGAAATTTGTGCAACAGTTGGAATGCACTAAAATCATGCAATAAATAGTATAAAAAATTAGGTGAAGTATGTTGTGATTGTTGTGAATTCACCTCTGGATGGAGCTGCACATGCTATTGATCACAGAGACCCTTCTGAATATTTCATTTCATACTAACACCGGAAGGCTCGCTACAAATCTTTCCAATTTTGACAGAGGGTCAGAGAGTTTAGTCTGATGGGACGTGTAGGTTCAGATGAGCTTTGATTTGTCCTAATCGATTCTCAGCCCTTTCATCTCGGTGCTATGTGTGTGTGTTGTGGAGTGGCTCAGAACACTGGCCTGACCACAGAAGTTTAGCTCAGAGAGAAAAGACAGGAGAGGAGTGCTGAATGCCAATAATAAGCTTCTCTATTTAAGAAGCAGAACTTGTCTGTGATAGACTTAGACCTTACATCCCTTTGTAGTCCTGACACCGCTGCCTGTCCGTGATTTGAGTTTTGTCAAAAGTGGAAGCAAGTTATTTAATTTTGCTTCATATCACACATTTATGTCGTTGGGCAATATTAAGCAACCACCGAAAACAAGATTTAAGCAATTTCCCTAAAAAAGTTGCCTTAATGGCTCAACAATGCTTATAACTGCACACCAGTCATTTACCTTCCTTGCAGTCTGAAAAGGCTAGTAAAGCAGGGGAAATGTGATTGCAATATGTCATAGAGGCAGCACATATTAAATAGCTCCCTGTAGGACAATGGGGGTGTTGCTGAAGATTAGCGGCTCACCTGGACATGGATGCATTCATTGCTAGCGCTGGATAAGGGTGACGGAATCCCCCAGGAGGAATAGAGTACATAGGCTGGCCCTGCCTGAGAGACACGGGGAAACGGAGGAAGACAGAGTGAGTAAAATGTGCAGCGTGAGGTGGATGGATGAAACACAGCTGACAGCCAACCCACCGGTACTAATCCTCTACTCATCAACTCAAATCCTGTGCTTGTGGAACAGCACCACTGCAATTCATTATGTGAAGACCTGTAGCAATAACCATGAACGATCACACATTTCTCCTAGTAAACTCAAATGTAATTCATTATTGGAGAGCCTGCAAAACACGCCCCAAAACTGGCTTCCTAGTTTTTAACTCGCAACAAGTATCAGTATCATCAGTTAAAGCTGGCCACTAAGAAACTAACAAAGTCAATTCTTTAACGTCAGAATTCAGTTTACACATGTTTCAGAACACAACACTGTGCAGCAGCTGACAGTAAAAGGAACTTACTGTGGCATGAGCCAGCCCAGAGGATGTGCAATCGAACCAACAGCACCAGGAGACAAGGGGTAGTATGGAGAGAGCTCCGATGGATGAGGAGTCCGAGGAATACCTGAACGTGAAAACAGCTTTAAAGTAAGAACTACAAATCCTTCAGGTACTTTTCACAATTACTGAGAGATGTTTTGTGCAACATCAGTTTCATTTAGAGCTACAGTGAAGTGAATCTGTATCCATCCATGACACCTTACCTGTCTTTGGGTCGAGGATCTCTGGGGAGAGGTGTGATGGTGGTGTGCCGGGGGAGAAGTGTTCGTTGCTGTAGGTGATGAGAGGGGTCAGTGGGTGGACATGGTGGGCATGCTGCACCACGGGCACTTTATTGGACTGTTGATGAGAGAAAAAAATAATAAAACGAAAGTTAGAAGCAGGAGGTGAGCAGTGTTCAACAGGTGTCTAACATTAAAGACAGAGTGAGTACAAAGTCATCCATCACAGCTGCTGGGCATGTAGCTAAAACAAACAGATTCATGTACCATACAGTATACTGTATATGTTTTCTTCTGCTAGTGACTGTTCAAGAGAAATAAATGAAGTAAATAGGCCATCATGTGTGAATGCCCTCCACGGTAAACATCACAGCCTGTGCGTGTGACCAGCTCTGTGATGCAATCTGGACCAGCACCAAAGAACACTAAAAAGCTTTGCAGACACATGCCAAGCCCATTATGGTCATTTAGCTAAGGAGAGAACTGTTTGTTCAGTCCAACAAGAAAAACAACGGTGCCACTGAGGCCAAAAGTCACACCAGCAAGCCACAAACAAACACAATCAAGCTAAGGTAAACCGAATACCCGTAAACAAGTGGAGACATCATCCCCTACTCTGTCCGACAGCTGCCATTAGATGGGAATAAGATGACATCCGTGGTTGGATTACACTTCAGTGTTACTTTACAGCCGACCCTCATATTAAGAAAAATGTCACACTCACAATCAAGCATAACTCAAAGTCCTTGTATGAAAAATAAAGTCAGCAAAAAGCTTTTTATTCCGCTGTTTCAACAAAAGCTCACACACGCTGAAAAAGTGTGGATCCCTGCCAAGATCTGTCCGGCACTACTACTATGACAAGGATGATGAAGACAACAATAATAACCAGCGTCTCTACTTTCATTAGGCAGCGCTCAGTCTAGCAGTCATTTCCCCTGGCTGCCCGGCTGAATGGAGCACTTGTTGGCTCAACTTGTCACATGGGAGGGTCAAGAGGTGGAGGGGGGAGAAAGGAGTCTTGTTCGTCCAGGCTAACCTTTCTTCAATATCCCTCCCCACCCCCTCCTCAACCTCTCGTCTCTCTCCAACGTGGTCTGCTCAAGAACAAGGTTTGCATTGAGACTTCTGTACACTTTCCTGCCTCATGCTGCTTAGAATTGTTCCAAATCTTAGGCTTTTTTTTTTTTTTTTTTTAAAGAAAGTCCAACCTTTTCCTCCTTTTAAATCTTTAGCAAATTGGTTTCTCCCATGTCTAAAGGAAGCTTTGATTCTGCTAATGCTACATTGAGTGAGGAAAATATTTACTGGTGTTAAACATGGCTATATTAGGACCACTTTTTTTTGGTTTCAGACTTAGAGCATATGAGGTCAATGCACGAGTTGATGTGAAGAGAACACATTCTCACACAACACAGAAAAGGCTTTGATAAAGCTTCATGGCAGAAATAGTGTTGACTTGCTGGGTTGAAATCCCAGGTCCCACATGTCATGTATATTTGAGTTTGCTTTGTTGTTCTACTTCATGTACAATATGCCTGAATTTTCCCTATATTGTGAAGGCTGTTTGAGACCTCTAGACCTGGGTGCCAACACATTTTGGGAAGGAGTTCAGTGAGAATTTGAAATGATGCCTATTAATTATTCATATGCTGGAATACACCAATCGTGTGCTCTAAACATATTTCTAAGTTTGAAGGCACTAGTTTAAACTCTGGGTTGTCTTTGCCATTTCAGCAGCCTGACAAAACGTGGAGGAAAATTGGGAGTATGCAGGTTTCACATATGCAAAGCTACTCGGACCTGTGTCCTACCTGCCAGTGTTTCTCTGCTAGGAACACACATATTTAAAAAGAAAAAATCAAATTCAACCATTTAAATCTGAATATTTCTAATGAGATTAATCAAAATAAACATGTTTTTTTTTACTTATTTAAATTAAACTCTCTGCAGCTCTGAGAGCATGAATGCGGTTTTGTAAAACTGAAAAACTGCACAAACAGCTGCATCATGACTTGAAACTAAACGCTAATGTATCAATGCCTTCTTTCACAAAATTTCTCAAGCTCGTGTCTTCATACTTCTGGTTTCATGATCCATAAGTGTAGTCTAATAAGGAAACCGCATGGAACATGAGCCATGTTTTAAATACAAACAACATCAGCGTGATAGGACAGATAAGGAGCGACCTGGAACCAGATGGTATCTATAGCGACAGATAGAAACCATGCCCTTTACATAGACATTCTTGTTGCAGCTCTACAACAGCATACAAGTTGTGCATACCTATCAGCTAACAAGCGAAAACACACAGAACTGGTCTTGGAGTTGATGGACATAGTTTCAGGACGGTTTAAAGAAAAGAAAGTTGCAAAAACTGGCTGAGCTGGTGCAGAGCAAAGACATCTGTCTCTTAAGAGGGTTTGAAGCTAAAAAGGCAGAGGTGGCAGTACCTCTCTTGGATGTCCAACTTGGAATAGCGCTAAGAAAAGCACAGTCCTTGGTCAATGTGGGTGGAGGGGTGTATTTCATTCAAGCAAACATGTTTTTGGATCCTGCACATCTGAATTGAATTACTAGGCAAACAGCCGATGGGGAAGAGAGCTCAGAACAAACTGAATAACCCCGCAGCTTTGTGTGTTTTTATGCTCGGCGATTCTGGGTGGGAGGCTCAGAGGCCTTTCCAAACTCCAGGAAAGACAGAGTGAAAAGAATGCCTGGCATGCTGAGAAATCCAAGCCCTTGTTTGTCAACGCCAACAGGAAGCGGACATGAGAGGGGACTGACCGTGTCGCATGTCTTTAAAATCAACCACTCGAAAACGTTGCCATCCATCATGGACGTGTGCTTTACATCTGGTCATCGCCTCTCTAACAGGGTGACTATCCAAATATCCTAATATGTCACCGGGGTCTTTGTGAACACTGTTTTCTGATAAATGGCCACTAATAAACACTATTTTCAATCAAAGCACTGGTTCCTTATTCCATTTCTGTGGGGGATCTTGCCTCTGCAGTGGCCCAGCAGGACTGCAGACCTCAGATCAGTATTCAGTTCAGTCCTCTGAAAGCCTTTGATTTCATGATGGATTCCGGTTGTTCACTGCCTAATGCAAAATGAGAAAATCTCACCGGACTCTCAGTCAAAGGTCTGTTGAAAGAATATGGGATCGAAGGCAAGCATATGTATCGCTTTGAGAGAGAGATGGAGAAAAAAAAAAGAGGTTTCAGTTAATGTCTTTACCAAACAGTTGTTGAGCAGGGAGAGCTGAAGACTGCACCAGACACAAGCACAGAGACAAATAACATCCCTGGAATTCGGCTCTAAACCTCGCCACTTCAATTCACTTAAACAATTTGGTGACTAAGTAACTTATGACACGCTAACAGGACAACGTCCCTCGTTGCCTTGATTCCTTTAGACACTAATACAATATTGAAACAAAGAGGGTTATTCTTGCGTCCCTGTCAAGTAAAGATCAGCCCATATGTGAGCACTGAGTACGCCAGGATCTGATAAGTAACTGAGGGACAGACACTCTGGTCAGTTCTGCCTCATTAGAGAGTCACACCTCGTTCTAATCCAGCATAACAGTAGTAGTCAGTGTAGCCTGTAATGACACAGAGAATAGGCCTTATGGACAAATTACTGCAAGAGACTGAATGACCTCAGTGAGCGAAGTACGCAGCCTTGACATCATTATCAGCAGAGTGTTAATGACTGTGAATTGGTACATTGTGGAGGATGAGTACGAGATGCAGATAATTCGGACGGCTGCGCCACCTCCACTTCCTTCCTCCTTTCCTCTGTTCTCCTCCCTCGTCAAGCTCGGCTATTTTTGATGGGCTGACAAGTTCCCCATACCGCATCACCTGGCCCTGCAGAATCTTTGATGTATAATTCATAAGGAGGCAGCCCTCTGATATGGGGGTTTTGGGGTGCTGCTGGATGTGTGTGTGTGTGTGTGTGTGTGTGTGTGCATGGTGGGGTATGGTATGTTCATAGAAAAGCTTGTTCCCTCCTTCCCAGTCCTCCCACCCCACCACTACCACCAACACTACTACTACCAAAGCAATACCAACTGAATGCTAAACAAACCTGTCTGTTGAATAATTGAGGATCTCAGGCCGGAGCAGGCTCTGATTAGCATACAGGCCTTATGGACCCAATCTGCACAGTGACAGGATGGTGTTTTCCTGGACTTTTTGTATCCACTGAGCACTCTGATCTCTATTTTACATCATCTACTTTATTTTCATAGCTAAAATTAGCCGAAATGTCAAAGCAATTTCCGTTCGGCAACAATTTCATCGATCAACACATCACCACTGGATTCTCTTCTACGGAGAAGGAGTTCACGCTGCAAAACCTTAACAGTAAACTAACCTGATTCACAGTTGACATGCATACGAAATGTAAGATATACATGTGCCTACAAGCAGATCTTGACAGATATTCCAAGCCATGCCAGCAGAGCACGAGCATGAAAACACGACGTCACATTTAAATGACTGCAGGAGTACAGGTCTGCTTCAGGAGTTCCTGCTGGTGTCTCCTCGCCGCCTCTCTTTAGGTCTCTCTCCCTGGCTCCTTTTGGCCCTGGGCAGTAATCCCTGGCCCCAAGTGTGTGCCCATCCGCTCCCCCTGCTCTCATTAGTGTAGTGTTGGGGCCTGGGGAGCCTGCAGGCCTGGGGAGGCAGCCTGCTGCTCTCCTCCCACTCTCCCCATCTCTCTCTTCGGCTGGAGTAATGAGCACATAATCAGCCTGGCTCCCTGTCAGCAGCAGCACACCAGAGGGGCATGTGGGCTCTTGGCCCAGAGTTGGGGGTGGGGGGGGGGGGTGGGAGGGGGTAAGGGCACAGTAGGGTGTTTCACTTTCAATCGTCTGTGCCCAGGGTACGCTGTACCCAGTAACAGAGCTTCCCAGCACACATCAAATGACCCTCTGGTAACAGGTCACTGGATCAAGCATCCGACTTCCTCCTTTGGTCCACATAATGAAAGCTGTTACACTTCTAGTGAACTTCCCCACGTTTCAAAGTGCTTTAAAATGAAAGTGTCACAGGTGTTTTAAGACATTAATGTTATGTCATATATTTTTTTTTTTTTTATTTTTAAATAAAAATAGTAACATGACCATAAATATTATTCATCTTTTATCGTCTTTAAAAGCGTGTATTTTAAAATCGAGTTTAAGAAGCGTGCTAACAACAATGTGCATCTTTCACAGGAGCCTCAAAATATTTCAATTATATTTAAATGCATACAGCAAAAACAAATGCTCCAAACTTATGGAAGTCGACCACAGTGAACGCCACCAATTATTCAGACAGTGAGTAACAACTCTGTCAGTAAATAATTTGATCCTTCACATTCTCTGACTTCTACAATGTTTCTTTCTGTACTGGCTTTTCTGGTTTAATGATGATTAAAGAGATAAGGGCCAAACATCAACATCAACAACAAAAACTACATATACACAGAGCCACACGAAAAGGGCAGAGCAGAAACGATTCAAACAGAGAACTCAGTCAACGTGCTTTCATTTCCTTTAAATTCAGTTGCTATTATGGTACGTATTGTTTTGACTACAGTGTGAGTTCCCATATTTCAGTATGTTACACACTGGTTGAATAAATGAAAATCTAGTCTGCAGCGAAAAAAAAAAAACATCACACAATAGCTGCTATGTCTCTTCAACAGGGTCAGTGATGGGTCAGCATTTATTCTAATAAAATATCTTTAATTGGTTTCTATTGACACTTAAGTTAAGTCTTGGTTTCCCATGAGCAAACAAACACTGTGCCCTTCACAACAATTTCCCACTGACTCGCTCAATGAGGACATTGTCATGTGCATCACTGTGATTATGGCATCCGGTAAATCAAGCACAAACTTAACAAGCATGTCTCGCCAGGATATTTAAGGTCAAGCGACTGCGTCACAACACCTCTTTTTTTACATAGATGTAGCACACAGTGGCTTTCTGCTCCACGCACCGCTTACCATTACTTCCCAAACTTGAAAATGCCCTGATATAATCACTCCGGTGAGATTTCAGATAGATGCTCTAAGCTTATCTAATGTTGTCTTCCAGCGAAGCCGCAAACCAAACAGGTCTGCTAAGGCCCCACACTGTCTAACCAGAGTGAGACACCATGATAACTGGTTCACACCTGTGTGGGAAAGTTCAGGAATGGCAAGGAGCTTCACACCTGAGAGATTTACAGTGGAGTTGTTGTGGTAGAGACAGACAGATTGTTCAGCAGTTGGTCTGCGGGTGTTGTCGTTGTCATGGGGGTAGCTGGATGGATGGGAACTACCAGTAGATTTACATGCGCACCATAATGTCATTATTGTGAATAACCACGTTTTGGTTTTTAAAGTATTTATTCACTTTAAATGGATTCCCCCAGTTAGATTGCATGATTAGTTTGATAATTGGGTTAATGTTCCGTAGGAAGTAGCCTGGAGGAAGCATCTTATTAGTGCCACAAAGTGGTGGGACCGTGCTAGTGTTCACTTACATGAAATTCATGAAGTTATTAAATTGTGACTTAACTGAGACTTCAGTAAACGTAAGCCATAATAATCTGAACTACTCATAAATTACTAATAAAACTTTCAATTCTCCCTCTGAAGTTGATCTTAATTCCAAAACAACATGTTGTTTTATTTTTATTTGGGGGTTTTTTTCTTTCTTTTTTGCAGGTTTTTGGTTTGATCTTATTATTATCAAACATTTTGTTTTGTATGACTTACTAAATGTCCGGGTGTCGGAGAGCGAGAATCTTTTAGTCCTGCAGATCCGGGAACATCCAAAAGAGGCCATTTCATCTGCAGATACTGTGGATGAGAGAACGGGAGCAGAATTAAACTTCAGTACCAAACATTGTGCAGTGAAAACATGCACAGAGACACAAACACATAACATACAGCATTTAATTAAAACCTAAAATAAAACATATAAAGACTAAATGACTAATCTAATAGTCCAACATTTAAAAATGACTCTCTAATTTTTGCCACAGGAAGTACATCCTGTCCTATAGTGTACACATGTGGTATGCATGGTGTCAAACCCGCAGAGATCTCCAGCAGACACCTGTACAAGACCCACATTACTGCTGGAGTCAGACAGTGAGTTCTGGCAAGGGGAGAAGCAGGGAGAGCGATGTGAACACAACGGACTGGTGGAGGACTGTGAAATTGCTGTTTGTCAAGGAAAAACAGAGAGGCCAGCTGTGGGCGCCCATTGCTGAGCGGGTGGGAAGAGACAGCTGGAAGGAAGCCCCATCTACAGAGCAGTGAAAGGTTGAGCTGTGAACTCGAAGGTAACTCTTGACTATTGGTCTCAATTGATTTGGCCTTTTGGCCCTCACGGCCACAGCCCCTGCTCTTTTCAGTATCACTAGTTTTCACACATGTATTAAAGTTATCATAGAGGGTTGTGTAAGTGCACATTTCTCTCCCTCGTCACAAAGGTTTCCAACACTGTTTGTCTGATGATTGCCCCTGCGCAAACCTTTTGCCACCGTTCTACGGAGTAAGAGCTTTGTAGAGTTTCTTTGTGATTTGCTACTCAATACAACAAGCTGAGTTTTTTTTTTCCAGCAATGGCATAAAGCGAGAGCTCCAAAAGCACGGTGCAACCATCTGGTTTATGAATCAGTTTAAATACCGGATACAGCAGCTTGTCATGCATGTGGATTTTCTTCCTGGTACAATTTCAAATCAATTAAAAGGATTTTATATTATAGGTTATGTTTTGCTTCTCCAGGCCCATGTAGTGCAGGAACACAAACGTACTATAGTTCTCTATTATGCTTTTGGTGTATTATGGGTTGTAAACAATCTCCTAAGAGGTGGTTACAAAATCCCTACAATGTATTTTTGTTATTTACATAGCACTGCCCTCATGAATTCCTGTGCAACAGTTTGATTTCCACCCATAGTAGAAATGTGATGAATGGAATAGATACAGCATATTATCTGAAAGTCTTAAAATAAATGACAAAAGCAGTTAAAGAATATGTGCAAAGCTTTGTCTGCTTTTCAAAAGTTGGCGCAGAACAAATGATGACAAACTGAAGGAGTCGTGCATTCAGGTTTGGATTTTTAAAACTTCATTCATCACTTGGAGTTTGTAAGGAGGAAGGAAGCTTGGATGGCTGTAGGTTAAAAATGGAAAAGACATTATAGCAGGAGGGGGAAAGGCAGAGGAGGGAAAAAAAACATTTTCAGGAATGAGTTTGTCGGAGCAGGCAGAGGGTATTGTTTCCTGACAGCTGGGGTCCAACAGAGCGCAGAGGCAGGGGGAAGGGGACCCTTTCTCCCTTCAAAAAGGGGGGAAATTCTTGGAGTTGACATCAGCCCTCTTCATTTTCACTATACTGCTCAAGGCTGAATCGTAGGTTCCAACTAATGGGCCCAAGTCCATACAACTGTCAGGAGGCAGTTGCTTTTAAAGGCTGCTAGCTCCCTATTGAAACTTTACTCTGCTGTGTGCATGGTGCCTAATGAATGCTACTCTCAGGAGAGAAAATCCAAAACAATGCAGTATTCTCTGTCTAATCTATGTCAATCATGAGTTCTTCCACAAATGAAACAAGCGCTATTGTGAGCGTTTGGTTTAGCCTGGCCGTGCCCACCCTGGCTCTCCCACCCAATCCATCCCTTATTTGACAGCTTCTGCCAGGACTGAGGAACATGCCCCCAGGCACTTTTCTTTCTGAGCACCTACTTTTCTTTTAATTGCCAGTATGCCCTGTGGAGCAACTGTTCACACACTCACGAAACATCCAGTCAGGTAATGCCAGCCGCACACTGTCACATTAGCTCCAGTCCAGACTGGAGCAGCACGCCACTCACTAACACATGAGAGGGAGAGAGGGAGGGTGTTCGGGCCTATCAGTAGTTTCGGGAAACAAAAAGCGAGGAATTGTGGTCCACTCTGCTCAGCAAAAACTTTCTCGGTGTTACAGTGAAAAAAAAAAAAAAAGCAAAACAAGGGAAGTCAGAGTTTAAAATGGATGATTCGAATAGTTATGGTATGGCTTAAGTGATGTTAAATGTTTGTAAAAGATTGAAACAGGAGATAAACTAGTATCAATTTGACTGCAAGGAATTTAGTTATGCTTTCCACATGCCCTTATTTTATTAGAAACAAATGCAGGCATATGGTCGGGGCCCATCGCAATGCGTATTTCAGCATGGGAGCTGGAAGCTCTGGTAAATACACTCGGACAGACTACTGAAAGAAATGTGTAACTAAAGTGAAGTTTAGCTGATCCATTTCTGTAGCTCTCTAATTGTCTTCCAGCCTTCCCTGCAGCTTCCAACACTCAGAATAGACATCAGTAGAATGTGCTACTTTTACGGGACCCAGATGCGACAAAGGTGGCAGTGATGCCACTGAAATTTCCAAAAAGCTGCACTGGAGCCCTTTGGTTTTTTGAACACAGAGAATACAACATATGCTCGGGGGCATGTGGCCTGCCAGAGATGGGTTCTAATTGTTACATTGCTCTCACAGAGTGGAGGAAAACACGGCCAAGAGTCTTTGTCATCTCTGAAGTGTATGGTGCCATACTGCAGGCCAACATCAGAGCACAGAGAAGAGACAGATGTCTGGACATTTGCTGTCAAACTAAGTCAGACACTCTGCCAAATAGACAGAAAAAAAAATCCCAAAGTTTTCTAGCAACTTCTGGGCTGCACTGAGAAGTCGTAATGACTGTCAGACAGAAAGTAAAGTCGAAAATAATACTTAGAGTTCTACGAAATCATCCCGTATAAAACATATCTTTACTCTGGGAACAAAGCCAATTAACCGGGACTATCTAAACTGATTACATAGAGTTGCGTTTTATGCTGAATTGGATTAACTCTATCAGTCAAGCACAAATTATCAGACAAACAAAAAGTCAAAAGGTGAAAATGTATAAAGTGGCAGCTCAGACGAGGCCCGACACTTGTGAAATGGCTTCGCCAAACTTGCAGTGAATAGTGGAGCAGCAGGAATGCCTCCACGGATCGCTCCAGCAGATAATGTCAATCACCTACTGTGTAGAAGACCCCTCCCCATTGTTTTCTTTTACCCCCCAACAGAAAACAAATGGGCCACACAGCTTGATGTTTGGCTGAGGTGTTAATTACCATCCCCTGTCCATATGAACAGCAACTTCAGACAATAGGCCTGTCAGGCCCCCTACACGGCAGTCCCTCCCTGGTTTGCTTTGCTGATATCACCTGCTCATGCGGGGCCATTGATACCACAACCTGATCTATGCATGAAACACAATTAGAATCTTTCAAGACAAAGACAATGTGATAAGTAGCCCTCGCCTTGTCTTTCAAGACTCATTGTTTACCAACATTAGGCAATTACATTGACAATTCTTAAGCAAACCTCAGCAGCCATTGTGCTAATTAGTGTGTAATTGACGGGGAAACGACAAGCAGCTCAGCTGGTCAGATCTGCACACAATGTTTGGCCTCTGCAAGATTTCCTGAATGGGGGCCATGTCCTATTATTGAGATCTCTATGAAGTAAGTCGATTAGTCAGGGAGGAAGTTATTACTATATGCTCACAATCTTTTTACTTCTGGAGGTGTGTTTGTCTGACTACGTGTCCGAACTCAGTCACATCTGGCACTCGATATCAAAAACTACTTTTGCTCCATTTAAGCTCGTCATTTAATTTGATACTTTATTTTATATAAGATTAGATTCCATTAACCCTTAGACGTCCATGCTTCTCCAGCAGAGATAGCATGGTGCTAATGGCTACCACACTTGAAGTGTCCATTAGCCCATAGAGGAATGAAGTTAAGTGACCATGACAGGGGCACTCCCTCCGTTTGCCGGGCCTCTATTGTGACCTGGTCGGTCGCCCTGCACTCTTATTCACAGTCGGTTGAAAAAACTGGGTCAAAGGTCAGACATCCAGAGTGCTGTGGTTTCTATGGTAACGTGCCCTATTAAGACCAGGCTCATTGGCCTCTTAACATGCTCTCGTACACAAAAGAACTATTAGTGCAAAAGAGGGAAAGAGGAGAGTGAAGAGGGGTGGCAGCGAGTGGGAGGTCCCAACAACGCAGCGTCAAGGTTTTTCCAAGATGGTCACACACTCTGCGACTGCAGCTCCATCCACGTCTACACGCAGCATACACTGAAATTCAACTTTAAAATCCCCGTCGACTGACGGTGTCATGTAACTGCTTCATGCATATGTTCTGTACAAGGCCAAACTGGCTAGCAAACTGAGTTTATTTGAAAAGTCCTGGGAGTGAATTTACTGCTGCTTCAGTAATAAAACAGCATTAACAGAATCCAAAGCCAAGACAAACCCCCCCTCAACAGCTTCCTTAACGTTCTCTCCCAGTGAGTGAGCTGCGACTTCAGCGGGAGTTTGCATTTTTGCAAGTCAAGCAATTATTTGTTTCAGGGTTGATTTTTTTCTTCCTTTTTTATGACATGTTCTTGAGATATTGCTTCCTGCATCTACGGTTTTGCCTGACATGAGTGTTTCAATGCAACTGCCATTGTTCTCTTTCTGTGTCTGTGACGTTGAGCTACTTTTAACCAGGCACAGTTAAAGACACTGATGTAAAGTTAGGAATAAGTGAGTAACCCTGTTACAGAGCGCAGCAGGTCACATAAAACTCACTGTATAATTAGACACACAAGAAAATAATTATGCATCTGGTAAAAAACAAGACCATCTCATAAAGACAGAGAGGAGGGTGCAAAGCTATTCAGGTCAATTATGGGAAGTCAGTTATGTGGTTTCTCATACCTGGGAGATCTGCTTTCAATTGTCACAGACTGCTCTGCATAATGTCAGCGTGATCGGACGTCCAGAAGGCTGACACCTCAAATGTCAAAGATGTCACTCCTTTCTATGTCCTGTGGCATTGTTTGTCTACCCGCACAGGAACACAGCTTTTTATTGTTTGGGGAGTAGCCTCGTTTCATTGAAATTCACAGCCGTAAACGTCTGTATAATTAACTCCAGAGCATGAGGTGGTTACCAGTTGGCTGGATGTTTACAGTAAAGCTTGACTTAGAAATTCAGATATAAGTGTAGGTGTGTGTGTGTGTGTGTGTGTGCATGTCCGAGTCTACGCCAATGACACACAAGTGAGAACTGAATTTTTCATTTATGACCAAACACAAATTGACTGGAGACAGCATGGGTTACCAATATAATACAGTGCTTCCTGCCAAGGCATTTAGGAGGCAATAATAAGTCCAGCATGCACCCTTCACACTGAACAGGGTAAATACCACAGCACAGTAATCACTCTAAACTCTGCGTTAAGGCATAAAAATAATCTTTGTCTCCTTTTTTCCAGAAATTGCAGATAAATATTTACCCCCACGTTCTAAGAGTAAATTTGAGTATATCTGCTAAGAGCGTGCCTTTTTTTACTGTCCGGGCACAGGGAGTGATTGTTTTGCTTTGGGTTTTTTTTTTTTTAGCTTTTCTAGGCTCTTTTTTTAAAACATCCTAAGAGCAGCTGATGGACGCAGGAGAGGCAATGTCTTGAAGGGAAAAAGTCAAAAAACTGAGGTGGGCATAAGTGGGTGTAGCAGAGAAAGCAAGAGGGAGAAAAAAGAGCCTAAATTAAACACATTTGTTTCTGCTCTCACATACCACAAGTCTTATGAAAACAGAGGGCTGATTGTGTTCACTCTGCAAGTCAACCCCCCATCCCCTCCTCTCTCTCTTCACCACCCAACACCACCACCGAGCTCCACACCCCCACTCCCCTGTCCTGAGTAGCAGCACCTCCCCCCTCACACACACACACACACACACACACACACACAGCTGCCTGCAGATGCCTCCTGTGTTTGCTCTCCGAGTGCAGGCGCAAATCTCCAGACTTCTGGGCCCTGCCTCATCTCAGTTTTTACTACCTGACATCCCTATCACCCCACTGCTAACCCCACTCACTCCACTCACACTCCATCTCCTCTACGCCCTCCTCGCCTCACCCTGCCGCCTGCCCCTCCAGCTCTGTCCTACTCAAACACACAGTCACACATTCACACACCACAGGTATGCTTCGACACTTGGGCCCGTCGTACAGGGACACAGAGACTGACTGTTCGAAATAAAAACCACATCACTTATAAGAACTTTTACATTTAAGGGTACAAACAAGTAATAAATATGTAAATGTAATAGTTTAGCTAAGAAACCCAATGAATCAAAAGGGACAAAACACAAAGTTGTTTTTTAATGTAGCGCGCTCCATCAAAAGTCAAAAGGCATAATTTTGGGGGTACTGAAAATAATCTTATTACACATATAATGCTTGGCAGTGTTACAGTGGATCTCATTGCACAAGAAAAGGCTTTCAAAAGCAGCTTCAGATTTCCACAATGCGCGACACAGCACACGACTTACTACCATTCCCGAGGATTAGTTATGCATATTGTCAGCAAACTGCAGGGAGGTCTGGAACGTCGCCAACGCATTTTTATTTTGTAAAAGTAATTCCCCTGCAATCCAGAGGCTTCATTTTCATCATGCTGTGCATAGTGACATTGAGTGCTAAATCATGATCTGGTGATAGGTATGGCTATAAATTTATCTCATGTTCACACTGAAGGGCTCCTTAAGTTTCTCAGACTTTGTGAAGAACACATTTCTCAAGTAAGAAAGTATAGCTTTGAGTCATGAGAGCTCCTATCTCCCCAAGGTGCATCAGGTCTCTTGAATGCAAAACAATAAAGTCATAAGTCATAAGATCAATTATTAATTATCATCAGTTTTTATTCACTTGTCAATTAGAGAGACATTTTTAAGGAAGTCATGTGGTCAAGTTTGTAGAGTAGCTCAAAAAATGTCAATGCAACATTGACCAGACAACCGCGACGTCAAAGCTGGATATGCTATTTAAAACAAAATATCACGCTGCTGCTATCTTTCAGTTTCAGTACAATCTAATGAGAACAGAGAGGTGATTACGATCAGGGGCTGCTGTAAATATCAAATTCCCAGGGACGGGATTTAGAAGAGGCCCCTCACAATTACACAGTATTCAGGAATGCATAACACGAACAGTAACATGAAGCTGAGGACAGAATTTTCCTCACACCACACACCAGAAAAGGTTTACAAACAGTATAAAAAATCTGGAAAGTTTATCTTTCATGAAAAGCTATTTCTGCAAGCCCTAAATCTGGGCCACAATGCAACAAACTTCTCCTTAGTTCAAACTGAACACTTCTGCAAACAATTAAGTGTTAACCCAAGAACTGTAAGCTACTCAGAGAGATAGAGAGAGTGAGAGACTGAGAGAAAGAAGGAGAGAGAAAGCAAGAACGTAGGGGGAGAAAGAGAGGGGTGCTTGTGCACAATTACAGCAGGGATTTATGGCCTGAGAAACAATTTATAAATCACAGCGCCTGAGCTAATGTGCTCCAGATTGTTCTCCATGCAGCTGCAATTTTGGTCTGCGTGAAATGGCATAATAAACCTGGCTGGAGGACATGTTTGGGTGGTGGTGATGGTGGCGGGGGGACAAGGAGAAAAGTTGAGATTGTGGGTGGGTGCTGATGAGGGTGAGGCTGTGGGCTCAGCTTTCTGAGGTGTTCTGAACAAAGAAACTGAGAGGTTTTTTTCACAGGTTTTGGATTTTGCTGAGGTGCAGTTCTTGGTTGTTAATATGAACACGGGAAGAGAAGGAAATAAGGTCCTCACAAATAGTTTAAAGTAAGTAAATAAGAGTGATAATGGACCAACACAGGACAGCAGAAGAAGAGAAACTGCTTTCAAACGTGAAGCGTCACTGAAAATGTACAAGTTTACACCAAGAAACAATTAAAGTTTCCAGCCCTAAATCTAAGAAGGTTTTATGGGCTCGTTGTGAAACTGTGAAGTACACACCCTTAAAGTGAGTGAACATTAATTTTAGGTTATGCTAAGAAAAGATAAATGCTGCAAACTGATCCCTTCATTGTGGCTGTAGGGTGGTGTGGAAGAGCGGATCGGATGTGCTGAGGGGAAGCCTGGGCTTTTGTGGCCACTCAGCCAACTGGCCCTGAACCTTGACCTCTAACCCTTCACCCTGGGGGGCAAACAAAGCTCTGAGTGACATCTGAAACTAGACACTCTGTGGGGAGAGAGTGTCTGGACACGACTCAAATAACCCCATTAACTCTGCCGAAAAGATTTATGGATTTTTATTCTGTTCACTGCAAATCTCAAAACTGAATAGTTGCACAGACCTGTCAAAAGTAATCACGCAATTAATGGTGAGCACCAAGTTGCTTTCTGTTTACTTGCCAGTATCGCCATCTTGCATAGATATAAGCAAAAATGCTCTATCATTAACGATTCAGAGAAGAGCTGTGATTAGCACTGAGACACATACAGTATATGAGCAAAATAAATTCTTAATACAAACGACATGAAGCTAATCATCAGACGGGTTTAAAAGAATGAGTGGTGCACATTCACCAGCAGCTCCATACAATGGATTACGTAAACAGCTCTGGCATTAGTATACTGTAAACAAAAACAGAGACAAAAGTTGATGGTAAATGTGCTGCAGTGAATGCGAGCCTCCGTCACCAGAATGCTGAAAGCCACTGTAGTATTTAAATCAGGCAAGGAGGGAGGAAGACTGGGCCAAGCATTCTGTAGCTCAGCTGTGAGGCTCTAAGCCGTTGCCCTAGGGTCTTTGTCCTGCCTTTCAGGGCAAGTCTGAGGTAGTCAAAGACTCTATTCATGACCGGCGCTCCCCCTGCCAACACACCCATACAGCCCCAGTCAAGTCAGCCGAGAGCTATAGAGCCTTCCCATTTCACACGAGAATCAGACCTGCCCCTAAAGCCTGCTTCAGGGATTTCCAATAGCCTGCCCCTCCAACCCATGTACAAATCAAACAAAAGGGCTCCTTGGCCTATTCCATGTCATATAGGGTCGATTAGATTTTTTTTTTCCTAATGTAGCTACTCTAAATTTGAAGCAAATAAGTCAGGCACATTTGTAGGGATTTGGTATCTAGCCCTGTAAATGGATGACAGATTATCCCATCAGAGTCCTGCGACATGCGTCGTTTTCATCTGATGCACGGTTCACCTCATGCTAATGCACTGTTCTCAAAACGAGGGCGACCTAAGAGACCAAACACATACAGGATCCTGATCGTGCTGATCGTCCCAGGCAAACACTGGGGGAATCCCGCTGTAGCACTGTATAAGTGTCTTATGTCCGGTAACCACAGCCATTGCTCATGACCTATCAAAAACATTAGCTCCTAATTTTAAATTGAACAGTCATGGTCAGGAAAGAGTGATATCCTGTGGCCGAGGCGGATGTAAAAATACCAGCCCATCAGAAGGTTTCTGCTGCTTCTGCTGTTTATTCTAACAAGATCCACAAGTCTGGGCTGAGATAAGGAGGCTACACATTTTAGATGACTTGTGCCTTTGCTTGGATTTAATCAAATTTGACGCTGTGCAGGACACTGTGACTTCTTAACAAGTAGAATTGGTTTATGAGTGTAACTAAGGGAAGCAGGGGGCACACAGAGGTTACATTATTATCAATATTAGAGCAAGCAGCCTGATCCCATGGGAAAATTGTACTATGATATATAAAAAACAACTGAAGACCACATGGATTAATGCAGCGTGCTTTCTCTGCATGAATAATTCAGTAATAACTACTTAAACTTCATAGATGTTCCTCTTTAGATTAACAAATGAATAGTATTACTACAGAAAATAAGTGCTTATTAGGTAAAAGTACAAACTGTGCTCGTCTTATATTCATTTGATTGATTTATGTATTCAAACATAACCAACAGAGTTCAATTCAGATTAGAGTTGGCACGCCGTTCTTGTCGGTTACATAATCAGATACAGCTGTACGTCTCTAGCATATGTAACTTTCCTCTGTAGTTTTTAATATTATTGGGTGAAAGAAAGGCTCAAGATACAAAATATAATAAAGAGCAACGGATCCAGTGGTCTTTAGGCCACTAAGTTGATGCTAACCCACTGGTTACAGGCTGTGTGCAGGGACTTATACACGTATGCAGGTGCAACATGTTCACGTGACGTCTCCGTCTGGGGACATGAGCCCCACGAGCAGTGCAAACCCGTTCCACCATTACAGGGACCAACTCGGTGAAAGGGAGCCAAACTGATTTATAACTTCAACAAGAAGAACAGCTGCTCTGCTCACTGTCAACTAACCTCATCCTGGATGGATATCCATCCACTTCTTAATTTAGTATGACCACTACAACCTCACTGATACTACACACATACTGTATGACACGGCCTTTAACAGACCCTGTGCAGGCAGAGAGCATTTCTTTGCCCGATACGTGAACTGAAGCGAAGCCTGATACGAATCTTAGCAGTGCTGATGCTACATGCATGAGCTGATAGCCCCCTGCTGCTTGCTGATTGCTCTGTGACTGTAAGGGAATGGTGAGACATTGCTGTCTACGGTGGAGGAGTTGTGCTCTGTGGGAGACAGAATCCCTCAGATAAGTGAGTGCCTCAAGGTCTGGAAGCCGGCCCACCTCGGGATAACAGGCAAAGGAATAGCAGGACCCGTATCTGCCCCAGTTTATGCTCCCACCACCACATCTCATCAACAATCTCTCCTCCTGCCTGCCCTCTCTCTCCCTCTCCTGCTGCCTGCAGTGCTTAAACTGAAAACAGCTGCTTGGAATACCAGACTGATGAAACCCTGCTTAGAGCTTTTTCTTTTTCTTCCTGCTGTACAATCACATTTTATTAGCTTGGAGTGAAGTGTTTACGGTACAATTACAGAGGGAAAACATTTCTTTATGTGAGCTAAACAGTTCTGGTGATGGCAATGAAAGAGACACATACGTTTACATGGGGCAGTCCAGTAGCACAGGTTACCATTATTCTCTATCCCCGCCTATCAGTTAGATACCAGTATCACTTCTTCATTATCAGTTTATCTGAAGGGTCGACTGAAATGACCAATCAATACATAGATAAGCTGATCAACAGAAAATGAAGTTGTGCTAAATGCGTCATCTTGAGAATTGGCAGATTTTTTACTGTTTTGAATTCTATAGGCCAAACAATGATTCAACAAAATAATCCCATCATCATTAGTTTGACTAACAGACCCTAAACTAGATTCCAGGTCCACTCCAGGACATGAACAGGACAGAGAAGAAGCTGCAAAGCACTAATGATTAGATTTAAGTTATTTTTGCAGGATATAATTAATCACTGTTCAAAAATAGTTTCAGGGCCGTGGTCACTAGGTAGTGAGACTGACTACCCAATCCTCCCGACACCGCCAGTGGCTCCCCCTCCCCCCGCCGC
The DNA here is from genome assembly GCF_900324465.2 of Anabas testudineus. NCBI lineage: Eukaryota > Metazoa > Chordata > Actinopteri > Anabantiformes > Anabantidae > Anabas > Anabas testudineus. The sequence goes on from NC_046618.1 coordinate 8,336,711, forward strand.
ACCAGGACTCCAGGTTAAAACCACAGAACAGACATGACTAAGCTGGTATTCACATGACACATGATACGTGTCTCCACCTCCCACACCTCCATTTGCCAACGATTCAGTTCACGGCTCAAACTTTTCTTTTACTTATCTGATAATTAGCAACTCTGGAGCACAAGAGCTAGCTTTGGATTTCCCTTGGCTGTAACTTCGACTCCTCATAATAACTCAACCCTGCAGTAATCATCTTTTAAAGTAGAGGCACACAACGTGTGTAGGCATGACCAGCTGTTTTCCCACATAGAAAAGCTAGAGATGTTCTGTTCACTGTAACGTTTAAAGATCTAACACTGCAACATGAGTATTTTGTTGTAAGGATGCTCAACAGACCCGGTCGGCAACACAGCTCAAAAGTGTTTGAAAGCTGAAAAGAAAACCAGAGATTTTGGACTGAACTCAGGTGTGTTCACCTCTGGCCTCTGGTTTCTCAGCTCCAACTACAAGTTCGCCCAGATTTTCCCAGGAAGAAAGCAATGTACCAAACTGCACAGCAGCCACGGCCAAACATAGCAAATGAGAAAAACACATAAATTGATAAAAACACATTTGAACACATATTAATCTTGGCACATCAAAGGGATTCATTGATGTCACTGAACATGGGGAGTCTGCGGCTGGAGAGGGGAGATGTTGGTTATCCTTTCCTCTAAGGGTGCTGAGATGCTCCTGATGGGCCCTGCGCTCGAGAAGCCAGAGAGCGCTATAAACAGAATTTCTAATGCCAGGCGGGCGGGTGGGTGGGTTAGGTAGTGAACTAGCAGGCGATGGGGTAGCGGGAGGAATTGACGCCAGCTCTTGCTTTCCGCAGAGACCAAAGAGGGAAGGATACGGACCAGGACTGACACCATTTCAAGCAGCTTCGACGCAAGCGATGAAACACAAACTGCGCGTTGCTGTAACACTCCATAAGAAAGGTTTCATGTAAAACCACGAAAGCTATAGATTATAAAAGAAGTTATGACATCTGCTAATTTGTTGGTTACACAGTGAGTGATTTATGCACGTAAAGGTATGTAAAGTGGAACATTTGTAACATGGAGTGGCAATAAAATTACCACTATAAACTGCTCTGGTTTGTGTAGACCTGACCTTGATTACCCCTGTGTAACATAAAAGTAGCTGCCGATACATACGGCTGTTAAAAGGTAATGAATTAAAACGCCCGTTTCAAAATGAAAATAATTCTATCCAAAAGCGCCCCCTTCTTTCTCAAACTAAATCATGACTAATTTAATATTTCAAAAACAATTTTTTTTTTCTAAATTTAATTTAATTTCCCTTAATCCAAAGCAATGAGTTCATTATCAAAATTAATCACTTCAGGCAAGAGCTCTCAGCCAGCGATTGCATTTCTGCAGTCGCTGCCGATATGTTTCTAATTGAACAGTGCCATTAAACTGATGTAGATGTGTTTGCCTTTGAAGAAAAAAAAATGTTTAAAAACTATAAACTTAGTCAAAAATGTTAGTTGTGTTGACACAGCGCTTGGCTGAAAAAATATTTGTCCGCTAACATTCAGCAACACTACACTGAGGGCTGTCTGAATGCGAGCCCTGTACACTGTTCCCTCTGTAGCAAAGTGTCCACACAGCCTCACCTGAACACCCCCTCCCTCACCCGACACTCAGACTTTACGCACACAAATGTGCAGCATGCATGGATGCACGTGTGTGCATTGACACACACACACACACACACATACACAGAGCAAGGTGAGTGAAATGCCAAGTGAGCCACCTGATGAAAAGACACATCCACACAAACAGGCTTTGCTTATGCAGGGAGAGGCCCTTTTATTCCGCGAGACAATGTCTGTGTTGACTTTTCTTTGTCTGCACATTTTTTAAGCACCAAAAGCAGCAGAAAGAACGGGAAAAAAAAAGAAGTCAGAGAGGCATGCGATCGTAACCACTGACATGTTCAGACTTATACAAGCTCCCCATTCATATCTCAATCTCAAACAATTTTCTATTCAACGACCATGCTCGGCAGCTCTAGTGTCCCGCTGCGTATTTGATGAAGATATATTTGAGTGGCTAACCTCGCTCTCGCTCACTTGCCACCTCTCACACACTAGAGGCATTTCACTATTTAGTGATGATGATGATGATGCACTGGGAGAGTTATCTAAAAGTGCTGATGAAGCTGACGAGAGGTGGCATCGAGCAGAGCGAGCGTCCACCAATTAAATCTGGCAGCAGAGTGTCACAACAGGAACAATGCGGCGATAATCACATCAATGAATCGACAAACAATAAGCTGCATTTGCCAGGCTGAGTAGGGGGGGGGGGGAAAAAAAAACAGAAGCTCCCTGGCCCTGCACCCCACAGCAGGCAGAAGTCTGGTGGAACATCTCTGCAAACATAAAACCTCCTCCTCAGCTCTTGGTGGATTACAGCGGAATGTCAGCTCCGAGCAGGCTTTAAATCAGTTATGCTTGGCCCTCAGGGGAACTCTGTGCTGATCCCATGTAGGCCTGTCTCTCATTGCTCATGATAGGGTTGCCACATCCAAATTTAAAAGCTCAGGCCTCAAATCCTTCATCATGTTGCACATTGTGTAGTGAAATCACTGCACGGCGACTCTTGAGCAACATCTCGTATCTATTGTATTATTGCAGCGTGTTCTTTTAAATGCTCATATCTGCAGAATACATATGCATTAAACAAATGCACATACTTTAATTATTACACAAGAGTACTCAAATGTCAGACCAGATTGGGGGTGTAAATAGATTCATGTAAAAAAGTTGAAAAATATTGACATTAAACTTTTTCTGGTCTCAGGGTTTGCTTAAGACACACAACTTTAACCTGTTTCACCACACACACACACACACACACACACTGCACTCATAAAACAAATTTGCCAGTACAATACAATATTATAAAGTGCTTGCAGAGACTGGGATCGTTTGTATCTCGAGACCAGAGAGGTGACAACACAAATTAGATTACCCCGTGGGCAAATTTTATCTCACGAGCCAATGAGCAGATCCCACAGACTGATGATGCATGATAAATGTAACTGTAGAGCTCATTAGTTAAACTAAGTTGTTGGCCAGACGTGGGTGAAAGGCACTGGTAAATTTCATCCAGTAAATGTGACTATAATAAACTTCATCCCCAGGTGTAAACAAATCTAACCTCCTGAGTTCGAGCCTAAAAAGGCCCTGTGTAGAACCTCTCATCAATCAAATTCATTGCAGTTACACTAAGCCACGAACATGGTGCAATATGGAGACCTTAAGTATGCCAGCTATTGTCTGCCTGCTTGTTTTCTGCCATGGTGATGATTGACAGTCTGCTCACTCTGCCCCATTGACCTCATTCTTTTTTTTTCAGATATGGAGGATTATAACTGCACATTTTAAATCCTCTCCAATTATTTGTTACTTTGTCTCCAGGAACAAAACCACAAGGAAGTTCGAGGCGTTCGTGCCAAAGACACGAGACAAAACAAAAGAGACACTTGATAATAGACTGCTAGAAACTCTATCATCTTATGGACCAAACCATAACTATTAAGTTTGTTCCTTGATGCTCAAAACATCTCTGCAGAAATCCATCAGAGAAGGACAAAATACCATGATGATGATATTAATCCTAAGAAACTCTGGTGGCCAAAAGCAACGAGGCAGATCGTGGTAAGTATCACCTAGTGTGAGCAGAGTAGCCATTTAGTTAATGAGCCCCAATGGAGACCTCCAATGAAGCCATCAAGACTGTTCAGAATAACAATGGTCAACTAACGCCTTTCTAATTGAATGGAAGGTACACGCAGGCAAGGGGAGTGGGGCTGGAACAGTGAAAAGGAGACAGAAAAAAGGGGGGAGGTGGGGGAGGAGAGGGGGTCTTTTCAGTCAGATGCCTGCCAGGCTTTAACGAAAGTACTTGTTTTTTTTTTAATGGGGAGGGGGTGGGGGGTGCATGCATTGGGGGATGGACAAGTTTGGAGGAACACAGATCTCCAGCAGGGATTTCAGGGAAGTTTGCACAGTCCCATTTAAATAAAACTCAACAGGCCACAACACCAAATATTGTTGGTTAAACTAACCAAACGGTGTCCGCCTGTTTGGAGTCAGTATTCACTGACGATACATGTTCTTTAACCAGTGTTACGTTTCTTTTCATGAACTCCATTCTGCTTACTCATGTTTATGTGTCTAACTCATAAAGAAATCACTGTAAGGCCTCTGCACTCCCTCACCTTTTTTGTTAAGGCACGTTTAATACAATGAATGATATTTCTGGATTAAAACACGATACAAACTAAGGCAACGACTGCCGACACTAATCGCAGCACCGGTTCAAAACCACTCACAGTTTCATGCACACTGACGTGATGCAACAAGTAAATGAATCATTGCAAACTGTGCATCAGCAACACTTACTTAAGACTGTCACCCTTATCTCCACTTTAAAAGTCTCTGGACAACAGCTGTCATGGACACTGCAGTGAAATACCTCCCATGCGTGTCAAAATGGGGTACTACATTGTTGTTATGTTAGGGTCTAACTTTAGGTAACAGCTTTTAGTTTTCTAGTCTCTCTTGCTGCAGAGAGTGGGTGCAAAAAGCCCATGAAATACTATAAGTACTTCAAATAAGTACAAAAATATCTTACAACTCTGAAATACATTTTAGAATAACTCTAGCACCTAAACTGCAAAATCTAAGTCCCTGTACAAGACTAACATCAACAGCACATAAAATTAAATCAGGTTTAATGAGGGAAGTCCACTTTAAAATGTATACTCAAGAACCAGCAGGACCGCTGCTGTGTTTCTTTTGATAATGAACTGCCATAAATCAGTCCTAATTTTAAAAAATGACTAAAGTGCCTCAACTTTGAGCCGACTGAGAAGTTGTCAAATGCACGCCTTGTCGAGGGTGTGTGGCAGAGAGAAATTTATATCCCCCCAAAAAGAACAAAGAAGTAGTTAGTACTCCTTGAGAGGCCACTCGGAGGGAATATGGCGGTGTGGCTGTGCACAAGGAACTTTTACGCACGGCCAAACTCTTTGCAGGGAGAGATGAAGCAGAGAAAGGAAAGAAACGACAGATACGTGAGGCGAGGACACTTACTGTTCTTGCACTGGGCGACAGTGACCCGTTGGACAGATAGGGATTGGTGAGGTCTGGGATCATGAGAAACGGGTAACTTGGATAGTGAGGACTCTTAAAAATGCCACCATCTTGCTGTCTTCTCAGTGCTGTGGGAATAAAGAAAAGTCAGGGACACAAGTGGCACAATGTCTAGACGGGGCACAAATAGCACTGAGGATTGTTTTGTTATGATTATTATTATTATTATTCGTTTTACCTTCACTGAAGTAGTCTCTTGTTTTCTCATAACTTTCTGAGTCGGGTCTGGTTTGGGGGCGCCTCTCTGTTTGCTGACAAGAGGGAAATATACACACGGAGGGGAAGAAACTATTGAAACTTTCAACAGCATTAAATCCCATTTGTGTTCATGCTCGGCACCGTGGACAACATTCAATAATAATCACTGTCCTTACCTCGGAGTCCGACGAGCTGCTGTTGTTTTCCGACTCGTTCACTAAGGAGGATTTCACATCATCCAAATCTCTTTCCGCGGATACGTTTTCGGAGATCTTCTCCTCCTGCTCCCCTTCGTCTTTGAACGAAATCATTTCATCGTTGGCCCCCAAATCGTCCCCACCGCCTCCGTTCAACTGTGGCATTGTGGCAGAGCAGTGGATGTAGTATGGAGGAAGAGGAAAAACAAGAACAACTGACTTATCAGATAAGTGTAGTCCGAACGAGTCGCTGGAGTGGAGGAAACTAACTACAGGAAAGTGTTCATGTTTCAAAACTCCCGATTCATCCTCTCAACGCGATCCCGTGGTCCATGACGAGCTTCAAAGCAGGAAAAATAATCCACAAAGGCGCTGATGGTAAATATCGATGAATATTTGGCGTCAGTGGCCGGATGCGCAGCAACTTGGCAAAGTTTCGCGTCCTTCGCCTTGTGGACAACTTGTGGCCCCTGTGTGTGTGTGTGTGTGTGTGTGTCTCCTTGTCGAGCTGCTGCGGACTCGCACTCGCGTCTCCTTCTTCCTACAGATCCCGAGATCCCACACAAACTACAGTCCGAGCGAGCCAGAGCTTATTCAAGCACCAGAAACACGTCGGAATTCATCTACCAGTATCCAGGAGTGAGGAAACGGCGCGTCGAGGTTTGGTTCAAGGAAAAAACAACACGAGTCGGTCAAGCTGCAGCTCTCTCTCTCTCTCTCTCTGCACTTCTGGCTCCACACTGAAGTTTCAGCCTCCACTTGGTTGTTTTAACCCAAACAAAACGCAAAAGTTCGTGGACTAGTAGAGAGATTTCAAAGCCGATGCAGAAAGTAGAAAGCGCTCAGCTGGACGTGGTCGCCCCTTCCCTCCACATTGCTGCCGGGAAATGCGCCCTGAAAACTACTTGGTTATTCAAGTGGAAGAAAAGCGCAGCTCGTCCGTAGAGGAGGAGTTAGTGCTGAAAACCGACACTTCATTCAGCGCCATGTAGATCAGCTATTCTTAACCCTCAAGCCACCAATGTACAGTCAGAACAACACAATGAAATGATCGAGGACATTTATTTTTACACCAGAAAATGGGTTTGTGCAGGGAGAAATACAGAAACAAATTATTATTATCATTAATATAACTATTATCATTATCATTACTATCTTCGTCATTATTATTATTATTATCTTCATTATTATTATTATTATTATTAATGAGTACAGTCAAGGCCAGCACTACCACACTGGCTCCATCTGTGTATGAAAATGACTTTAACAGACTTTTAGTGTGAAAGTCATAATTACACACCGCCTCATAAATTGCACGTCTGTGCGTCCTGAAACAATAACACCTGGGATAAGCATACGTCCATTATGCCACAACTATGGGCTATGACTGAGTGAGGCAACAAGCCTCAGTGTGTGTGTGTGTGTGTGTGTGCAGACTGAAATACATGCCCCCATTGTTGATTTGAGGAACAGGATTGGAGGCCCGTTTTTGCAGTCTTGGAAGAACAAAGGGAAGTGGTTACAACTTTTTTGTTCCTGTGGAGTAACCTGCTCATAAATCTAAAGCATGACTTGGAGACTTGTGTTTTAAACGCCTGACATGTAGTGATGGCTCACAAAACACTGAGAGTTAGAAAGTTTTCCAACACAGCACGAGTGAACTCTTAGGTTTTATTCTTTTAGAACCACACTCCATATTTACCGGTCTCAGACCAAATCCAATAGACCCCTGACTTTTCCTCACTTCTGATGCAATTCGACAGGCTTTCCCTGTTTGAGAAAAGAAGTCATTGATGCTGTCGACTGCGTGTCAGCAAGCTGAGGGTTGACTGACAATTCAGCACTGTCTCCACGGGCCTCATTAGATCTCCACTCCTCCTGGGTGTTTGTGTGCGTGCGCGTGTCAGTGTGTGTATTTGTATTCAGTTAAAAGCAGCATATACTGTCGCTGCATACTGCATCTTCTATGAATTGCATGCAGGGTAGTTATGGATGGTGGGTTTCCTGTACACAGAAATACACATGTTTGCACTTGCACGCACACACACTGGTGAATATTTGCCCTCAGGGCTACACGTCATTGTTTTTATGGGCTACAGTATGCAGAGAATGTATGAGAGTGAATTTTCTAAATGATGCCTAGACTAGTTGTTCCTCTTGTCCATCTAAAGTTATGTTTTCCGCACCCAAAACAAACACAAAACAGAGAAAATCCACTTTTTTTTAATCCTAAACCTATCATATGTCAGAGATGTAATGGCCTGCGTATGTCCCAGCAGGTGTAATTACAATGATTCTGCGCTTATGCACCACAGCCTTATGAATGATTAATAAAGAAATCAAATATTAAAACAAGTCAACACAGTAAAACAATAATGACATGCAGAAGCAGTTGCTGGAAAGGAATATCTCTTAAACACACAAACACAAGTTTCAGGAGTGCGCTATTAGGCACCACTGGCATGCAGCAAGCAGACTGCTGTTCACAGTAAGCTGTAACAGCAAAGTGAGATATAGCACTGATGTGATACATAAAATAAAAAATAAAAAATCTAGTTTATCAGAAGCTTGCTTGCAAAGTGAGAAAGCAAGATGATGGATGTGGCCACAAACCAGTTGCTGACTTCCTAATGAAACACGTTAATCGCTTATTTTCATTTTTAGCTTTGCTTGAAAAAAACAAATGATTTGCTGTAGAGAATCACTAACATATATTTACTGTCTGCTGTGTGTGTTTTGTGTTGGTATGAAGTTCTTCCCACTAAACAAACCACCTGTAAGTGTGGTTTTTTTAGAGAATCTGATGGTCTAATATTTGATGGAATAGATTTTTTTGAAATACCTGCAACGATTTATCTCCTTTTTATTTACCTACACATCCCTTCGTTCTCCACACAGCTGCCTTGTTAGAGCAGGATTGGTTTTAACTGGGAGCTGATGAGGGGTCAGGAGAGATGCGAACAGCCACAATCTTAGCCTGGGGGCAGATCGACTGGTGGCCAGAAAATTTATTCAGTGGGTGCTGTCCCTGCATCTGCCTTACTTTGAAGTTGCTCTCTCAACTCTGGCTTGTCGTACGTGACTGTGTGTTCATTTCTCTTCCCCCAGCGAAGAGAGCACGAAAAAAAAAAAAAATCGCACAGAGTATGTGTTGATGCACATGTATATGTTTCTCCGTGTGTGTGTGTGTATGTGTTCCTATCGGCGTGTGTGCTTGTGTGCACGTGTGCTTGTGTGTTTGAGAGCTAGAGAGAGGGAGGAGAGAATGAGAGACGGAGAGATGCTGTGTGCCAATCCATACTTGCTTTGGAGAATTCAAGGTCATCCTTTCATGTTTTGCCAACCATCGGTCAATCAGTTTCCAATCAAAGTGGTGCTTAATTCAGCAGTAATTCCCATATCCTCATCACGTTTTCACTTCACTGTTTCCGAGGCGTTGGAGCAGTTTTCTTGTCTTCTCTCTGATCTGCTGCGAGTGTGTCCAACATGTCTTGCCAGACTAAATCCGCCCTGTCAAGCTCTCTAATGACACTAGTTAAAGTGTGTGGAGGACATGTCAGATCACACAATGTGCTATCGCTGCCTCCATCTATCTCACTTCAGGAAGCGTGGCTCTCACTTGATTGTCTTTGAAACGTTACCTGAGTCCCGTTCCTTTATTAAATCAAAGAGTCTCCCCAAACGACTCCATTTGGTGTCGTACGGCTTGAGCATTAGAAGAAATATAGGCCAAAACAAATCTGGAACAGTTATCTTAAAAGTGATCCCAAGTCGCCGGATTTGTGGTGCTTCTGTTCACATTAAACAACGTGGAATTATTAATAATAAATTGTAAAACACGTTGTTTCTTAATGTTGGTATCTGAAAGAGGACTGATCCCGAGTTTGTCTGTGGGTTTGATAAATCCGTTTCCAGTCTTTTAACTAACACCAATGACTTAATCTGACCTCTTCATATAAACACAGCGTGTGTACCAACGGCGTATCTCCCGTTCATCTGTTCAACCAAAAGGTCAAGATCCCCTGCAGATTAACTTACACATTTCTCTTTGCATCACGAATGTGTCATATTAGCTCACCTCCTCAGTCATCACACTAAGTCTGGATGGGAGTGCCTCATGCAATCATGGATCTCGCAAAAATAACCTCATATCCGTTTTAATCCACAGAAAGGTCCCCTTTTCCAGGCTGGTATGGGCGTATATGGCATTTAAGACTGAGTGAGGATATGATTAGATGACAGTTTTTACTGCCTAAAGGGTGTAACTGAAACACTAGACTGTGCAGAGAAAGGGGAAATAAAAGACTGCGCTGCAAAGTTGTATTCCTGCCTTTCTCCGTTCTTTTACTGGTATTTTGTTGCATACATACATTTGTACTGTCCGCAGGGTTTCAGACAAGCTGCACAAAAAAAAAAAAACACTCGATGAAGGCATTTAACTTTAATCAAATGAGTTCTGACCTATATGATCCGATTAGAACTGTGAAATCTGATTCAGTGACGTACAGACTGAATTAACACATTTCTGTCCCGAATAAGCGAACTAATGAATAAAATGAATATCACCTTAAGATTATTTAATGCTGCCTTGTGCAAAGGGTAGCGCACTATAAGACTTAAAAGACATCAAACATGTCCAAGTCCTCCAGCGTGGATTTACATGGTTGCTAAGAAGTGCTTGCTCACGCCTCTTGCCTGAAATACATGTTCATGTTTTTCTGTATTGCAGAGGATGCTTTTAAGGAGCATTATTTCTGAGAACTTCAAAGCCTGCCAAAAGCACTCTCCTTTTGGAGTGAGCAGCAGCTTCAGAATGTACTTATATTTTCCAAATGGACAGGAAGAGGCCCTCACTGGTATTGAGGTGATGCTAATGCAGTGTTGCACTAGTTTTTCAGTGTATCTTGGTTTACAGCACAGGAACACAGCCTTTATTAAATTCTATTAATCGTTTATAGGCTTAATTTTACATTAACTTTAATTTCCCATCATTCTAATTACAAGAAGACAAATGCACTCTTTATTTAGCTGTCTAAATATGGAAATGTTTTACAGTTTATGGGAAAAACAGGCACGGTGAACAATGCCAACAGGTCCTCGTGTACACTATTTGCTCTGTACAGCTCTGTAACAACCATAATTGTCCACACAGCCTGAGTCAGACTCTTTCCAGATGCTGCATCCAGGTTTTATTGATCCAGTTAACTTTATCACTCGCAAGGTCAAAGAATTCAACTGTCTGTATTTTCTCAGCTGAGGAAGCACTGCACTGCTCCTCTGAGGACCGGAGATTCTTTCCTGTGATGTAAACTCTGTGCAAGTGAGAGGCTGTTGACTTTATTTAATATGTCCGCCAGATTTTTATGAGCATTACGCAAATGAAATGGTTTGCATTATGCGTGAACCATACATTCCGCCGAGGCATGCACGGCTGCCGACAGCTGGAAGTAACTTGAGCCCCTTGGTCACTTATCAGCTTTGGCATCCCTGCCATTTCCCATAGCCATCTTCAAGCCAGAAGAATCCAGCCATTGTGTTCATCTCTGTGGACCCTGTGTTAACTCAGCAGTGCCTCGCTGATTGTTGCAGAGATATTAAAGAAAATGGTAGATTTGTCTTAGTCCATATAACCCTGTCTTGTGACATCCAAGCTCTTCCACGCTGTGTGTGTGTTTGTGTGTGTTTGTGTGTTCATTGTTGGGTTTCTACTAGCTGCAGTTGTAGAGAGCAGCTGCACCTGCCCTGTATGTCAACAACAGGGTCTGGAGCAGACACTCAAGAAGAGAGGTGGCTTTCACACCACTGGTCTCGCTGAAGCTGCTTGCTTTCCAAAGACAACAATGACCACGCTGCTCAGTTGCGTCGCAAAGCTTTTAGGCTCTATAGGCTCGGCGCCTGGTCTGTGTGGCCTCGAGATTATCTCTCGACTGAGCCCTCTACATACAAGCTTATTGGACTTCCTCACGTCCCCTTGTTTTCGTGTCTCTAGTTTCCAGGATGCTTTTTGACTGTCTGTTTTACACATAGAGACAGGATCCCCCATGAGGGTTGTTAGGAGGTTACAGGGGGGTAGTAAAGGGGTCAGGGAGAAACTGTCAGTCTATTTCCTTTCTCTGGCCTTGGGAAACTGCACCACAAATCTTTTGCATATTTTTAGCGTCCTTGCTGTTTTTCGTCTGTGCGTATCCACAGGAGAAGATAAAGTTATTCCCAGTCCATTAGGACTTCGATTTTTCACATGGATTGGTTATTATTAGTTTTGCCTTTTGGTTCCTTTAAAAAATCTCTTCAGCTATAGAATGACCACGGTTAGCACACTGTCAGAATAAGTCAGGTCTGGAAACCATTATCTTTATATGCTGGAGCGTAAATCTTTTTTCCATAGAGTTACTGCACAGACCTCTGCTGGTGGCGGCCTCATACTGGAATGGCTACAGCTGGTCAGCTGTTTTTGTGCTATGTATGTGTGTGTGCACATGTGTTAATCATGAGTGATGAAGGTTGCTGTGATGAAAAAATACTGTAGGTATAATGTATTTTTCAAAATATATTTTAAGTTCTCTGAATCTCTACAGTACACCTTTACTTGAATTGCATTAGTAGGAGCCTGATAACTGCTATGTCCAACATAAGTGCTGCTTATGAGGCAACTAGGATTCAAATTATATAATTATCTAATTATTATTATTATATAATTTGTTACAGTTATGTAAACTTGGAATAAACATTTGTTCTTGCTTCCAGGCTCTAAGAGAACAAACGTTATGTGCGGAAAGTACAGATGCATTTTCTTGGTACTTTGAATGATGTTAGTAATGCACAGGGTAAAATAGGTGCCACGTCTCGCTGATAGTATATTGATGTGCTTGCAGTGTACTCTTCAGAGGAACTGAGTCATGTTGATCAACTGCATCTGAACTCTTAAGACCTGAAAATTGATATGGTTCTCGAGGCAGTGCAAAAAAAAAAAAAAAAGAAGAAAGAAATGTTATGAGATTGGTAGTATAATTAGCAAAACCTAGTTCCTCCTTCTTTGGCAAACTTTGCATCAAGGTCATGGAAGGTACTGAGTGATCACATTCAGGTTTTACAAACCTGCCGGGCAGTTGTGCTCATTTACATTCAGACTGCAAATTTACAGACAATCACCTGAATGGTGCCACAGCCCGGATAATATTGCTCACAGATATGTTTTACCTGTTGCACCACATTTCTTCCTCTGTTATCTCTAGGTACATCAGCACCTCTGTCTGTCTGCAGCACATTCCTACTTGTGTGTATGACAAGCTGCTCGTGTCTGTGGTGAAATTAAAAAAAAGCCACCGTATGTGTATTAAGTAAGTGCAACATAACTAAACCGCTGTACATGTCGCTCTGTAGTTTCCATCATATTTAAACCACCTAGGTTCTTAGGTTCTTATCATTCTTTCTATTCTGGCAAGAGTCACTATTTGTGCCGCTCATCTGTTTCAACATCATACAGTAAGCGCTGCTAGCACATTGTGTTTTCCTAAATAGACTGTGGTGAGAAGAGACAATGAAGTTGTGAGAAAAAGAGCTACTGTAAAAAAAAAAAAAAAAAGAAAAGCCTGCGAGTGAAGTAAACCACCTTGAAGCTATACAGTACAGTGCATATAAACAGAAAGCATGCTTAACCAGACTGTTCTTGCTTTCTAATTCCACACTACAATTATCACTCAGTGAATAGGAAGGTACATGCCAGTAAAAATAAGTAATATCTGTTCTTGCTTTGGCCCACCTCTCTATAATGCTCGATTTTGCAGCTGCACTGCGCTGTGGAAAACAAACAGTGCAGTGCAGCTGGGCTCCTCAAGACAGCGAAAGGGGAATTTTAATCCCCCCCTTTTTTTTTTGGCACCGGTCAGATTTATTTGGTCATAAAGAAAGGAAAAGCACCCCGCCATATGAGAAGGATTGGCAAGTGAGAACGCAAATTAGACCAGAACCCCAGTTGCAGACTTAGAAACACAACAGGCCAGGAAATTACTCCCCAATAGGTCAAAGTGTTCAAAACACGGAGAGGTCTAATTAACTCAGATAGTGACACATTTCTGGGATACCGAGAGCTCAGATCAGCCAGTCATACCTACAGAGAACACTAAGAACCAGCTCAACGTGCAGCGGTGCAGATTTTTACACTGATAGAATTCACAGTAACAGTTTTATCACCGTGAGGCTCAGAAGCACTCCAGCCAAAGGCTAACCTACACGTGCCTCTCATCCATTCCCTGCAGAGTGCTCTGCAAACAAACTATCCAGAGAGTCTCAAACCTTTTCCAGCTGTCACGTTCCCGATCCAGCATAATACTCCTAACCTGATATGACAGGGCAAGATGAGGTGAGGGTCAGGCCTCAAGGAAGATTCATAACATGTAACTCAAACTATGAGTATTATATTCATAATGGCCTGTGGTTGAATGGCCATGTGCCACACCTATTGTCTCTCATGTTACTTTTATTAAGTTCTCGTCTTTCTTCAGACACGACATATCTTCACAGATATGTGGTAACAAGGCCAAGGAGATTTATTCAGGTACTTTTACTTGAGTGGTTCCATTTTATGTTACATAAATATATTGTAACTGTACTACATGATGGTTCAGAAGGCAAAACATACAACTTACAAAATGTTTCACATTGTTAGAGATTAAACCCATAGTGGGATTTTTATTTTATTCAATTTGAAATGTACCAAATGGGACATATCTGATAAAATATTTTCTGTGCATAAAAATAAACAAATCAGCTACTGGGTAGATTCAAGATAAATGGCTTTTTCTGTTGCAGATGTGCCATGCAGCAGTAAAAATGATAAAAATGCAATGCAACAAGCATCTGGAATATTGTTCAATGCTGCTGTTAGCTTAGCTCCATAAAAGAGATATATGTTTCCCTGTGAATGTCTAGATAATAGCATGCCTGCTCATCCCATTCACCCAGAACACTGAGGCACACACAGCACAGACTGCAGGTCTAAAGCTCTTCCTTTCAAGTAAGATGAAAAATATTTATTAAAAAATAAACTTAAACTTGTAAATGAATCCTGTCTAACATAAAAGCCCAACATGTTTTAAACCATAGCCACTGCTGTCAGTCAGTACATTGTCTCCAGGGAGGTACAACAAGTTTCTATTATGGCAGCATGGAGTCTGCGTTTAACTACAACATAAATGTCTGCTGTTCTGAGATGATATTTAATCATGCTGCAAAAACAGCATTTATATGGCTGTTTATGCCCTGTTCTGTTTAAAAGGTCACCGCAATCAGAAGCATATATCTGCTCTATAGTCTGAGTCAGTGTTTAAGCGTCATTTGTGGTTAAAGTATAACATTTGTGTGGTGAAACTGGTACAATACAACCACTCCTTTCTTGGCTGTGCTTTCTTTTAATGATATGCCTTACTCTTTGGTAGCTGCTTAGATTGAATTTCCTATTTTTGTACAGGAAAGCCTGTGGACTGCATCTTCCAATATAGATATGCAAAGAACTCACTCTAGGAACAGAGCTCTATCTATATGCTCTATAGGCAATTAGGATGTTCAATAAAAAATAGTTGGTCAGAGCATTATCCTGATTTAATTTCCTGAAACTCTTAATAATCACTGGGATTTTAAAGAAAGATGATGTAATGAGGGTGGGGGAAAAAAAGAAGCAATTCTAATGTTTCTAATAAATAATGGGATGAGGGGTGGGGGTTGTGTAGCTCTTTATCATGCCTCACCATCCAACCTCTTACCTCCCCTTTTGGGCCTTTAGGAGCATCCTGTGACCCCTGACCTCCTGGACAATAGAGGCCAGGACGTTTCCCAGTGAGCAGCGATGGAACCAACAACAGGAACATGAGGGGTGCTCCTGGGAAACAAACTGTTTATTGTGCAGCAGGATAGACAGCCCCCCATGTCCCAGTCACTTACTTTCACACACACTAGCTACACACCTCTGCACAGTAAAATCCTGTCAAACAACAGGTGGCTGCTTTAATACCTCTGATGCAGCTGAACAGTTATGTTCATACCTCCAATATCTTCTCAAGAAAATGTGTAATCTGTGTGTGTGCGTGTGTGTGTGTGTGTGTGTGTATGTGTGTATGTGTGTATATGTGTGGTTGAAACAACGAATTTCCATTTCCCTTAACTCACAATATATTGTCAAATCTAGCAACTAAAAAGGAACATTTTACTTGCTTCATTATTATTCGAGACATTAATCCACTGCCTTTTACATGTGTAGGACACCGTTTGCAGAAAACATTGTTTTACTTGCGTTTTCTCTAACTTCTGCACTGCTTCAAGCTGCAGATGATAAGTTTATATTTAGTCAGACTTTCTATTTGATAACAGAACCAGGCCGTTTGTTGGTGCTGCCGCTGCCTGTCTGTTTCAGAGGAAATCCCTTCTTTGTCTCCCAAGGAAGCTCAGCAAACTGGGAAAACCTGAATTTGTCATCATAAGTCAAACAGCTGGAACACATTTGATTACTTAGAGTCACCACTAGATGAATTAGTCAACACTCCAGACTAGTTATTACCTAGGCTCCGGAGACTACTCATTGCAAGAGCAGCACAATAAAACAGGTTCCAGAGCTGTCAATCACTGTGCCAGAATTGTGGTGCAACACAGAGACACAGAGGGCTCGGGGGACTGCTTTTTAAGTGTTTAACCCCAAAGGATTACTGGTTCTTTATGACTATATGTGTGGTTTGTGTGTGTGCTCCACATGATGCACATATTATGAGGGTGGATCAGAGGTGACAGACAGGGGACTGGATCTGATCTCGTTCTTATTTCTCTCATCGGAGAGACATTAAATCATGATCATCAGAGAAGAATTTTAAAATAGCCCATAAATCAATTTCATGATCAATCCATGACTAATGCTTGCTTTTATACTAACAGCTATATTCAGTGACACTGTTTTAATCCAAACGTGGATAGTAAAGTATGTTTGGACAAGACATTTACAAAAGTGTAGCTTGCATGACTGGTTTTATTTTATCTTTATTCTTTTAGTACATTCAGTACATTGTCCAATGTCTACATTTCTCAATTAAGATATTGCACAAAAAACACAGGATAGGCTCTAAATGCATCATGCTTTAATTTAAACAGCCTGAAATTAGATGCTTTTATACAACAATAACAGCACTTTAAAATTCTTCAAAATGAGTTTCTGCAATTGTTCATAATTCTCGATGAACGTCAAAATGAGTATGAAAAATATGTTATTTGGTAAACAAGTCACTTTCAAGGTTTGATCTGTGAATAGGAATTATATTTGTGCCTGGAGCCCTGCTTGTATATAAGACATCCCGTAACTACCTATGCAATTACGCCAATAAAACCTGAGTTCTCTACGGCCACAGAAGGGGGTTAGCAAGGCATATGATGCCATTTAATGAGCATTTCCGTGTAGCTGTAAATGTTAATATGAGTGCATGATGTAAACCTTGTAAGCAAAAAAATAAATAAATAAAAGTCATATATCTACTTGTTATATTCAAAACAAAAGTTACAAAATGCTCGTATAACAGACTTTTAGTTATTGATCCAAGTTGTGAAACTAATAGTGATACTGACAAAAGCAAAAGGAAGATTTGAGGAATAATTCTAGGTCAAAGGCCAGCTTAACACTGACAAGCAAAATCAAATCACAGCTGAGGAAATGAGCCATGAAACACTGATTGCTCCGTGCATAATGACCCTTTTTTCCAGTTGCTTAGCTCAAGAATTATTTGATTGTGCAGAGTGCTGACTTCACTGCAAACATGAGCACTGCTTGCACATATTGCCTAAGTGTATAATCAAATCAAGACCATTGATACAAGGAGTGAACAAATATCTCTTAGTACTGTATGTGGGAACAATGGATCTTTGTTACTCAGGAGAGCCCTCAGAAAGCTAATACACTGAGCGAAGGTAGAACACCTCTGGGGACTGTGAGCCCAGCTTGTGCTCTGCATTAATTGGTTGTGCTTTTATTGGATAATTTGGACATTAGCAAAGACCCATTTAAGTTAATTTTGAAAATGACAGTGAGCATATGTGCTTTGTTATAGCAACCATGGGAAAAGTGCCATTGAGAGGAATATACTGAAGCTCAGACACAGCTTTAACATAATTGCCATAATAAGTGGATTGCTTTCTGTTATACAATGGAACAACTACTAATAGAGATTCATGTGCCCCTAAAGACAGATCACTGGAGTCTACTGTGTTCATGGTTTCAAATAACAGCACTATAGGCTATATTCCTCATGAGACAGGTCAACTAAGCCCCTACCTCCACCCATATCATCCCTGTTCTGACATGTTCACACCTTGGCTCACACATTGGAACTTGGGGCACCAGTCCTGTAACTAAAACCTCAACTTCTGGGTATAGGTGGGAAATTCCCTATACAGGTCAGTGATACCGTATGTTGCTTTATAGAAAAAAGGCATTTTTGGCTTATTGCTTTGAAAGTTTACGAGGAAGTATGCTCATCATCACTGAAGGGTTGCTAGTGTCTCTGTAAACCCTATAGGTTTAAAGTACACAGTAGCAAGCGAATCAATGTGATTTGAGATTTCAGAGGAAACTACAGTAGGGTCACTGTGGGAGACTATGTGAACTAAAGCTTCAAGCCAACAAAGTGTGGGCTTGCCTGTGTCTGAAAACCTCATGCTGATAAATGGCCTCTCCAAGTAGACAAACTCAGAACACAAGGCCCCTGCTTCACAAGACCCAAACTGCTACCTCTGCTGCTGGCTGAATCTGATTACAGGCAGGCCCTGAGGACAGGCAGGTCATTGAGAGCACAGAGATGAGCAAACAATAAGATATTATCTGAAGGAATCTTCAGCTTTCCAAAGGAAAATGGTCCCTCTCAGTGTCACATTGACGATAGGATGCTCAACCTGACACTGAATCAGCCATTTAAGAAGAATGAACACTACTACCCATTCATACATACTCACTAAAATAATGAGAGCTCTTTTTTCACCCTTGTTTAAGACATATAAAGGGAAGCTCATGACGCTTTACAAGACAAGACTGTGCAGAAACTGGAGCATGCAGCTGACTCAGATGAATATGCCTTTACAATGATTGGGTACTGAATAAACAATTCTATAGTCTTTTTTCTTTATTCTGTTTGTATAAATAATACACACATTTGGGTTCATTGTACTACGCTGCTCTATTGTCATGTACTTTTGAACTTGAACAAATAGCTTACATTTGAAAGAAAAACGTTACATTGATAAACTGACTCTGAACATGCAATATTGCATTTGATTAAGGTTACTTTAAATATTGCAAAAACATACATGTGTTCTTGCCATGTCCCCGTTCTGTGTATTTTTGCTCTTTTCAAATAGTGACATCTTGTGGACACCTGGCCTCAATTATTGCACTGAAGACAGACACAGACTGCACATAGACTTAAACTTTAAGCCATGCATTACTCTGTTGTTAAAACACTGCTTTCCTATCTTTGTTAGTGGGGACGGTGTTTGTATTGATCAAGTGAAGATTAAATCAGGCTGCTTTAAGACACTTAAAAAATGGGATATACTAATTAATGAGGGAGACTTTGGAGTAGTAATCAGAGTGACCAGCCAAAATATAGGTAGGCATCCATAAATGTATTTAGTATGGGAAGCACTGGATTAGACTGTATCCTGATCAAATGTCATTTAGATAACAAAATAGTAGCTGAAATTGATACAAATAAATAATAATTGTATTTATCGGATCTAATAATGAAAGTCGTGTAATATTTGTGGATTCTTTTGTGGATATTTCTAACTGTTAGAATAAATAGACTGAATAAAATAAACTGCACGTTGAACTAATCTAGGATGTGATTAAATTACAGCCATGGAAGTTGTACGGGATTCACGGCTTGGAAGGAAGTCTCGCGAGATTTTCAAAAACTGGCAGACACCAAGAGTAAGAGGGCTGTAGAGGAGAGGTAGCAGTCTAAAGAAAGATCGAGATTTAACTTACAGTTTGCAACAGAAGCTTATTATAAACCAAAAGCCCCTAGCTTGTTATATTTCAGACCTTAGTTCCTGATTATTCGCAAAGTGAGACTTGGAAGTACGCGGCCAAAGAAGCCAAATTGTATGTGTGAAGCGCTAACTGTTAGCTGACAGGCTACCTAGTATAGCCATTGGAGAAATGGCGTTGAAAAGAATTCAGAAGGTGAGTGTATGTTTCTTTCAAGTGCCTGGCATATCTTCTAGTTCACATATTTATCTGAGTGCGGCTCCCCTTTGTGAAAATAACTACAGCGTGTAGCCTTTTTCTGTAGCTCGACCTAGCCTTACTTGCTTTTTGTGCTCTGTTTTTAAAATAATTCTCAGACAAAGACGAGCTAACCACTGAGTGGTGGCCCTGTTGGTGCACTGCTAAACCAACACTGGTCACCAACAACCACTTAAACAGCAAACAGCGCCGTTATTATAACAGCTAACCTTTTGTTTGTGTCTTACATCTGGTATTTTTTTTAAAGGGAAAGTTAAACGGGGCTAACATTGCTAATCTAAACAAGTCATTTACCAGCACAGCACTAAGCTAGCAGTTAGCTAGCGAATGTTAGCATGTATTTTGGTCCTTGGATTGATTGGCTGACATGTACACGATTTGCTAAAGTTACTAAATGATTAGTTTGCCGGTTGTCTTTATTGTCAGTGCTCACTAAGAGAGTGGCTGAGGATGTGTTTAGTCGCTGAATGACAGCTGCTTGCTGGCTGCCAAAATTGAACCCTAGTGTCAGTGTTGCCATATATGGCATGGCAAATGGGGCACTGGAGCAGGCCACGGTGTATTTATATAACATAGATAGGCTTCCTTTCAGGACATGTTAAATAACGGGTTTAGTTTCCATGTTACCATCTGTTGTTTCGCATTGTCATCTGTCATAAAGAGTACGAAATGGGATTTAACTATGTTGTCAGTGTCTACATAAATTCATTTTTGATCAAGTAAACCTAATTTAACTTCATTTATTTCTGTAGAATCAAATCTGCTATGATGTACAACAGTTTTGAATCATGGCTGTAAAGGGTACATGGCTACTACTGAAAAGGCTCGTACTAATTACTCCCTGTCTCAAATTTGGAGTCGAGTCCCCACATCAAGTCACATAAAGCCAAACAATACATTGATTAAGCTGGAATAAAAATCAATGAGGCAGGTCTGAGCTATACCTCAGTCCCATAGGAAATAATTCCAGAATAAATATAATCTAGTCATCATTCAATATCTTGACAGATCATCAGTAGGCCAATGCATTAGCATAGTGTGCCCGGATTTGCTTACTATGACTTATTTTGTAAATTTTAAATTTAAGTCATTCACTTTATGTCACTTCATATCACTTCATTGCAAAAGACCAGTAAACTTCTTATAATCTTATCTTTTGTTTAGGAATTGTCAGACCTGCAAAGGGACCCACCTGCTCAGTGCTCTGCTGGACCAGTTGGGGATGATTGTAAGTTTAAATTGCTGCATTAATGTCACAGTAGAATATGGCATTCTGTGTGAGGAGGAGTTGCATTTAAGTAAATCTTTTTTTTCCCCTCAGTATTTCATTGGCAGGCAACAATAATGGGTCCGGTAAGTGTCACTGTATTTTGAATATGCATCAAAGATGATTAAATTGCTGTAAACACACTTATCTTGTTTGTATCCATCTTTCACTAGAGTGACAGCCCATATCAGAGTGGAGTGTTCTTCCTCACCATACACTTCCCAACAGACTACCCCTTCAAACCACCCAAAGTGAGTAAGGGTCTCCTTTTTACACTGAAATCTTGCTAAAGCTACATAGATGAGAAGGTACCTTTGCCCATACACACTGAACTTTAAAAAGTCATCATAAAGGCGCTCCACTGTTCATTTTGCACTAGCACCCCAGCTTTAGAGGGGCGTCCTATATCATGTATAAGACACATGTTGGATATACATCACTTTCAAAACATTAATGGTGGATGAACCACGATGTGCTTTTGGTAGTTTTGCACATTTAAGATTTGGACTTAAATACAGTTGATGTGTGTCAAGTACAACATGAGCATAATGGTTCATGGTCACAGATTCAGTTTTACTGCAGCAATGTGCGGGTTTATGAGAAGCAGCTGGAGAAACACTACGCAAATTGAGATTTAGACTGCTGCAGCTCACATGTAGGAAGGAATTATTAATAATGCAGAACTGGTTGAGCAGTGTCACCAAAAAAATGACCATCTTCTGCTGCTGCCTTCATCCAACCTCTTGCACATCGTAGCAGTCCCCTTTTGAGTATCTCCAAAACACATTCCTCAAATGATGCCAAATGTAACTGTAATCATTAACACGCTGAACACAATGTATAAAAACTGCTCTTGAGTTTGAATCTTGTTGTAAATATTGTTTCTCCTCCAATGGGAGGAGAAACAACCCCAGCAGCTGGTGTCACAATAAAATGTCACCAATATTTCACACCTTTTCACCCCAGCAACTGACACCGTCTTGGGCCTTTTACACAGACAGTGGTGTGAACTCTTCTCATCTCTGACTCGACCTTTTGAGGCAGATTAAATGAGGGTCCATATGCCCCCCCACTGTTTTGGTGCCTTTTAAACAGAACGAGGTGGCGTATTGGCACTGTAAACCCATCTTGAATGTGTAGTGTAAAAGATGCTAATGAGGCTTCACCAGATCTTCTTCTTATCTTACTTAAACTCATGTTTATCTATTTTACTGTGGTAAGGTTGCAGTGCATATTACAGGTTAAAAACCACTGAGACTCTATGTAGAAAACTGATGTAGCTAAAAATATATCTAAACATGCACTGCATTAACAGTTGGAGCTGTTTTTGTAAGCAAGTTGTAAAATTGCCTCAAAAAAGACTGACCGTCTGTCATATACGGTAAGGGAGAGCAGCCAAATTAGTGATAGTTTAACAATAGCAAATATGCATTAGACATACAGTATTTATACTATGTAATACATACTTTTAACGTACCATAGTCTTAGACTAATGAGCCTGCTATGCATCAAATAGACTTGTAAAAGGTAAGAACAAGTAGAATTTATGTCAGTTATGGAAATTAAGTTGCGGATTGATTAGAAACAGTTTCCAGCATCAATTTGTATTACAGGAACAATATGTAATAGATTTACTATACTAAATAATAAATTGACCACTATAGGTCATTAGGCATTTAAAAACAAAAAGCATTTTCCAATATTTTGAATTTGAACTGCAGTACCACGTCTAACCGCTTGGTGTCAGTCCTACAAATTGTTCCTATAACAACAACGGCCCTGAGGCTGTTGTCACAGTAGTATTGTAATCTTTGCTATCACATATCAGCATATACAAAAAGTAGCATTAATACTTGCTCATAACAGAAACTAATGCACAAGCATCAACTTGTCAGTTGTCTCCTATTATCGATCAACAATCTACATGTTTATCTGAGGGGAGAGGGAGAGAGGCATATTTAAAGATAAAGGACAGTAGTAGTTATATTGAGGGCTAAAATATTATTACTATTTTTATGTTTTGCAGTATAATTATAATAAAAACATGGGTAATACTTTGGTGTTCAGCAAGCATCTGAACCCAGGTTCATATTTATGTCCAGCTGGATCTGTGGTGGGGGAACAGTTTGATAAGCTGGTGCAGTGACTGATAATGGTTAGGCTGTCCTTAGGCTGACCAGTATAAATGGCCAGGAACATAAATTGCCACATTGTGTAAAATTGGCAACATGCAGGACCATGGTTTTCGTTAGACTGACAACACTAAAGTCTCTCCTCACTGCAGGCATGAAAATAAACTAGCTTTGTTCCTTCTTCATTTAAGTAAGGTTGAATATATAGCTGGAGTTTTTGCAACATACACAATAACTCGGCAAGCTGGCAAACACTGAAATACAAAGTAAAAATAGTGAAAAAAGACCAGTAAGATATATTCAAACTAATCAAACTCATTACATTATGATGGGACAAAGTGGGTCCCTTTTAAGACTAAATGTGACATGTTGTGGGGGGAAAAAGTAACTGTTATAAGTAGTACTCAAACGGTCTTTTTTTTTTTCATCTGAATTTTTGCCCTCATGTCTTGGGAAAACAAAACATTTACTTTTGAAATGAGAATTTCTAAGTAATATTAGGTATACATTTAGAAAAAATTGTGACCTGGAATTTGCACTTTAGAGATCTTCAGTGGAAAATTACAAAATTCTTTTCCTGTTTTGTCATAGGTTGCATTCACAACAAAAATTTACCACCCTAATATCAACAGCAATGGAAGTATTTGTCTGGATATACTGAGATCACAATGGTCACCTGCACTTACAGTTTCAAAAGGTAAGGGATAACACAAGAATTATAATTGTCTCTTGACCACTGCTAAAATTAGTTTCTAAATACAGCATTTCCATAGCTGTGATAGAGTCAAGGCATAATACTACCACTATGTGTATAATGTAATGTTGCCATACTGGTTCCTGGGCACCCTCAGACCACTAACTTTCAAGTGGTGATCATTTTTGATTCTGGTAGCCTTACTTCCTCATTCTGCTTTTGCTGCTCTTCTTTTTTGTGGCAGGTTTATGTCACACAAAACAGTAACACTGATGCATTCTCTTAATTCAATCTTTTCCAGAATGGCATCACTATGTATTATCTAGCCCTGGGTCAAATCTTGAGACTGACCTAATCACCTAACCACTGTCAATGTAGTCTTACACTTTTTGATTCATTCTTCCACAGTATTATTGTCTATCTGCTCTCTTCTTTGTGATCCAAACCCGGATGATCCACTGGTACCGGAGATCGCTCACACATACAAAGCCGACAGGGAAAAGTGAGTGTAAAATGAATGGATTTACCACATTTCTCAGCTTTGCTTGCTGTCATACTGGTTTGTTTTTTTGAGAGATAAAGTTCACCTGAAACCTTCTTTTTCTAAATTTGCATGTGTTTTACAGATACAACAAATTAGCGAGAGAATGGACACAGAAGTATGCAATGTGAGAACAGCAGGGAGAGGAAAATACAAATGCGAACAAAAGAAACACGTTTAATATGTAACTTGAGGCAAGTAAGAAACCGAGGGGAAAAACTAGACAACAGCCCATCTTTTGGAGAAAGAAGCGACACAATGAGGTACAGTGCCACCTGGCTTTCCATGTGCTGAGCTGCTACTATGTGCTGTCCCTCATGACTTGTATGGATCTGCTGAGCAGGACCTGATGGGCTCCTTAAAGCACTCCCATATGGAATACCGGAAACTCTTCACACCGCCACACTCAGACTTTAAACTGTTACTCCTGCTATTGTCTTTATCACTATCATTGTTGCTTTTCATCCACATCATATTCGCTGTCAATGAGTCATATCCTTGTGCTCCTCGGAAGCAAAATGTTTAATTAGTTAAGGAGATTGGCTCTCCCTTTATTTCAGAGGTACTGTCAGTGTCCCACTGGACGTCTCGTTATTACTGTATTTCCATGTATTTGGTGGCCTTTCTGTGTTATTATTATCAGATGGTATATGTGCAATTGAGGCAGAATGTTTCCTGTTCAACATGAAATGTTGTAGTGCCATTACCAGCATTTGATCTGTTGGCACACACTGTTTCTCCCCGAAACAATGTGAAAGATGCAAAGAAGGGTCGGTCATTTCAAAATGCAACAGTATTTAGTGGTTTTGAAGACACTGGAGAGCTGCTGTCAACATCTAGCCGGCCCTCCCCTCACTCTTGACGAGGGTCCATAGGGCAAATGTCAACATTCATTTTTCTCACACATGCTGTCATTGCCGTTATATCTTGTACAAGTAACAGTCCACGGCTGGTGTCCATAGTGCACAGAATACTACTGTTGTATGACTTGTTCCTTGTGTAGCTATAAACACAGCTACACCTTGGCATATGGCTTAGCTGTGTGCCACCTCCTCAGTACAGTTACTCAGGTATCTAGCAGATCATCAGCCTTTACATGCAGTGACTCGTGGAGCAAAATGTCCAGGACCCATATCACATGGCTTCTAAAAAATAGGTACTGATTTTTGTTAACTGTTTTGTTCACAATACAAAAAATAGCTTATGCTTCCTCAAGAGGCAAAATGATCAACAGATCAGCACTTTTTATGCATATACTCCCTGATGGCCTGTGTTGCATAAAAATAGGCTTTCTCAGAAGTGCTATCATTTTTGTCTTTTTTTTTTCTTCCCTTTTGTCCTTCTCCAGTTGTTTTTGTCTCTACTTCCATTTATTTTTGAACAACACTTGGATGTGAACAGCTTTTAAATTATGCTGTTAAACATGTACTTGCTGTTTTTCTAAAATGAAATGGCCTTTGGTTAGAACTGGTGTCATGTTTACTCGAAAGGGGAACTTAAACTTGACATTTTGCAGAACCTAGTAATTGTAAGTCATGTGCATCTAGTTACTTTAGGAGAATGAATACAGTAGTTTGCCATGATAAATTCACCTGGATTAAATATCAGGTGACGTGAAGTTTGTTCATGATCAGGTTTTTTTTTTTTTTTTTTTTTTTTTTTCGGCATTAAGAATCCACACAATGACAGTGAAAGGGTTTGTCTTGGTGATACATTTGTGACCTTTTGTATTGTATCTAGCTTTAGTTTTAGGCAGTTTTTTTCATCGATGTCACCAGAATTAAACATGATTGTGATGTGTCATAATGTAATATTAGTTTTATTAAAATCTATTGTGACTGTTGGATAGTTAGGAACTGCTATGATTAAAAACATAATGGCTCATAATGTGCTGATGCTGCCAATATAAAGGGAATTATCTAATGTGATGACGGGGAAGGGATTTTACTGTTGTGGCATTATTGAATGAATTCCTCCAGAAATGATTATAGTAAAGCATGGAAATTTTAGATGCTTGATTGTAGAATTAACACCATGGTTTAGCCACCAAATATAGATTTCTATCATTGCTGGCTGTTGTAGATACATTTTTCAAAACCAGTTTTCCCGAAATACAGTATATCCTGAAAGGTTTTGAAAATATATCTTCTAACTGCAGTGAAAGCACTTTTGCTGCCAGACCACAATTGAAAATGTCTCGTGTGTAATAGTTCTAGCTCAAACTTGTGTGCATTGTTGTTTGTTCATTTGGCTATTTATTTATTTGAAAGCTGAGTATCTTCCAACTGTGCGATGTGAATGCAGCCTCAATTCATCATACAAGTGATAACAAATTGACTTCCTCTGTCCAGTGTGCTCAGCAGAGTTTCAATAGGCAGCTCGGCATGCTTTGCACTCTGGAGAACCTTCTCACAGCCATTTGCCAGATATCAGGGATTTCGTTGTAATTCATCTGCCTAACACCTCTGACTAAAATTTTAGCCTTAACCCTCATTTTGTACATAAGAGAGAAGTGTCATAAACTGTAAATTTGCTATCAGGGCTGTCCCTTCGGCACCCCCCACCCCATTGGGTGATTCACTTCATCAGTAGACATGGAAACCTGCTTAAACAGTAACATATTTCTGTTGGCATTTAAAGCCTGGTTTTCTTTGAATCCAGGACCAGCCTTCGTGCATCTGAAAATTTGGAATATGTGTGCTTGAACTGCCACCATGAACATACACAAGTCCTTACATAGTCTACACAAGATAACTATTGACCCTGTCATAACATATGAATAAAGATCATCTTGGTTTACCTTTGTCTATTTATGTGTTATGTGTTTAGTTGTGGCAACAGTATGATCCAGAACCAGCCCAACATTAACTCTATTAAATTACAATCAATAGTAGTCCTAATAAAATTAGGAGTTCTTTCTAAACAAAAGAAAACGCATTTGTGTTGAGAAGATCTTTTGAATACACAAACTACAGGACACTTTGGTTTTCATCTAATGTTAAATACAATAAAAGGAGTCATCTGTCAAAACTTGCATTAAATGCATGGCGTTGAGCTTTTCCTCTACGGTGCGTTTGATTCACCAATCCCTCTTGCGAGGACTTTGCGGTGCGGACACATGAGCCTTGCACGGAGCGATCTTCCCTTTTATCTCACTTTCCTAAAATGGGAATTTGGTTCTTCTCAATGGTTATTCACAGACCGGACTGTGTTTATGCACTGCCTAGTGTATAATGTTTAAACTGTTCACTAGCCCCGCTCTTTCGGAGTGCCACGCCACCACATGCAGGACACCTTGGCTGATACGTCCCCAGTAGCCAAACTAGCGTTCTGCTCCGGTGAGAGTCAGCATCATCGCCACCAGTAATAGGAAGGGCGCATCCCGGATAGCTAGCTGGCTAGCTGCATATAACATAACGATGGCAGTAAACCTCAGCAAAAATGGCCCTGCACTAACAGCTGCATTTAAAGAAGTGGTAGATGAGAAATCCAACACAAACTGGTAAGGAAAGGCGTTTTTAAATACTGTGCTGGGATGAATCGTGCTAGCTACAGTGTTGGTTAGCATAGATCCTTCCTGTGAGAAGAAGTTAACGTTAACCTACTGTTAGCTGTTAAATACATGTAACCTGTGAGCTTAGTGCTTTACTAATACCAGCAGACCTCATACTTAATAAATATGTGACAACGTTAGCTAGCTGTGGTCAGCACTGTTGACATGGGTGTTTAGCTTTGTCACAGTTAACGCTAATGGACGCTAACGTTAAGTGAGCAGCTGGTAACGAGGCTAATTGTTAAATAACTAAGCTAGTTACACAAACCACCCAACGAGCAGAGCCCTAAACCTGCATATTTTGTATGTATGTTGTCTTTTTTTTCTGATAAGCTCGTATGTTATTAAAATGAAGGAATAAGTTGTTGGCTATCGTTATCGCTCCCACTTCCTGGAAAGTTATCAGAAGTTAAATATGACTAACGTAACATGAGAAAGTCAAATCTAAGAACTTCCTCTTCGCTGTACCTAGTGTTAGACCGCAGCTCAAGTTTGCATTAAAGTTTAAATTAAACCTGTTGAGGTCGACTGCAGTGTTTAATGTTGACCTCAATTAGTGTATCATCGTCCAGGGAGTCCTGCTGGCTCCATGTTCACACAGTCTGTCTTATGGATGTTTTCCACCATCACCTTCACTCAGTTTTAGCTATTGTCCAGCCACCTACCAACCCAATAATTACTCTTATTCTAGTAGATGTTGTCTGGCAGGAAAAGTAAAGGTGAAAAGATCACAAGTGATGAAATCAAGACGTGGTCTTACTTTGACTAATTTCAGTGTGAGGAAGTGACACTTGCCTATTTTAGAGAGGATGTGCTATATCCACTGTGCTGATTAGAAATTAATGCTATTATAGGCCTGCTAGAGACAGTGAGCTTGTGCTGTAGTATATTTACTTTTGTAAAAGTAAATTCTTTATTTAGGGTTAAATTGAAACCGCAGGTAAACATTTAATTGTGTAGGACCCTAGTGGTATGAATACTTGACAAATACACCAGTCAACCACGACTTGTGTAGATCTACTTCATACCTCCAAAAGACCTCAGACGAGGCATCGCCACGAGACCCCTGAGTGTGTCCTCTGGTATCTAGCACAGAGACATCAGAATCATGTATTTAAACTCCTGTAAGATAGGTGTTTTCCAGCAAATCCCTCAAAATGAGACCTCAGTGTTCCTCAAACCATTCCAGAGCAAGCTTTGCGTGTGGCAGCACTTTGGGAACACTGTTAGAAAATACTGTTGACATCAAGGGATGTACTTGGTGTATCACATTATTTAGTTGGGTAGTACATAGTAGCACTGATCTGAATGCCAGGACCCAAGGTTTACCACCTGAACATTGCCAGAACATCACACTGCCTCCCTCTGTCTTGACTTTGTCCTCGTGCCATCTTTTCCTCCCCAGATAAACAAACCACCAACGCCCTGCTGTCCATATTATGTAAAAGAAAACTCTTCTGTGTGTATGACCATGTCACTAGTTGACCAGTTGGCCACTTAGGCCACTTGTTAGATACTGATCACTGCATACCAGGAACTCCCCTGGTACCCCATGCTCTGACCTTGTTGTTTAGCCGTAACAATTTGACCCTTACCAAATCAAATCGTTACACTACCCATTTTTCCTGTAAGTTTTAACGTTGTAGCTGATCAGTGTATATGCTAAGTGTTTATCATGTCAGTGTCTCATAACTAAATGGCAAAACGGACAAAATCTTCTGGGTGTGCTATTAAATCCTAGCATTAATCCTCCTATAGCCATATTGTTAGGTATAGCAATACAAAGTCTGGACAGAGAGGAAAAGCTCAAAAAACAAAACAGCATGCTGTTACAGATTTACCTGGCTTAATGTGGATGGGTTTAAAAGTGCAGTGACACTAGTATATTTACACTACCCTACTTCCACTGTAACATCAGTCCTCTAAGTAGAGAGCTTAATGTTGAGAGGTTTTTAAAGTAGGTTGGTTTACAAACCATCTGTAGCTCATTCCTCTGTGTTACTGCTAGTCTGATTTTCAAATCCTTTATCTGGTGTAACCTACAGGGTCCTGTTCACCTATGAGGGAAACAGTAATGATATCCGCCTGGCAGAAAAAGGAGGTGAGTAAGACTGTCAAGACTATATTGCAGTTTCGTGATCTCAACATAATATTATCAAATGTGTGCAGGAATGCCAATGTCAGCAGCTGCAGCAGTGGAATATCAGGACAAAAGGGTTGCTTGCCTCTGCAAGAGGAAAAAATGTCCAGAGTTACACAACAAACCACAGTAGGCATTTTACTTTTCCACAATGTTTGTGTTTCAGATGGGGGACTGGAGGAGTTGGTTGAAGAACTCAATAGTGGAAAAGTGATGTATGCTTTCTGCCGGGTCCAGGATCCAAATTCTGGTCTGCCTAAATATGTCCTCATCAACTGGGTTAGTGCTGGACTGAACTTTTGTAACTTTGTTTGTCCTCTTTTGAAGTAAGCCGTCGTTAAACAATTATTTGTGTTTCAGACTGGAGAAGGAGTGAACGATGCCAGGAAAGGAATCTGTGCAAATCATGTCAGCTCCATGGCTAATTTTCTTAAGGTATGTCTGCAGAGGAGTCATTTGTGAGCCAAATAGTATGTTAATGATGACTTTAAATATCACTTAAGGGGGGAAAAACAAGAAGAGTGGCTTATGTTGTGCTGCAGGCAATGTTGAAATAATGCGGTAGGTTTTGTTGGATTGATTTCAATGTCATTCCTATGCTGTGCATGTAAAAAGGCTACTGGGTGGTGCAGGCATGAATCAAGATAACGATATAAAGATAGGCCTTTCCTTGCTTGCCTATGTATTGAAAGGACCTTTTTTTTTTTTTTTTTGTGCGGTTTCAGGGAGCCCATGTCACAGTAAATGCAAGAGCTGAGGAAGATGTGGAACCTGAAGTGATCATGCAAAAGGTGGCCAAAGCCTCAGGAGCCAACTACAGCTTCCACAAAGAAGGCTCCAGCCGCTTCCAGGACAGTGGTCCTCAGGGTCCTGTGGTATGCACCAATCTTTGCTTGTCTTTGACTGGAGAAAGAGAGAAAGCAGTGGGCTAGATCTTATCTAAGCTCCTTAGACTAGACTTTTTTTTCTTTGTTATGACATTCAGACTAACCCCAAACTTCTGACATTGAAATCTGTGCACCAGTGTAATTTTTTTATTATGTAAAAGTGTGTTGTTTGTTTGTTTGTTTGTATGTTTGTACAATAAGCTTTAATAGTCTCTTCCTTCCTGTAGGGATCAGTATACCAGAAGACAAATGCTATGTCTGAAATCAAAAAGACCAACAAAGACAACTTCTGGGCACAGGCAGAGGTAGGCTCCTGAGCTAGCATGCAGCTAATGCTGAGGTCCACTTAATATCTGCAACTGTCTCTAAAAAACACTCCCTTCAATTGTATTTTTATGTGATTGAATCGTTGACTCACTGACGTTGAAAGAACATTGAAATATTGCAGAAGTTTGAAGTTTCTGTCACACACCGCCATTTTAGAAAGAAGAGGAGAAACGTCGGCAGGAGGAACGACGCAAGGCAGAGGAGGAGCGGCAGAAGCTGGAGAGAGAAAGGAGAGACAGAGAGACCAAGGAGGCAGCACTGAGGGACAAAAGGGACAAGGAGAGGGCCTCTCAAATTGAGCAACAGAAGTAGGTAGCAACTTGATGGAAAACGCAGACTGGTAAAAACTGGTCTACAGTAACAATATTGAAAGGGTGAAATTAAATGTCACCTGTTTTCTAAAAGGTTTGTCTTTTTCTTTATTAGGAAGTACCAACAGCAACAGGACGCTGGGAGTAGAGAGCAGGAGAAACATAGCAGGGTGAGTCCCTCATTGTGCCATTATCTGACAAGATCACGTAATAAAGCTGGAAGAGACATAAAAACAGACGGCGACATGAGAATGAACGTTTTTTTTTTTTTTGGTTTGTTTGTTTTATGATAAATAAGTTAAATAGTCTTTGGTAGCACACATATCTTGCAAACACAAGGTCAGATGTTAGCCAATCTCAGCAGTGCAAACATTGATATCAACCAATCATTAGGAGGAGCAGGAGGAGGAGCAGACAGCCCAGAGGAAAGCAGTGAGCAGAGGTGAATCTGTGGAGAAGGCCAACGTGAGTCCCCCTCCCTGAAAGCAATCTCACTTCTGGCCTAACTGCTTTTCTTTTTCTGCCCTATGCCACGACAAGCCTTGCCTCTTTCTGATCAAACGTGAACCTTTTGAAGCTCAACGTGTAACACTTGTTTTCCAGTCTTTTGTCTTCTAAATGACATCTTTCCGTAATAAACTTATAGAAACCCTAGTTTTTCACCAACACTTGCCTTACATACAGTTTGTTTTCTGCTTCCTAGGAGGCAGCCTCTCTCATTTCCCAGCGTGCTGTGAATCCCAGGGAGATGTTCAAGCAGAGAGAGAGGGGAATAACTCCCAGTGACTCAGATGTCCCCCATGCTGCCCCTGCTAGCCCCCAGCCAGGTATCAGCCCAGCATAAACAGTCACTTTTTCATATAGATCTGTTTGCTTTACATGTCACAGCCCCTCCTGCATTACTGCAACTTGCTCTTAGCTTCTCTTAGGTAGTGGGAGGTGGTAGGTACAAGCTGGTGGCTCTTCTAGAGGAGGCTGCTGTATCCTAGCACCATACTTTTCCTTCAGTCTCTTCATCAGAGTGTCTCATAGTCATACTTAACACTATGTTTCCATCATGTTGTCCTCTCTTCTTCTGCTCAGCCTGTCTGCTCTTTGTTGTTTTTCTCTCTCCCTTCATGTTTTTGTGCATGTTTTTGGGGGTTCCATGTGTGTCTCGGCTCAGGGCGCCTGCAAAGCCCTTTTCTGTCTAAGCAAGTGTATGAATCTGAGCGAGCCAGCTCACCTCAGCGCCAAGCGTCTCCTGTGCCAGCAGGCTCTGCATCTCCTGTCCGTGCCACAGGTGTGAGCTTACACACACACACACACACACACACGTGCAGTCTTTACACAACATACTTGGCAACACTCTCATACTTAATCAGTATCATGCTTCTCACTGTTGTTTCTGTGTGCCGTCATCTTCATATTCCTCATAATCATGGGTAGTCATCATGTGCCATGTTTCCACTCACTCTGTATTTTCAGCTTTTTGTTTTTGCAAAAAACTTCTTCATTGCTGTTTTTTTACTGCTCAAGCACAACGTGCCAAGAATGCTCTTATGTCTGGGACTGGTGGTGGTTTTCAGTCTTTGTGGTGAATGTGTTCCTGTGTGTACTTTGCATGTCTGTGCTTGTGTTTTGGGTGATAAGAGCCTGATGTGGGTGATGGACAGTCCAGGTGTGAGTATGATGAGCAGGAGGCAGCCCCCCAGGAGCAGTGCAAAGGTGGGACCCATTTCATACAACCTCAGCCTCCCAACCCTCCCATCTGCTTCTTAAAATTAATGTTTTTACAACAACACAGTATTTGCTCTGGTCAGACTGTACTGCCACAGAAGGCTGCTGCCTCCACCTGCTGGTAGATGGGCGCCTCAGCTGGGACACATCATACTGACATACTCTCTTTTTTTCAGAGGACACACCAGCTGCCAACTCGTATGTTGAGGAGACAACTCATGAGGAGCCCGTTCAGGTGTTTGTTTACCTACCTTTACCAGGACAATGTTTTCATCGTACAATTTAATTCTGATGCAGAACTCAACCTTCATTTGCTCCCAGGTGGAGGATAATAGTTCCTATGAGGTGACCACTGAGGAGACATCAGATAGAGGCAACTGTGCCAGAGCCCTATATGACTACCAGGCTGGTGAGTTTTTCCAAATAGTCCACACACCCCTGTAGTTTACCATTCCCAACCTTTACCTACACCTCTGTGTTTCAGCCATTGTCAGTTGCGTTATTGCTCCATCTGCTTTAACTGTGTATATCAGCTCCACTTTGATTTAAATCCTATACCCTAGTGTGACGGTTATGTTTCTCATTAATTTTCGTTGATAATACAGGAGATCACCTTCTCACACATTAGGTGTTGAGGAAATTGTTGTGTTTAACATTAACAGTGTATATTATTCAGTTACTGCTGATATTGATGGCACGCTGCCCTCCTTCTCTTTCAGCTGATGATACAGAGATCTCCTTCGACCCAGACGATATCATCACTGGTATTGAGATGATAGACGAGGGCTGGTGGCGAGGTTTTAGCCCAGATGGCCATTTTGGAATGTTCCCGGCCAATTACGTGGAGATGATCTAGCCCCGCGTAATCGCCCCACCCCTCACCCCCACAGATCATCACACTGTCAGCCCAAGAGGACCTCAGCAGTAGAACAACACACAGAGTCCTCTCACAAGTGATCAGGCTGAAACAGAGCGAATGAGGCTCCACATCATGGACCAATGACCGGGTGGTTATCACGGGCCAGAAGCTTTTGAAATCTCCTCTTTTCAAGAAAGCAGTTCCATTAAATTGTTAAAGTTGTAAGCAGTTGACGGTTAGGGATAGTTCATGGATTTGTGAAGTCCCATTAGCTGAGCGAAATCCTGACCCCAGCCCAAGATAAGTGTCTTTACCTATAAATGTGATGCAGTACAGTATCAGCCTTTGTTAACATTAACAGCACTTCTAGTTCACGTTCCCTAAAAAGTGGCTTGAGTTCTATTTCAGGTATAATTTTGTGGTTACGTGTAGCAAATGCTCCTGTACATTTCAGGAAAAAAAAATCTAAGATGGCGGTACCAGCTACAGTATAATCGTTTTGCCTTGTTTTTGCCTTTGTTTACCAGCAGACTGAAGTTTACTTTTTTTTTTACGTGAT
This sequence comes from Anabas testudineus, assembly GCF_900324465.2. Taxonomy (NCBI): domain Eukaryota; kingdom Metazoa; phylum Chordata; class Actinopteri; order Anabantiformes; family Anabantidae; genus Anabas; species Anabas testudineus. Next base: position 8,371,558 of record NC_046618.1, read on the forward strand.
CAAACTTATGCCTGTGTGCATTTCAAACAACTTTTTAGTACTGATCCGACTGTGATTAAAGTGAATATTTACAAAACAAAACAAAACAAAAAAACAGATTGTGTTTGCTGTGGCTGAATTTAGTGGGGAGTACATAAAATGGTTAAGTTCCCTTTAACTGTGAACATATATCTGTTTTCATTTCAAGTCCTTCCTCATATGAACCAAATCATTTCAACATATTTATGTTTTCAGGGACAAGCTGAAGAGCAGAAAACATAAGTCAGCAATTCTTGCTCATCTAAAGTTGATTGAGTGCATATAGTGACATACTGTAATGATGCCATATGGAGCAGAAAAGATTGCAGTGACACTCTGTGCAAAGTGCTCGGGGACATTTTAATTCACAGCAATCACTGATTTTATCTTGGAACAAATTTTTTGCATTTCAAATGATTGAGGCCAGTGGACATGAGCAAAAACGAATTGACTGTGAATAGAAAGGGGCGTCACATATGCATTGTATTAATCACGTTTGTGTTTCCAGAATCTATTGTATTGTAATGACATTCTTCATAATAAAATGAATAAACACGGCGGTGTTGTCATATCTTCACTGGTTGAACACAGCATAGCACCAGCTGCATACGGTTTAGATTTAGCTTGAAATAACAGAAAAGCTTCAGGGATTTTCAGAGGTCTAACAGGAACTCAAACGTATACACAGATTCAGTATGTGCTCTACAATCAGTTTCCTGGAATGAGGCAACAGCTGGGGAATTCACCTCTAATGCATAGGTTTCATTTTCACACGAAAAATCAGATTTTACTTCTCCCACATCCTTCAGTTAAATCATTGTGTGAGAATGAATGAGAAACGACGCACCTGACAAATTATTGACTTTATTTATTTCATTTTCCAGTTAGTAATTTAAAATTACTAACTGGATTTTCAAGAAGATGAAAACCTGTGTCTGCTATATATACTGGCTTCACCGTTGTTGTTGGTGCTGTTCACAGGTTTTAATGGGGTACTGTCCCAATAACGTAGAACCAGTGGGTGCCTACTGACTCACATGTGTTTATGCACTCAGCAGCTGGCGATGTTGGGAAAGTGTGGGAAATATTTTTTGCCAGTTGTGGTGGACAGGTGCCACAACGTACAGTGCATCACAGCTTGCTGTGTGTGGGGCTGTGTAGCTGCACACCAGTCGGACTGGCCATGCTGAACCGTGTCCACATTAAAACCAGCAGGTGGTGTTAATGTGACTGATGGGTGGATGTATAAATTCCATATCCTTATGTCAGTGAGGCAGGTGGTTTTCTTTATGTTTTAGGCATAAGTTTAAACTAACCCAACTGAATATCGCTGAAGAACAAACTGAAGCTCAGACGTTGGTAGACTTTGTTGTCTGTTCAGTTATTTCATTACAGTCCTGCTATGTCAGTAGTAGTCCCAGCCTGTTCTGAAATTGAACTGAAATCATGTTCAAATTCAGCGTTAATATTAGCTTTTCATGAAATGAATCAGCCTCTTCTCTGGATTTCGTTTCAGGATATTTTGTGTCTTACACCTACATCATGTAGAAACTATGAAAATAGAAATATGACCTCCCACTATTAAAGTTTTTGTTCACGTCTGCTTTTAATGGTGGGAAGCTGCGTGTTTACTTTTAACCCTAAAAGTACAGGACGGACATTTAAGCCCATTTATTCCAGAACCACCTTGTTCTGTAAAATTTTATGACACTTTCTCACCATAGCTGGAATCTTCTGTGCCACTTAGACATTTGTTCGTCGTTCCCAGGATAGTGACTCACTTCAGACAGGAAACCCTTTCTGTGTTGGATTCACAATATTTTCTCCACCCGTTCTCATTTACACAGCGTTGCCCTCACCTCAACCTCATATGTTTATGTCAGTGAAAGTCTGAGATGAATAGCTGGGGATTTTCTCAGTCTCAACCACCCATGTTTTTGCTCATCGTCACATTTGTTGTTGGCTGCAGAGAATAACTCACAACAGCTTTACAAAAACATATCTCAATTAAATGGAATGGAAAACATAAACTAGTAATTTATTGTCATGGACGTTCACATCTTACCACACGTCTGTTCTTTGCTTTGTTTATTTCTGTATTAGATAAAGGATTTCTTTCTTATCACGTCTCATTGTGTCTAGAATTAGGTGGTGATTCAGATATCTAACCATCTAATCTAAAATCTGTCATTTACATCTGTTTTGGCATATTTATTCTGTCTGAGTCACTTTTCATAATGGAGCTACAGTATGTCAATATGAATAGTTTAATATTGCATTTCTTCCATTTTCGCTGATTCTCTCCACAATTTCAATTTCTCAAGAAGCTAAACTAAAACTAAAACTTGTTTTGTATTTTGTTTTTATCAAACAAGAAAAAAAAAAAAAATCCCTATGAGATTTGGACACTGTGTAGATATTTGGTTATTTTGACATTTAAATGTTAATCTTTTTGAAATGTCATACTCTATCCGCACCAGATGGAGGAATAGGGCATCCCCCTTTCAAACAGATCAAAAACACGAGGAGGAAACGTGGATAGTTCGAGAAGCTTTATCACCTGTGTGTGTTTTTTGTCACGAGATCTGTGGTGCTTCACTGTCTCGTGTGGGACGGTCAAATTAAAATGGAGGGAAACGCACTTTTTAAGTTTTAACAGTGGAGATGGGTTTAAAGTGCCACGTCTGCTGACTTCTCTGATGCAATAATGAATGAACTGATGCCCTCTGAAATCTCTGGCATGCGGCCTTGAGGAACATGAAATCTGAACACAGTCACCTTTGACTCATCTCTGGTGGAAGAGAAATAGTTGACCGTTTTTAGCCCGCTTTCCACTCATCTCTAGTGGAAAAAGAAGCAGCTTCTGCATTGTCCTGACTTCTTATTTTTAGCCTATGTATTTAGGGTAATGGCCTGTAGAAACCAGTTTAAAGAAGTCGTGCTTCACCTCTTCCTTAAAATGTCGAGGTCCTAAAATCGCTACAGTTTTCTCAACACTTTCTTCTACCTGACGGTGTGAGCGGTTAGGGAATGCATTTACTCAGCCCTTAGCTTCAGTGAGTCAAATCTACATGTATGTGCGACTCCTGTTTAAAGCGCTCTGCGCCAAACAATGCCAAAACACATATGCAGTGATTTGGTCTGCTCATTTTAGGTGAACACACCTTAAATTCAGCTCAGGGTTTTCATTTAGTTAATTTAGTTTCTAAAGAAAAACTATTTTTATGGTTGCTAAAGAGCAGAATTACAAATAAACTCCATTCAAATCAATTAAAATGTATTTGTACGCATGTATTTATACCTACAGTATCAAAAATGCTTTTCATATAATAACCAGTACTTGTACTCCAACATTAATCTTATTTTTGCTCTGTTTAAATAAGCTCTTCTTGCTGTGTTACCCATTATAAATAAGGGAAGTGTGATGCTTTCAAAGTGTTAACTCATTGTGGCATTTATTGCTTCTTCTTATAGTTCTTAGAACATCAATTTTTACTGCAGGAAACGTAGTAAAAGCAACACACAGTGCAGCACATAAAAAATACCACCACTCCATATGGACATGTACAGCGTAGTGCATCAGTCTGGAAGTATCCAGCTCAAAGATTTTCCTGACAGTTGACTCAAGCAGTGAGTAACAGTTGAATGGTGCAATCTTGCTTCCTTTATTTGAAATAAATTCCTAGAATGTGTTTTAATAATGTCTGGGAAATGCTATTCCTATGTTTAGACTCTTTATTCTGAATATGGTTGCGCAGTTCTTTTCAAATCCACCGTGCAAACTGAAGTTGATTCGGTTTGATTTTATTCTGTCCCTCTAAAAACATATATATATATATATATATATATAAGCTTGTACTTATCTTTATCCCTAGGGATCATTATCTTTCTTCACTTTCCTCATGTTTTATCTTCATTTTATTAGTTAATAACATGGAAACTGCGTGGATTAAATCAATTTGATAAGATCTTAGTTATATCCCACGAATTCTGTTTTCGTATGTACTGAACACAATGGTTTGTGGAAACATGTCCACAAACGGAGCTGACAGTAAAGTGACATGTGTCTCTGTGTACACTGTGAACATGAGAGTGTAAGTGTTTAATATTTCCCAGAAGTAAAATAATAATAAACATCTGTAAAAAGGAACCATTTAGACACAGCTGGTGGTTTTTGTGTGTGCATGAAAATCAGATCAGGAGATGAAACAGAGAGAAGAGGCTTTCTGAGAACGAAAACTCAGTTTCCCAGACTCATTTGCAGCAGAGCCCTCGGTCGACCAATGAAACTGCCTTGTGGGACACCTTCCTATTTCGAGGTGTGATGTTGAAGAGGGCAACGCATGAATTACTGTCACAAAACACAGTCAAGTCAGAGACTAGAGGACAACTTCTGGAAATGGGTGAGAATTATTTTTATCTTTATCACAACTACTTGCCACAGTATATATCTAATGTTTACTATTGAATGTGCCGCAACAGCTAAATACTGTGTGGGTTTTGTTACATTAGACTGAACTTGACAAATTTTAACAATTGTTTTATGAAATGTATGGAAACTGTCTCCTTCAGCCTGCTGTTGTAAACACATATAAATGTACCTGACATTAATTTATGAAAGTAACAAACTCTTCTGAGTCTGAAAACTTAAAACGCTTCAGGAATTGTGCCTGAATCTGTGCGTCCAGATTACAAAACAATCATCAACAAATATTTGGACTTGATGAAAATCCGGTTCTGAAACACCAGCGTTAATGCGTTTTGTAACACGTTACACACCCATACACAGCAGCAGTACATGTTTGAAACAATATATCAAACATAATTCTTCATGTGATGAAATGCAGAAGTTAAAGGCTACTGAAAGCAGAATTAGAGGTTCAAGCCGCAGCACAGGAAATAAGTGATCTCAAAAGAGAACTATATTGGTTTTGCACACAAATGATATCACTGCGGGTGGAGGGCTACAAGGTATTGAGGTGGCAGTTGGTGAAAAATTTCATTCTCAGAAACACATTTTATTCTCAGGCCTTTTTAGACTCGATGATTTTTAATATTGATCTTTTATACTTTTATACTATAAGATGAAGACATGCACAAAAAGAAGAAAGAAATTTAAACCGAAAGAAGAAAGAAAGAAGAAAAGCTTAAAATACATTAAGTTATATTATATATTATTGTATTAAGTTAAAACATTATTATAAATATTCATTAGATGAATTACAATTGATATTACATTATTTATATACACACAACAGCATCGAGGCTTCCTCATGCTCGCCTAAATACAGGGAATAATATTGTGCACTTTAATTTATCAATTCTTATATTATTATATTTTATTGTGTTTCCCCAGTGCCTGATACAAACAGTAGTTCTTGTGTTACAATATCATACAGTGCAGAATACAAGCGGTTATGTTCATGAGCAGGAAGTGGTTTTGCAACCTGTGGTTTTATATCAGACTCCGTTGACAATATGTTCTACAGATTTCTATATTTTGCACTGGATCATCTGACCACCATGTAAATTAGATCTGGCCCACCTGCCATTGTGATCACATTTAAAGTTTTTATGAACGACGCTGTGTGTTGTGATCTTTTTGGATTTTGCATTGCAACATTTTTCTGGTGATAGAGAACTAGACGGTTTCTTCACTGCGGTTCTCTGAACTCCAGTTTTCACATACGTGCATGTACAGTAAATGAGTTTTATATTGTGGGTTTCATCTTGTAATCAGGTGGTGAATGTTAATTGACAAATTGCCTCTGCAATGTGTATGTTTGAAGCTCAAGAGGACCAGAGCGACTCGTCTCAACAAGCAACAGCCAGTGACGAAGACAAGGGGACAGTGAATCAGGTACTAACCACAGTCACTGCTGATAAAATGTCAGTTGGCCTTCTGGCAGCAAGCTGGGCAATTTCCATCAGTTACAGTTAATCAGTGACTACAGACATGACTACTCACAATGAGTTATGCACTGTTTTCATTTCCCTTTTTTAGTGAATTTGAGATAGTGGCGAATTTTTGAAGTGCTGATTGTGTGTGTACAGTTGTTTCATCTTGATGGCTGATTGTGAAATGAGTAACAAGGAATAAGTGATTCTGCATCGTATTCTGAGAGGGCTACGAAAACACACGCACATCTCACACACCACAATATTTCATTGCACATACAGAAACTGCAGAAGGTCCTCACAGACGCTATTCTGGTAACTGAAATGAGAGGTTCAATATGAGAAACACAAATTAGTTCGTCAAATTTCCAAGGGTGATGTTAGTTGAAAGCCTGGTGGTTTCTGTGGTAGACTTCTGGCCTGTTGATAGCATCAATCCAGCACGCCACTGACAATCATTGTGAGAGTCATATATAAACACATTGACATCAACATCACCCACACGGTTTTCCAAAAAATTTCATCTAGTGGAAATCAACTGAATGTTTCACAATGATATTTGTTCTCTGGTGTAGTGTGAGATCTGCAGCGAAGGGGCTACAGTAAGTGGCTTAGAGTGCAGACGTTTCCTGTAGGCAACCATTGATGCATAAACCTGAAAGTTTTGTGAATCGGGTGAATATGAATCAGTAGCTGAAAGTAAATGAGCCTGTCATGAGTACCAGCGAATTTGACGCAAGAACCCAAGAAAAGTTTGCAATTTTTAATGTCATCACCTGACGCCGATTGTACCTTCACATAGCTGCAGATGCAAATAGAACTTAGCACGTTTATTAGCTCATTGTTGTCCTGAAAGTACAGGAAATTCAAATGAGCTTTGGGAAATATGCTTTTCACACATCCCTTTTTTTTTAAAAAAAAAAAGCACAACTATAACATCTATCACCGAGGTGTTCTCTCGGGGGACACAGAATAACAGTGGAAAGTCAGACGTGTCGGCTGTTAGCTGGGAACAGCGACGTGGAGCTGTGACTCAGTCGGGGGCTATATTGGTTAGAGGCCTGCACCTTCACTATTACTCACGCAAGAGGCCTACTTCTCGGAACCAGGAACCACATAGAGGAACTTGATTCAATATGAAACCACCTTGAGCTGTTTTGTTGTACAATGACTGCCACAGAAATACTGCAGTTTCTACATATGGTGATTCAAAGTTAAATATTGACATCGTACACTGTGGTGTCATTTGCCAAACAATCTGAATCTACTGAAATTCATCAACACAGCAAGAAGTGAGATTTCACATTTATACAGTCACTAGTCGCTTTGTTAGGTATATCTAGGAGGTGTTCCTAATGTTTTGGCCCCCTAACCTTCTAATATGATGCGCTCCGGCACGACTCCACCACCCACTGTGGCCTCAATAATAACCATGTAGTATTATTATTACCTTTCTGAGAGTTTCGACAATACGTATATAAAAATGAAACGATAACACTGTAAAAGTAGAATTCATGGCGGAGCTGCTGTATTTGGATCGTATTAGATTGTACAGGTGTACCTAATAAAGTGGCCAGTGAGTGTGTATCTGGTGTGAACGGCTGCAAGCTTCATTTTATCTGAAATAAGAGAAGTGACTGTATCAGCAGCTTTCACTTTGAGCAGAACTGTACTGTTGTTACTGTAAAAAGCTCACAACTGTTTATTTACTCCATGTTGTCCACATAAAAACCTTGACCTTGTAGCAGCTTTGTAAATTGAAGTCTTAAGTGGTAATAATAGAATATCATTGCGTTTAGAAAAAGGGTCATAAGCTGTTTCTCTTGTCATGTCTCGGCTGTTATATACTTTGCTTCTCGAAATCTTTCTAACTGATGATTTTAATTCTGCATGTCTTCACTGTTTCATTTCTCCTTTCTTACAAACCACAAATAGTGACATTGTCAATTTCTCATACAGGAGTTCTGAGTAGTCTGGGTGGCAACACTTGATACTTCTTTCTTAGTATTTTAAAACTCTTTTGAAAGTTACTGACAAATATCCAGCTTGTACGTCGAATACAGCAAACATGCAACCGCATTTCTTTGGCTATTACAAAGCAGTGTCTTTACTCAATACTCGACTTCTCATCAGTCACTACTTGAACATGTACTTATTGATTATGACATTTTATGTATAAATGACATCTTTAGGCTTATGTTTGTTTTTCAAAGTGACATTTGTGATACCAGTGACTGACAACTCTAGACCAAAAACCCCACAAGTCTGCTGCTTTCTCTCCAGACAGGATGTGTAGTGGTTATCTATTGAAAGTAGCGGTAAAACCCTACTCAGATTTTGATGTTTCATTTCAACATTTGTGTCCCATGAGATGACTCTGTGTCTCTTTCCCATCTATGATAATACCTTCAACTGCAAAACAGCTTTACTATCAGTGCACCTGACCATGTCACATTGACGAGAGCCGCGTGACTCTGATTTGAAGCACACACTGATGCATGTTTTCTCTCTGTGCCATGTCAGGCCTCTCCCTGTGTTATTGAGATTCACGACTCTACGACTGAATGTGAGGAAGAACCGAGACCCAATCTAGTGCAGATGGAAGAGAAGGCATTCATATCAAGTCTGCACTCTTTTATGAAAGACAAGGGTACACCCATAGAAAGGATCCCACACCTCGGCTTCAAGCAGAGTGAGTTTAAGTCCATTGGCGCTGTGTTTGCTGTTGCGTGAACATGAACATTCGTGTGGAATTTGGTTGAAAATAATAGGCTCTCGTGTGCGTCTTTTTCCACTGCCAGTTAATCTTTGGAAGATCTACAAGGCCGTTGAGAAACTCGGGGGATATGATTCAGTGAGTACCTTAGTTCTTTATTCGACTGTTGTTCACTTTCTTTTGACTGGTTGAAAAGAGAGTGTTTACTGGTGCAGAGTGGAAAATAAGCTATAGGTGAGGTGCTGTAATGTGGTGGTTTCTACCACACAGGACATTTAGGTTACTGAGCTCTCAAATGTATCACCACCCATGCAGTGCTGTCTTTGAAGTCACACTCTGGGACAAGTTACGAGAGTGCAACTCATATTGAAATTGCACTAGAGCCCGGCAGGGCCTCGAAACACACTTGACCCCTACCACTTCCATCATTGGGTCCCAGAGTGTAAACAATATAATATAAGACACCCACATTGGCATAAATTTAAAATTGAAAGTTCTTTCAGTACTGAAAATAGCAGACATGGCATTTAAAGGGTAAGCAGCCACCACCCTTCCTTAAAAACAGTTTTAAAATTAGAAGGAACCCAGCAGCTGGTGAAACCAGAAGAACTGAAATGACAGTGATTGGTTGTCAGAAAGATAAACTCTTGTTTACAGGCAAGGTAAGGCAGCTCCAGAGTATAACAAACACAGTTACAGTTACTATTAGCCATGCGGCCACACGGTGGTATTCAAAGCACACACATGGTGTCTTGCAACATTACATTTTGAATGAATTTATCAAAAATATCAGTAAGTATAAAATAGAAGAGTAAAATTGGTTGGATAGAAAGTCGCAGCATTGGTTGATAAATTTCTTTACATAGTTCTTGTTTTGTGCATCACTTGGCTCTTGGTGTGATGGTTGCTTTAATTCTTCCAAACATCCGTCACACTTATATCACACTTACAAAAAGAAAAAAACGGTTATTGACCCCTGTTAAAAAATGTCCACATTGTGTTGACCATCAGGTGACGGCACGGCGTTATTGGAAGAAAGTTTATGATGAGCTGGGAGGAAGTCCAGGCAGCACCAGCGCTGCTACTTGCACTCGCAGACACTACGAGAGGTGAGGATAGTTGTGTTTGTAACAAACCTGTCAATTCAATCACAACATCAGCTGATTCCTCATCAGATATGTAATTCTTTAGACTTGTGCTGCCCTATGAGAGACACATCAAAGGAGAGGAGGACAAACCTCTGCCTCCAAGCAAACCACGCAAGCCCTATAAGAGAAATCTGGATGGCAAGGTCAACAAGGCTGAGGTGAAGAGGAAAAGGACTCCGTCGGAAAGAGAGCTGGATTCTGAGGTAACACATTATATCTTGAACGACAAACTAAAACCAAAAGAAAACCTGTTTGTTTCTGCTCCAGTACACATATTGCATTTTAAAAGGTCTATTGATTTTCCAGGTACTCACCCAGAGGAGTCCAGATGCTTCCTGCCAAAGTGAAGTGGTTATGCATACTCACTCTGCTCTCTGGACTTCTACTTCTGACAGACACCATCAAGACTGCTCGCAGCCAACCAGAGTCCCCACTGATCTTTGCCCTTCTGTCTTTGCCCACCTTCTCCCGGTAGCCACATCCAGCTCCTGGACTGCTCATATCCCATCCGCTGCTGGGGAGGTCATCTCTCCTCTAGAGAAAAAGAAGAGAATGGCTCAGGCTAGCCTTAACTTGCCTCTCAGTCCACAGAGTGAGGATAAAGAAAGGCCCTCCGTCATCCACTGCCCCCAGTCTCCAGCTCGGGCTTCTTCCACTCGGAATTGCAACTCCTCTGACGGCTCCCCGCTTCCTTTATCTTCCGCCTCTTCCCGCAGCCCCTCTTCTTCATCCATTTCATCAGAGGACGGTTCAGCAGGAAATGAAGATAAACCCCCATTAGCCTCTGAGCTGCCCCATAACTGTTCTAACACTGTCAAAAGTGCATCCAGCTGTAGTGAGGATAGAAAGCCTGTGAGCTGTAGTCAGACACCCAAAGACCATGCAGGACAGAATAAAGATGTTTCTCGCATCAGCTCCCAGTCACTAATACCTGACTCGTTAAAAAGCCAAAGTAAAGACTCTATCTGGAAGCTAACCCACAAAGCGAGTAGCAAATATTTAAACTATCCATTCACTGAGAAACCTGACTGGGCTCCAACATCTACCTCTAGTTTTACCAAAGTTATTCCAAAATCTGTGCAACTTCTGCGTCCCAATCCCGTTCGGCCAAACTACAAAAGCTTCCAGGGCAGGGTGGTTCAACAGGACGATTCTTTGCCCTGCGCAAAGAAGCTGAACAACGTGCCTTTGTGGATGTATCAGACGGACAAGAGGGACAAATCCAGGACAATGTTACAGAAAGCTCCTCCTGCTCAGCAGAGTTTGTCCCATTCATCCACCACCCTGCCGGTGTGCATCCTGTCAAGCTACGACAAATCAGGGAGAGACTCTCGACACCAGCCTCCGTTGCACCCGTCATTTCTCCCCAGCAGAATGAGACTACCTCACTCACAGCTCATATATCCTCATGTGCCAGTGGGTCCAGCTCATCCTGCTCTCCTTGGGCCTGCCGTTTACCCATATCCCTACCCCATTTCTCTGTTAAACCCGCCAACTGGATATACCTGTACCCTACCTGCCATCTATCCTCACAAGCTCTGATTCCTTGTATTTCAACTTCAGACTTCAATCACTGTCACCTGTCAAGAAAGAAAGATTAATAGCAGTCCATCTGTATCCTGAAGAAGGCAGCCATCGAGCATGTTTGTTTACTTTTTTGTTGCTCAGTGTGATGAACGCATGGTTGATGTAATGTATTTGAAACACTTGGCATAAATATGCAACACACGCTCTGTGGCTTCACTCACAGCCTAGTTATTTTAGTTACTGTAATTAACTGAGTGTCTGTGCTGAACCTTGACCAAAACAAAAATACACTGAAGGAAAATAAAGGAAGATCAGTGATGCTAAAGGTATTCAGTGAAACAGTGAAAGTGGTTGAATCATCAAAGTGCATAAGATAGGTCCATTTATGAATGCACAGTGAATGAAAGTGAGAAAGAATTAACTCTTAAACTACTTGTAATTTCTTTAGCTTGTACATTTAAATTCATCAAACATTTACGTTGGTTATTTACTTTTTAATTTAATTGTCACTTTATACAATTACATGTACAAGGAAAATATACAAACCAACAACATTTTTTTATTATCTTGGCAAATTCACAATTGAATGCTTTCCAATACCACTTGCACACTTTCAGTACTTTTAAATGCTCTCGTTTTTAAGGCCAAAAAAAAATTTGTACTGTTCTTCATGGTACTGTATTATAAGGTTTGTTGAACACAATGATACTGTAAGAATTCTGCATAATCCTTATTGTTATTGTTATTATGTTAAATGTTTTGAACTGTATTAAATGTAGTTTCAGTGATACTGAAATGTATTTAAACCAAATTAAAATTTGGCAAGGAATAAATAAATAATAAATGTTGGTTCTGCCTGTGAAATAGTTAGTAAGTTAGTTTGACCATCATTTTTGAAATTCATTCATGATTGATTGTTCATTTCTTGAGTAATTTATATGTTTCGATGTATATGATGTGGCACAGAAGCCCAAATGAAGTAGTTGTGAAAACGGATGAGCCCTGTCACTACCAGTCAGTGGTAGCACCATAGCGGATGCAAAATCATAAGTGAAAATAACAAAGAATTTTGAGGCAAGAGCAATGACGAGGAAAGAGGAAATCAGATAAATGAGATTCTGCTACAAGACACAGTGTGGTCTGAATCAGTAGAAACAGGCCTCTCTCTCTCTCTCTCTCTCTCTCTCTGTCTCTCTTGCTCGCTCACACACACTCACAAACCCAGAGAGAGAGAGTAGACAAAATAAACAATGGTCAATATTTTGATTGTTCATCAGTTATCGTCTAATGCTATTACATGCATTTTGATCACAATTGAAGACTTGCTTATGCTTTGCACGTTAATATACTTTTGACTTCAGTAACAGTTTATTTGCAGACTATTTGCTGCACGACATGCTGCAGACTGCAGCCTGTTGACTGTAGGAGGATCAGTCTATGACTTAAAACCCAGAAACACCTTGGAATTGTGTCCCTATCTTTGACTTTCAGGAAGCACTGCTGACAGCCTACGGTAGACAAGGCAGACGCTAAGACCACAAATTACGAAAATCAAGCCTTGATGTCTATAAACTAACGTTTTATTATAAAGACCGTCCTCTAGGACTATATATTGCACGCCGCCTGTGCACTGTGTTGCCTTACAGTCACAACACTGGGTAGCAAAGCGACCGTGGCGTTATCTCGCGAGATGAGTTGCAGTGGCGCGAATAAACAAGGAGCCCGTCCTCACCGTGGAGCTGTGGGGGAGTTGTTTCAAGTAGAAATGTTCAGTAATTGAGGGATTTATTCCGCTTGAGTCGCTTTGACGTTTAGTTGAAAAGTCTCCCTGCAGGTTCTGTTTGCTGCCGAGCTCGGAGTTTTGTCGTTTCACTTCACTATGGCGGACGTTTTGTCCGATGATGGCAGCGGCAGCGGCCATGATGACAGTCAGGAGGATGTTATGACTCCGGCGGAGCTGATCGCTAAACTAGAAGAAGTGAGTGAGGAGTTCATCAACATGAAGCCGTGTCACAGCGACGGACGAGCCTCCTGCAGCTCACTGACACTCACTGGTTGTTGTGTCTGTACCTCGTAGGCTTGGCTGAACGAGAAGTTCTCCCCGGAGCTGCTGGAGAACAGGTCCGAGGTGGTGGAGTGTGTGATGGAGCAGCTGACTCACATGGTGAACCTGCTGGGGAATACCTCCTCCTTTTATTTTCTCTGTGGTCGTGTTTGATCTGTGTTAAACATTCACGATGAGTCAAACCTGCTTTCTAAATGTCACCTAACAAGATGAGAATGAGGTGTTGGGCTGCGAAAGGCAAAAAGGAGTGAATGTGGAGTTGAATTATTTACTGTAAATTGTATGTAATTTAATAAAAGCTTGTGCAGTGTCAAATCTAAAATCTGTTTAGTTATGAGTATGAAACAATTATATGAAGGTGAGTGATTTGCATTACATTGCTGCTGTTGGATGTATCCACTCCTCCCAAATGAGTTTTTATTTCTCATCTTTGTGACTAAGACTTAATGAAGCCATGTTGATTTCTTGTGACCTTCACACCAACAGGAAGCCAACCTGCAGCGGGTGAAGAAAGGTGACGCGAAGGCCAGCGTCCATCGCATGGAGATAGACAGGATCCGCTTCGTTCTCAGCAGCTACCTGCGTTCTCGTCTGCAGAAGGTCAGTCAGGTCCACAACGCTGTGCAGAACAAAGCCCTGCTCTCATCCCCTCGGTGCCTGTTGGCAAAATTGCCTTATCTTTGTGCTACGTATGTCTAGATTGAAAAGTTTTTCCCGCATGTGCTGGAGAGAGAGAAGTCTCGAGGTGAGGGAGATGCCTCTCTGCTTTCACCTGAGGAGTTTGCCTTTGCCAAAGAGTGAGTATATTAGGTTAATGTCGAACTGTGGCTACGTTTATTTGTGACATTCACCTAAAAGCATGTTAATCTCATACACAGGTACTACGCTAACACAGAAACCTACCTGAAGGCTGTGGCTCTGAAACGCATGCCCCCCAACTTGCAGACAGTGGATATGCTAAAAGCAGGTGAGGTCTGCCTTTTTGTTTGATCTGGAATGACTCTGCAAGATACTGACAATAGCATGCACTAGCAGATGAAGGCATTTCCTCTGACCTTTTTTTTTAAATCCAATTTTTTCAAATGTTATCCCAGTTCCTGAGCCCTGCTTGGACTCCTTTGTGTTTCTACGTGTGAAAGAGAGGCAGGAAAACATCTTGGTCGAGCCTGAGACAGATGATCAGAGGTACTTTTACGCTTTTACATTGTCTCTTTCTGTACATAACCGTTGCTATTTTTAGTTTATTCTATCTCGTCTACTGTTTACATGTTTCATATTTATATGTAGCATGTTCATCTTGCACCATGGTCTCTTGCACTACAGGATTTGTTTTTACCTTGTTATTGTGTCACATTTTAGTTTTCTTTATCTCTGTATCCTCTTTGACTTAATGTCTTTGACTCTGTGTCTACACATCAAGACTAATTCCTAGTGCTGTAAAGTGTCATTTACTGTTCCTGGCAGTTTCGGAGTCTGATTACTGTTTTTAGATCCCAGTAGATGGCGGTGTTACTTTACATTACATTACCTTCAGAACCAGTATATTTTTCTTTCAGAGAGTATGTTGTGGATCTTGAAGAGGGCTCTCAGCACCTAATGCGGTATCGAACTATAGCACCACTTGTTTCAAGTGGAGCTGTGCAGTTAATTTGAATGTGCAGGTAAGTAACAATGAGTTTTTCTGTGTCGCCATTTTTATTAACTCACTACTGCCCTCACTCCCTCTCGTACAGACATCTGCTAATTCGCTTGCAGATGTTACATAAGCAACTGCTTTGCACTGACATCTGGATGTATTTTTAGCATTCACTTTTTTGCTGTATTCATTGTCTCTTGGCAACTGGATTATGTGAGTGTCTCTGTTTAAGGAGCAGAATATGTTTACCATATGTTCAGCTTGGATATATCCCATAACTGCAGTTTACAATTAAAACAACTGACACATGGTCACTTTTATGTTACAGGTTCTTCTTATGCTGTGGACACCTTGTCTCCAGGAGATCAGATAAAGACTCATTTTAACTGCAGAGCACTACAAAGGATTGGGCAACTTAACCTGCAGAGATCACATGTGAACAGTCTTTCCTACTGTTGTCAGGATTAACTTACAAGTTGCAAATACCAAGATATTTGTCGCTTCACGTCTTTAAGAAATGTTATTCAGTAAAAATATGAGGTCAGCACTAGGGAGAAGTGAGGGCTGTTAACGCAGCTTGTGCTGTGGTGTTATTTTTGGATATATATTTTTTTTAAATCATGTCACAACATAAGTTTGGTTACATAATTATAATGTATTCCTGTTTGTGAGACTTAGACTCTGTCTAATCTGCAAATTCATCATTCATTCTGCTACCATATGCAGATGATTTTCATTTTTGGACTTTTTTCTGCTGCTCAATAACAGCATGCATCAAATGATCTGAAGGTGAAATTTCATCCGTTCACTTGACATCATAACTCTTAGGTTCTGTGTGTGTGTGTGTGTGTGTGTGTGTGTGTGTGTGTGTGTGTGTGTGTGTGTGTGTGTGTGTGTGTGTGTGTGTGTGTGTGTGTGTGTGTGTGTGTGTGTGTAATTATATTGTCATTAGAAGTAACAGAAATCCTGTAAAGCCAACTTAGTGTTTTGTCATCTTGACTACTCGGTCCACGATTCTGTTTTCTGTGCCATCAGTGTGTGTTTGCATGTTTTTATATTCACCCTCATATGATGTGTAGAACATTGTCTTTTTCTGGGACATAATTGTTGTAATATCATTGTTATGTAAGAGGTGCAGAGGAAGCAGTCAGTGCTTATTATTTGCCCTCACACAAATTGCCCAGTAATTGGAACTAATAAGGTTGTGGACTTTGTTGAACTAAACTATGTGTCAACTGGCTGTCAACTCCTATTACTGCACAGCTAATAGCTAATATCAAATTCTGTTGATATCAGGAACCAGGAAGAAATAGGGGGCACTTGGAGTTCATGCTGTTGTTGGAAAATGTAAAAATAAAGCCTTACATTTTGAAAATGAGCAATTTCTGTATTTTATCAAATAAAAAAACAACTATCACATGACCTAAACCATCTCTCTAGACTTTTCATCATATACTGGCAAAAATAGTCAAGTCTTGAACAACTGAGCTCTTTTCATATGAGTACTGATGTATTAATTAATCAGTGTTGGTTTTATCTCCTTATACATCTGCAACAAGTTCATGGCTTCTATGTCTGCTGCTTTTTGTACGTACTTGAGTGAGGTGACTGGCACGTTGAGAGTGGATTGTAATCTGGCCTTTCCTCAGCGTCATATATGCTGACGTTCTGCGGGGCAGTGATCCCTTCAGGATGTGATCCAGCTAGCAGAGGACTTGGCTCCATGTCTATTGACTGGTCTGAGAATAGAGTCCAGGATGAGTGGAATAGTTTCCACAAAGCAGAGTGGAATTACATGCACATAGAATAGAGCTCCTCAATAACCCTTTCAGGCCTGGACAATACAGTTCTCACAATACGAGATTACGAGTTCACATAAATCTTCACAGCTAAACGCAACGGTAGCTGTAATGTGGTAAAACAGAAAAATGGGCTACAAACCATGTAGTACATAGGAAATGAAAATTAAAGACTTAATTAAATACTCTGAAGAAATATCTGAAACTCATATGATGCTGTCTGTGCATCTAAAAGTTAGTAAAAGAAAAAACCTAGGTATGAAGCTGATTGGTCAGCACGGTGAGCAGGGTGGAGTATACTGTATTACATCGTAGCTGACGTAGTATAAATAGGATGTAGAACCAGACTCTCCTGTGAGAGGAGGCGTGACAGCCTGCAGACTACAACTTGCTGCTCGTGGAAATGAGTAAGAGAACTTCTTAATGTATGAAATGAATTGTGCAATATTTATATATAAATATACTGTTTGTTAATGTTAAATGTTCTTTATTTGTCTTGAACTACAGCCAAACACTCAGGTTAATATTCCCATCGCTCAACACCAGACTAGCAGTATGGAGATGTCCAGTACAACGTAAGTATGTGGTGTTCCTGCTGCTGTGCAGTGTGTTGACACTACTCAAATCGTTGTTGTAATTATTCTTATTGAAATCACTTTTTGTCTCTTCCAAGTGTCCTGCCAGTTGTTGGTGGGTGGCCCCAGTCTGCAGGACTTGTGGAAATTGCTGTCAGGCTGTGCTTGAACCAACGTAAACAACTGTGTCCTCACGTTTGGGTTCCCATCCTGAAGCCTCATCGCTCTTGCATCCGTCCTCCGGTTTCAGATCAGCTGTCCTCTGACTTCCCGAGCCTCCACCCTCCCTTGTCTTTCCTGGATGACTTGGACGATGAGGTTTTGGTCCCGGTCAAGAACAAACAGGTTGTTTTCGCTGACACCAGAGGATTATCTCTAGCAGCAGTGCGAGTGTTTTCTGATGAAGAGGAGCAGTCTGACCTCGACCTGCTGCCATCGCTCCAGGGTTTGGAAAGGATGGCAGAGGACAGCTACTGCTGCACTGTCAGCACCTGCTGCCCAGGAACACATCTCAAACTGGGCTTCTCACAGCCCTCTGCAGATTTCCAGGCCTTCCGTGCCAAGCTGGCAGAGAGCATGGTTGTCCTGGAGAACTGCAGCGTTACTGAACAGGTCCTCCGAGGTACCGTCAGAGTTAGGAACATCAGTTTCCAGAAGGATGTGCGTGTACGCATCACCTTTGATTCATGGCAGAGCTACAAAGATGTGCCCTGTTCTTACCTACAAAAACGCTTCGGAGGACCTCAGACAGACATCTTTGAGTTTGACATTGCCATTCCTAAAGTGCTCGATGCCAAACGGAAGATAGAGTTTTGTTTAAGTTATTTGCCTGGGGGGCGGAGCGAGCCCTTTTGGGACAATAACAATGGACAGAATTACAGCATTGCAGTGTATGTAAGCTCACACCTATGTGAAAGGCCATGACTTACAGCCTAGAACTTATCCTGATGGGAGAAGGAAGGAGGGGTTGACATTTGTATTACTTTTGCATTGTTTTCACTCAATTTGTATTTTCATTTTTATAAATGACATTTCAGTATCTGCTTTATATAAAAACCTCTGTTTTATTGCCTCAATTCTTCTTTTTCACTCCTTTTCAGTATCAGCATCAAAACGTTGACCTTGTCTTTCAGTCCACTCGATGTCGTCACACACTACATTTTGGCCACTCACTCGCTCTTGCGTTACTGTTGGGCAGGTGGAGGGTGAGCGGGGGATCCCTTTCACTCTAGGCATTTCTGGGATTCCCATATAGGTCAAAGATTACTGGGGAGGGACAAGCAGAAGCCCCAAAGCAGCAGAGGAGCTAATCTTAGCTCAGCCCTGTTTAGAGAACTTAAGCTTGCTAGTCTCTTGCAGAGACTGTGATACAATCTATCCATTACGTTCCTCCGATATTCAAAACCCCAACACGCTCAGCGCCCCGGCTTTCATTGTCACTCTGCACCTTCTTTTCTGCAGTAAAGTTCAATGGTGCAACATTTAGACACTGTGTGTCATTAATGATTATATAATCAACATAACTATACAGTTGGTATGGATACTGAAAACTGGATTCAAAACTACAACAAACCTTAATGAGTAGACATTTGGCATTTGTTCTTTTATAAAAACACAAAGTCCATCTGGTTCTGACTCTATAGAAAGAGTACTACAAAATATCTGTTATGACTCCCCAGTGTAAGTTTTAAAGGGGGGCGTGCAGCTTGTTTTATGTATTATGTCTAGGTTGTATCAAACACAACTAAAAAAAATCACATCGCACTAACAGTTCATCATAATAAAAAGAAACCAAACACATGTCAGGGAAAAAAGAGATTCTGGAAAAGACACAAAGACGAAAGAAGACTGTGAAGCCTTCCATTTTTTAAAATGCTGTTTTGATCTGCAGTCGTGGATGAATGTTTACTGTGTTTCCAGCTGTGACCATGATGTAGTTCTGTGATACACACTGTAAGGCTCTTCTAATTAATACTCGCTATTCTATTCCAGACGAGAGGAAAAACATCATGCACACACCCTGAGAGGTGGCTACCTCCACTGCGTTCTGAGCTACACATGAACCTCGGCTATTTTATCGTGTGTAACACTATGTCTTTTTGAATTATAGGCTCACACACTCCCAGGTCTGTCCGACATCAGCTTCTCCCTCAGCGTCCCACACTGATGTTACACACTTTGCAGCTTGGGTCTTTCTTGGCGTTGGCTGTGGTCAGACTCATGAGCTGGTGGTGCCCACTGATCTGCTCCACGCTGCCCTGATCCAAATGAACTGGCTCTGTGAAAAGCACCTCGAGGATGACGTCACTGGCGTGGCAGTAGAGAGGCTCCTCCCCTGGCTGCTGGGGGGCAGTGTATGTGAGAAAAGGGTTGGAGGCCAGATCCAGCATAGGGAGGCGGGTGCGACAGAAGATATCTCCCTCTGAGCCGACAGGGGCCAGCACCAGCACCACATAGTGGTAGGCTGTGTACATACAGTAGAAGTCTGCGAAATACAGGCAGGTGTTGGGATTCAGCAGGAATCCAGCTGGGATCTGAAATCTCAAGGGGCCATATGGGGAGTCTTTGGGAGGGAGGCCCGTATCAAACTCTGTGTTGCAGCTGAAGAAAACGCCATTTAGTTTGCCGTTGATGGGAGAACCATGACTCCCACTGCTGTCTTTTAAGGCTGGACGCATCAATCCTCCACATTCCTCCCTAATCCAAAAACGTAAACAGGAAAACAGTGTTAGATGTTATGGTTGCTGGCATGGTTTCAGGTTTACAATAGAAAAAAAAAAAAAGATGAGTACTGACCTGACATGGTTGAAGTAGTCTGGGTGCTGATTGCGATAAAACACAGAGAATTTCAGCAGCCTCCCTGCAGAGCCTTTGCCTTTGTCATGAAGCTGCTGTAGATGTTCCATAGCGTAGTCTGCAAAGTTCATAGAAACTGTTTAATCAGCACTAAAGTTTCCACTGCTTTGAAATGCTAATGAGTCCGGTGCTTTTCTTTTTGGGTTTTTTTTTTTTTTTCTTTTGCTACTTCTCTCCACTTCTTTGTCCTTACATACCTTCTGCATGTCTTATGTGGTAATAAGAATAAAACATTATCATATTATCATATTGATCTGTTACGTGAGCTGTCAGACCTGTAATTTCTTACCCCCGGTGCAGAACTCCACCACCTGGCTCCACTCTGAAACCAGGTAGTCACCATCTGGCTGTCGGACAGCCGTTTGAACAGCAACACAGTACTCTGTCCGCGGGCTCAGGAACCAGTGTCCCCTGACTGCCATGGGCAGAGGCACTGCCTTGGCCACCAGCTTGGTTGGTACATCCTGGAGGACAAAGCAGGAAAGGAATCAGACATAGGATGTGAATTCAGTTGTTAAGTCAACCATTTCCCTCCGTAGACTTAGCCTTATTAGCATGATACTCCACTTCAAACCAAAGCTGATGTAACTAGGATACATGTAATCAAATCAGCTGCTTTGTTTTGGCCAATGCCTCTGAGAAGCATTGCTAATTACTGCAGACTCAGAGGTCTGTATATCCATGGCAACATCTCTGATGCAAGTTTGTTTGTGCCACTTTGTGTATCAGAGAGAGAGAGAACATATTCTTCATTCAGAGACAGCTCAGCTCAGTTTCACACCTGCCCCACCTTCACAAAAGCCCTTTTCAACTGTTGAATTCCAATTTCAATATTAGAGCATAATTAGATCATCTGAAGTCAAATGTTAGAATCAAATTTAGACTGTAAAATGATCACTTTAATCCTAAATGAAATATTGAACACTGTAACCTTCATGACTGTCACTGACCTATTTTATTTGTCTTTCCATTTCTTTGTTGTTGTTTTTTTACTTCTTTATATTTGTGTTATTTTGTCTTTACGTTGGTTTGGTTCCTTACTTTCCTTTTGACCAGAGAGCAGCTGTAATGAGACAAAACAATTTCCCTCTGGGATTAATAAAGTTTATGAATCCCGAATGTAATCTTGAATGAAGGGAGGACTCATTGCAGAACTGTTGTAGCCTATTAAAGAGCATTTGTTTTAGCCAGTTGTATTTAATAAACTGTTAGGTGTATGTTTTACATGTTCATCTGTGTAGACACAGGGAATTATAAATTGCTAGTAACTACGCATCTTTCCTTAAAGTTTGAGGCTCTAACCTCTCACAGAGATATTAATAATAAATAGATACACAGTTACACTGGTCTTTGTTGCTTCATGTTTGTGCACCTTCCCAATTAAGAAATTTAATGATGTGTATTGAAGTTAACATAAATGCGGTTCTGTGATGCAGCTGCATTTGTCAGTTTTTGTCCACTTTAACAGGAAACAATGTGCAAGTGAGTCACTGGCCTGAAGCGGTTGACAACACTTGTTTTCTGTTTTTTGCCTGTATTGGAAGTGACTGAAAGGGCGCAACTGCAGTTTTCTGTGTTCAGACTGATACAGGCTATCATAAGGTCCATAGACTGCGGACCCAACTGGACTTCAATGAAATACAAAATACTGTCTGATTTAAGCTGTGTAATCCTATTTTTTTAAGTACATACAGCACAAGCAGGAGTCTGTCAGCTGGTGAAACCTGTGAATTTGGAATATGAATGTAGACAACACAGCAGGGGGGGGGGCGGACAGAGAAAGACACCAATTGTTTCAAACTGTCAGACCCTGTGTTTGAAGCGGTTGGGATCCCTGCTGTCCTTGCGGCTCAGGTCAATGAAGAAGTGTGTGGCTCTGGCAGTGTCTTCTGGGGTCATGTCCCACACGATGCGGAAGGAATCACAAGTCACCTCACAAATCTGGATGTTGCACGGGGTGACGAGAGGCGCATCCATTTCTGTCGTCTGCAGTTAAACCAAGAGATAAGAGAGGATACTTAGATGAGAATGTAATCTGGAATTGTAACGTCAGTGCTGCAGCACAGCAGATTAGTGTAGAGATTCAATTGTATCACTAAACTGGACACCGTGCAGCAGTTCAGAGACACCACGGCTGGGAAGCACCTCAAGCAATCCAATTAACCTTTCATTTAGGGATCTGTGTCCTGACTTTTTATTCACTGTCCTGCTCTTTTCTCGCCTCCTCTCGCCTTTTCTTGCCCTTAACTGACATTTTCCCATTATTACACAACTCAATGTGCTCCCAGCTGAGTGACTGCTGCCCTCTGCTTTCCTCAAGCATTTCATAATCCACCTACAGCTGTCTCCCAGCAACCACACGTCTGCAGCATCCCTCAATCTTCTCCAGCGTTTCTCAAGTTAGGGGTCAGAAACATGAACATTGCTGCAGCTGTCAGCAACATTTTGAACCACTGGTAACTTTTTAGACATTTTTGCCTCCTCACTGAAGTACATGCCTTTTCAAAAGAGCTGAGCAACTGAATTATTTGCAGCTCAAAGGAAATCTTGAAACAGCTTTTATATTCTTTGGGCAAAAATAGGGGAGGTTTAACTAGGCATCGGCTGCAGGTGATGCATGATCACATTTCCTTAGTTGCCCATCAGAGATTTGTTCCAAGCTGCTGCACAAAGCCTTGAGTTCTGCTGGTCAGCCTGTGTTGTATTTGATTAGCTGTCACCTTCCCTCTTCTAAAACTGATAGTAGCTCACTGTGGTGTGCGCTCAGTAGTCACCTAAGTGTACACCTATTCCTCCATAGTTCGCTTGTTAGTTGGTCAGTTATCATCAGTCTTTGGTTTGTTCTTACAGTCGTCTCCTGTGGTATTTCTCCTTAATGTTTCTGGAATTCAAGCATCTCAACACCAAAGCAGTATATTTCATGTTTCCCTTGTTAAAATCACGCTCTTGCAGAGCATCTGCTAGATCACAGGTGTGACTAAAATAGCCTTCAAGCTATTTCATGTGAACTATCAAACATACTCCCTGTGTGATCCTACAGATGTAGTGTCTGGTGTAGTGTCATTGTCTGACTGGGCGGTTTCTTAAGGTGTTCCTCTGTCACTATGATGGACAGGCTGCAGCAGCTCATTAAAGCCTGTGAACTGTGAAATTTGTGCAGTAGCTCATTCAGTCAGGGGCCAGAGGCGAGAGATGTTGCATCACGCACGTGTGTTTCCACGCGTCTGTTTTCCAGCTGCTGTTCTCATTTCTTGCCATGCAGAGACACTAGAATCTGGGGCAAGAGGAGATTCTCACAGGACAAATCATCCAAGTCCCATGTATCTGTGCGTGTTCCACTTTTGGATCAAAGATATGTGAACACAGTTCAAATGCTGGTTTCCATACAACAGTCCCATTGCTCTCATTTATTAATCAGTCTGTAAAGAGAAATGTGGGTCAATTATCTCTGCTGTAATAATTTGATGGAGGGTCACTCCAAATATAAAAAACAATGTAAACCTCAAAACATAATTCATCTGGGAGTGGTTAGTACTCGTTTACAGTTATGGTAGCTGAAGCACACAACGCAGAGATATGTTTTTATCTCTGTGAGATAGCATCACATGGAATAAGCTGCTGCACTCATGCATATGGAACATGGCACAGTGAGCAACTCTGTGGTTCAAGGGAGAATACTTCAATACACATTGAGATGGTTGGACGAGAGTTGAGGAAATCTTCTCATTCATTCCATTTTTTTTAAACTGGAGTAAAATGGCCATTTGCACAGAACGGGTAGAATTATAAAATGGGCATGCAGTTAAAAAGAGATGTTGTGTGACTAACACAGTTTGCACGCTCTCGCTCAATAAAATCAAGCATTAGCATTAGGAAAAGCTGCACCGATCTCATTACATGATCCAGCCAGTGCTGCTGTGTGAAATATCCTCACTCATGTGAAATGACATTGGTGTCATCACACGTGCATGTGTGCATCAATAGAATTACATGCAAATAAACGCCCAGCAGTGACATCTCAACTACTGTACTGTGTTCGTCTGACTTTTCATCTAATATTACTTAAGAGATGCACAAATGAAACTCTCTACTACAGCATCATTTCTTGATCTGTACAACTCAAGAGCACTAGTTATTTTCTGCATCAATAAGAAGACAGAAATAAAAGAATTCCTTACATGTATGAGGCTCAGATTTGTGATGGAGAGGATTGTGGATGAATTTTACTATCTTCTTTTTCTGCGTTTCTGCTCGCCTCCTCTGCTGCAGTCGATGATAGATCCCCCAGGAAAACTGATTAGGAGGTGAAACGAACACACAGGCTCCTCTCTCTCTCTCTCCTTCT
This sequence comes from Anabas testudineus, assembly GCF_900324465.2. NCBI lineage: Eukaryota > Metazoa > Chordata > Actinopteri > Anabantiformes > Anabantidae > Anabas > Anabas testudineus. Next base: position 8,396,141 of record NC_046618.1, read on the forward strand.
TTTTCTCCTGCTCTCCGCCTGTTTCGCTCTTGCTCTCTGTGTCACACAAACACTCTAACCCCTCCACCTCCTCCTCTCCTCCCCCCCACTCTCAGTCTCATATTTTTCTCTGGGCTCTGCATGATGTTTACTTGACTCTGATGCAGCCACACGAGATGAATCAAAACCTAAAAAGAAAACCAGTCAGCATCATGCCTTCGTTAGCCAGTCATACACAGCACATCACATGTAAGTGTGCCTCAAGGAACACTTAGCTGCTTGCATGCATGTCACCGCTCAGATATGGAGACAGTATAGACACTCTGGGTGTGAGGAAATGAATGAACCTTTTTTTTTACACACTCTACTAGCTACAGAATATTTAAAAGCAATTGTTCTGTGAGTGGTGTGCTAGTAAATCACATAGAGTACCATCAAGACCTCAAAAATATACATGTGCCAACTGTTATGCCATATGGACTAACTCCACGGGGCATCCCCCCCCCAGCCCAAATGGAGGCGAGGGATGCCACTGTGTAAGTCAAGAGTAAGCAGATTTCCACTGACATTAATTTTCAGAAGGATGTTGTTGTACTGGTCCAACATCACGGGACAACTTCATTTAGGATTTCGTTCGAGATTAAAGCGACGCTTCCCAGATTAATGCAGATAATCTGCTGCTAAAACAAAGTATATCGGACACACAACAGAGGGATAAACTGAATCATAATATTTGTATTTTTAAAAAAAGCAAAGACAACATAACGTGAGATTGAAAAGCTTCTTTCAGTTCCAGTCAGTCTCAGATAAGTGATATCCCGAAAATGTAATTAAACTGTAATCATCCATCATTAGTCATGCCATGACAGCCTGGCTCCATCCAAATAACTCTCTCAGCTCCAGAGGTGCCAGTTTACAAGGCAGGATGGGCTTTGAAGAGAGAGAACCACAGTAACTCTTGTATTTCAATGATGCTTGCACATTGTTTTTTTTTTTTTTTTTTTTGTTTTGTTTTTTTGTTGTTGCTGGTGCATTTTATGGCCTATTTACATATTATATCCATTGCGTGGTTTTCTTCATTACAGTCAGGAGACTAACTGTGCATTATCAGCAGGAGCAGAGAAGGAGTGAATGTGTGCCTGGGGTACAGAAATGGTCAGAAGCAGCCTGGAGCAGGGCTTACTCCTACTTATTGAACCTTCAGTGTACAATTTGTAGTTTACAGAAGTTTAAGCATCATATTTGCATTTTCTCACATGGATCTGTATTCACCAAATAATGCCAATTGACCAATACTATTGTACATTTGCAATATAATTATGTGCAATGTGTAGTTTATACATGCATGGATCTTTCTGTCCACTTTAGCACTGATGTCCTCTGGACTTGTAACCCGTACAGCTGATCAAAGCTCCGCACACATCACAATAATCCATGATTATGCGAGTCTGTCTGCGCAGGTTTGATCCACGTGAGCGCGCAGGCTGATGACACTGCGGAAGTGTCATGGCGGCGCCGTGTCAGAAACAGCTCTAGCACCAAACAAGCCACTAACACTTCTTCTCTGACTCGGTTGGACTTTATATGTGAAACAAACGACAGGGGAATCATAACGTGAGTGTTCGCAGCAGCGGAATATGGGGAAAGTTGTTACTGACACGGTTGAATTGAGCGTTTTCGTCTGGTTTGTGTTCGTGTAGTGATTTGGCCACGTGTTGCTGAGTATTTGCTGTGCTGTTGATGAAAAATGATTATTTCCCGAGAGACACGATCGTGTTTCAAAGTGCTCGTTTGGCCTGTGCTCCTGTACTGACCGTCACTTATTTATATGATTCAAATACACTGCTGTGGTACAAGCTCACTTTTTTTAGGTATGTTTCTATGATGCGACTATATTATTCTCAAAGGCAATTAAAGTCTGTAATACAAAAGAGCATACTCGAGAAAAATAGTTGGGCTAAGCTGTCTAGTAATTCTGTGCAGAGACAGTGACTACAAATATATTTGAGCTCTCCAGAAAAGATCCCAGCAATCACAGAGACACTGAAAACCTCAACCTTGTCTTTACTGCCATGTACTTTGCATTTCTAAGGAGGTTAATATTCACTGTCTACAGTGCAGGCTTGCAGTAGAGGCTTTATACATATTAGTAAAATGACAAAAGTAAAATGTTGATTTAAAATCTATTTTCCTAGATTTATCTCTGTAAAGGTTTGCAGTATTTTAACATGATTAAAGTCAACACATTATGAAAGTCATTGAGTGAGCTGATGGAGCTCTGAATATCATCTACGCTACCTAATGTTGTGAAGAGATTGATGAATAGAGAAGGCCAGAAACCAAGGCTGAACCTTAATAATCTTCCCTCCGGTGGCGCTGTATCAAAAACAGACGCAATCCTGCAGTGAAAGTCACTGCATGGACTCGGGAACACCTCAGAAAACCACTGTCGGTGAACACTGTTCTTCATTGCATCAGCAATGGCAAGTTAAAAGTCTACCAAGCAAAGCAAGGACCTATAGTAACAAAAGAAATGACACCACTTAAATGAGCCTGAAGCTTATTTACGATGGACTGGTATTTGATTGTTATTAGCACGCAGTTTAAAAGACAACATTCAGATACTGTGATTATCTGTGAAGGCACTAGTAATGCTGTGATAGGTACAGTATACAGAATTTGCAGGCATGCTGCCATGGCCTGGTATAGATCTGTTATGCAGTGAAAAACTTTGATGCATTATGAGGTTGAAAATACACCAAAGTAGGCCACATAATGTTGTATCATATTTAAGTATTAATATATGTTTTAAGTTGTCTGCTAATGATTCTATTCATTTTTCATTTTTATTTTTATTGTCAGTTTTTCTCCAGTTGAGGATGGCTGATTCAGGCTCAGGTGACCCCAGTGGTCAACGCGTGCCAACTCCTGGAGGTAGCGCTGTTGGACTGCTGATGGGCCGTCGACCATCAGCGAACATCTCTCCCGGTCGTCTCCCCTCAATGCGTTCAAGAGACCTCACCCTGGGGGGAGTGAAAAAGGTAATCCACTCTCTCTCACTATTTCAGAAAATTTTAGGAATTGTCCAAAAAAATATTCATTTAACACCAGTGTTGGTAAATGCCTACACGATTCCTCACATACTGAGTGAATGATATTTTAGTATAATTATTGTATAATAAATATTATCCACGTTGTTATATTGGTAATTGTTCTAACTCTGAAGTCCTGTTTCTTTTGTTTGTTTGTGTTTCTTTTTTAGAAAACGTTTACACCCAACATTATTGGGCGAAAAGTCAAAGACGAGTAAGTTCATAACTGATGGGGGAAAAAAAAAAAGTCAGAGATAATGGAACTGATATGACTGTTGACCAATGGCCTTTCTCTCTTCACAGAGCCAAAGTTGAAAGTGGCCAGAGATCAGAGAGGAAAGATGCAGATCGAGGTCGAGGTGCAAGAGGGAGAGGCAGGGGCCGAGGTCGCGGAGAGCTCATCCAGTCCCACTCTATTTTTGAACAGGGGCCTGCGGAAATGATGCTGAAAAAGAGAGGTAGGAAATCTGCTGGACTCAGTCTGTGCTTTGGCTGACGCCTTAACAGTGAAGTCAATTGAATTCTTGTACTAAACACAGGTGGCTATGAGAGTGAGAGAGATGCTCCAAGCATGGGACCTTCACCCATCATCAATATTAAAAAGGAGAAGAGGGAGACTGAGGAAGAGACCAAAGAGATCCTACGCAGTCTTGATCGAGACAATGTGAGTCCTGGATGCTCCCTTCATAATTAAGCCGGTTTATTTCTCATTCTCCATATTTAACTTTCTCTTCCTCCAAAATGTGACCAGTTTATAGATGATCCCTTCCTGAGGAGTGAGCAGAGGAGTTGCCCTGTTCAGCTTCCCCTCGCTGTGTCAGGATGGGGATTCAAGGAGGAATTCAGTAAAGCTGCTCTTAAAATTGAGAAGGTAGAGGACGACTGTGAGCCCATGGATTCTGCAATTGAAGGTAACTGCAGGACTTTGTTGTTTTTACTGTATCTGGTAGCTCATGAAAGCAGGAAATACAGTATCATAAAAGCAGTCTGGGCACATAGCTGCTCTCTAAAAATACACATGATCTTCTTTTCAGTCAAACAGGAGCCAGAGGAAATAGAAATAAAGAAGTCGGAGGCAGCTTTTAGGCCTCCTCCTCTCCCTGAACCTGAAGTTCTACCTGATCTGATGCATAGATGGAGTCTGAGCAAAGGGGAGGAGCTGTTCTTCATGCAGCTGCCCGACTCTCTGCCTGGCCAACCTCCTACTAAAGAGCACAGGCTGGTGAAAACGGAAGTTCAGTCAGAGGACGGACAGTCTGTTCTGCTGAAAACAGAGTCTCAGGTAGATACATTTACTATCCACATGTTAAATAGGTGATGTTTATTTGTCGTATGTGTCTAAACCAAATTAAAATTTTAAAACAGGAAGAGGAAGCTGAAGACAACAGCTGCAATCTGAAAGACCTGCGGGAGGGTCTTGTAGGAAAGATGCTGGTGCGGAAGTCTGGCCGAGTACAGCTCATACTAGGACAAGTGATACTTGATGTATCACTCGGAACATCCTGCTCTTTCCTTCAGGTACAATAGTACTACATTAATTGATGTCTCTTTATTTCTGTTTTTGGTCATTTCCACATTTAGAATATTTCTAATGTGATTTTTCTCTCCCTTGTTTTGTTTTCTCAGGAGCTGGTCTCTGTTGGTACAGAGGGAAGAACAGGTGATTTGACTGTATTGGGGAAAATCAAACACAAAATGGTTTGCTCCCCAGACTTTGAGGCTCTTCTACAGAGCAGTGCTTGATGCTTGTAAGAGCAACAGAACCTTCTCAGACCTGACAGATGGATGCACTTGTGGTGGGTTGTTGCAGTATGTTGCCTGGGTATTCACAAGTACTATGGACTGTCATTTTGAAACCTTCAGAACATCCAAAACAAGTCTAATAGCTGTTGATTGCGCTTTTGTGTTCTCAGAGTGGCTGTTATATCAACTGTAGATACACTATTGAAATACACTATAAATATAAAACACAACTGAGGATGTATTTTCTTTTTGAGTTACATCAATTCAGGTTTGAAACTATAATGGCGTGCCAAATTGCAGTACTGTTTTCATTTGTCTCCATCTGAAATTACTTGACAAGACTGTACATGGATGTAAATGTGTGAATAAAGAAGTTTTTGTTTTTCAAGTTCATTTGAAAATGCAGCAAAGTTTTCTCTGCTTAGATTGCAGCACGCGAAGACGCAAGGATTGTGCTGAAGAATTACATTTGAAAAAGGCACCACCCTGCTGCTTGTCTCTTGAGGAAACGAGCATCAGTGCTGATTTCTGAATCACTGCAGTCGATGTTTAAATTGCTCTGGAACCATTTTCCACGTCGTCCTGTGAATGTTTGACTCCACAGTGCTGATGTGTCATCAGAACATTGCTCTGCAGCGCCACCAGTGGACAAATGTTGCACAACAGTAGAAAGTAGGACCTCCAGTGCAGTATGGTGTCGGACCGCCTGGTGTCGGACTCGGAGCTCCACTGTGCTGGTCGATTTAAATACGTAGCCAGCGTCGATCCGCCCGTCGTCTGCTCATGTTGTCCGCTTCAGCCCGTAAGACAAAGACAAGTGATGGAGCGGGACTGAGAGCGCACTGTACCGGCGCCGGACGAAGCGTGACGGAGGTCGGTTCACTAACTCCTGCTTAGCGAACTTCACTGTTCATCTTTATACGTGTTAAGTGTTGTTGAGGGTGCTGACATTTCAGATAGAAAGTTAGCGTAACGTTACTGAATCCAAACTTAGAACAAATAAAAAAAAAAAAAAAAGCTTGGCTCGGCGTTTCGTGTACACCCAGGCGCTAGTCTGGCAGTAAGCTAGCCGAGCGAGGTGGAGCTCGACGGGAAGCGGACTCTAGCTTACCGTTAGCTCGGAGGCCACAAGCTAACTTTAGCAAGTTGGACTTTAAATCGTCCTTGTTGGTTCAGGGAGTCTCCAGGCTCATGACCCAGTAGTAGTAGTTCGGGTCTCGCTGGTATTTTATTGCCTTTTACGGGGGGTTGGGAGGCTGCTAAGTGGTCCTAGAAACCGCTGGCTAACTGTTCACTGTAGTTAAGGAATGGTGGTGTTACTGGAGACCAGCCCGTCGTTAGCCGAGCTGCTGCATCAGCACACGGGATGAGGACGGAGGGCCTCTAACGCTGTCTGTGCATCGTGGCTGATCACGGTTACGTGAGCGTCTGGTTACACGTATGTGCTAGTTAACAGAAAAGAGGATATTTGACCATTAATCAGCATTTCTCCAAGATTAGCAGCATGCTGAATAGGCAGACGCTAGCATTAACTTTGCACGCCGGTACTGGAAATGCAAACGGAGCGTTTTGTCTGACATTATGAAATTACATAATGTATATTAATGTCAAAGACGACATATAGTTGCAACATGGATCATGCTGACTGTTGTTTGCACATCTTTGCAGATCTGCGCGCCTACAGAGTCCCTGGATCTCCGCAGACAAGGGAACCACCTGCTGTCCACAGTTGTTTTTATTTCATTGTTTACATGTGCCTCACCAGCGGGAGGATTTGCTCCAATAGCAAAGGACACCTGCAGCAAGAACAGACCATTATTTTATTAGAACTGCTTTGAAGACTTCACTGTCCTTTTCCTGGATGCAAATAATTCAGCTTCCTTTATGAAACTGGTTCGTGGTGGTGATAATGAAATTCATCAATACAGCCCGAGAGGGCAACATCAAGATGGTCACTTGTACTTTTATTGATTGGCTGTGCAGCCAGAGGAGAAGCTCCATCTCTTCCTTATCTTAATGAAGGGCTTTTTCTGACAAAAGCTAAGGGCCACTTGGGGCCAGGAGTCAGACTGCTGTACCTGTTCGTCCCTCAGATTTCAACTATTTAATAGATTTTAATCATCCTCCTGACTTCGAGATGGAGCTGTCCTTCAACCCTTTTGACAGCTTAGTGTGTATCCTGCTGGGAATCTCCTTCACAGTATGGTTCACCCTTCTTCTGGTCTTCATTATTGTACCTGCCATTTTTGGGGTGTCCTTTGGCATCCGACGCCTTTACATGAAAACACTGTTAAAGGTTTTTGAGGTAAGTTCTTGCCCTTACTTGAAAACTAACGTAATAGACAAGTCAACTGAAGTTTGAGGTGATGTGGTCATAAATGTTTGGTTTTGGGGTTGAGGCTTAGGATGAAATAGAAACACACAAATATAGATAAAGATGTGTTACTGTTACTATATACTATTCAGTTTTATGGTCTCACCAAATGCACAACACATTTTAGAAGTATTTCTCTCTTTTTTTTTTTTCTTTTTTTTTTTCTGTAACTTGTGGCCACTTGTTTCCCATCAGATTCAAATTACTTTTATTATGTGCATCTCAGGGCATTTGTTGGGTGTAGGCTTTATACTTGTCTGTAGTATTTAAACAGTGACTGTTGTATTCACTGGAGGATGCAGATTAACGAAACATCCACAGATCTATTCTTCTCATGTTATGTAACTGGAGGAAACAGTGGTACAGACCTTGTCAGAAACTGTTGTGTGTGACGTAGCTCCAGTAGCCTGGAAAATTGCTTACTGATTTTTTATTTCCACTTTCGGAGTTGAGTCGGAGTGGCAACTGATCACATTAATGCATCAACTTCATTGTGCACTAATACTAGTTCAAAGTGTCAGTATTTTACCATTCTCATCCTATTTGTCTCCACATACTGTTATTCAGTTTCTGTCCTTCTGCTGTGTCTGGTGAAGACATAGTAAAGCTGTCAACACTTTATAACATGTACCTCTGAGAGCCAGAAATAAACTGAACTGTGGGAGATGTGATGAGAGATGTTCTCGGCTTATGATGACGGCAGCAACCATGAGATTGAGAGAAAGGTCAAAGGACGGGTGCATTACTGAATGTGTCAAGTTGAAGCTGAGTTTTTCTAGATTATATTATGTGCAGGTGTCATTTCTTGCAAAGGTCTCCATTTCAGGCTTGTTGAGTAAGAAAAACTGAATGTCCTGAACGTGATTAGACGCAGCAACAAGACCTCTCAGTGTGTTCAGTTTAACACAGGAGCAACAGGGGCATTTTGTTCCTCAAAATAGTTTGTGTTACTCTTAGGCCACTACAGTTTCCTGTAAATGTATTTGTAATACATTCTTACATCTTTAAAACGTCATAGGGTGTAAAAAGTAAAAACCTACTCCACCTTAATCACATGCTGCTCTGGAACCTCATGCCAGTAAGATGGATGCAATTAATTTTGTTACTGCTCTCTTCCTAGAAAGAGCAGCTCTCTGTGTTCCTGTTCCCTTCGCTCAGAGAATCATTACAGTCAGTTGCAGCTGGGTTTTAGTACGATGACTCAGTAAAACAACTTGTAATAACACGATTTAAAGATAGCTGTAAGGTTGAGCAGAAATAATGTAAGATAGGTCAGGTTCAATTCAGTTTGTGTATGACGAGCACTAGCAGAACTGAAAAATGTTGTTAGCCAGTCGTAAACACGTGTGTGGTTTTTTGCCAGATAAGTAGACATATGAAAAATTAATTCATGTGTAGAGTTAGAAGGTTTATTAAGAATGATGTATTCTGGCACAATGTGCTAGAAAAAAAACATGTGCTACTCTAAATTATTGGAAGTACCTCTGGCTAATTCTGATCTTTCTGACCTCTACAAGCATGCAAGAGCAACATTATTGCAATGCAATAAACATGCAGCTTTCCTCAATTTCAGTTTATTTGCTACCATTGATGTTGAGAGTTATTGCTCTCTACTGTCCAGTCCATTACTTCCTGTTATTTTTTTCTTGCTTGTTTTACAGCTAGTAGAACACTGTCCCCTCCCTGCGTTTGAATATCCTTTACCTGTTTGCTTTTATCGAAGCATGTAGAGGGCACACAAAGGGCGAGGCCTTTTCATCCAAGTATTTATTTTTGTCACTTACTGTAGTGCAATACATCAAAATAAGGGGTATTGTTCCGCATCAAGAGGTTGTTAGAGCAAAGCTGTAATTGCTGACAAGCATTTGCTATTGGTTCAGGATGAGTTCAGCTTCTGGGGATTTTTGTTTTTTACCATTAGAAGCTCTTAAGCAGTCAGCAGCTGTGACTCTGATCATAATGAAGAACTTGTTGTGTTGATTGTTTAAAGAATAAAGGGAGACATTACCAAAGCTTTGGTACCAGTGGCAGCTGGTTGTTAAAGAGACTCTTTTGCATGTCTGGGCAGCATTTTTTTTACTTTAACTTTTTACACAGCTTTTTTTGTTCTTTAATTCTAGTGGGCAACCCTTAGGATAGAGCGAGGAGCGAAAGAAAAGAATCACCACCTGTACAAACCCTACTCAAATGGTAAGATGTGCTGTTTGTTTAGCTGAACGTGTGCATATTCATTAGGTGTATTTGTTTTAGAGGCGAGTATTGCTGACATGCCGTTTGTGGTTTGTTCCAGCTATCATCGCTAAGGAGCCCACCTCCTTGGAGGAGGAGATAAAGGAGATCCGAAGGAGTGGCAGCAACAGAGACCTGGACTCAGCATCTGAGTTTGAGATGTCTGACATCTTCTATTTTGCTCGTCGAGGAGTAGAGAGCATCATGGACGATGAGGTGACAAAGCGGTTCTCAGCCGAGGAACTGGAGTCCTGGAATCTGCTGACCCGCAGCAACAACAACTTCCACTACATCAGTCTGAGGCTGACCGTCCTATGGGGGCTGGGTCTGTTGATCCGCTACGGCTTCCTGCTACCTCTCAGGTATTAGCTGTACCTCCTACCTAGAGGTCATTTGACATTTAGAAAAGTAGCACTTACCACAGTTACTCTAGTGAAATGTGTGAAAACCTATTCACTGATGACACTTGTTTTCCGTTTGTTCATAAAAACATTTTTAAGCATAAGTTGATGAAAACACAATAACCTGATACGATAGACCACATCAGAGTAAGCACATATAGTGTGATGTGTGCATATTGTGAGTAGTCATAATGATGTGCACACTGCATGGACATTGAGATTGCTTCACAACACAAAAGTTAAATGTTGGCATATGTGTTGAGTCAGACAGAGGGATCTTCATTCAGGGTCAGCTTAGAGAGGCACAGGGACAGTGACTCAGGACTGAGCCCGGCTGGCTCACTTCCAGTCGCCAGTGGGAAGAGGAATCAGGCCACCGTTTTGCAGACAGATGACATTCTACTCTCCCATCCAGCTTCTATACTCATTCAATGCTTCTTCAGTTGAATATTGGCGTGGCCCACCACGTGCATGAAATCTTCACCTCTCTGATATTTCTCTAATCCTCAGTCAGTTTAATCGGCATTCTCTCCAACCCTCTATGATTGGTTTATCCAGATTAAGTCGACCTGTTGGTCATCTTAGGCATTTGCTAATATGCCCTCCTGCAGGTTTTGGAGGCTACTGTCAGTGACAAAAGGAAGAAGAGTGGAGCGCAATACTTTTAATTGATTAAAGAGCCCCACTTCCATGGATAATATAATGGTCTTTACAACTTAAATGACACATTTATAACTAAGGATTAAGTTCTCACATCTCACAAGAACAAATGTGTTTTGTTAAAAGATTCCCTGTTGAAAAATTATATGTAACCTTCCTGTCTCTCGCTGTCCACAGGGTAACTCTTGCTGTCACTGGTGTAAGCCTCCTTGTGATCCTCACCTCTGTTATTGGGCTGCTGCCGAATGGAAGGTCAGAGTGACAACAAGCTCTGTCTTTTATTTATCAAATATGTAACAGTTAAGATCTTTGGACATCTCCACTTGTCACGTCTTGTCACAACAACTTGTCATGTTGCCACACAGCATAAATCATGCTATTCTTGTGCTCATTCTTGTAGGATGAAAAACTTCCTGAGTGAGAAAGTCCATTTGATGTGCTACAGAATATGTGTCAGAGCTCTGACAGCCATTATAACCTACCATGACAGGTAAAGGACATATGCCATTGTCCACATCTCTATCAGTAAGGTGACTCGTAACTTTTGTTACGTGACCCCATTCCTAGTAGCTGCTTGTACAATATTTACATTCTCTATTAGCAAGGAAGATGGAGCACATTTGGGAAAGACTGTATTCAAATTCATGAGACATTATAGCTATCTAATTAAGATAGACTGGTTACATATCAACAAAAATGGAAGCTGAGTAATGACCCACAGCAGCCAGACTTTTACTTAAAACCATATATTTTAAATACACACATTTTGGTTTAGACCAAGGCATTTTTACTTTCATAAACACAGGTTCTTTTAACTGTTTCCTTTGTGCCCTCTTCTTGCTGCGAATTGTTTTGCGTTTTTACTTTCACAACTTGCATTTGCCTGACAAATTGCTATCAGCGCATTGTGTTATGTAGATTGATGGTACCATTTAATTCCCACTAGCTGTTTTAGGCATTTCTTATCATGAAGATTAGCATGGTGCTGCTGCTGGTTGGTTTCTTATCACTGTTGAATGTTGCTGCCCCAGTGTTTCTATACAGTTTCTTAACTTCAGTTTCTGCAAAGAAATGTAAACTATTAGCTTTCCAGATGCCATGACATTAATATTCCGACGTCCAGTTTTCATAAATTTGAATCCTGAATATAAAAAAAATGAAGCCATTCCAATACTGCTCATCTAATTCACAAGGTCTCGTTACTCTTAGTTCACACACGATCCAGCGCAGACCCTGTGCTATAAAAGGAGAGGGGTCTGTGTAAGATTACATAATGACAGGGGAGTTATCTCGGGAGATCACACACCAGGGTGTGTTAGAAGTAGCAATGTGAGCGTGAGTATGAAAGGGAGGGTGCCTATAAGGCTATTCACTCGGTCTAGTACATTCATGTTCTTTGCTGCAGGTATTACCGCCCTAAGTGAAAGATAAACCCATGAGCAGTAACTGTTACAGTCGAAGCCAGGACCTGACCCACCAGACTACTGTACATTTTTAAAAGCCTAAAGCACAATGTTTGCATTTGAATTTATAGATTTTCAGGATTGTGCACTGATGTGAAGTATGTTGATGGTGGTGTTTTTTTATTTAAATAGGGCAGAGTAAGAATCTATGAGGAACATGAAACGGTTGACTAAGTTTTTATTAAGAGGATGGCACATGCAACAGGATGTGAAGGAGGAAGTTGCAATGTTTATTGTGAGCAATAAAGCTCACATATATGGTGTTGTTTTTGGTTAACTGCTGTATATTCTTGCCTGAATTTCTTTTAAGTCATTTAAATAAATGAGAAACCACATAGATTGATATAGAAAAAGTAATTGGTGAGACAAATACCTACTTCTTTTATGGTTGCTTTCTGAATGTCTGGCATCACATCCTAACTTGTTGCAACAAGTAGTCCTCTCTAGCCTCAGGTTATAAATACAAAGTGACATAGAAAGTGTAGCACTTGCTTTCTATTTAAGAAAGTAATTCTATCTCTGTAATGTGGTCTGAATACTTAAATGACCTGCATGCCCTGTGAGTCAAACCTTTAACATAGACACTATAGTTTGCGTTGTCACAGGGAGACTGAGAGAGGAAGTGGAAAAAAGTGGACCCAGATTTCTCGGGCTTCATTCAGATTGCATTTCTTGCTTAATTGTCCTGTTTATAACAGTTGTTACTGCACTTAACAGATGTTGATAATAAATAAAGTGTCATCATAATACACCAATTAACAATCTTTCCATCTCCACGTTATCAGTGAGAATAAACCCAAGAATGGAGGCATCTGTGTTGCCAACCACACCTCGCCTATTGATGTCATCATCCTGGCCAGCGATGGCTGCTATGCTATGGTAACTATACTTCTGATTAGCAGGAGGCTATCAAACACAGGCACCTGTTTCTATGGAGCTGCTGAAATACATGTGTTGCTATTTGCTAATGTTTGTGTTGTGTCAGGTTGGGCAAATTCATGGTGGGTTGATGGGGGTCATTCAAAGATCCATGGTAAAGGCCTGCCCACACATTTGGTTTGAACGCTCAGAAGTCAAAGACAGACATCTAGTGGCCAAAAGGTAACATTTCAACTTCTTTGCTTTGTTAAAAAAATGTTTTTACACTTCTCTCCCTCTGTCAGTTCAGTGTTCGGAGTTCAACTCTAATGGCTTATCTTAAGGAGCTCAAAAAGCGTTTTTAACTAGTAACCTTCATGCTTGTTGTGTTGCAGACTGAGCGACCACGTGGAAGATAAATCTAAACTGCCCATTCTCATTTTCCCAGAAGGTGAGCAGGTTCAATGAACTGATACAGATATGAAGACTTTATAATACCCTTACAGTCATCCTGTTTTCATGAATAATAAATAAAGAAATGCCTAACGGTATCTGTTTTTCTTAAATACTCTGCATCACCAGGGACATGCATTAACAATACATCAGTTATGATGTTCAAGAAGGGCAGTTTTGAGATTGGTGCCACAGTCTATCCTGTGGCTATTAAGGTGAGAGTGAATTTGTTTTGTTTTGTGAGATATTATTTTGATGTAATTATATTGATGATGATTAATTCTGGTTCGATTGATCCCTGCAGTATGATCCCCGATTTGGAGATGCCTTCTGGAATAGCAGCAAGTTTGGCATGGTCAACTATCTGTTACGAATGATGAGCAGCTGGGCCATCGTCTGTAGCGTGTGGTACCTTCCTCCTATGTCTAGAGAGGTGAGAGTGCATGATGATTTTTATCTTAAATGTCAACATATTGACAGAGCTAATTGTTCTGTTACATGTAACACTTATTATATAATCACTATAGTCATTTGTTTTTGAATATTGAATTGTATTTCTTCAGGATTGGTGACTGATCAGCAGAGTCCTAGTTAATAACAACCAAACATACACATATAATAATCAAATACGTATACGTATAAATTATTAAATCATTTTTGCTTATAAATGTAAACACATCCTCATCACACTTGATTAACACAATAAGTGCCATCAGTTGGATCATGAGGTCTTTTCTAAGCTCCATTCCATTACAATATCAAGTAATTTGAGTCTCTAATTCTTCATCATCTGTAGAGCCTGTTCTGCCACTCAGAACCACACATTGTCATGTCTGTATTATAGAAGTGGTTCCTTTTTTTTTGTTGTTGTTGTTGTTGTATTGTCAACAATAATGACATTCCTTAATGAATGTTACAGCATGTCTAAGCTGATACTTCTACCACTTTCTATGAAACATGCAATATTCCCCCAGAATGCAAATAGACTGTAAGTAAATGGTGAGAGTGATACCATCTACTCATATTACAGTGTCAGGACACTGTACAGACAGTCCAAGCTAATAGTTGTATCTGATTCACATGCCAGGATTTCACATTGCATGGTGATGCATGCATTTATAACACAGAACATGCAGATGGGTAGAATAAAAGATAAACACATAACTGATGTCCCTGTCTGTCTTTGTATACACTGTCTGTAGAGCTGAGACGAGTATGTTACTGTTACACTGCTGCCTAAGTGAGCTGCTAATGGCAATGCACTCTGTGTCCTTTACAACATCTTAGACACACATGTGCACCGACCTTTTGTTTGATTTATAGAAAGAACACAGAGCAGATATTTATTTGCTGTGGAACAATTTCACCCATCTCTAGTTTCTTGCAAAACAACACTAATAAATACAAGCACAAAGCCATCTTTGCCGATGTGATCTGGGAGATTTTGACAGGTGACATGCATTAAATTAGTCTAAACACTGTCAGAGCAGATTTTTGTGTCTCAAAATCACAGTGATAAATACTTCAGATAATGAATCTGCAAAGTAAAACTTTGCTCCTAAGTTTTTTACAACTTGTGAAGTGAAGAGCCACGCTGTGTAAATCAAAACTTAACTAGTAGAAGATATTTCTACACTCACTATTTGTTATAACCACTTGTTTGAATATTTTTGTCATTGTCCAACAGGAGGGGGAAGATGCTGTACAGTTTGCCAATCGTGTAAAGGCAGCCATAGCCAGGCAAGGGGGACTTGTCGATCTCCTGTGGTAAGATAACATCACTCATTTTGACTTGCCATTGCAGAAAAAGCACAGATGTAATAAAAATATTAGTAAAGGCCCACATTTAGCTAGGGTTATGCAGTTAAAGGCTTTGGTATAATGTATAGGCCTCTTGGAGAACTGAGTCATCACTGATTGTAATGATTCCATTTGTGCTTTTTGTGCTATGACCATTTACAGCTAAATGCTAGAAACATACAAGGTTTTGTTTACCATCGAGAGTTTTTGACTTTTAATGAACGGCCCTTTGCAGTAGTTACACTGGAGATTCAACTGCACAGTGTGTGAAGTGGTGCCACTTAATGTAGGTTAATGCAACAATCGCTAATTTGCATTGTAATTTCCAGTCTCTCTGAACTTTTGATCTTGTATTAAAGATGGAATCTAACCTTTAAGTAAAGTCTTGTCCAGCACATCCCAAAGATTTTCAGTAGAGTTACGGTCTGGACTCTGGTGGCCAATCCACATTTAAAAATGATGTCACATGCTCCCTGAACCACTCTTTTATGATTTGAGCCTGATGAATCCTGGCATTGTCACCTTAGGATATGCCCGTGCCACCAGGGAAGAAAAAAAATATCCACAAATGGAAAAACCTATGCTGTGTCTGAAATCACTCCCTATTCACTCATTCACTACCGGCCTATACAGTATAAAGTACACTAAGTAGGGCATTAACTAGTGAAACTGTGATTCAGGACACTCAGTGGTCAGCGTCATATTGTGTCATCACAGATAACTCTTCCAGTCACGTGACAGCAATTTACATACACAACTTCAAAAGAGCAAACTACTATATGTGCACCTGATTGTTGTTTTAAGACAGACTTAAACCTATCCACCTATCCTTTAAGTCAGTGGTCCCCAACCCTGGTCCCCAAGACACACTGGTAATGACTGGTCCAGGTAATCAGAAGTGGGTGGGACAGGGCCAGTTGTCTGCAAACAAGCAGGGCAGTGGGCCTTGAGGACCAGGGTTGGGGACCACTGCTGTACCCTACTTTAGTGTTGCATTGTTGGGTACTTGCAGTGCACATAACATTTGGACACCACTAGAAAATGCCAAACACCCTATGTAGTGTACTGTACAGTGGATAGGGAGTGATTTCAGGCATAGCTCTGTTATTCAGTATATTAGTAGTCAGCTGAGTTTCATTATGCTGGCTACTGAAACATATTAATCATTCGAGTAATTATCTAAAGGAAGGCTTTTACCCATTTGCTTAGTGAAATCCAGGTGGTGACTTTTTTCCTGGCCAGGTAGTGTAATTGATCATTTTATTTGACTTTGACAGGTTTGATCGTGGGTGTGTGCAATAAGACTGATCATATCTTTTTAGCGTGCTGGGCCAAAGGTCCTGCAAAGTGCATGTTACTGACACTTTAACCTGTCAGCGCTAGAAAAATAGTTTTGTTGCAGTGTAAAGGTCTGCTGCAATCAATAATGGTTGTGATGCAGTGTGTGTGGTCTGCATGTCATTTAATAGGTAGAACCTAATAAGACATACAACATGGTTGAATTGCATTAATTGTTGTCATTTCCAACTCTTCTGTAGGGATGGAGGACTGAAGCGAGCAAAAGTAAAAGATACATTTAAAGAAGAGCAGCAGAAGCTGTACAGTAAAATGCTAGTTGGCACCCAAGAGGACCGCAGTCGCTCCTGAAGGATTTGTGTGCAGGTGGACGGACTCTTCTGACTAAACGTGCATTCAGCAGGGCTCTCTCTCTTTACTGGAGCTCCTGGACTGGAAAATTCCCTCTCTGATGTCAATAGTAGTCCATTTGGCTTCCTCGGTCACTGCCTCTGCCTGGCATGTTCAGTTTGCATCACTGTTATGGGTCATTCTGAGTCTGCTGCCCTTTGTTGGAATAGCTCGACTGAAGCCTCGCTTGCAGTAGAAATGAAACTAGGGTTCAGCACCACAAAGGAACATTGTCTTCCTTGATGAGTCTTTTGAGGGAAACTTGTATTGTTATCTATCACTGAGTTAATGTCTTCGTTTGATAGTTTCAACTTTTTAATTGTCATTTTATTATGTTCTTATCACACTGTGCTAATGTCACAGATCAGATTATACTTGGGCGTTAGTTATTGTAAATGGAAACAAGCGTGTTCCTAAGCTAAAACCTGTTACTCGGTACAGGTTTTTGCATGACTGGCTCATGCCCATCATCTAGGGCACAGTGCCAGATTTTGTTACATTTCAGATATTTTTATGAGCTTTTTTCCAAGAGAGCAAAAAATACTTGTATTTTAAGCTTTGTGTTTTACATTAAGACTTGTATCAACATATGTGGTCACTGTAGGAGTCAGTGTTACAGATAATGTTTTGGTTTTTGTTTGTTTTTTTTGTCTTTCCACTGAATGTGTATAATACTCACATTATGAAGTGGAAATTGTACGCACAGTTAGTCTTCTGGAGGTTTTTGGATTTATGCAAATATTCCTCCTCCAGCTAAAAACGTGCCACAACTGGGGGCAAACAAGTTTATAGTCCATTCACTACAATGAATTTTGGAGGCATTGTCCTTTTAAAACCCATGAAACACACAGGTAGTGATGCAGGATAATGAGCATCACAAATGGTCCCCTATTGGCTCATACACACTTCTACCAGGCATCATGTTTTCATTGGCTTCCTGCGTATGCAGTGACTAATCTCACCTAATTTATTTTAAGTGAACTTTAAAAGCCGTTGTCTTTGTCTCCGCCCTTAACAGTGATATTTCTCCCACTTGGCAGCCTCTTCAGTGAGGTTTCAAGAAGGGACAGGGTGCAGCTGTAGTTTGAACTCCTCACTAGGCGGGAGTTGAGATACATGTTGGGATTTCTCTCTGAAGTTGTCATCCCTCTAGTTTGCCGTTATCAGGGATGGTCCATTATATGTGTCAAACCTGTTCTTCGAAATAAATGCTAAAGAATATTACTCTACCTTTGACCTCACGGTTTGTTTTGTACTTCTCACAACGTCTCGTCTGTCAGGTTTATTCCTATGGAGCCACAAAGGGGTTTTAAGCAGAGGCAGAGAGGCAGGCACCATAAGCCCGAGACATAGCTCCAGTTGGATGTGGAGATTTGGTAAAGACGCATTCAGAATAATACACATACTTAGCAAAACATCATTAAAATGAGACATTTTTAGAAGCAGCAACATGATTCCCAACGCGCTTCAATTTTAGACGATCTCATGAGACTCTTTTGTGTGTTTACCATTTTCCAAAATGATATCATTTTTCTTTAGTATTTCAGAACTGTATGTCTGTTCCTCTAAACATTACAGCCTTAATTAGCTCTTGTTTGTCTGTGCTATTCTTGGCAGGCAAGCCAGAACTCTGGTAACATTTCCTGTCAGATTTATTGTCCAGTGGGCACCAAGCTACAATAACACAATTTGCCACGATGATTGAGAGTTATATTTTGAACATGTCATATTTTAGGCTCTAATCTAAATAACACCTATTTCCATGGGTGTGTACTGCTGATTGCTTTGCAGCTGCTTCACCCAAAAGCCAGACAGCTTCTTCTGGCTGGAACAAAGCCGGTCTCCTTTTCAGTGGGGAGAGCCTTCCCTCTTAACTGTGTTTCTGAACTGCTAATGGACACGGAGGCAATATTTTTACATCTCTGTTGCAATAGTTTCAAGTGGCTCTGTTAACATAAAGCACAGAGTGTTCAGTGGAGGAGTTGGAGGGAGCAGAGACAAGAGCTCCAAAGATTGCCTGTGTAAACCACGTCACGGTTGAACAGTTCAATTTCAGCATTATGGAGACCCAAAGCTTTACCCTGGGATCAGACGGTGAGATGGCACAGATCCATCTACTCCAAACAATCAGCAGTCAACCCCCAACAGTTTTACAGTCTATGGTCCACTGGCTGCATAGAAAGCTACTGTAGCTGTGTTTACTCTGCTGGGATAATAACTGCAAGTTGTAGGAGGCTGGCTCTTCTGGAGAATATGACTAAACTGTGTCCATAAAAACAAACCAGATCACCCAGACACCCAGGTTTCTGTTGGTGCAGGTCTTCACGCGAGCTGTGCACCGAGGGTGCAGCTGGTGCCATGGAAGTAAAGATCACAACAATTATTACTGACACCTGCATACCTGAGGCGAAGCCACAGATAAAGATAAAGAGCCATCCTGTCGGTTCAGTTTAAAGGTTGGCCAGTTGTAAATCAATGAAAGAAAAGTTTCCCACTGAGACTTCACAGAGTGAGTCTGTGATATATGAAGAGCTGAGAGACCGTCATGTTCCTACATGGAGGAGTACAGTAGTGGACTGCTGGATTAGATACAGGCTTGTTGACGAGCTCCGGCTCTCAGACTTCATCGGGTTATTATCTTCACACGAGTTTTTACACTTTGGAGTCGGTGTCACGACGTTTACTCAGAAAGTTGCGTAAACTTGACACAAGGAAGAGTGGAATTGAAAGCAAACCGCGGTGGGAGGAGCGTCGGGGTTCACAACACGGCAGCCGCGGTGACAAAGTGCCTGGTCTGGTCTGGTCTGGTCCGGGTGTCGTCCAGCCCGCTTTAGTCCGCTAAGAAGCCACTAGTCCAATTAACCGGGAGCAGGCGGAGTCCACGCATGTCGGCTCCTTGAAGTAACTCTGCGCCCCTGAGCTCGGCGATGGGTATGAGCTCCGCTCCTTCACATGAGGACGACCTGACTCGACATCCCGCCATCAGCGCGCAACTCGCACCCGAAGCTAGGCGCTCCCGTCGGGGGGGATGCTGGTGTTGCTGTGAGCGCTCGCAGTCTCCGTTTCGTGCTCGCACATTAAGCCTTTTCTAAGCTCCCAGGGAGCCGCTGCGAGGCCCGGCCCGGCCCGGCCGTCCTCCTCCTCCTCCTCTTCCCCCCCACGTCCCCCGTCGACGCTGCGGCGGAGTTTCCCCGGACTGTTCGTGGAGGTGGAGGTTTGACATGGATCCGTTCACCGATGTGCTGCTCGTCACGGCAAACGTCGGCTCGCTCTTTGACACCGTAAGTAGCACATATTAAGAGTAAAGTTAAAACCACCCCAGGCTGCAGCGCTGCCAGGAGATTATACTTAATGCTGTTAGACTGATAGACTGATGAACAACCAGCCCAGAGGACCCGGGAGGTAAGTCTTTACATTGGACGGACTCCATTGTTGGCGCACATCATCGTTACAAACACGCAACAGGTCCGTTAAAGTTAAAGATGCTGGCCTCATTGTAATTCATCAGGATTATCTATTGAATCACTGTCCTGCCACTCAGACGTGTTTCTCTGTCAGCTGTCAGTAGCATGTGCTCTGCCGCTGTCCCTAATTAAAAATAAATAAATAAATAAATAAAAGACACCCAGCTGATCTGTTACCTGAGGGGTTCACACGTCACCTGATCTGGTCCCAGTTGCACCGACGTGTGTGACCCTGGAGGGAAACATCGAAATGAACACTGAGTATTGACAGTTTCCTGTCGACACATTTATACGGTGGCCCAGAGGTGCCAAACACAACATTAAAAAAAAAAAAAAAACACTCATCACTAAAGGATACTATGAAGCTGTGTGACTTCTATTTATTTTACTCTGATCAGCTGCAGCATTAAATCTGCCTGGTGGTCTTGATGTTGTGGTGGACAGGGGTCAGCCTGGGCCCTCGGACCTGTGTCTCCTGACACCTGTCGATCATCACGACCACAACATTAAAACCTATGATAGCGTTGTGTTGATCGGTGCATGTGAGACTAAACAAAGGTTAGGTCTGTACTGAGATGTGTTGATGCTGCATGTATTGTTCTAATGTCATCACCTTTCACAGCTGCAACACGTGAAATCAAACGCGGTTTAAAATCACTGGTTTTCATGTTTGAGTACGTTCACAGTGTTCTTACTGTGCTCTACAGCATGTACAGCTCCTGTAGTACCCCCATACTACTATAATCTGTTATCTAAACTAAAGTCTACAGGCTAACTTAGCTTTAAATTTATAAGAGTGCTACTTTTTGTAAGTGGACCTCACTATTTTAAATATCCAGTGGTTTCGTTGTAGTTTTGCCCAAAACCTTTAGACTTTCCATGAGTGTAGGAGATCTCTTACGCTCATGGAAATTTGGCTCAGGACCTCGTTTCCGGTTGCCAGATCTGACTCAAACGAAAACATGTTAAATCCCATTGTGGGAGATATGTAAACAGATGAATATCTTCCCCGGGAAACTCGAGCTTTTCCACTTACATAGCCCTCCCCCTGTTTCTGTAAGCAAACACTCTTAAATGTTCACTCAGCCTTTGGGATAAGAGAAAGACCTTAAGCACTGGACTCCTGTCAGAGCAGCCCAGCCAGATGCCAGATGAGGCGCTCGCCTCGTGACTGCTACTCTGTGCTACCAGTAATACTTGTACATCGTGGCAGCATCCTGGACGTTATTATTATTATTATAATTAGACTGCTTGGAACAACAACCGCATAACTTAATAATTTCAGCAAACAATAGCTACAAACAATAGCTACCAATTTCCCTGGAACGTTGATGCTGTGGAAACATACCGTCCACTCCTTGTTTACTTGTCACAGCAAGAACAAACATACTGTTTTGTTTGTTGGTCGTGAGTGTCAAATTACTGGTGTTTCAGGTGGACAGAACCAGCGATGATCACGTCCTGTGGTCGTGTGCATGAGCGTATCTCGACTGTGTCAGTAGCCACGATTCATGAGAGGAGTCCTTTGGGTCACAGTGACGGAGTTGCAGTCATTCCTATGTCACTGCCATGCAAATAGACTATGCAAAGCCATTTTTAAGGTGGCATGAATGCATGTGGCTTAGCAAGAGATTGTACCTGACTGTGGGACTGCACTGCAGAGCCCATTCTGAGGCAGGTGTCCAGGAAATGACATGGGGGGAAAAGGGCACAGGTTAATTACAAGTGCAGTAGCTAGAGTGCTTTGTGTCCTTTAAAGAACCTTTGATATGAGAGTTATAAAAATTAATTTGAGCTTTCCTTTTTTATTTGCATCACACAACAGAAGAAATATTTGTCAAACATGGAGACCCACTCTTTGTAAAATTCACAATTCAGTACATTAAACCGTTTGGTTACTGTTGAGGATAAAAATCAGTTTCAGTCTACAGCAGCATGATCGTATGATAGGACGCAGTAATTAAATGGGACGCAATTATTAATTAAATGTCAACCACTTAAAGTTAATTAAACTGATCTGATCTTTGTTCAGAGCTGCTTTTTGAAGTTGACCTGTCATTCCAAACTAGGGAGGATCTGTTAAGTAAGATTCGGCTGCGTTTGAAGGTGTATCCTCCGGCTTTCTCATTCATGTTTTTCAGTGCGCTCATGTCAAGTAACCACGTAGTATTAAACGCAGGAATGATCTGTGGACGTGGAAAGATTATGACAGGTGCACAACACCCTGGAACACACAACCAGTGGAATGTACACAATACTGTTTCCTGACAAGCCGTAGTGTTTGTTTTAACCTGCACAGGTAGTGTTAGTGTTTTCTTTGCTGTGATTGATAACTTCTTGACTTCCATTTGACCCGAGTCTCTTAGTGGTCATTGTCATTTTAAAGCCGTAAGCCACAATAGAATCATTTTTTAATAAATAAATGCATTTAATGCTTTGGCTTATCCCATTTGTACTGTTGAGTGTTATAAATCAGTAACAGTGACTCACATTGTGCAGCTGGAGTGAGATTGAGCTGCTGTAATCGACATTTTTATGTCAACAATGGATTATAAGAAAACATGTAGAGTTGCTTGTAGTCACAAACCACAGATCATAATCGCCTGCCTCTGCAGTTCCCCTCAGCCCACTGGTTCTGGCATTATGGCCTCCACCCTGACTTGCAATCCAGTGAGTTCAGTGTAATTTCCAACTGGTTCAGGCAGTTAACTGATAATACTCAGACCAGTAAAATACACAGTTTGTGGTGAATACTAGAGAAATTCACTGGAAGTTCTGAAGATAGACTTGTTCATTTTTTTGGTATAAGAGTTTGTACAGTGATGCTTCGGCAATGCGCAGTACACCAGTGGTGCCTGCCCTTTTAGTCTGATCTACCTCCACTGTCAGATTAATCGTAGTACTCTTCACACATCAGCCTTTTTAAACTGCTTGTTTTCTGATCTGTTTGGTCCAGTTTGCATTTTCACTATTACTCTAATCCTTAAAGGAATAGTTTATTATTACACTCTACTTTCATTGTTGAATCAGTAGCATTATTAATTGCTGCACACAACGATACCTTTGACTGTAATCAAACCTCTGTTTGGAAACTGTTTATTGCACTTTATCAGTTTTGAAGCTCCATAAATTGCTGTTGTGCATCTACAACTAAAGAGCCTGATACTGCTTCCCTAAGAAGTTAGTAGATAAGGTAACAGAGCTAAACGAAGGTTGACTGTTGGATCTTGTTGTACAATAACAATAAAGTTATTCTATTTTTCTATTTAGTATTTGATTTCCTGTTGCATTCATTGATGTTTGATGATTTGTTTTCTTTGTCTTTTTGTAGTTGAATGAAATTCAAAACAAATGGTTGCAGGAATTGTATAAGGTAAGTTTGTGATAATAATTTACTGTTTTAAACATTTGATATTTCCACAAAAAAATCACACACAACCTGGTGCACCAGTAGTTGGATATGGCACAATCTCAAAGGCTGCTCGGGTCATTACCCTGATCACATCCCAGCATATACAACTGCTCCATGTTATTCTGGAAAGCAGATACTGCGCTGATAACTGATAACTGATAACACAGCCACGTGAGGCCCAGCACAGAAATTGCACAGGACCTCTAATGAAGCGTTAACTTTATCCTGTAAAACACAACGTTCACTCCTCATTCAATGTTGGACCTGTAGACCGACACCTGTTGGCTTTGCTTTGTTACAGACAGTCCACAGCTACAAGCCGCAGTTTATCGCCCTGCACTTCCAGGAGGTGGGAGGCAAAAACTACACCGCCAACATGGACCGTGCTGAAGACTTCTTCAAGTAGGACTTCCTTCATGTAGTTTACCAACTTTCATAAATCATAGTTCAAGGATGAAAATAGGCCTGCAACAAACTTATTTTTATTCTCAATGAACAGTTACTAGTTTGGTCAATGTTTTGTCAGAAAGCAGTGAAAAAAGACCATCATCAGGTGGACGTAGTTAAAATAGTTCCCAACCACCAACAGTCAAAAGCAGAAGTCCATAAAAAAACCTGAATAATTATCTGAACTGAGTGATGGTTAATTGTCTAATCTCCACAGCTCAACGTCATAAGGAACAAGCAGTTTTCTTCTGTTGCCTAATGATTGATCTGTTGTTTCCAGGAGCATTATGTTCAGTACGGAAATGAAAGACTATGACAGAGTCTGCATCTATGTGGACAACCAGTTCCAAGCAGAAAACACCTTCACGGTATGAGAAGTCTTTTTTTTTTTCTCTGTGAGAGCAGTTCTCGCTGGCTTCCACTAGATGGGGGCCTTGTCTTTGTTAGTTCTTGGAGGTGGCTGGTGGTGTTGACGTACTCCACAGTCTAATAAAAAGCAGGAGCTGGTAGCTGGCGATGACTTGAAAGTCAGAGTTTGTTGGAAATGAAAATGTGACCAACAGTGGAACGCACCGCCACCATCTGACTGCATATTGCTTCATGTATTATGACGTCTCAAACTGAGGTCACATATTAAACACACATGCATTAGGGCAGCTCCCGGCTTGATTTATTATTTGTGTATTTAATCCATTTAAAGGCATGTTTTCAGGTATGTGCAAATATAAAGCAATCAAATTGTGTGATTAAAAATAAAATGTAACAAAATATCTGGCAGGTTGAGTTGAAATAAGTTCAGCAGGAGTAGTAGAGGTTTGACCAAACCAGGAAATTGGAAATAATAGGAAAACAGGTGAAACTTGACATCATCTTCTTTATTGTAATTTTATTTCTATGCGTTTGTTTTATGACATACATCAGCTTTTATTGCCCATTTTTAGACATGTGAAAACAGTCTTACATACAGCCACATAGATCTCAGAGACATAGTATGAAACAATGTTGTCGCAGTCACAGCGTATGGGCGCAGGCAGAGGAGATGTTCTTAAACACGTGTTTGTTAAGTCACTCGTGCACACTGCCTACATCTCTTATCGCCATCTATTGTTGAACCTGTAGTGTGTCTCTACAGCTGCTGGTACAGTGGTTGGGACATGGCTACAACCTGTCGTGAAGGTCATATCTGGCTTCCGACTGCATTTTCTAGTGACCTCACACTGCACAAGCAAGTTTACAGTCTGATTCTCGGAACTGTGTTGTTTACGCAATTGCTCATAACGGGTTTGTCAGCATTACTTTGTGCGAAATGATGCCCTGTCTGAGAGGAGCACCTCTCCAATTGAGGAAAGGGGCTGAGTTTTTCTACAACTATTAACCCTTACTCCTCCCAGGTGATACCCTCACACTTCATGTCTGACAGTAGCGGTCAGTGGCTGCATGTGGAGGCTGAAGGTGCGTGAAGTGAAAAGGAGAAAGTCAATGGCCAGGTGTGGGGGAGACAGGCCGAAGTCAATACATTTAACTCTAGATTAAAACTATTGATCCCAGCCTATTTGTGCACGATAAATAAAGTGTGCGGGGAGGTGGGGGGTTGTGTGAGACAGCTGGGACTAAGTTTCGCCCGTGCTCGAGCATTCGCACCCTGCACTCTTTGCCCTGAGAGGGTTGCAGCCTCCCCACCCCTCCTAATGCCTCATTCTCATTTCGTCGGTGCCACCTGCATTGATTTTCAATTTGTTTCCCCATGGCTGCGAATCATCAGTTATGTGGCCAAGAGAGAGTTTGGGGGGCTCTCCCTTCACAGGGGCCGCTGGAGTAGAGGGGGCAGACTTGCGTGCATTCCCAGTACAAATGGTATTTTGATAAAAAATCACTTGTAAGTCAATATTTTTTTATTAAACTGTGCACAAACCTGATTGATGAAGATAGGTGTTTGGCAGAGTATGTGGAGGAAAAAGTGGAGGGGGAATGTGTATCTGTGTGTACTTTGCCATACTGCTTAAACATAGCGTAGTTATCAGTCCAAAATAAACAGGTTTCTACAGCTAATTATCAAGATCATTTTGCCCTGTGTGTAAACTGAAGTAGCATTTATTTCAAACTTCTTCTGCAGTGAGAATTTAGTTTTTAAAACTCTTTCAGAGTCGTAATAAATCTTTGGCCACGCTCTGACCTCGTTCTCCTGGTTTGGACAAGTTGGTCGCTAATTGTTGCTCACTGGAGCCGACCACAGAGACACTTCCATTTTATGAAATGAGGATTACTTTGGCACTGAAGATAAATGATCTCTTCGGGGAGAGATCTCTCATGCTTTGGCTGGATGAGGAGGGGGGTGGGGGGTGGGGGGTGTCTTTGCACAGCGGTCCGTCACGCCCCGAGCCCTCTGAGCACCAGCTGATTTTTCTTCTGCCCCCAGTCACAGTGGCAGCGCTGGCAGACAGCAGACCTACTGCTTAATACCTTTTAAATTGTTTTAATTTTCTGTCTTTATTGATCTCACGGGGCATGATTAATCAGATCAGTGGAGCAGGCAGTTAGTACATTAAAAATTGTCAGCCCCGTGTCAGGGATGATCGGGCGGTGAAGTGTTTGTGAGGCGGCAGTATGTGGTTGCCTCGTGCTGTTAGGTGTTCAGATCGTAGATCTCTGTTCTTTAAAGTTTCATGTGTCTTTGGAAAATAAACAATATACTGTGTGATGCTGCATCATTCAATACAAACCTCACAATTCAACTCACGTGATGGTAAAATGAACACTTCAGATAATTTCTCCTGGTTTGGGCTCCATTTTTAGTAGTTTTGGTTTCCTGGCCTCAATAAATGAACTCGCTAGAGCTCCGTAGTTTAAACACACCTGTGAAGTTTGAAGTTGGAATACTGAGAACTGGAAATTTAATGTTATACGTATTTTTTAGATGTTTTAACTTTTCTTAATCCCTGTTACATTCAGAAGATGTAAAATATGTGTTATTTATTTCCCTCTCTCCACAGGCTTTGGGGAGTATGTACTTCATCCATAAGAAACTGAAAAACGTCAGTCAATATGATTTTAATGGTAAAAACCTTACTCCTTGTATGTGACATTCACATTGAAAATCATCATTTTATTATTTATCAGCTTGTGATTTCTTTCCTTTTTTTTAAATATACGTTAAAAGAACCTTTAAGAAAATGTCTCCACTTTTCTCTGTGTATAATGAAAGTCTGATGACCTGAATTCAAAGTGGAGCTGTTATTTTCCTGCTGCATAGTCCAGTCACGTTAGGTGTGAAAAAGCTCCTCAGAAAAGCTTATGGAAGAACCATAAACATCCCGGAGCTGCCACTTGCTGTGTGGCCCAAACCGATTGTTGTTCACCAAACACAGTCTAATGGCTTGCTTATAGATCCTCTCATCACGTATGCCGCTCTGATGAGGTTAACACCAGTTTATTGATTGCTGTTTGCATGTTTTCTCACTCTTTTACATGGCACGCCTCCCTCTGCCTCTCGCAGTTAAGGATTTTAGAGAAGTGTCACGCCAGAACGTGAACGTGGGCTCTCTGAACGGGGTCACCACAGTAGAGACAGAAAAATTCCCAAAGGGTTTTTGGCCTGATGTGAGTATTTATGCATGAGTGTGCATCTCTCTGTGGGTATAAGTGTGTGTGGGGGTGGGTGGGGGGGAGGGGTACGTAGGGGGCAATTGAAGATGTTGAGACAAATGAGTCTACTGGGGCTGCAGGGACTGTCTGCCTGCTTTGACAGGAAGATGAGACAAATTATGTGAAAGAATCAATAATTATCAGCTAGACGCTTCAAAGACACGGCTCACTGCCGTTTAGTGACTCACTCTAATTTGTCTCTGTTGCAGTTCAAGTGGTCCAGAAAGGGCTTCATGAGGACTCGCTGGATCATACACAACCAGTATGTATTGTACACTTGCCTCACCCCGTTCATGTTTCTTGACATGAGACCACATACTCTGAACTATTTATGTGATCAGAACGATGACCTCTTAACTTATCTCAAAGCCTGTGATCAACTGCACAAAGACCACACACAGTGGCAAGAAAAAGTATGTGAACCATTTGGAATTTCATCATTTGTCATAAAACGTGATCTGATCTAAGTCAAAAGTATTAATAAATATAATGTGCCTAAAATAATAACAAAATAAATTCTGGCCTTTTATGTCTTTTTTGGGAACAACCATAAAAAGCTCATAGTCATAGTGGAAAAAGTAAAGAATAAGTGTGTGCTCACAAGTTCAGTCATTTGTTTTAGACTCCTGCCTGAAACAGGCAATTTGATAACGATTTGTTAGTGTCAAGATACTGTTCAAGACTATTTTCCCATTGTAGGTCACTTGTAGTGACAAACCCACACTGCCTGCTAAGCACCAAACAGCAGATAGACAAAGTAAGCAGCTAGTTGGTAAACCACTAACAAACCACCTAAGTCACCAGATGTTTGATGTTTCCATCAGTATGAAGTAAACTAAAAAGAGAATATTGGGCTTAATTATGCCACCATCAATGGGGCACAAATGGAAGCAAATACATTTAGAAATGAATGAAAAGTGAGTTAAATATAGCCGGGACAGGTCACACAGCGCTGCTGTTATCTGAGAACTGTAGACACTATTTGCTCTGCTGTGTTCTTACCAATGTGCAACAACAAAAGGAGCACTCAATCTGTGTGTCACAGCATCATGCTGGGAGTCAACACGGCTCATTTGTTGGATGCACATTAATTGTTTCCCGGTGACAGCCAAAGAAAGGGAGTGAGCGCTCTGCACAAGAGATAAGTGCGCTTGTTTGTGGACTCAGCATTACCACAGTTGCACTCGCGGATAAGAAAGTGACACCCGTGTTGGCACACGCACAATGGCACATGGCCGCACACGCATGCTCGCCTATCAGATGGCAGCTTTAGGTGCTCATGTCAGATTGTTTTGTGTTTTCTTGTGCCACCTGTCACACTTCACCATATTTTGGCTTGTGTGCGTTCCTCGCAGAGGTCTGGACCTGGTCAATGTCCACCTGTTCCATGATGCCTCCAACCTCATTGCCTGCGAAGCCAGTCCTTCGATTTACTCAGCCAACCGCCAAAACGCCCTCAGATATGTCATCAACAGGTCAGATTTGGAGCTGTGCTGAAAATGTGCTTGTCTCGATATTGTACACACTCAAAGTGAGGTTTAATAAAAACAGTGCTCTTTCCCTCCAGGATATCAGACAGCCGCTACGCTCCTTTGCCTTTCTTCTTGTTTGGAGACTTCAACTTCCGCTTGGACACACTTAGGCTAGTTCAGGTATTTAACAACTCAATCCTCTGCGAGTTCAGTTGGTGGTGTGTGTGTGTGTGTGTGTGTGTGTGTGTGTGTGTGTGTGTGTGTGTGTGTGTGTGTGTGTGTGTGTGTGTGTGTGTGTCAGCCTGGCATCAACCCTTCCCTGTGTTTATGTTCCTGTGAGCAGCATCTGAGCAATTCAACAAATGTGCAGAAAGTGACGAAGGACAGCAGCAACGAAGTGGAGAAGATCATTTGTGAAGAAAAAGACAACGACCAGCAGGTGATTATTTAAGACGTGATTGGTTGTCACTGGAGTATCGTTTCATTTTTTCTGCTGCTTCCACTTCACCTGCCTTCATGTCACGTTCAGGTGCTGCTCCAAATTGAGGAGAAGCTGTTTGCCTATCTCCACCAGGCGTTTTTCAGGGAGAACAACGGCAGCGCAGTGAGAGCACAAACTCAACCTTCACTCACACCGATCCCATGAGCTACACCACAGTCTCATAGAAACCCGTGCTGTGACTATAACCTCTAATACACCAGGCTGCTTAGCAACAATCTGACAATCTCTGATTAGATGCAATCAGCGGAAATAATGAATGACAGTACAGTAAATACAAGAGCTAGGGAGTAAACAAAGCTGTGATAACGGTGACAGTAAAGTGGCTTTTCACCTGTTCTCAGCTTGTACTCACTCACATCGTGCTTGTTTTGAATGGGTTGAGGTTTCCTGCAGCACATATCACTAATGGCATCTGTCCCGCAGCTTTTGGAATACGACAAAGAAGTCGTAGCTTTCCGTGATGTTATTAGGGAAGAGGACATCACGTTTCCACCAAGGTGAGGCCTGTAATTGAACGACTGGCTGAAAACATACTGTGCATAAACTCCCACTTCTTTTGTTGTTGTTGTTGTTGTTGTTGTTGTTGTTGTTTATTTAATGCACTGTCTCTCTTACTGGCAGCTACCCCTACAGCGAAGACTACACTAAACCGACCCAGTACATGAACACTCGCTGTCCCGCCTGGTGTGATCGTATCCTCATGTCACACTCTGCCCAAGAATTCATCCACAGGGTGAGTCAGTGTGTACTAACATCATCCCACTTTATTACAACATCAGTCTTATTTCTCATTTTAAAAGTTAACTAGAGATTATATTTGATTGGCTAGGTTTCTTTTCAACACCTGGTCGTTCGCTGAGCGCCGAGGCCTTTAGCCACAGTTGATGCAAATGTCAGCTTCCCATTCTTGCATGACACACGCTTTACGGAAACGTCCATGTTAACTCTGACAGATTTACTACTCAAAAATGATTGACAGCACTTGTCAAATCAAGCTGATAACCATCAGTTGTCAGCTGCATTTACAGTAGCAGACATTAGAAAATGCAATTAGTCAGCAGCTTAAAGTGAAAGTTGGAATGTCTAACTAACATTATTTCATTGTGCAGGTGATAGAA
Source organism: Anabas testudineus (assembly GCF_900324465.2). Lineage (NCBI taxonomy): Eukaryota > Metazoa > Chordata > Actinopteri > Anabantiformes > Anabantidae > Anabas > Anabas testudineus. Next base: position 8,426,936 of record NC_046618.1, read on the forward strand.
CATTGTAATATTTAAACTAAACGATGTTACAGGTGTAAACTTTAGTATTTGTCCAGGTCATGTTAAAGCTAATTTGTTTCTTTCAGAGAGATGAGGAAACCATTGTTTACAACAACATGGGTGCGAATGTCTGTATGGGAGACCACAAGGTAACTGCATTAAAAGCAACAAAGCAGCATGTGCTGTGCAGACAACAAACCAGACTTAGAGAGTAAGTCAAGTGTGTTCTCAAGTGTGTTCTCTGTGGTTTTCTTGTAGCCCGTTTTCTTGTTCTTCCCACTGAAGACGAATGGCCATTGACTTGGATCCTTCTCAGTGGTAAGAGATAGCGCCGTCTGTGTGTGTGTGTGTGTGTGTGTGTGTGTGTGTGTGTGTGTGTGTGTGTGTGTGTGTGTGTGTGTGTGTGTGTGTGTGTGTGTGAGTGTGTGAGTGATTCCAGAGGGGGAAGTCAGGGTGTGAGAGTGATCACAGCAATCTTGCACCACTCCCTGGAGAGGCATAACCCAGGCTGGCCCAGTGGAGTCAGGATATGAACTAAGATGAAGTGCCTACGGGACACAAACACTCTTTTGTGTCCAGTCTAGTTGGAGCACAGGCGATCAGCACCTTTCACTGATCTATGTGTATTGGATCTTCTCCACTGTCACTCTGACTACTACACACACACACACACACGTGCTTTTGCTGGCCTGCTTTTCATTAATTACCATCTGGATGGTCGACCAGAGAGACATACATTGTGCTGGACAGCCTATTGGCATTTTTACGGCCATGACTTTGTTTTGCTGCTTTTTAAATGTATTTTTTAAGGATGAACTGCTTTTTTATGGTGGTTCTTCTTCGCAAAGCTGCAAAATGATGAGTTACACACAATCGAGGGACCAACGCTGCTACAACAGCTACTTTTTGCTCATTCTAACATTGTATATTCTTTGCATGTTTTAAAGAGCACTTTTGACGTTTAAGAGTGCTTACATTTAAACCTTAAATTCAGTATAAGTGACATAACAAATTAATTTATGGCTTTCAATGACATCTAACCTGGTAACAATAGTCACATAATACATTAGACACACTTTATTATCCCTGTCAGGAAGATACTGTGTCCATACCAACTGCAATACATGCAGAGGAGTGAACAACTTCCACTTGGAATTTCCTCTTGTTCCTGCGCTTCTGCTTGTGTTGGCACACAATTTTTAAAGTGTGTGTGTGTGTGTGTGTGTGTGTGTGTGTGTGTGTGTGTGTGTGTGTGTGTGTGTGCGCGTGCGTGTGTGTGTGCGTGCATGTGTCTCTGCTGCAGGTCTATAACCACACCATCCTCGGAGCTCCGCCACAGTAGCAGAACCAGTACCAGTTATCAGCATGACTGCTAACCTACTTCAACCCGCCCATCAGTCACCACAGGGACAGCCTCTCCTCACATCACTGGAGTGTCACGCACCTTTCTCACCGCCACATATGATTCACCACAGCTCGAGTGACTTGAGTACAGAATCATCAGCTGTCGAGGATTTCTGAGGCAGTTGTTAAGAAAAGTACTCATTTCCTATAGTCCCTGAACAATGTATTAAATCTCTACAGTCAGTTATGTGTGTCTAAGGCAGCTGAACTGAATGTCCTCCACGTTAGGTTTTAAATACACAGTGAGAATCCAGTATAAATAACCTTTAGCTAAGGAGCTTTAAAAGAATGTTAGTGTTATTATGATCCATAGTGTGTGTGAAAAGTGAAAACATGGGATCTTTAATCAAGTATTGGACATCAGTCTTACTGAGCACACGTGTAGCTTTTATCTTGTACTTTGTGCCATTTTTAGTTCAGGTATTTATTTTTTGAAGTTGTTTACTATCACTTTAGCAGGGTTTGAAACCACAAGGAAACACGGTAGCAGAAGGCTACCACCCCTATCATAGTTCCCTCTTGAAATGTTTGATCTGATGTTATCTTTAGGTAAAACACCAGTTGTGATGCATTTCTTGCAGCTTTTGACCCGTGTAGCTACTCCACGCACAGGAGCTTTAACTAGGTCACATTAACAACAGCAGGTTTATCTGTTTCTGAATGCTGTGGTAGCAGCTGAATTAATGAGTCAAGTGCAGCAGATGTGTTTTACTGTGTTCCAACTGTACATTTATACGAAGTGCTTTATTCCACAATCTACAACTCAGCAGTTCTCGATTTGTGAGTTTTAGCTATCTTCACTCAGGCGACGTTGTTCTTTCTGTTTTATCTTTGCTGCACATCAAAACAATGGATTCCACCCAGTTCTGGTTGACATTGACCCAGTTTCATTGCCAAAAGAAATACAGTGAAATAAAAAAAAACGTGTCGAGAGGCCTCACGTGTTTACCCCTCACGTGTTTCACTGAAACCTCACAAAATCGTGTATATATAAAGTACATACGTTACACGCATGTGTGCGCACAGGGTTTGCTTTTGGATTTGCTTCTCTTTTTTTTTTTTTTTTGCTTCTTTGGTTCTAGCTTCATACTGTAACACGAGTGCTATAATATATTTTTAATGTTTTAAATATCCATTTGATTTGTGTGATCTGGCTTTAATGATGACTAATGCGTTTGCTACTTATTGTATTCTGATTTTTTTTTTTCTTTTGTCTTACACTTTGTGGCATCTCTATTCATACAAAAAAAAACTTACCAAGTTCAAACTGGCAATCGCGTTTGTGCAGGGGGACTCAAGCCAGCTTTCCAATAACAAGGTTAAGTTATGAACCAGTGCTGTAAATGTGTTGAGGTCGGTTTGTAAATGATACAGACATGCAAGTGGTTGGTTATGGGGCCAGTATTACCTGTAGTTGAACTGGTCGAACACTACATCATTGTGATGTTTCACTTTTGTAAATAAAATATTACACTCAAATATGTTGCATTATCATTTATAGGCCTCACCATCACTGTACAGTACTGCACAGTAAATGTGGTCTACGTTGTAACACGTAAGTGGGAATTTTTATGATTAACCCTGTCATGCATGAATTATAAGGACCTCAGTCAAGTGTTTTTATTCCTCTTTAGGCATAAAAAAAAACAATGCAATAAAAAAAATACATGTATTAGGCAAACATTAAGGAAAGAGATAATTATATACTGTGTGAAAGCCATTTAATAAAACAATAATACTGCTAATATGATGTTTTCTCACATTTAAACATATTGTAATACCTAGCTGCTGACCGATGAAATTCCTTTCTAGGATTTTCTACATCGTCCACGGCTGTACTAACCCTAACCCATGCATATACAAGAGAACAATATTTGAATAGCTGTCCACTGTGGTGACCATTGTGCATTAAAGGGCCGTGGCCTACCTCCAGTAGGGGTCCTTAGGCAAGACCTCCTCACACTGAACCTGCCTACCCTTGTATCCTACTTCTAAGTCGCTTTGGATAAAAGCATCTGCTAAATGACTAAATGTGAATGTAATTCCTCCTTGTGGAATTGGAAAGTGAAATTCAGTGGGAAAGATCATTTCCACTCACAACGTGGTGGGTGTGTTTTATTGTCATGCAGCAGATAAACCTGAAAGGTTGGGTGAAGCACAGTGTGTCATAGAGAACTTGAACTAAGAGTCTTGTTTCACATGAAGGTGATGATGTTCTGTTTTAGTCAGACAGTTAAAGGACTGTTGTAATAAACTGCAGTCATTCATTTTAATTAATTGTTTTTTAATTAAGGTTAGGTTTAGAAGCAGTTGGGTTATACTGATATAAAAATATTAAAGCAGACTAATTCTGACTTTTGTGTAGATCAAAATGAGGAAACACGCACCAGGCCGATGGTAAATAAACGTTCAGCCTGTAGTATCTGTATGTCTGTGTTATGCATGCAGTTACCATAGGATTCAGTCATGGGGTGAGCAGCACATTGTTGTGAAAGAAGAAAACTCGTTAAGTAGACGAGGTGTAAAGCTGCCGTCTAAAGCTGGAATGGGTTGACTGTTTAGAACATGTTCAGACTGAATGTCACGAGGGACATATGAATCATCAGACAGATTTCTTTTAACGTCTATTGTGGTTTTTGTTGTCGTTGTTGTTGAGGAAATAGTTGAACTTGGATTTATCCATATTAGAAAACACACACAGCACGTGTTGCCTCCAGAAAATGCATAAATCACAATGATTTTATTACTGATTATCACAGCTCCAACGTGGGGATTGAGCATCTTTTACAAATGACACAATTTCCGATGTGTGATACTAATATCAATACAGCTTCTGGACATAGTTGGCACACTCTCAGGCTCATGCTGTTGTTCTTGATGTGAGTAATCAGAGCCGGATTATCTCAGCAGCATTCCTCGCCGTTTCCTTTGAGAGAGTCATCACGCCTGATGTCTGCTGCCTGAACCAGATGGAGTCTAAACTCACTCGGCCTAAATAGTCAATGAGCTGATCTGTTGCTATTGATTTTATGTTGGAGTGGGTTACGGAGGTCATTGTCTTCAATTAAGCCACACGGCACTAGCAAATCACAGAAGTTCTGACCTTTGACTTCTGGACCTCTCTTCAGTGCGTGTGCCTTTCTGATGCCATTTCATTTGAACTGTCACTTGAAAACGCGTTTACGCAGCCACAGTATTTTCAGTTTCAGGTGTTTTCAAGTGTCCAACTCCATATTTCTTATGTCGTATTTTGAAAGTAAGTATGAAATTCATAAACCCGCTGTGCCTTTGAACAGCTTTAATGTGTCTAATAGGATAAATTGTCATATTTAAAAGCTCATTCTTTAGAAATAATTGTCTTTTACTTACAGATTGTGTAATTGTGTAATGTGTTTTTAACATTTTGAGGATATTTTACACCTGCTCTTGATTTCTGTGTCTTTTACAGTGTCTATGTATTGTTGAAAATTCAAATAATCACAAACAACTTCAGATTGCTCTCTAATGTATTTATTTCCAGTAGGGTCATCATCAGCATGTCATCTCTTATGTTTTTATGTTTTTATAAAATGATGTGTTTGCCTTATGCCCCCCCCCCCCCCCCCCCCACAGATCATGTCGTCCAGTATCTTATAAAAGTAAACATTTCTCATCTTTGGATGTTTTCTTTTCAGCCTGTTGGACTGCTGAACCATGGGATGCTCCTCTCTTGTGAACATGCTTTGGGATCCAGATGTTCTGTGAACAGCATGCGGACCAGCTGTGAAGCGTGTGTCGGTGAGTCGTCTACGTATCTATGTGTTTGCACTGAGGGGCGTCAGACGTGGTGCGGCCCGAGGCGCAGCACGGAGAAAGCCCTGCGGTGTTTGCGCAGGAGCAGTCGGATCTTGTCGTCGTCGGAGTCGGGGTCCAGGGGTTTATTGTACTCCTCGTCCTCCACCTCGTTCTCCGAGGCCTCCCCGCCCGGACCCGCATGGCTCACCTGCGTGGAGCTCGGCTCTGAGGCGCTTTTCTTCCTCCACTTGGTGCGTCTGTTCTGAAACCAAACCTGACACGAAAAGCAGCTTTTACTGTGTGTGGGGGGGGTCAAAATCATCTATGACCCTAATATGTGGAGCAGCATGTTGGTGGTGACAGACTGACACCTCCCAGCTTTAAGTGACCCTCAATTCAAATAACTAAATAAAGACACTTTATTCCTATAAAGTCTATAAGAGTGCTGTAATGTTTCACACAATAAAATACTTATAATCATTTCAGGGAGAGGTTAAACATTTAAAAAGAAGTGACCTCACAGGAGAGCATCATTTGAATCAACAGTAAATCAGTAAATCGTCTTTACCTTGACTTGTGATTCGGTCATGCCCAGAGAATAAGCCAGTCTTGCCCGCTCAGGCCCGGCCAAGTACTTGGTCTGCTCGAAGGTTTTCTCCAAAGCAAATATCTGATGTCCACTGAATGTTGGTCTGGTGTGTTTCTTCCTGCCGGGCATCTCCCCCAGAGGACCACTGCCTTTAAAATAATGAAGCGGAAAACACACTTGTTCTTTATTTTAATTTATTACACATGACTCAACCTTATGGGAGGCTGCTTATGTGTATGTGTATCAAACCAAACCTAAAGGCAATAATAAGAATAAGAATTTTAATAATAATAATAATAATAATAATAACTGCTTTCTCATGTTCACAGATCCGTCTTGGTATTAGTCTGTGTTGCTCATACAATGAACATCAAACTGTACCGTTTTAAAATATTATGTGGTATTATATACGTAACATCTGTGTATTATGTAAAAAATACATATTAAAACAACTTCCTTTAAATATTGGATACGATAGTTCATTTCTTTTCTATTTATTCATTTATTTTTAGATATTAAGTCTGTGATATACCTCTTGGATATCACTAAAACACTGATTTTAAATCTTATACACTGGATAATGTTCAGTGTCATAAAGAAAATAAATGTTCCAGTCAAATACTGCACTTTACCTCCACTCTTTGCTTTATAAATGTTTTCCTATTTATTCACTACAATGATTTTTCTGGTTTATCTCGCCTCCTTGCATCACCTAAAGGCAGCTCCTCTTGGTGAGCCCGGTCTACAGTATTTAGACTCACTGTTGGTGCACTGCTGCCTCCCTCCTCTCCAGTCACAGCCGCTCTCTGCCCAGCAGCTCACACTGCGAGCCTTCATGGGACACTCTGTGCCCGGCTTGGAGAAGCCGCCCAGCGAGGAGTTGTAGTCTCGGTTATAGTACATGGACGTGCCGGTGACAGAGGGGCTGAACCCCCCCATGGCAGAGTATCCCGACAGCAGGGTGGTGGTGCCTGTAGAGCCCATTCCAACCATGGATCTGCTCAGGATGTCGCTGATGCCGTGGGGCGTCCCTGTCTGCAGCTGGCTGTTCAGGCCCGTGTTGAGCTTGTAGAAAGAGTTGGGCACCGAGTACTGGCACACGGGCGCCTTGAGCTCCGAGGGGAATTGGTTCAGACCGTTGTTGAACAGGAAAGACCCCTGGATGTTTGGATCCATGGGAAGTTTGTAACTCAGCCTCCAGGTCTCAGTAACACATTGAGTAAGGTCCAGTGGGGAAAAGACCTCAGATGGGCCCAGTAGGAGCTCTTCCACCCAGAGATGCAGTCTGGATCTGGAACCACGCTCACTGTCCGCAGATGTTCAGATAATTAACAGCTCTAAAAGCAATTTTGTAACAGGCCGCTGTCTTTGTCAAAGTTGATGCCACATCAGAAACAATGCAGCAGCAGATCAACTGTTCACTTTGGCTTTAACCTCTTCTCAGCCACAGCGTGACGTGCGACAGCTCCATGTCGGACGGCTCGGACGAGCCCAGATTTCAGTGTTCTCCCAAAGACATAAGCCTCCCGCAGGCTCCCTCCTCAGATATCATAAATAAGCGGTATCTGGAAATGGAGTGGCACCTTGATAAAGATAGGCCACATTAGAATGCAGCCTGGGATTGGCCTGGGTCTCACTGCTTTAATGCCTTTCTATTGGCTCCTCGGTGAGAGCCAAGCCTTTTATTGGAAGGCTGCAGATTAATAGTGTTTTAAACAGGTGGAGTGGGAACAAGTTGATTTTTTTCAGGGCCTGCCATTTCTGACCAAGTGCGGTGGAGCAGAGGCAGCTGGAGTGCACTGAGGAGAAGGAGAATATGGGTTCCTCTGTTTCTGCTTCAATACAGAAGAAATCAAACTGTTAGTTGTGCAACAAAACCTTTATTGTTTTATTTGACACAACATGAGCAATAACCCCACTAAAACTGTAAATCTGTTCCTTCCAGATTTATGCCTGTGACCAACAATGTAAGAGTGTCACTTTATGGAGCTGTGCTTTTTAGAAAACATCAAAGCAACTGACTGTTTCATTTGGTCTGTAATTAGACAATATTAACTTTATTTATTAAAATTATTCATGCTCATTATTTATTGCAAACCACATGAAAGGACAAAACTCCAGTTTGGGAAAGTCTGATGTGCTGTTTGTGTTTTATAAGAACAAACTTAATAGTTCATTTTGGCTCTTTCCCACTTTCCTTTTATACAGTGGTAATCCACGAAAAAGTTTATATACAATCTAAATGTCACTCCATGTAACTTTGTCCTTCTGACATTACCTCAGTGATGCTGTTATCCCTTTTCAGTGCCTCATTTTGTCCCAGCGAACAGGTTCAGTTGTGCAGATTTTCTATTCCACTGTATTAGTCTTTTTTTTTAATCTCATGAACACCAACATACCTCACAGTATGGTTGTAGTAGGTGTTTAAACATGTCCGCACTTTCATTTCATAATTTCTGGTGCATCACTCAAGGGAATATCCAGGGAGCACCGGTCTTTCTGGGAAGTCATGTGATTGCTGGTAATTGCAGGAGAAAAGCTCATATTTTTCCAAGGGTGATGATGTCATCGTGGACTTCCAGTGACATCCTGTTACATGAACCAGGCATCCTGCTAAACAATAAGGGCTGTGGGCTTGACAAATCCCAGTTTATGATTAACCACTAAAATGTATGTTTATGATTGAAGAAGAAATTACATTAAAGTTTATGTGCAGTTATCACTTAACAATCTTCTATCATGGTCAATCTAAAACACCACATTTACTTCATACACAGCACATTTAGTTTATATAGAAATGGGTTGGACCTGGGAGCAAGATACACAATCATGAGACAGTTACACAGAAGGAAAGTGAAACTAACGTGCACGTGGGATTAAATTACTCACTGACCTTGTGGTTTTTATGCTTGTTGTTCCACAGATTACTGATTTAATAAGAGATTATGGGTTAATGAGGAGAGAACAAATGAACTGAGCTGGATGCTCTGCCTTTAAATATTACGTTGTTAGTTTTAATAAACTCCTCTTAATACTTTTGATGAAGTTTTTACTTTTTCTTAAATGTGGAATGCACAATTTCCTTTAAACAGAGGGTATGTAAGAGAAATAGGAATGTCAACAGTGAAAAATGTTGGCAACACGCCCATGTACTCTCCACTTCAGGTGGATTTATTAGCTCCACCCTCAGTCCCTGCCTGTTTCCTTTTATGCAAAGGTTTGTTTTGAAGAGCATGTGCACTGTATATTAATTCCAACGGACGCCGCTGAGTTGTGATAACGACTGAAGCGACAGAAGGGAGCACATCCTCTCTCAAGACACAGAGAAAACAACTGTTTTCCTCTTCAAGATGGTGAACAAGCGCAGCAGCAACAATTCTGGTAAGACATTTATCCCCTGTTCCTGTCTGCAGAGACACTAAAAACTGTATTTAATTTAATTTAATTTTTATTTTTTATTTTTTAATTTTTACCACAGAGGGGGCGATTTTCTATTAATGGTGTATTAATATGTATGAAAGTGTTTCTTTTAATATTTAGCCCATGGCACAATGGAAAAATATTATTTACATATGTTTTTTCAAATCTATTAAAAGATGACTGATTCAGGACTTTAGGAGTTATGACTCGTAGTAGGTGATTTCCTGGAAATGTACAGCTGCTCACTGATGAGTAAAGTTAATAGTATTGCAACAAACGTGTGAGTCCCTCCTGCAAAATAAGATAAAATAAAATTAACTATTAAAATTTAATTAACAAAACATAAACATAAACAAAGAGAAGCAGCTCTCGGGTTCGTTCCTCAAAGAGAAAGCATTGACGCCTGCTACTTTCACTTTTACATATTTACTGTTTACAGCTATTAGTGGTTTTATCAGTCTCTTCTTTAGTGCTATAGTAAAGTACATAATTTCAAAGCATCCATCTAAAACTTAAAGATAAGACTGTTGTAAAATTACAACTTATCACTTATTCACAACAGCTTAAACTAATCCCCGTAATAAATAATTATGGAATCAATAATTATTACTGACATTAAATGTAAAGGAGAAAATCATTAAGGAATATTCTCTGTGTATTTATAAACGTCTTATAGTCCACACTTCAGTGTTCAGGCAGGTTTGCACAGATTGCTGTAGTTTAAGTCTTGTTGTTGTTTGGTTGAATGCTTGTCTGACATGTGCACAGTGTGCACGTGTATTCCACACACATGGATTGACGAATTCTCCGTATGCAAACGAGTCCTGCACAGCTACATAGTTAACTGTGTCTTTTTTTGTTCTCTGATCAGAGACGTCACACAGGTGCGGCCGGACCTGCCTCGGTCCCCTGACCTTCCACTGTCAGGCTGTGGGAGACAAGGTGCGCCTGAGTGAGGGGGGTCGACTTGCAGAGAGGGCAGCGCACACGTTCAAGAATGGCCTAGTGTTCAGCAGCCGTCCACTGAGGGTCAATGAGAGGATTCGACTGAAGGTGGAGAAAGATACTTTTAGTTGGCACGGAGCTCTGCGTGTCGGCTTCACCACAGTCCCGCCTGCAGCCAGATCTCTGCCCTGCATGGCCATCCCCAACCTCACAGACACCCCTGGACACTGGGCTGCTCCTGTGCATGATTCGTACTGTTCGGTAGGTTCAGAGCTGCAGTTCTGGGTGACCAGTGGTGGCAGTGTATACGTTGCAAACAAGAGTGGCATGCAACACAAAATACTAGAAGGAGTGGACCTCAGCCGACCACTGTGGGCCATGATAGACATCTACGGACAGACATGTTCAGTTTTCCTCCTGGGTGAGTTCCTGCCTCTTTTTTTTCTTCTTCCTATTTATTTGTTGGCCTGTAATTCTGTGGAAGACTGATTCAATTCTAAATCCTATGACCTCTGTTACTCTGCAGGCTCAGAGAAAGGGGACCTATTCACAAGAAGGTCCTGCCCTGCTCCCAAACGCCTCACCTCACCTGATGTTGACATTGGCACAGGTTTCATTTCTGATGTCTTAAGCCCCATTGGAAACAGCAAGGAACACGCCTCATCTCTGGAAACAGCAGGTAAGACTCAACAGACTTCAACACAATCTCTCTTATTTTAGTGTTTGTGTTAAAATGAAACATGTCACATAGTCTGTGATGTCAGTTAGTAACTGTGATTCCTTTCTTCTGATCACAGATGATGTCTGTGTGGTGTGCATGGTGAAAAAAGCCACATTCACTCTGTGTTGTGGACATCGGTGTTTGTGTGACCTCTGCATCCCCAGAGTAGTCCAGCAGTTCGGCACCTGCCCACTGTGTCGAATGGAGATCAGATAATCAATAATAATAAAAGTTATGAGTAGTGGATGGGGAGGTTTGCTGTGTGGCCGGAACAACTGAAGAACTGAACTGTTTATCACGTTTCATTCAACTCTCTTCCTTCATGTGTAGAGTACATCACGTGTAAGATTCTGATCTGAAGATACTGAACTAGATTAGTTTCTAATCATGTAAAAAAAATGACGAAGGGCTGGGGAAACCACAGGACAATCTATGACTTAAATGCACTCACTGAATGATGTGTAAATAGATGTAATTCATGCACTATAGTACCAATGTTTTTTAAGTGTACAGTATTTTGCCGCCTCGATGTTGTAAATATTTAATTATTTTCTATGTTTGTAAAGTTACAGTTTGTGTGAATGATGTATTTGTATTGTTGATGTGACTTTAAAAATAAATTTTATTTTAACAACCACATTACTTGACTTTCTATTAGATATTAGACAGATCCGTTAACATTAAAACACCAGTTACCAAATCAACAAAGCATCAGCCTCCTGATTTCATGTTTTTTTTTTTTTTATTATTATTGCGCTTTATTAATTTATTATTGTGAGTCTAATGTTGCATATCTTTATAGGATTCTTCAAAGTGAAACTGTCACCGTCAGCTAGGTTCATTTTTACTTTATTTACTGTTTTATGTTGTTACCATAAAGCAAATGATTAACAAAGCTGGTTACTATAAAGCATATATTTGTAGTTTCACTTTAAAAATGTGGCTGATAAGGATGATGAAGTTTTTCTCATTTACACATTTACTACCTTTCTATCTAAAATTTAAAGTTCTCTGTATTTTGATAGAAGATTCGTTGTCTGCTAGATGTAGATGAGGGACCACTGATGCTAGATCTCACCTCGTGCCTGTCACGTGCACATTGTTTTGCAAATTTAATGTTTCTGAGAGAAAAGCACCAACTCGTGGAACCAACAAGGCTGGGTGTCAGCCACCCTGTGAGATGTGAGAGATATGTGTGCTTTATTCACCAGAAATGTTTTGGTGTTGTAATGGTATATTCCTGTTTGTTTCAACCCTGTGTTTCGTTTTTAGTTAGTACACTGCTCACGTGTACTAACAAAATCCATCCCTTGTCAGTCAGATGACAATCAATGTTAACCAGCAACTTTAATACAAAAGAAAGGAAATGATCTGTCATGCATGACAAACAACAGTCAGCGACTTATCTCTTACTGTGATTGTCTGTGACACACCGGCGACAAACTGTTTTGCAGATGTATGATCGCGATTACCCTAGAAAGGTTTGTTTTTTCTGGATTCTAACCCTTATATATCTTTTCTTTTGAATGTTTCAATTTTACAGTCTTTTCATTTGGGTGGGAGAAATAAACAGTCTGAACTAGCAACTCTTGTCTCTAATTTGGGAAAGTGTTCACCTATCAAACTGGACGCCTACATTCAGGGAGGGCAGAATAACAAACAGAATAGCAAAGAGAATAAAAAAAGAAATCTAAAAGTCGGATGATTAAAAAAAAATCTACACATCCTGCATTTCTTAGTTTTAATTTAAAAAAAAAAAGAAAATTATACTTTCAACACATTTTGATAGTTTATTAGTAGATTATTTTAGGGGGCTGAAAGGACAGACAGGGGTCTAGAAGAACCCCTGACAAGTACCTCAAAATGTCACTAAAATACAGTACTTCATTAAATGTACTTAGTTAATTACCACCTCTGGTAATAACATGCTCCAGTGTCATATAATTGTAATATATAAATTATTAGAAATTCATTTAAATGCATCAGACGGTCAACATACCCTTTTAAACACTTGATAATACTACTATGCACAAATAATTTAATATAATGATGTAATCATAACCACTTGTATGCATTCCATTAACTGGTACATTGCTGGATATAGCTGTTGTCCTTAAGGTGACATGTACTGACAATGTGTGTATAGAAACCACTTTGCTTTGAATTGGGAAATAAATCTTATTCTGATTAGTGTTTGTTGAGACTTGGTGCTTTAACACTTGATGGCTGCTCACTCTTGATACTGAACAACTCTTAAAACATAAACTCCTAAACAGTTCCCTTTAGAACCACTAAGAGGCAGCGTAGTACTGCTTATCATGTGACTGTCCACTGCAAAACAAAGTATGGTAAGTGAAGTATGAGAATCATCTTGCAAAAATGCATCTTATTTACAGGTTTTTGGAAATGAACTTTGTTGTATAGAACATGTTCTACTTGTCTGAAGAAATGATGGAGTTCATGTGCAACTTGTTTGTGATTTGTTCTTAAGTCGGTATCATGGCTTGAATGTGCCTTTTCTCATCTGTAAATAGTTTACTGGACTGATATGTCCTATTGTTAGTAACACAGAGTGTCACTCTCGAGCTGTGGGCTGACATCTCATGGATCTAACATCTAAGATGGACTCCAGACATTGACTGAGATGCGACCTTTGGTGTCTGATCAAGCAGCCAGCTTGTTAAATATTTATCTTGGATGGCACAGCTGAGAGTTGCTTCTAGACTCTGGAAGCAGGAAACCAGAAGGTGTCTGGGAGAGGGAAGGGACAGATAAACCTCTCAGGAGCTTAATGAACGCTTCACACAATTACAGCAGATCCACTATGATGACACTGTGGACATTTGGCTTTGCTGCAGGGGTTTTCTCATGTGGGGGCTGGTACAGGAACAGAGTATGGAAACACTGAGACTTCTCTAAGTGTTTGCATGCATGTGGGCCATATGTGTGCATATTTACATTTATACACAGTGCAAGCCTCTTTCCTGGACGTACAGATCAACTTGCCAAGTCACAAGTGAGCATGACAGAGCCAATTGGCACTCTAGACGGCTCTTTCTTTGAACGTGACAGACATCTAACAACATCTAAATCCCTAACACGATGAATAGATACATGTGTATCAGTCACACGTATTTCTTGCCATGGCTTTGGAAATCGCCTCCTCTTTTCATTGCTCATGAAACACTGGAGGGCGGTGTCACCGAGCCTGTGCCTGTATGGGAATTTCTATTATTTCCAGCTGTGGATGGAAACTATTACTGAGTGCCTTCTCCCCGATGAATTCTAAAGTGTGCGCTCATACACACACACACACACACACACACACACACACACACACACACACACACACACAAACACATGCATACATGTACACACGCCTACGAACACTCAGTCAAACATTCAGACCCACGCTGAATCATTCACCAGAGATAAAAGACACCCTGTTGGCCAGTGGAAGAGAAAGAGAAAAAGGGAGGGAGAGGGAGAGAAGAGCAGCAGTGGTTCCCTCCTTCTTTTTCATTCACTTCCTCTCTCCCTCCACACTGAGGAGACCTCACTGCTCAGCCTACACGCGCCTGTAAGTACTGTTCAATTTGTGCTGTGACTTTGCAAAGAGACTAGAACAAGGGTTAGTATCATAAGGAATAAACACTGACAGCTGAAAAGGAAAGTAGGGTTTCCGTCCTGTGTCATTTTCCGTGGCAGATTTGTCATTAAGTAATTTTAAATGTAATATTTGAAAGGAAACCGTCTCTGCCACCCATGTGAGCATCACACTGCTGTCCTTCATCACTGACTCACCTGAAGCCGCTGTGGCTGACATGAAGGGGCTGTTGTCTGTGCTGTGCTGTTGTCGTTTTTATATCAGACCCTTGTTAGACAATTGTTTAGAAGTTGCAGCAAATGGAAAAATAGTGGCTATGAAGGGGTAGAAGTGAATCTTTGACTGTGCATGTTTGTTGTTTTTGTATGTAACGTGTTACTGTGTGAATGTTACCCTGTTATGTACGTAATGTGCCCAAACCAAAATCTTTCAAAATAAGCATCCTCAGGGCAAGAAGTCCCACGAGGATGTATGAGATTGTTTGTCCAGGACATCCAACAGACTCTTTGGACAGGCACTGCTCAGAAAAAAAAAAAAAGATGTTTACTGCTAAAATAAACTCTGATGCTTTTGCGTTTGTTCTCATGAACATTCCTCAAGTGCTGCCGCAGAGCACAACCTGTGGTGTGATCGTCACATACAGTGACGTATGACGTCCAGAGCTCCTTATCTGACCTCCAGTGATGCTTGTTTACCTGTTGAGTCGTAACGCTTCAGCTACACTTTCATCTCATGATAACTTTGTCTTGGGATTTTTCCAGATTTGCTGCCCCTTGTTTTCTCAGAGCAGAGAGACGTTGAACCAAAGCTGAGGGCTGTAAGCATCAAGTGATGCAGGTTTTGATTACATACAGACCCATGACAATATTTTCGCACTCCGTAAATAAATAATGGCTCTCAGGCTTTTTAATGAGCCTCTGTAGCCTCATACATGCACACAGCACTCAGAGGGAAAGGACAGGTTGGATGATCCATTCATCTCAGGAGGACTGAGTGAAAACATCATGCGTCTATCCTCCTGCCTCTCTGAGATACAAAGGGACAGGAGGAGATAAAGCCTCGGGGTTTATTTAGGACAAGGTGAACAACGGCCCAGTGTGGGAGAGGTGTCATGTCCCCGGCCAAAGCTGCAATCACGTCCTGCGTGATTACCTCATTTAGCTACAGAGTGACAAGCTGTTAGATGTGATCACAGCAGGGTGAAAGTCTAGTCCAGCAGGACACAGATTATGAGGGCAGCCCCTTGTCTGAAGCCTGTGTTGCCCAGATTCGCCTCAGGTTCAGCAGCTCAACCGTTTGGCAAAAACAAGCCTGTGTGGAGTACAGGCTCAGTAAATGGATATCTGCCCTGCCGTACCAAGCCAGACCACTGAATTATTAAATACTGCTGAGTCCTTCATATTCAAGCTGGAACGGGCCAGCATACATGCACACACACACACACACACACACACAGACGCAGACATTCACTTTTAAACAAATGAACAGACCATTGAGTAGACCCTGTGAAATGATACACTCTGTCCTGTCTTTAGTTTATCGCTGTAACTCACATTGCATAAGAGGCTGACAGCATTTATCAGCACATGACTAGATCACTCACCTGTTATGTGGACCTCGTGACTCAGCTTACCTGCTGCACACTCTGCCAAAAAAAAAACATGCCTGTCAGCATGCAAAATTTCAGGTTTTGCAGTTTGTCTTTGTCACAGGCAAAAACTGCAGGCAAACTGGAAATCCTGGATTTATTTGGGCAAGTATGGTGTGAGTGAGCAACAGTGGGATTTAAAAAAATGTGCTTTACTGGACCGTCCTGCCAGACTTATCTGTTCACACACCGCATCTCCTACTTTGAATAATGTGCCGTTAACATTGCAAATACGTTTCAGTCCGGTTGTTTCCTGCAGTCTTGACACCCAGCAGCTTTGCTGTGGTGAGAAAAGTCAGCAGGGCTTGTGCTGTCACTGTTGTAAAGTAATGACTCCGAAACACTTCCAGAGCTGCGGGAACAGAAGGAGCTCCTATTCTCTCCTCATGCCTTTAGCTAGCCAGAGACTTGGCCTTTTCACACACACACACACACACACACACACACACACACACACACACATAAACAGACACACACACAATAGCAGAGGGAGGCACAGGAGGGAGAAAGTTCGGGGGGGGAGGCTGTCATGGAGTCACTGGGCAGTGCCTGGAAGGTGGAGGTGATGAACTGTTTGTATTCCCCTTTGGTTAACCCTGTGCTGTGAAATATCACCTTATCTCAACAATAGGGCTGCTTAAGGAAGGAGGTGCCCTCAGCTGACAAGCCAAGAGCAGGGTGAACGGCAGCTCAAGTGGGTTGCTATGGCGATGCCTGTCAACCGGGAAGTCCTGTGCGGAGGCAGGCAGAGAGAGAGAGAGAGGGCGAGAGAGAGGGAGAGAGAGAGAGAGAGAGAGAGAGAGAGAGAGAGAGATTGTGTGTCCTGGCTGGTTTGAAGGGTGAGAGAAAGTGCAGGAAAGGTCTGAAGTGTGGTTTACATGCACGACCAAAACAGGAATTGAAGTGCGTATAGGTGAGTAGACTCTTATCCATGGGATAACAGATTTAAATCATAGGCGGCGACGTGAAACATGTGTGAATGTACAGAAACGTGCGTCTGTCTAGTCAGCTGTTTTGTAAATGTAACCTGTCTGACTGCTCAGGGCTCACACACTAGTCCACAGGATTAGTGGGACGTCTTTTAAAGATGGATGCTTTTTCCCTGGCACCTAAAACACGTTGACCCATGTGATCTGTGGAGTTCTGGTGTTGAAACAGACCCGTGGGAGGCAAAGAGAGAGAGAGAGAGAGAGAGAGAGGGAGAGAGAGGGCACTGTGTGCAGTGTTTCCCCACATGTCATCCCTCATTGCTCTGCCCAGAGAGGTATGTGTGAGTAGGAGTTTGTGACAGGTCATATTTGAGCCCCAGAGACTTAGAGGTCATAATCATCTGTGAGAATCCTTTCTCGCATCAGCCGTAATGGCCCAAGGACCGTCCGGGCATCACTGGAGGCTCCCCTTACTGTCAGGGTGATTTCCACAGCCGGCTCTGATTCCCTTTGTTATATTGCTGAGGGGTCTAGCTGCCAGTGCTCATATCCACAGGCGGCTGCCCTCAGCTTTGATGATGTAAAATGATAGCTATGAGGATTTGTGACATTTTTCACTCGCTGCATGTGGGTTTTACTTTTACACATGCGCTTGGAAACAAACGTTTGTTTGCGATACTGGAAGAGGAAATGTGATAAAGCTGCTCAGTGCTTCAGCTGAGTGCTGAGTGCTCTGCTTGAGGAGAGAGGCTGTGATTTACGAGCCTGCAGATCCTCTTGGGAACACATCACCTCTCCATTGACAAGAACCACACAGGCCGACCCCCCCTCCTGTTGCTCCGACTGGAGGAGCACCATACAAGGAGGTGAAATACTTCCCTCCTGATAAATGTGTGTATCCCCCAATAACTGCATATCATAAACTCGCAGCTTCAGGACCTTGTATGGGCTGCATCCACACATCTGCTAGTTTGCCGAGGGACAGCGTAGTTGTGCGATCAACCTCACAGGACCTCTAACATCTCTCACATACCTGCAGAGTGACTCATTTAAAGTGTTTAGGAATAAATGCTCCTCGTGTTTTTTTTGCCAAATGTGCTTGTAATTACCTTATTACTTTTTAGGGCAGGATTTCTTTGGTTTTATGGTGTCGTTATGTGACTTGTTTAACAGCAGGAACATCGCGTACGTGGAAATGGGCGATAACACTTGACTCGTCTGTCTGCCACGTTGTTCTCAGCTTACATTCAGGAAATGATGTCCTGACCTTCTAATGCTTCATTAGAGGGCAGAGATAGGGGGGTGTTTAATAGTATTTCAGCTTTTACATGATGTGGGTAAGTGCTCGACCAAACCAAACGGCCACCTTAAGCAAATACTGAGATTGTATTTTGGCACGTCTCCTTTTGTATGCATTTATCCGACCATGTGCAGCAGTGGAGTGAATGATTAACTGGCTGTTTCTGGTCACCACCCTGTACACAGAAGCAACCACAACAACACCTGCGCTAATGAATGAACATCAGCTCCTAAGTGATTTGTTTGCTGTGAACTGCATTAGTGTTATTAGAGTCCATTGTCCTCTCTCCACCATCACTTACCTTGTATAGATGATTTATAGACAGCACTATTCTCCCTCTGACCACAAATCATTATGTTCCTGATGCGGCACCAACAGATCACAGAAGTTCAAGGGTCAACACTGTGACAATTATTCATTAGGATATGTGTGGGCACTTTGACAGCCTGGTTCTTGGTGAGAACAATGCGAGTATGTGGTGCAGGGGGTCATTGTGGGTCAGGGTCTTCTCAGGAAGACCTGGTCACACCCTCCTATGACAGTAGAGAACAGAGGGAAATGATCATGAACAAGCGCTGTAGTCTTTACTTGTAGTCTAGTAGATATATAGCATTATTTTGTGTTTTCACACATTTTTAAGGTCCTACAAAACTTTTTTCTTTTCATAATACTGTGATGATTGCATTACTACTTGTTGCTTTTCATGTTGTGGAAATCTCCCAGTGCGATTTACAGGAATCACAGGGGTGCGGTGAAGTTCAGTGACCTTGTGTCAGACTGAGTAAGTCTGCTCTGGCTCAGCAACTTCAGATGATAGTCTGGTTCCTCATCCGTTCCCTTTTGGAGAGAAAAGAGAAATAAGAAATGCTTGTTCCCCACAAATAATAATTTGAGTCACAGCTGAGGGAGCTGTACTGACTTCTGTTTCTTAGTTTGCAGAGTGTAACATCTGGTCAGAGCTTCAAGAGACCGGATAAGTTTCCGGGGCCAAAGTCAGAGATTACCATACTAAAAATCCCTTGATTCTCATTTTGCACGTCCTCAATTGCCCTGTCCTGGGCTAAAGCCCATTTGGAGTGCTATAAGTGTCAACTTTAAAGAGTTGATCTTAGATCTTAGTTTTATTAAAATGTAATTGCACAAATAAACTTCGTTCTTTGCAACTGAAATAAATTAACTAACTGTGACAAACAAAAAAAAATCAACTGAATTTTGGAAACTAAGTGCTTTATAAAAGTTACGTAAGCATAACAAATCAGAAAATTAGTTAACAAAACATATAATGCTCTTCTGGGTGCCTACAGAATACAAACCATGTGAGGTTAGTGTTGAAAACATACTTGGACTCCTCTCAAATGAGGAGAAACAGGCACAGTTTCTGTGCATCATGTTGTTTAAAGCCTTAGTCTAGGAATAGAAAAACAACAGAAGGTGGCAGGGGTCGGGGATTGAATGGAACAATCAGTCAAAAATGAACAACACATGCAGCAAATCATGCAAGTTAATCAACAGACCATCTTTCTGTGCACAGCTGTATGCTCATGCATCTAGCAGAGTGCTGAGCTGGATCAGGAAACACTATGATCTCAACAAATCTCAGCCAGCGCGCCACCTCATTACTATTCTGTGAGCATGTAAAACAAGCTAGGTAACAATGCACACGCTCACAAGGTCAAGGAGTATTTTAGATGCATTGGATCCAGAAGAGACGTCTACAACTATGCATATATATAAGAGAGAAGAGCGTTCACTCCTTTTTTAACCTGTGACATTATCTGTTCATCAGTTGAGGAACCACGTTTGCAGCTGCAACACACGTCAACTCTGAACAACTGAGCTTTAGCAAAACTCTTTGTGAATTCCCATGAACGCAAATGTTGCAAATTCACTTTAACCAGTTGAACTTGTTTTTATACCTTTTTTAATTATAAATGAGTACATAACCTTTTGTAAATGCTATAAGCTGGACAAACCAGACTCTTTAGTTGCACGTGGGCCCTTTATGACTCTGCTTTTCTTGCATCCCGAAACTTAAAGTGGTGGTGATAATGAACCTCTCACCTAGCAGGGGTTTAACTTGTAAATACTTGAGAAATAACAAACCACGTTGTAGAAAGAAATCACACACCATCAACTCTAACCCCCTCTTCTCCGTCTGAAGGCTGTTGAGTCTAAATAATTACATAAGAATGCACTGGGCGTTCGGAGCAAACCAGGGGAGAGCCAGACTTCTGGACAGGGATTTTCTTACAAGATATCGACACTGATTTTTCCTTATTAGGCAGGATTGTGTTTGGTGCTCCCGAACAGGGAATGCATGCTGTGCTGGAGTATTTCTCTGTTGGCTTTTACTCCCTGGAGAAATGAGACACTGTTATGACATGAGCTTACTCATCAGGATGCTACTTCACTGAGCAGGGAGGTTCAGCTGTTAGGCCCCACAGTGGAGGGAGTGTCAACCTTTTATTAACACAATGAAAACAGGAAGTAATCCGTATTATTAATAATTGTAGGACAAGCTAGAATTAGATTAGTTAATGCAAACAGGGAAAACTATTCTGTCTAACAGGCAGGATATCTCTCTTGTGGGACTTCATAGATCAACACTAAATCAGTAGAGTGCAGCGTTGCCTAGTGCTAGACAGATAATCAACTGTGTGTGATTGCGATGAGCGATCATAGGTCATCTGTTATGGATGAGCGGTAATGGTATTGTTGTTGACACAATCCTCCGGTTCCCATATTTTGCCTGTTACGTAACATCGTTTATTGGGAGACGATGACTCAGAGTGACATTGTTGTCTGTAAACTGGAACATTGATTGTATCACTGCGTGGACTATGTGCCGTCTCTTAACCTTGTACAACGGAGACACAGGGTGCGTATAGTGTTCTTGGTCATGACCACAGTGATTATAGTTTCTAATGCTCAGCTGCAAATACTGCATGGAAAACTCATCAGTGCAAATGGTGTTGGGCGGCTCTCAGCCTGTAATGTCCTGGCTCATACAAAGCCATCGTGTGCAGAACAGAAATAAACCCAAATTCCTGTATTAACCTTATTCTTTTATATTCTTATCTGACGGTTTTACCCAGGATAAAACTGGCTTTGAACACAGTTTGAGAACACAACGACTTAAAATCCTTTTTTAAAAAGAAGCTTGTTTCTGCAGAGGCCAGAGTTACATGGATGTAGGGCTGAGCAGTGGCCATGATTTCCATACCAACACTGTTATTATGGGTCATTTAGCAACTGTAGATGAGAGGTGGACTGGAAATGGCCTCCCCCCTCATTCTCCCCTTGCCTTTGATGTTAAAACAGCAGGCCTAATCTGTTTTTCTGAGGTGCAATTGATTAGAAGCTGGCCTCCACTTTCAGTAGACAACACAACCCTCTCCATCAACCAGCACCTCTTGTCCAGCTTGTTATGGTATTGTATGCCTGGGAAGAGCGAAGCCAGCGTGTGAGTCACTCTGCTTTGGGTGGGTTTTTCCCTAGTAACAGGGAAAAGTGGGTGACGCTAACTTTCCTTCTTTGGAATACTAGTGGGATGGGATAGTGGAACAGTCATCGAGGCTGCTGGATGTAAAATGTGATTCATGACAGGCCTTTGTTGAATCTCACAACTGATGACTCAAAGGGTTAAAAGGATATGTTGCAATGCTCAGAATAACATTTTAAGCGATCTTGTTATGCCAATAGGAACTTCATCTAAGATCTACAACCCTTAAAGGCCCTGACAACTTGTTTTCTATATCAGAAAATGTGTTGTGTATTTGTTGTCAAGAGTTTGATGACAGTGGGTAACGGAAAATTTCAATTCTACAGACATCACCACAAAGTCCTGTATTACTTTGAGCACATTTGATAAAACAAAACAAATGGATTTGCTGTCTGCCACAGAATAGTTTGCACAGACTTGACTGTAAGACAAAATAAACATTAACATATTTTTTTTAAATGGCTGCATGATCTCATACTGAGTTATTTAAAAAACAGAACATTCTTTTTTTTTTGTCTTTGCAGGTTTTTGATGCTTGCCACACAAATTTAATATCTGTCACAAAAGGACCATATCCGAGCACATGCAGTCTCAGGTAAAGTCTTTTTTTAATAAGTAAAATATAAATCGTTTTCTAATTGTTCAATAAACACTTTTTTCCTGAACATGCACATCCTAACCTGCACATACTGGTTCTACCACAACCACAAAATACACTTTCCCATGACTCCTGGCAACCGCAGAGAAAGAACCAAAGCACCTGGTTAAAATATGTAGTGTTCCAATAGAAGAGCTAGAGCGGTCATCACGGACTGGCTGGGGGTAAAAGGATCTCTATGGAAACCACAAGATCACTTCTAGCCCTGCTGGACGGCTAGAGGTTGACATCAACGACCCCCTTCCCACCCTCTCTGGCCTTGGCGCCACCCCCTGGCTGGAGAATAGAGAGGCCTGGTGAATAGGGAGTTAATGGGTTCATAATGGTCCTCTCCTGTTTCTGTGCCCCTCTCTGTACCTTGAATGAGGCCTTTCTGCAGTTGTGGCAAGAAAGATGATGAAGTGGGCGGAACACTACTTCCCACTGGTCCTGTTTTAAATAAATTAGGAGGCTTTTCATCAAAGGCTCCCCCACAGAATCCAGTTATTCTCTGTAGAATAACGGGGGCCACTAACAAGTTCACATGACCTCCCCTAGAGAGTGTTGCGTCTCCAGGGCCGAGACGAGGACAAGACAGGAGCAAAGTTCACACATTGTTTGTATCTAGCCACATTTCTTATTTCCTCTGTGTTTAGCAACTTGCAGACGTGATTGGGGAACCAAATGGCTCCCGAATTATCTTCTCTGGGGAGCCTGGAGTTTCTTCAGGTGAGGAGATACTAACTTCTCCACAGCTGGCCCATGAAGTGGTCATCTCCCCTGGACTCCCGACTCCTCCTACGAGCCCTTTTCGCTCTGCAAGGCTGCCATCTGTAGACTTCAAGGTATGCACATAAATATCCTGGAGACTGTGTTGATAACAACTGTGAAGTTGAGTGTGTGAAACTGAGTAAACAAGTGCGCCTCCCTGTGGAGAAGTGAAGCATCACAGGCCATACATCCAGTGATGGACATGTTTTTGCAGCTGTGAGTTACATTACACTGAGACGTACACCATGTATTTGTGTAATTTGCCCCTCTCAAGGTATCAGAAGTCAATGGAAGTGGACCAACAACTCTCAGCTTTGGAGCATACTATGGCCCCTCACAGGCACATGGTAAGAATTTTTAACACATTGCTTTAAAACTAAATGCAAATTTCTGTTTAATAAATTATGATTTAGGGAAATTGAAAGAAATAAAAGTTCAAATGAAATGTTCATAGAAGTGTAAACTGAATTGCAAGTTCCAGTTGAAGTGGATTGTAAATTATACACATCCCTACTTTTCATGTGATGTGATTAATGACTTCATACTTTTATTAATCTGCTTTTATTTGACTCCTGAAATCAACTGAAATCATCAATTATGGAAGAACCTATTTGATACAATCATAAGATTTCGACTGTAACACAGGTGGACTGTCCAACGGCGTCCAGGGCTCTGCCTCTTTACCACGCAGCTGGGGCCCCACTAGGGAGGAGAGGCTTATCAAGTTCTCAGGAATCGGACCAGTGGATGAAACTGGGATGCCCATTGCCTCCAGATCAGTAAGACAAGTTCAAACTCTGTTAAATTATACACTTATTTTCTTTTGCTTCCTTTTTTAACTTTCATGTTATTTCTGAGGTCTAACATTTGTCGAGGCCTTATTCACCGGGTTTGTTTACTTTATGCACCTCCCCTGTCTTTTTTATACTAGAGCGTGAACAAGCCCAGAGACTGGTACAAGAGCATGTTCAGACAGATTCACAAGAAGCCAGAGGGTAAGGACATTCCTCCTCCCGCTCCTCCGTCTCTTCTCACACACTCCACAGTGAATTCCTCTTTGTCAGTGTCAGGTACTACAGAAAACAGATTACTGCACAGGCAAAATAAGACGTGATGAGGCCCACAGTCTTATGTCATTTCTGCTTATTATCTCTGCCAATAACCCCACTTCTTACCTCAGCCCCTCCCAAATCAAGCAGGTAATTTGTTTCTATTACATGTTGTGTAATAGGCGCACATTCCCTGTTATTTGGTTGTTAAAGGCACCACCACCTCTCAGAGGTGATTTTAGCGGATTAAACTGGATCAGCTTTGTTTCAGAGGTATATTGTTGCTCTCGTACAGCGACTTGTCATCTTAAGCTATGTTAGTTTTAGTACTGAGGATTACTTCTAGTACTGGTGTAATAGAACCATGTGAACACAGTGTCATTCTGTCCAACTCACTAAGTAAACAAAAAGTAACAAGTAGCTTAGTTTATTCAGTTCAGTTTATAAAACATGATGACTTTTATAGCAACAGTTCAAATCTAAAGCAGCTAAAATTGGCTCCAACAACTATAACACTGATAGTCAGAGTTACATGACATGAATACATCAGACAGAATCATCAAATTATTGAATGTAGTATAATATACTGATCAACATGGGGGTCACAGCAGTGTGGTGGTTGTCTTTCTGTCTGGAGTTTGCATGTCTTCCCTGTACCTGTGTGGGTACTCCGGTCACTTTAAATTGCCCATATGCATGAATGGTTATCTGTCTCTATACGTCAGTGGCGACTCATCCTGGGTGTGATCCACAGATCATCCAATGACAGCTGGGGTTGGCTTCAGCACCCTTAACAGGAAAAATCATTAGGAAAAGGGATGGATGGAATATACAACACTCCCACATGACCCATTATAAATAATGAATACATTTTGCAGTACTAGTACAATTTGGGGCTGAGGACAATTACTTTCATCAGAGAATTTTTACAAAGTTAAATTATTATTTTTACTTAGCAAACATGTAAGATACTACTAAGGGCGGGTAGGTCTCACCACAAGACAATTACAGCCATTTTGTCAGGGAATATGAAGGCACTGTACCTATTTTGATTCATCTACTGCTATAGAGCACTGCAGTGTTACAAGTCAAAAAAACAGTCTCTGTTGTACTTGTTAATCAGAATCTGAGCTGGAGGATTCAGAGCCCTGGGCAGCCGAACGTAAGTAAATCCATCAAAGTAAGATTATTGTCCCGTTCGTGGTCACATAATCACTACTTAAGACTGATCTGCAGCAATCCACTGATCTGCAGGGCACCAGATAGCTGCCAACACTGAAGAAAGTAAAGAAGAAGAAGACAAGAATCTCTTCAGACTAACACCTTATGGAGCTCTACCAGACTGGTGAGTCAGATGTAACTGCTTGAGGGTCATGAAGGGACTTATCAGCATATCGCAGCATGCACTGGAGAGAAGACAGACAAACTGACAATCCATCACACGGCACATAGTTTGAAGACAGATTGACAATTACTCACATCCACACCTTTAGACCATTTTAAAAAGTCAACCTGAGCTTTTTTCCCCCTATAGTGTTAATAATTAATAATTAAATTTTACAAATAGACATGGAATTAAATTAGGTGCTGTATTTGAAATGTTTAGCAACTGGGGAGATTGAACAGTTATCACTTTCACACTACTACTACTACCAGCAGCTAGCACAGCCTGCACACCAGTGTGAATTTCTGACATCAGATAAAGACTCCAGGTGACGTCTTATCAACCAAAACAGGCTCAGAGCAGTAAAGATGGTATATGTGTGGAACAGACAAGTTTGGATTTGTTGTTACAGGCTCCCATGAAGCCATGATTACAGTAAGTTGTCTGTCCATGGTGTGTGTGTGTGTGTTGGGGTGTTATGTTTCAGGAGCGAGGATGTAGATAAGCTGTCAGACCCAGGAAAGCTACACCCTCAACCGAAGAGCATATTCGACTTTGAGCCTGGGAAGAGCACCACCTCAGAAAGCCGCAGCCAGGTACGACCACACATGCTGCCATGAATTTAAAAATGACCAAATAAAGAAAATCACTTTGGTTCCAGCACGAAGCCATGTTTTCATCTGATTCTTTGAACTCTAGAGTCACGCAGCATTGTTGTTGGCTGTGATCGCAGGAATTATTTGTTTAGTCTTTCTCTGTTTTCCCAGTGTGGGAGCCAAGAGCAGGTTTGAGGATGGGCACCTTTTCTTTAAGGATTACAGTCTTAGGCTCATATTTCATCTTCTCACGCAAGATATTTAATAACTGGTGGTCATTTGGCAGGGTAACTGATGCTTACCGCCAGATGTGCTCACTTTTATTCAGGAGACTCAATAGGCTTTCTTTGTTCAGTAATGTAACTTTTCAGAAAGGAAAAGACACAATCGACGTATTTTATAGGTGTTTCTACAAGGTAGTGTGCTGAAGGACTGGTAAGGTTGGGCCGTGGTTGATTTCCTTGTGCGTTCTGAACTGTCCAGGAGCTGTTTTAATTGACTGTGCTATTGTTCTTTATGTGTCTCTGTGTTTAAACACCCCTGGGGAGTTACAAGCAATGTCTCTAAAGCTTCTTTTTTTGGCTCTAGTAACAATGTCCCAGATCTGGTGCATACTGTGCCTTGTGTCTACACTTGTAAGAAAAGGAATCTTTGTTTCCACTCCCCCCACAGGAGGTGATGTGTCTTGTGATCCGTATTATAGTGTTAACCTCTTATGGTGCATAATGGCTCACAGCATGGAGGCTTACTTCATTTCCTCTTTGTGACAGCAGTCAATGTTCTACCCTCTGGACAGCGCTGAGAAAAGCAGCTCACGGACCATATCAGGCGCTGTGCTGCTCAACAGTGACATTATGTCTGCGATTGTAGTTAGGACTCAGGGGAAGGTTTTGGCATTCAAAGAGACACATTCAGCCAAGGATTTAGTTTTAACAAAAAAAAAAAAAAAACGAGAAAAAAAGGAAGAAAGTGGAGCAGGATGCCTGTAATTCCTGCCAGACGAGCCTTTAAAGCGACTCACTAGATGGGTTAAGATGGGCTAGCTAATTAAATAACTTCATCAAAAAATAGAAGACATGTTCATGTCCCATGAACTTAAAGCTAAAGTACAATTTGAACCTTTAACCTAAACACACAGTGGAAATAACTGTGGAACTGCGGCAGCATGGCAGAATTAAGCTGTTAGAGGGACACATTGGTTAGTAATCCAGTCAGGTGTTCCTATATCAGATAGGTTTAGCAACAGTTTCATTGGAAAAGCAACTTGTGTTGACTGTTGTTTCTCTGTCTTTAGGCTCATCTGTCCCCGTCACGACAGCCGGAGAAGCCAAAGTCCCCTTCGATTGAGGTGAGCGATTTAGACCCGTCTTTAATTTCTCAGTTCACTCCATGAAAATACACTTTCTAAAACCATTGAAAACGGACACCGTTAGATCCAACATTTAGACTATGTATTAGCTTTATTAATTTTGCCCTTCCAACTTCGGGCTCAGGCCAGTCTGGTCTCTGAGCTGAGTCGATTTGAGGCTGAGCTGGACTCGGAAATCCAGGGCCTGGAAAGGAGACTTTCCCAGAAGAAGGAACGTCGAGGCCGGGGTGAGGTACTGAGCCCCCCTCCTGACTCTCTCTGCTGAAGCATCTCCCCCCCTGATTTAGTAAAATCTTCATCCACCCTCACCCTCACTTTTCCCACTTAGAGACGCCAGATTCCTCTGCTTGCTACTTTTTTCTCTGTGACGTGGATGACAGCCTGGGGATCACCTGCCTGCCTTGCACTTGGATTGATCTGCTATGTTAATCACCTGCCTGCAAGACCCCCCCACCCCCACCTTCCTGAACTATTGTAGATTATATTTGTGAATCATTTTTGCTTAGTACTTCCTTTTGCACAGTGCTTGTTTTAGACAATGATGTGAATGCCAGAAATGTGAT
Source organism: Anabas testudineus (assembly GCF_900324465.2). Taxonomy (NCBI): domain Eukaryota; kingdom Metazoa; phylum Chordata; class Actinopteri; order Anabantiformes; family Anabantidae; genus Anabas; species Anabas testudineus. Next base: position 8,455,144 of record NC_046618.1, read on the forward strand.
TCTTGTGCTCTTCCTTATCCTTCTGTGGTTAAATCGTCTGTGTTGTTTGTAGCCCAAGGAGGATAGGACCCAGAGGATTTCTTGCTCCTTTGGGAGTGGTCAGCACCTCTACTTTGAGTTGTTGTGAGATTTCCTCTCAGCTGTGAGATACAGAGTGCGCTGCTGGGAACAAACTGTGTTTAATGTGAACTCTGCTTGCAGGAGGCCAGAGGCAGGGATCCAGTAACTGCTCCAAAGACTGGCACTACAAACTACAGGTCAGTGACAACATTGCTAAACAAACTGATGTGGAAACTATAAGAAACTATTACTCTAAACTGTACTCAGCAGCATGGGGTGACACATTTACTGAACTTGTGAGTTTTTATCACACACATCAACAGAGCTGATTAAAGTAAATATGGGACTTGTGATATGTTTCCTAGCACCTAATGTTAACAAGTGTGTTCAAAGCTGTGGCACTGCAGTAAGGTGTGGAGGTTTTGCTCACAGATAATTATAAATTATATTGTAGAGCGACATGGAGAGCACATTAATAGAAAGGTCAGGGTCAGTCATCACATAACAAACCTTCTCTGATCACAACACCCCAACGCCGTTTAATCCACTTTGATATTGCTTCATTTCGGAATAACTGCCCATCACTTCCTGCTGTTTTAAGACACCCTGCGCTTTGATTGGTCGGACCTGAACAACACCAAGTTAGTTGATGAGGTGACTCTCAGTGCTAGACAACCTGTTAGAAAGCAAACGTTCACTGATTGAAAGTACAGTTTCTGCTGCCTCAAACAGCAGACAGCATTCCACATTTCTCTCCATGTGTGTAATGCATTCTTAGAGGATTCTCGCTGTTATTTGCTCAGTTGGACTCATGGGTTTTGACCTTTGTAAGCCAGGTTCGATAAGGAGCTTTTTTTTAAAGATCCTTTGATTGAAATGGCATGTGTAATTAGTCCGATTTTTACTCTTTCCTGCTATGTTTCAGAAACACTGGTTAACTGAGGCCACCAGCTGCAAATACTTTAACACAAAACAACACTGTCTGAAAATATGCAAATGAGCTCAGAGGAAGGCAGGCGGACTCAAGTTTATGATCACGAATAGAGTTTAGGGACTGTAGAGACAATTAAAGCTCCAAACTTGATCTAAACCAGATTCTCAATTCATGGATAACAGCATGAGTCACACTGTATAATCTGCTTGACCTTTCACTTGTCTGATTAGTCGTCTCATCTCTGTCCAGTGTATGAAAACCAGCAGCTGCAAACAGATGTGCGGCGTAGTAAATCTGCAGGAAGATGACACACATTTACACAGTCTGTCCTTTGTTGTCATCAGAACAGGAAGACACGTTGACAGAAATACAAACATTCGAATAATGTAGGTTTTCTTCACTTTCTCAGCAATTCATCAGCATCAAAGCAGTCGGTCCTCGGCTCCACTGACACATCATCGGCCGCTGCTTCAACATATGGTAAACATAAATTTCTTCCCTTACACATTCATGCACTCAGTTTCTGACCTGGCTTTGGTAACAATTTGAATAAAATAATAAAAAAAAGCACTTTCCAAGTGCACATGTGCTAAATGTTTTTTTTTTTTTTTATCTATTATCTTTTGACAGCCTCTTATTGTTTTCTGCTCTGGTATTTCATATTTTAGATAAGGCCGAGCATGGAAAGCTTTTGCAGTCTTTCCGATAGAAACAGAAGGTGCTATAGATGGGTGGGGAGGAAGCTCACAAATATAGGAAGTGGAACTCGGAAGACCCGATTGAAGATTAGCTTTAACCCATTGTTTTACTTGGAAATTTAAGATCCCTTTAGAACTTGTGTGCCGCTGTTGTTAAGTCACTGATTGCTTTTTCATGGCAACACATTAAAAAACAGCTCATGCTGAACAGAAGAGCGTTTTAGACCTCACACATCTCATTGTGCCTTTACTTTGTTCCACAGTAGAACGTCTTTCACCTGCACATGAAACTATGGAGCTCCCACCTAAGAAAGAGGAGAAAAGGGTACGTTTCTATGATTTTCCTTTTAGTATAAAGGCTAGAGAATAAAAAATCTCTTTGTTATGTAGCATTTTGTCACTGGGATCTGAATAGATTGTAAATTGCTCATGTGACGACCACATCTGCTTGTTTTTCCAGATGAAAGCAGCACGAGCCAAGTTCAGTTTCCAGGCTCAGTCACCCAAGTGAGTTGCAGTGATAACAATATGTGACATATGTATTTTGAACTTTGAACTCTAGTGTCTCAGTCCAAGCTCATGGATTTTCCAATTTGTGTCTCTCATTATCCGTGTTTCTTTCTTTAGGGAGCTCACACTGCAGAAAGGCGACATTGTTTACATCCACAGACAGGTAGATGCCAACTGGTTTGAAGGAGAACATCACGGAAGGGCCGGCATCTTCCCCACATCTTACGTTGAGGTACACTTCTTCGTGTCTCTCACTCAATGCAACTTCTCTGTAGTGTGTTTATTATCTCATCTCAGGTCATGTAATACTAAAAACTTGTTTCTCCATCCTTCCTAGATCCTGCCTCCTACAGAGAAGCCCACACCTATAAAGTCTCCCACTCTACAGGTGTTGGATTATGGGGAGGCTGTTGCTCTGTATAACTTCAACGCTGACCTACCTGTTGAACTTTCTTTTCGTAAAGTGAGTACTAACAAAATTCATTTTGAAAGTTGTGTCACTGTGTTTATTGCTGGACAATATATTTTTGTGTAAAAACAAACTGATCAAAAAATAGAGTTGCAGTTGAGCTTTCCTTCCTCATTGGGCTCCTGTACATTTTGTTTTGGAGCATGTTAGCAACAGCAGGTTATTGTGTCCCGTCTTCATGCAACGCACTTTGTTCTGAATGTGCTAGTTGTATCTTTATATTGACAACAATCTCCTCATATAACTCTAGGCATGAAAGCAAAGAAGTGTATTTTCCAAAATGTCAAACTATTCCTTTATAAATGAGATCAAAACCAAACAGCGGTCAAGGGAAGTTCAGTGGGTCAATTTCTTTACCACCTTCACCAGAATTTGCATCAGGGTCATATTTCCATGAGCTCTGATTTAATTTATCCGTCAAACATAAAACAATTAACAACATTGCCACTTCAGGCAAAAGCTCCTCAGTGCAGCTTTAAAACATTTATATTTTATATTTTTTTAAACGCCATGAGGAGATGAATGGTCATAGATAATGATGCTGCACATAAACAGTCATGTTAAAAGCGTGTTCTTCTGTATTCTGTAGAATAGCTAACTCTGCTAACTCTTTCCTCCTCAGGGGGAGCTCATCAGTATAACCAGGCGTGTTGATGATCAGTGGTTGGAGGGGAGGATCTCAGGGACCAGTCGAAGCGGCATCTTCCCTGCCAGTTATGTCCAGGTCAACAAGATGCCCCGCACCAAATACTTCACGGATGACTACTCATCGGGTCCCATGTCACCTGTCTCTCCTGGACCTCAGAGTCCAGGACGTCCACTCCACTCACCCTGTCCACTGTCACCATTGTCACCTTTCACCCCCACTTCCCTCAGCTCCAAACAGGAGCACTCCCCCCTGTCGCCATCTTTACCTGCACCATATGGGAGCTCAGCTTCACAGTCACGCTCCCCCCTCCACCTGACACCTGTATCCAAAGAAACAGCTAATTGGTGGTCCCGTAGCGCCTCCAAACCGTCTCCACCCACCAACCAGAACAGCCACTTGGCTGACACACACTCAGCTAACCAGAGCCCCACAGCTAGAGCAGTTTCACCTTCCACTCTGTCGTCAGCGTCTACGCACACAGCGGGAGCTACAACAACAAGCACTCCCAGGTTCACTGACCCCTCACAGGTCTGCTCTCACCGCCTCCCCGAGAAAGTCACCGCATGTTCACACCCATGGTGTTTCTATTTTTATGTGTGTTGACAGGAATGTGGCTCATCATTCCCCATTTCATAATGCCTGACATGAGGTTTCTATTTCTTTCAGGGTGCAACAGCAAACTCGGCTGCTCCATTTAATCCACACGTCAGCGCTTTGCTGCAAACACAAGTGCCAAACAACCTTGGTTCAACAGTGGTGCAACGCCAACCGTATGTCTCAAGATTCAAATGTTAATTAAGCATATTGTTGCAGTGCACATCGAGTGTTGAAGTTTTGGTGAATTTGCCTCAGTCCACTTTTTTTTCTGCGTCCCCAATTTCAGATATAAAGCTGTTTACAACTACAAACCACAGAATTCAGACGAGCTGGAGCTCAGAGAAGGAGACATTGTGCAAGTGATGGAGAAATGTGATGATGGCTGGTTTGTAGGTAAAGTGTGTAGTGATTTATTTTCAAATTACAGAAAGCGGCCTCTGCTACTGCTACTGCCTCTGCTCGACAACATATTCCTTGATTAGGTATTTTTATGATGGTGCTGTAGCAGAGAGCACAGACGTAATATTAGGTGGCTTTAAATGCTATCATTTAGATATTTGAGATATTTTTCATAGTTCATTTCTCACCCTGCTCACCAAGCTCTGGTTTCCTTGTCAAAACATTATGTGAAAACTGTTGCTTCATAGTGAAGGATGTGTTGATTAGATTTATTCTGCAGTGTCAGTTCCCCCTCTAGTGGTCATCGTAAAACAATGCAGATGCAATTGGCCCAGTGAACCTGAAGTGTTTAAACATTGAGTTGTTTCTGTTAAGTGACCGTGGTGTTTACCCTGTTCCCTGCAGGTACGTCAGAACGGACTCATGCTTTTGGGACTTTTCCTGGGAATTATGTGGCACCAGTGTGACTTCCTCATTTCCCGCTTGCCCACATCCATGTTGACTTATAAGAGCCCAGCTAATCACTCCAGCTCAATCCAGCAAATCCAGCTTTGACAGCACAGCGTGTCTTCGTCCCGTTGATCGCCACTCTCCTAAGCCTGGTTTAGTCAAACCTGCATGTCAGACCCCACCCTGTTTCCCAGAACAGAGGTGAAGCAGGGACATCGTGTGGTTTCTCACCTCACCTCCTTGCATGAGCGTGTGCATGTGTGTGTGTGCGTGCGTGGGTGGCACTGAGACTTGAGAGTGTTTTCACACACACCACTTGAGGGGGAAAGAATGAATGCTGATGATACTGTTTCAAATGTGAAGAATGGACTTTTTTGTTCCACAACTATTTGCAGCTGCAGGAAATTTGCATTCCTTCTCGCTGAACAGCACTGTTCCTTTCTCTGATGCTGATACATGTACAGCATGATGCTGCGTTCAGTTTTTTTTGTCACCACATCACAAACCACTGCAGAGAAATCGGAATGAGGATGGATCACAGATGTTTTTTGGTTTTTTTTAGCACTTTGTTGAATTATTAATGTTTATTTCAAATATCTCCCTCAGATTTTCTTTCAGATCTCTGAAAATACCCGGGGCAGGTTTGAGGAAACAGCAGGAACATAGATGTGTGCTCACAGTAAAGCACCAGTCAGGGCTTGGACATGTTGAGAGAAGTTTACAGCCTTCCACGAGGCTATGCAGAAGAGCAAATAATAGTAATGCATGTGTTGGTTTGTTAAGTAAGTTATTCATTATAGAGTATTAGGCTTTTTTGTCCGTCTTAAACTATGAAGTGGAATAACAAAGAGGGAATTCAAGAGGCACATCCTGTGCTATATGTGGTTTAGCATGAGCTGTAGTGAACGGCTCTAAGATGAATCCAGACAGTGCCTCTGCTCCAGATGGTTTAATGATCTGTTAACGCATTTGAAATAATGTGGTATGTGCCAAATCTAATGTTTAATAACATGTCTTTTCAAATTCACCTCAGAGAAATCCCACCTCACTTTATTTCTGCTACTTTTGCCTTTACTGCTTCCACAATGTTTCATCATTCTCACTTCAGAGACTATGTTTGTGCCAGCTGATAGGTGTGACGTCTCTAAGCTTCATTAGAAATACTTATCATGAGGTCCTTTTGCAATTTTATTTGATATATTCATGATTTCTCTGTAAAACAAAACGAAAAAAACAAACAGATTTAGTTGACACAGGAGATGATTGTACAGACTGTAACGCTTTATCAAATTAAAATTATAATATATATTTCCTCATGAAACAATGTATCTCGTGTATGGTACGCATCTTTTTTTAAAGCAAGCAAATAAACATTACAGAGTGATACTGAGAGGAGTTTTTGTTCTTATTCTTTTCTGTATTAATTCAAACACCAAGTACGTGAGTAAATATAATGTTCATGCAGTGGTTTCAGCATGCAGTACTTCAGTACTACAGTATCAGAAGAATGATTTGTTTATATTTTTTCCAACCTGTCCCCAAGCAAGACACCAACGTTTACAATTTCAAGTTGACAAATGTCACGTTTTGTTGATTTTTTGAAGTGATGAAGTAATAAGAACATGAGACAGTTTTCACGTTTATGTGTTTTTATTTAATTAACTTGTGAAGATAGAAAACAAATAAACAGTACATTGTATTTCGTAAAGTGAAAATGTTTCGTCAGGACTCAGTACTTTGGCAGATACCACAGCTTGTAAACACTTTCCGCAGCCAGCGACTCTTATTATTCCCGAAGAATTTTCACCCACTTCTCTTGCAGACCACTCGAAGATCTGAGATATTTTTAGTCTGTCTTGCACACACAGCGCTGTCAAACTTGACTTTTTAGTTATGTTCAAGTCATTGTGAGGGTCAGTCCTTCAGCTTGTCTGTCTTGAAGTAGTTTGAGGTCTGCTTTGGATCATGGTCTGTTATATAAGCCAGTCTTTTCTCAGTCGCACTTTCGTGACTAACTGACATTTGCACCCAGAAATCACTCGTGTGTAGTGAAATTTATTCTTACATGCAATCTCATGCATTGCCTGTACCACTGGCTAACACACAGCACACAGTTTGCACTGTGTTCTTTTACAATTTGGGGTCAAATGTAAACTTTTTAATCTACAGGGATATTTTAGTATGATACATTCACACAAGTACGATAATGTATTATATCAATTAGGCTGGTACAACTTTATTTTGAGTGAGTTATACATTACACTTGATCCTGTAAGTGGAGGTCAAAGGTTCTGTAACACCTCACACAAAAACATACACATTCAATAAAGAAAAAATATATATAATCTTTTAAACACTCAAATATTGAAATTTTCAATTATCACTGAAACGTTTTTTTTTAATAATACAGTGGCAAGAAAAAGTATGTAGATGAATGTTTACATGTTATGTTTAATAAAAACATGAAAACATATAATGTTTGTGTATTATTATTTTCAGCAGACTGTGTTTTTCTATTGTTGTGACTTAGATGAAGATCTGAGCACATTTTATGACAAATGAATGCAAAACGTAATCCCAAAGGGTTCACACACTTTTTCTTGCCACTGTATATGCATCATATTACTGTTTTAATCTCAATATAATCATTGAGGAGAGAAATAGAAAAACCCAATATAAATACATATTTTAAACTATTATTGAATACATACACTACCTGTCCAAGATCTTGTATTGATGACAGGAGAGTCAGACCGCTGCATAAAGGCTTCTCTCTGTTTTCTTTGCTTGATTCATGCCAATAATTTGACTCTTCTGAAACTGATAAACATCTTTTCCACGGGATGTGTCTTCAGACATGGTTGTTTAAGAAATGAGCAGCTACTTACTGCATCAGTTAGAGTTAAATAACTTGTTCTCAGCTGTAACATAATCATCTATGCAGTAATTATCCAGTGAGAGGCTCTTACATATTTGTTTAGTTAAATACAAGTGCTGACTTTTATTTGGACGGACAGTGCATTTAAATGTTTAAGTATATCGTAATCTATTTTTATTTTTGATAATTGTGTGTTTTTATTTTTTTACGTCTAAAAATGCACATACCACCAAAAGTATTTATTTCACGCAACTAAATGGTCTAACTGCGCATGTGCACAATACAACGTGACACCGCCTAGATTATAATTAATAATAGATGTTACACTTGACCCCTCGCTCTCACACTGTTTACATGTTTTCTAAATGTCATATCTATTCATATAAAACCGTTTGATACAGATGACTCATGTATCATTTATCCAAACCTCCACCTGTGACACCAGGTGAAAGTCACTTCCTGCCCCGCGATCCCGCACGTGCTGCTCTGCCCCGCTCCGTCAAAAGGTGGCGCGCGGACACAAAACGAGGTGTCATTAGGAAACGACTCAATTCTCCCTTCAACAGCCTCCTCTCCTCTCCTCTCCTCTCCTCTCCTCTCTCCTCTCCTCTCCTCTCCTCTCCTCTCCTCTCCTCTCCTCTCTCTGCCTCTCTCCTCTCCTCTCTCTCCTCTCCTCCTCCTCTCCTCTCCTCTCCTCTCCTCCTCTCCTCTCCTCTCCCTCCTCTCCTCTCTCCTCTCCGCTCCTCTCTCTCTTCTCTCTCCTCTCCTCGTCTCCTCGGTCCTCCTCCTCCTCTCCTCTCCCCCTCCTCTCCTCTCATCTCCTCTCCTCCTCCTCTCCTCCTCCTCTCTCCTCTCCTCTTCTCTCCTTCTACCTACTCCTCCTCTCCTCTTCTCCTCTCCTCTCTCTCTCCTTCTCTCCTCCTCCTCTCCTCTCCTCTCCTCTCCTCTCTCCTCCTCCTCTCCTCTCCTCTCCTCTCCTCTCCTCTTCCTCTCTCCTCTCCTCTCCTCTCCCTCTCCTCCTCCTCTCCTCTCCCTCTCTCCTCTCCCCTCCCTCCTCTCCTCTCTCTCCTCTCCTTCTCCTCTCCTCTCCTTTCCCTCCTCTCTCTCCTCCTCTCCTCTCCTCCTCCTCCTCTCCTCTCCTCTCCTCTCCTGTTTCCTCTCCTCCTCTCCTCTCCTCTCCTCTCTCCTCTCCTCCTCTCCTCTCCTCTCTCCTCTCCCCTCCTCTCCTCTCCTCTCTCCTCTCCCCTCCTCTCCTCTCCCCTCCTCTCCTCTCTCCTCTCCCCTCCTCTCCTCTCCTCTCCTCCTCTCCTCTCTCCTCTCCTCTCCTCTCCTCTCCCCTCCTCTCCTCTCTCCTCTCCCCTCCTCTCCTCTCTCCTCTCCTCTCCTCTCCTCTCCTCTCCTCTCCTCTCCTCCTCTCCTCTCCTCTCTCCTCTCCTCCTCTCCTCTCCTCTCCTCTCCTCTCCTCTCCTCTCCTCTCTCCTCTCCTCCTCTCCTCTCACCTCCCCCTGGCTGATGGGACACGCCCCTCGCGCTGTCTGCGCGTGTGTCAAACTCTTTATTTTGATGACAACACATGGCAGCGCGAGCTCGTCCCACTCATAGTACAGCGCGCGGACTCCCAGGTGGTGCCATTAACGCGTGACACCTTCACGGAGACACAGACAAGCGACGACTGAGTCCAGTGCCTGGAACTGACGGAGGAAACTCACAAAGCTGCTTTGTTTAGCTCGGACTTTGGAGACGGTCGTTGTTCCACACGGAGGTGAACTGGGTCCTGTCGTCTCCTCGCTGTGTTTTCAGTACATTTACAGGAACGCCCAGAATAAAAACAAACAGGTGGAGAAGCACTCACCTTGGTAAGTGGATATACGAACTGTTGTCCAACGTGTCTCAGCGTCAAAGCCTTTTCTATATCTAATCTATAAATTATGGTGTTTTTATGGCATGTAGGCAGATTCATTATGAGTTTATTGTAGTTATAAAATCTCAGAGACTTGAATCCGTTCATAGAAAGTGTGGGAACCTTAGAGGAAGCAGTGAAGCCTTCTTTATTTATGATTGATGTGAAGTTTGAAGACTGACAGAGAGCTGGGTTCCTGTATCTACCTACTGCACATCCTCTCAGCCCCACATCCATGTGTGTTCAGGAGAGTGGGGACTGTGTTTTGTGAGGGATTAGCTGGACCAGGCGCCACATTTGTCATCTCCTCTCTCCAACACGTAGAAGTGACCTGTTGAGGGTCCTGGCTCTGATTTAGCAGGTCCACCTTGGTTCAAGTTCAGGCTAGTTCTCCACCTCTGTGCTCCAGATCACTTAATCAAGTGTTTAGAAATAAACAGCGCTGTATTGAGAGCTCAGCAGGTGGGAAACTACTTGAGGTGTTTCTCACAGTACATGTGAAATCCAGAACAGTCCCAGTGAAACCATCATGTTCACAAATCCTTACCGCCTGCTGTTTGTGTACCTTTCCCATTGTGATCATGCCCGGCCTGGCTGCTTTTCATGCTACCTACCCTCCTCTCAATTTATATTGTGTTGGTTTCTTTTGTTTTTGAGGAAATGCTGTGTTGTTGCTCAGACAAAATAAAGCCATCCAGGAACCAAAAACAGACCACAATAATTTAGCAAACGGATAGTCAGTAATAGTGAGTAGGTGAGAAAACATATTTTGCTGTTGCATTGATTTTATTACCTTTTCTTTTTTAATTTGGTAAATGCTATGACCTTGGGGTGTTTTTAGTTAGTGTAGGGACTATAATAGGCAGTTTTCCTCTGTGATGAACATGTGCACGCTCATACAGGAAGTCAGTACAATCTGGTAAGTCTGAAGAAAGATGAAAGCACTATTTGGGCTCCTGTCTCACAGAATTGTGGTTTTCAGTTTTAGCTGGTGTAGACTGTTAGTTTCTTTTTCATATTAAATTAACTTTTGTGGAGACAAAAGTCCCCAACTTAACCAAAACACTTCTCACCATGTATCAAAGGAGTTTCTGAATGAGATGCATCATTGCAGCAGTAGAATTGAAGAGCATGCATCTAATGAACAAAGTGCGTTTGGTGAGGAGTGGCTAATGGTGCATGCAGAGGATGTGGTGAACTGCTCTGATTGCGGAGCAGCAGAGTGTGGCATCTGTTCACTGTGAACAGCAGTAACATGATCTGATGATGATGATGATGATGATGATACAGAGGGAGATAAATGCATGCAGTACCACAGTGTCCTTGTCTTGTTAGAAACTATGCTACAGAGCGGATACAGTCCAGTCCACTAGCAAAGCTGCAAGAAAGTGGAAATTTTTCTTTTTGTATTGCCATAGATAAGATAATGTCATACTTTTAAGATTATGTCACAGCGAGACAGGAGCCTGCACATTTAGGATTTCACATTGAAAAGGGAGTAACCCACAAAAATTACAGGTATGGCTCAGTGTATGATTATTTTGAGCTATTAGCCATATATAACGATACAGCACGTCAACCAACACCCTTTTGACATCATTTGTTATTGTTTGATATTTTCTCATCTCCCTAGTGACTGCAGCTATATCTGACCACATGGGTGTGATTCTGGAGAATGTTTTTTCACCCTGCTCAGTCCGGGGAGAGGCTTGCTGCTGCATTCTTCTCCTTTTTATTCAATGGGTGTGTGTGTCCAGGTAGGTGGTGTCAGCGTAGGGCATGACACACGGTAGATTCAGCAGCAGAGCGCATCAACTACACAGGCTGTGTGACGTTCACACTGGTGTATGGCCACTAGTGAAAGCATTCACGAGCATGATTCACACCAGGAATATTTCCCTGCAGCCACAGCGGTTCAGTGTTTCTTCACATCGTAGCTCCGCCAGAGATTTCAGCTGAATGCATTGCATCTGCAATGCTCATCAGCCGCTCTTTCAGCATTGGCATGTTGTAAACACAGTGCTTGTTCTTTTCGATCCAGTGGATTTTGGCCCACAGTTTAAGGAAAAGAAAACAGTCTCAGTTACGCACTTAAGTGAGTCAGAAAAGAGGTGAGGTGTTGGTGTAGGTGGGCAGGACAAACATTTCAGCTATCTCCTGCGTTAATCTAATGCCATTCACGTTACATGATTGTTCAACTACAGTCCTTATGGGAACAACTTATTTTTCCAAATGTTTAATTCCTCTGAACAAACGAGGTGTTAATTCTCACCATTAGCTGTGTTAAACGTAATGATGATAATTGTTTCCTGTGATGCATATATTTATTGGGTGGCCATGTCACAGCATGTTCTTTAACAGGCTATGTAGTCCTCCATCAAAAAAAGTATTTAGTTCAGTATGAAATGCTAATGTAGCCATCAATCTGACTACTTGTTGCCATAACTTTGTTGTGGCAACACGCAGATCAAAGTTATTGACTCACCCGGGTGAGTAATCGTCACGGGTGCCATAATCTAGTAAATTACATGCAGAGTTTCATATATGTGTTCACTGGATTCATTAATAATGCCCCAACTACCCATAAGTACGTGTTACCATAAACATGCTAAATTGAGGATTGCCGGAAGTTATGTGTTACTGCGTGTCTACGAACGAGCCTCAGACTAATGACATTCATTAGTCCTTTTTGGCATCTTATTTCTAGTAAAATACCTGCTATAATGTATAATATGTAATATAATATATGGATGACAGGGGGGTTTTGTAATCTGCCTGTGACATTTTAAAATAACTGTCAAACATTTCAACATGTTATTAACTAGTCTTAACTATCAGAAATTTGTTAAGCCAGCACAGTTCGAATTTTAACACAATGGTGCCCATTAAAAAATAAGACGCATGAAACCCTTGAGGCTGCCTGCATGTTGAAGCAGTGACTCTTGAATCCAGCATTAGAAAAAGCTGGTTCCTTCCCCTCATACCTTCACTATCTCATTTTGCCTGTAAGGACACAATGTCATAGATGTGACAGGAACCAAAAGGCCCTTAACATATAGCGTTATACATGACAGGTTTGAACTTCCCCCAGCTAATGAGCATATCCCTGTGGAAACTGAAATACAGTCTGAGCCAAGGGTGGGTCTATTGACTCATCAATGTGGCCAAAGTGTGCTTTAAATGTAAAAAAGTAGCACTGAGTTTGTGGTTTTCAAACATTTAGTTTCTACTTTAACAGGCCAGTAAAGCTCTTCACTGAAGCACAATGACAAATGACTATTTTAGTAGCTGTTCAAGGCAAAGTAACCCTCTGCTGCAGTTCAGCAGTTGTTTAAAACACAGCACTTCAGGTACTACAGTACTACAGGACATGAAATGTTCTGTACCCATTTTTTCATAATTGCTTTGTTGGATACTAACAGGACAATTGCAAGTCTTAATATTACCTCACTAATAACCCCATTTTTGACAGAACAACTTTAACATAGCCCTTGTATTTACTATAAAGTTAAATCAAATATTTTAGAAACAAATGTGGTGTGTGAACCAATAGATAAATCTGTCTAGAAAATTTAGATGCTGCCTTATAGTCTGTCAAGCTTGACACTTTCAAGTACAGTACACTGGAATGTAGGTGTTAGGCGGGTAGGCAGGTAAGTCATAAACCTGTCCATAGCATGTCGGAAGTGGAAGTATTTCACTACAGTTACAGTGGGGGAAAAAAAGTATGTGAACCTTATGGAATGGAAATTTCATGGTACTCTTGACTAAGATGAAGATCAGATCACATTTTATGACAACTGAATGCAGAATCACATACATTTTCTTGCCACTCTATGTACTGTATGTATTTTCTTCCTGCTGTACAGCTGATGCTGAGAAGTTGACAGCCACAGAAATTACTTCATGATGAGTGTTGTTCTTGTTGTGTTGAGCGTGTTGAATTGTGCTGTCAAACTGGCATGCCAGCAAAAGCAGTGAGATGTCACCAGAAGAGAATTCACCTTTCATGTATGCTGGCAGCTGTCCAGAAGTACTTAACGTGAGCAGCAGCGTGTTGCAGCCCTAAACTCTCATCAGTGGCCTATTAAGCACAGTACCTGGGTGTGCCACTTATCCTCAATACTGAAATGTGTTGTTTTTGTTTTTTTTTTCCCTTCATGTTAGCTCTTTTTTATGCTTTCACCTTTTTTGTCTTGTCATTATCCACCACAAGTGTTTTTGTGATGCTTACGGTGCACAGAATTAGCAGGATGCTTGGCCAGTAATGACCACGCTATTGCTGAGGCCCATGAAACTAATTGACATCCCCAGAGTCTGGGAAGCTTTGGTGCGACTGCTCCCTGTTATTATCACAACTGCACTTTTTTTTCTGGAAGCCACAGCAATTAAGACACCCTAATGATGGTGAGCCCAGTTTACCCAGCTAGCTGGCCCAGACTGTTAATGAGTAACTGGGTCTGCACTGCTTGTCCCCAACACTTGTGGAATGTGCAGATGATGAAATGGGCCAGTGTCAGGGAGGGGTTTAGCGTGCCTGATGTCCTAGATCCACTTTGCTTTGGTCTGTGATTTCCAAAAGTGCGTCTTGCTCGAGCACCATGTTTTCATATTTTTCATCAACTACCATAGAAAATTTGTCATATTTATTTTATAATGTAAATCCGGAGACATTAGGTAAGGCTGTTATTAGCGTTCTGTGTAGTTGGCCACAGCACATATCCGTCTGTACTATGCTTCAGATTAATTTATAGGTATTTTTAGCAACTCTTGCTTTGATAATTAGACCTCAACCATTGTTAAGTGATACTGCCGCAGTAGGTAGTCAGAGATCAATTTTTTGACAGCTGTATAAGACACTATGGACTGAACGTCTCAATTTATTTATGCTTGTATTACTTTTTCTGTTTTTCCATTAACTCAAACATCATGAAATGTGATATTAATAGCAGCCACTATAAAAATAATAAAAATATATATACTTACTGATCATCACTATATATACTGATGATCTGGTGGAAAACAAATTTACTGTCTAAAGCAACAATCAAGTATGAGATGGAACTCGTGTCATAATTTAAAAATTCTGCTCTCCCCAGTAATTAAGGATCTACTTGAGGAGGAGATCTGTTGCTGTTGTATCCTGTAATGACGCTTTCTAGATTTGTGATGGATTAAAAATAATTAGCAAAGGCTTACAGTTAACAGAATGGTGTGGTATGTCATTTGACATCAGTTAGTCAGCACTATCTGTAAACTCTAATATTGTTCAGCTGAAGTGATTAATCTCATGTGGCAAAATGAGAACAGCAACATAAATTATATTAAAGTAATGCCTTTACCAAACCCTAGCTGTGCAAATAGAAATGATCCATAATGGATTTCTAAGCAAATTATCTGAACAGTGGGACAGGTTTGCCTGTTCTTGAATACACGTCTTAATGGGCTTGCTGTAAAGTCCGGTCCATAAGGATTGGGATTGTGACCCAAACCCATTTGGCTCCTTATTCCACTGCAGACAATCATGATGTGCTTTAAGCGTAGACAGTCATCTTTAATGTAGGGGTTTGTCAAAAATATTGTATGAATCATGTAGTAATTACAACCATTTTATACAAAAAATATAAAAATATACATGTGTGGGCATGTATGGCTGCCAAAGGAACTGGTTCCCTTGTATTTACTGATGGAAAAGCAGCAGGGTAAATTCTTAAGGGCTATAATATCTTCCCAGACTGAGCCAAATGCTTCAGAACTCATTGGACAGTGCTTCATAATGCAGATGGACAGTGGTCCCGTGCAAACTGCAGAAGTAGTGGAGTTGAATGTTCTGCAATGACCAACTGGGCAAATGTTTCACTAGCTGAAGGCCCAAGTAACTGAAGACTACTCCAGTAAAGACCTGTCAGAGCATCACCAGGGAAGAAACCAGCCAAGGCCATTGGTTCCAGACTAAGGGCACTCAGTGACAGAAAAAGAATTGCAAATATTAAAATGAACAATTTAATTTATCATTAGTTTGTCCAAATGTTGTTAAGGCCTTAAATTTGTGGGTCTATGTATAAAAATGATTGCCGGTCCTAAATGATCTATTTAGAGATTTTTTTTTTAACCAAACTCCCTTAAATTTAAGTTGACAATATACACTTGATTTTTCTATTTCAAATCTATTGTGGTCCAGAAGAGAGACAAATTTATGAAAATTGTGTTGCTATCCAAGTAATTATGGATCTGACTGTACAATGTTTGATGCTACAGTGTATACATAGTACTCAACTGTCCCTCTTAAACACAATGAAATGTTTAGTTCATTGTGTTGAAAGACTTAATGAAACTCTTTGGCTTTGTAGGCACTTTAGCAATGTTAGTCATGTGCCTTTGGTTTCAGATTCCTCCCATTCCTATTTTATGTGGTTATGCAATCCATGTCAATGGGACTTAGGCCAGGGGAAGCAAAGTGTTTCTGGAGATGAAAGGTGGCTTATGTACTGTAGATGTCCACTGTCTTCACCTGTTGATCTAATAACAAGCCTGTCCAGCAGAAACCAGAAACATGTGCCTCTGAAAACATTCAGCCATGTTACTCACACACACTCTCTCTCTCTCTCTCTCTCTCTCTCTTTTTTTTTAAGGTTTTCAGAAGCGTGTCTGCTGACCTAATCAACCAATGGCGCAGACAGTGAACCTGATTGGTCCTTCACCATGGGGCTTCAGAATCTCTGGAGGAAGGGACTTCAAGAAGGCCATAACTGTATCAAAGGTACTTATCAACAGCCACCCTGTTGCTGAGCCCTGTCACACCTTATCAAACCATATCCTCTGTTTTTGTCAAAACATAGCCTGTAATGGCATGTCATGCAAAGTCAACTTCCTCCTTGCTACGACTCTTTTCTTGTCTTTGTTTATGTCCTCGGGCTGCTTCGTACCTATTTCCTTGACTACTGAAACTGTTAGAATAGGATGGAAGTAGATTACATTAGAAGGAAACCACTGATTACAGTTCAAGTGGAAGTTGCCGTGGGACGTGAGGAGGTTCCTGCCCCCAGAGTGCAGTGTGTGAGTGTAGGTCTGAGTTTCTGTACTCATGTGTACACATTACCATGTGCATTTTTGTTGTTTTTACCACTGTTATAAAAAGAGAACATGGAGTTAGAACAAGTGGAAACTTAGCGGCTGTGAGCAGACAGCCCACAGTAAACACCACCAGGAAACCTTGCTGAAACTAACTTCTACATACCAGAGACACCAGTTCTGCCTGCTGCACATCCTAGTCCTACATCACCACCACAGCTTAGACTTTTCCACTGAGACTTCCCCAGTTGCTTCTCAGACCATAAGTAATAAATTATGGCTCAGCTTCAAATGCATGTATTGTTTGCCCCCTTGTTTTTGTAACTACAAAAAATAGTTGAACTCTTCATGAATAATGGGCTTTACTCTAAGTCTATAAGTCTCTCTTTTTCTTAACACTCTCAAGACTATTATATTGCTTGTCTAAAATATAAAACTGGCTCTGTGAAGTGACAAGGATTGTTGCTGAGAAAGAAACTTCATCACTAAAATTGGTTTTGGCATAGCCCAGTTTGAGAAACTGCTTCCCTCGTTCCACTCCCCCACTTAAAGTGGCTGGAGCTTGGAACAGGGATGACATTGATACCCTCTTTTATTCCTATTGCCCTGCAAGATGGCTTGCCCCTGTTTCTTTCTGGTAGGGATCCTGGTAAAGAACCCCCAACCGCTCTTGGTTTCTGTGAAACCAGGCGTGCCCTGATCAGAAAAGGCACGCACTATTGTGAGTCACCACAGCAACGCTTAATTGCCTCTGGAGTGGGCCCACAGACATGGCACCTCTGCCCTCCTGCTGGGGTGACAAACAGCTCGTTGACTGCTATTCTCTTAACCATTTTTTCTACAGAGATGCAGAAAAGAGACTTTCTCACTCAGTGATTGGCTCTTTATTTTTTATTTATTTTGTTTTGCATTCTTTGTTTTATTGCCTCTCTGTTTTTAATTGTGAGGCAAACTGTTTGTGGCCAGTGTCTTAGTTCCTTCAAATTTAAGCAGTGGCAGCATCAACCTCATCATAATGACTTTGTTTTAGTAAGTCTGTGTGTTCGGGTCTATATGCCTGGGATATAGGCACTAAATTGAGCGTGGTGGCTTGGACCATACATTTTGGGCCATTAGTGTGGAATTCCCTCTGATGTGGTGATCTAGCATTGGCCGTGACATGTGGTGAGGCTGGTTGCAAAGGTCACACTCAGTCAAATCGTCAAGTAGTGTGACACTAACGACTTCTCCCTGTGGGTGAATTGATGCTGTCCACTGTTAAGTGGCACTACCTCAATCTGTGTGTGCGTGTGTGTGTGTGTGTGTGTGTGTGTGTGTGTGTGTGTGTGTGTGTGTGTGTGTGTGTGTGTGTGTGTGTGTGCGTGCGTGCATGTGCAAAAAAGCTGTGGCATCTGTTGGTATTTGCTATGAGTTTTATGAGTGTCATTTGGAACAAAAGTGTGTAACTGAAGCAACTTGATAAAGTCGTTTTTTTTTTAAATTTATTTATTTTTTTCCGAAGCATTAACAGACTGGCAGCATCCATTATATATTATTTGCAGAGCAGGATTATGGGGCCAGTAGGACCTAACTGGAGCTTTTTACCTCTTAACAGGTCAATGATGGCAGCAAGGCAGAGCGGGCAGACCTGCAACCAGGTGACATTATCTTGGAAATCAACGGAGAAAACACGACCGACATGCTGAACGTGGAGGCTCAGAACAAGATCAAGAACTCAAAGACCCATCTGCAGCTGGTGATAGAGAGGTGAACTGGCATGCAGTAGTGGTACCACACAAATGCTCCAGCAGTTGCGTGTTTTGAATGCGTACTGTATATTTTGGATTTATAAACATAGTATGCATATACAGTGCCATGCAATCTTCTGCAGCATAGCTTCCCATATGAATATCTGTTCTGTGTTTGTGCTACAGTCCCCACAGTCAGCTTCTGTGTTTTTAACTTGCAAGCACTGTACAAACAAAACAAGTGATTATAATCGGGGGAAATGCCAGCATGTATGAGAGCCACTCTGCTCCCTTCCCTGGTCCTCCTCAATAAACCTTGTTTTGAGATGTGCCAAAACCTTGTTTGGAAGACATGAAGCTTGCTACTAAGCTTTTGCGTTGAGCCAGGACCGCTTTTGGCTGACATTTTGATTAAAGAGCCTCCTTTAATTCTCTTTTCTTATCATTGTTGCCATCCTGTCACTCTTTCTTAGTCTTTTACAAATTGCCTGCACGCACACGGACACACACAAACACGCACACACACTGTTTCATACTTCCTCCTTGAATGTCTATGTCCATGTGAGTGAAATTTTCCCCAATGATCTCATGTCTCCCACCAGGCCAGAAAAAGCACCATTACCCCTTGCCTGCATAGGACAATGCCACTGTGTAGCTTTGCCATGCCTTTAGTCCCACTGTGGTAACTGTCAGCTGTTTCCAGGGCCAAGACTCTTACTTTCAGGCTCTTCCCCTAATGCCACTCACCAAGAATATTACCTAGTACAATTGAGTTTTAACAAGCTGTAAGAAGGTATTTAACACATCTGGTTGGTAGTTTATCCCCATCAAACCAGGATCCTCAGAATAGATAGTTGTTTATAGGCGTATCTTCTGCTGTAAACAACGTAAGCGGTTTATTGTATCCATGACTTCTCCATGCAAGACACACAGTAACAAACCAACCACACCATTGGTGTCATCGCCCTTTTTAGTTACTCTTTCAGGAAAGTATCACTTTAGCAACATTATCTTAACTTGGGTATCATACCAGCCCAGGTTCAAACCATACTCAGCCCATTAAAATAGTGGTATGCTTCATCTTAAATACTGGTCGCAGCTTGACACAAATTATGGGCTTTTGTACTCAGCATGATCAAGAGAGTTCAAGGGAATCCTCTTGAACACTGATCATAATTTAGTGATGTAATATTTCAGTTTTCAGAATAGAGAGGGTTTCCTACATTACACAGATCAAAGGAATCTCCACTTCTCTGATGGCAGCTGTGAACAGCTAGGATCAGCGAAGGGTTTTAAGTACTGACTTGATGTATAGCTGTTTGAAATAACATTTTTTTTTTTGGAATCCAGAGCTTTAGTTGTACTGACCGCTCTGTTGTATAATGCCTGTAAGCATTTTCATCAGGAAATATTTCCTCATAACCTGAGATGTGGAGATGTGATTACTGACATCAAATACTGCATCTCGATTTCTGGTGTGCTGATGTACATGGTAGAAAGTCGAGGTTTAAAATACAAGATGAGCATATTTCAGTTGTGTAGTTCCTAATTCAAAGCAATAACTTCTTTAGGCCTGTCACATTAATCTCTCCTTTAGGAAGGAAGAAATGTCTTGCGGCTTTTGTATCAGTTTTCGTTTTCTTGCCATTCCTCTCCCACACACAGTACTGTATGTGAAGCGCACTCCATGAGAGGTGTGCTTCTGGGTGATTTACCACAGGCATCCAGGCCTTCCTGTGTGCCTCATTACCCCAGGCTCATCCAAGAGCTAGTCAGCCTTTGGCCTTGCATGCGGAGGGTGCACCGTGTGTTTGCATTGGCACTAATACAGCCCATATTTTCCCCTCAAAATCCAATGATAGAATTGCATACAGAATGTGTTTTCTGTTTAAGAAAGTAAAGCAAACGTTACTAGTTTCTAGATCAATGGGGACTGTATTTTTCAGAAAGGGGGCAGTGTGTGCAATACATGTCTCCTGAAGTAATCTGTAGCATTCAGAGGGACATAAAGATTGAGGTTTGCCAGAACCCTTAGAAAACTGCTTATTTTTCCTTACTCTATTTGACATGAACATGAAATTCAGCAGTAGTGGGATCAGACTTTATCCTACATGCAAAGGTACTTGTTGAAAGTTCATTGATCTCTGCTGTTTTCTGTCTGTCAAGACCTGAACCTCCCAGTCCTGGACAGACCAATGGAATCGGCACACCTGAACAGCTCACAGGACGCTTCCAGGTCAGTGCTTCAGTCTATAGGAGCTGTGATCTGTCTACAGTTTGTCTTGATTACCGGACATCAAATTGCAAATTGTGTTTTCCATTGACATTGCACACAAGTGTGTTTTATTCAGATAACATGTTGTTTTGACCCAGGACATGTGTTCATTTCTGCTCATGCGTGCATCAGACATCTGTTTCACTGCCGTCAATGTGGAAATAATACAAGACATTCTAGTGATTTAATGCTTGTTCCTGTGATTTATTGAGATCATAACAATGACTCCCAGAGCACAACATACTATAGTTTTTAGACAGGTGAAGTCTATGAACAGAAAGCACACACACTTCTGAGAACCTGTGTGTTAACACTCGCACGGGTGTTACTTCTTTCTCTTCAACTTTTCAATACTGCTATGGTAAAAATGCAGTAGTAAAGATCATGTTACATTCAGCAGATACTAAGGCAATAACGATTATCTTGTGATTCTTTAGGAGGCAGTGATAGTGAGTCGCGATGAGAACCAGAACTACAGAGAGTACACCATTTCTAGCTCTGTGTCCCCTGGACCCTATTCACCACCCCCTCCTGCCAGCCCCAATGGGAAGAGAGAGAGCCTGACATCCACCAACAACAAGAGGTATCCTCGCTGACCTGTTGTTTTTTTATGTCAGTGCAAAGCATTGGCATGTTCAAGCATCAGGATGAAATTTTATTTTATTGCAAATGAAAGAGGTAGAGGTTATACCTTGTGATAAAGCCACCACGTAACTTTCAAATTATATTTAAGAAACTGGAGATTTTGGACATGTACTTAACCATCAGCCAGTTTGTCCACTCCTGCATTGTTCTTACCAATCCTCTAACAACAAAAAGATTAGACTGTCTGAAGTCACACACACACGTGATCTGATTACTTGTAAATTACACCCTGGAAAATCTGCCTGAAAGATTGGCATTAGGTTAAAAAGAAGCTCTTTCTCCATGAACTTATAATATTTTAGGGATCCGTTTTAAGATGACAGTTGAGTCTGTCTATTCACTCCTTAAATAGACTTACAAAAACAGCTGCAACAAGTGTTCTCTTGACTTCGCAACGGGCTTAGTCAATAGGTATTGGAATGATAGAAAGTGGAGCCATTGGATTGTGTTGTAGTAACAAAAGATATGCACTGGATATCACATTCCACTGATTGCATTCACTTTAACAAAAGGCAGAATGTGGAACGTTCACTACGCTTTCTCTGTCGAGGACATTTGTTGACTCTCGTGGCCAGCGTTTAGTAGGTCACAGTTCAAACTCATCTTTTCTCCCCATAGACTAAAACGTACTGCCCTGCACTTAGTTGATTGTGTTTTTAGTGTTGGTATATAATGTATGTGTAATTTTCTTCTTTTTTTCTTTTTAATTACTTTGATGTAAATTTCATAAAACTTTACCATGACAGTCAATTTAAGAAGCACAGTTTGTTACCAGATGGTGATGGGTAACTATAGAGGTTCTTTAAAACTATAATTTTTATATTGACATCAGTCTGTACATTATTCCCCTACGAGAAGCCCACAAAATGCCACAAATTATGAATACGTACGATTTGTCTATATAATAAAACAGGGCAATGTGAAATAATACCTTGTGCCTCTGTATACGTACAGTAATTGTATCATAGTAATATAATTTTTGGAAAATCTAGTACTCTTATTATTTTTAGATAAATAATAAGAGGGACATGTCTCTTTCTGGCTGATTTAGCAAAAACTGAGAAATTAAACAAATTGATGCAAAATGTATATAAAAATCCACTCCCATTTCAGTCCATTTATTTGTAAAAATTGTCCACTATAGCCACAGTAGCCTTATACATATATAGAGATACAAGAAAAATAGCTACAGAAATTATGTAAAGCCAGAGGGTTGATGACACATGCTGTATACTGTAACTATCCAACTCCAATCCCATATGTGCCATTGACTCTCTCTGTTGTCCTTATGCTATAGTGTCCAGCTGCGCTCATGGTCTCCAGAGGAAAGGAGTCACAGACTGTCCAGACCACTGTCGCAGGTTTGTTTCAGTCAAATCCTTTTTTATTTCTCTGTAAATACTGCTTTTCAAGCAAGCTTTCAACTGCCTGCGCATTTGTCTGTCTGCAAAAATAAAATGACTACTGTAGAATCCAACCATAAAATGTCTTCAATTAGATGAAGACCATTGGTTGTTAGGGCAATTACTGTTATCTCTAATCAGTAAAAATAGTTGCTGGTGTCCATTAGAGGTGTGCCACGTATTATTCTCCTGGAGAGTGCATGTGCATGTGATGATTACGAAGAGATGCCGGTCCACCTAAAGTTGAAAATGAATGAAACTAACACAAGAATTGGATGAACATGAGGTGACTATGACCTTGACCTTTTGACCTTTGGCCGCCAAAATCTAAACAGTTTATTACTAAGTCTAAGTGGACTCAGTTCCCTCAATGCATTTCTGACATATCAGTTCACAAGGATTGGATGAAGGTGAGGTCATTACCACCTTGAACTTTGGCCACTAAAATCGAATCATTCATCAATGAGTTCATATTAACAGGGGTGTCAAATTTAAAGGAATTCCCTCTAAACATTCCTCAGATATTGCGTTCACAAGAATTGGGCAGCCATGGAGGGACAGATGGACAGACAACCTAAAAACATAAGGCTTTCAGCTGTGGCTATCGCTGGCCCAGAGGCATAAAAATTGATAAATAAATTCATATGGCCGTCATAGCATTGGTAAAAAAAACTAATCTCATGGTGCCCTAATGTTGTGCACAGTACTGTGTATACAAATGCCTTCACCAAGTCAGCTATTCGTATTTGCTGCTCGGTGAGATCTATTTATTTTGAGCGCTCTGACACAGTCTGTACAACTGTGCAAATTTGACACATTCTGTCCTTTCATCTTGAATTATGAGCCTCCCATGCCACAGAATATGCCTCCCAACACGTTTTTGGACTCCAGTGTACTCTGTTGTATGAAGTCTCACAGTAAAGGCAACATACAGAGAGGGTTTGACATTTTAATAGCAGGGAGTGCATAAAGGTCAGTCTTTGAAAATATCTGACATTAAGCTGAACAACAATCTAAAGCTGTTTCGTTAAGGGTGTGCTCCAAGGAAAAAAAAGATTACTTTCTGTCTTAACAATGGCCTTAACCTTTAGTTGTCTGAATGGAGGCTCATTATTCTTGGTAAGCAGTGAAATATGGAAGTGGTAAAATACAGACTTGGGGTTATCATGAGACTGCAGCGAAACTATGCAGTGCTTATTTACCATTCCAACAACAAAACCAAGAAGAGAGACTAAGGCCTCTGGAAAGACTTCAGTGAGTTAAAGAGAGAAAATGTTGTGGGAAAGTTCATCATGAGCTATTTAAGCTATGCCTACACTCTTAGTCTCAAGCACAGGGTCCCACTGAAGACAGAACATCTGAGATGACAGAGCAGGAAAAAACATTCAAGACCTTTTGTAATGGTACAAGGAATTCCAGACATTTTTATCGCTCTGGACATTACGTAAAGTTAGATAAATATGCAGAGGTTTGAACTTCAAAACAGTCCAGTGCTCCTTCTGGCTCAGGATCTTCTCAGGATGCTGGCTGAGAAGATCTTTTCTTTTTTTTTTTGTCCTGTACCTAAGTGGGTTGGGATGCTGCCATTGCTTTTCTGATCAGTAGTGACACATTTTTATTAAAATTAAATGTTCTTGTCAGTCATGATGACAATAACATCTGGTTCTAGCAAAATTCTTTAGGAACACAAGAATGGGAGTCTCCTCTAATAACTAATTTGATGTAACTGCAAAGCCACATGGCATGTTGTCTCCTTCCAAGTTGTTTTAGGGCAGGAAGGGTGTGCAGACATGAATCAGCTCTCTGACTGGCGCTCTATTTAGACAGATTCAACTGACATGAGCGTGATATGTGATGTTCACTTGGCAGACTGACGCCACAGGCAGACTGTAGGCTGGACTGGAGATGAGAGTGCTCTTTAGTGTCAAATCCTTACACTTGGATATGAAGTCACTTTTCTGTGTGGTGGAAACAAACTACAGTGCATCCAGAGGGTTTACACAGTGCTTAACCTTTTCCCCATTTTGTTATGTTACAGCCTTATTCCAAAATTGATTTTATTCAATATCCTTAAAACTTTACAAAAAATATCCCATAATGTCAAAGTGAAAAAAACATTTTTAAGTTTTTAAGTTAAGCAAATTTATTCAAAAATTAAAGTATTCACATGTACATATGTATTCATAGCCTTTGCTCAA
The DNA here is from genome assembly GCF_900324465.2 of Anabas testudineus. Taxonomy (NCBI): domain Eukaryota; kingdom Metazoa; phylum Chordata; class Actinopteri; order Anabantiformes; family Anabantidae; genus Anabas; species Anabas testudineus. Next base: position 8,480,007 of record NC_046618.1, read on the forward strand.
TACTTTGTTGAAGCACCTTTTTGAGTATGATGCTACAAGCCTAGCCTGGCAGTTTCTCCCATTCTTCTTTGCAGTACCTCTCTAGCTCCATCAGGCTGGATAGGGAACATCGGTTTCTCCAGAGATTTTCAATCAGGCTCTAATCTGGGTTGTGGCTGGGCCACTCAAGCACATTCACAGAGTTGTCCTGTAGCCTCTCCTTTGTTATGTTGGCTTTGTGCTTAGGGTCGTTGTCCTGAAAGATGAACCGTTGCCCCAGTCTGAGATCCAGATCACTCTGAAACAGGTTTTTATCTAGGATGTCTCTGTACATTGCTGCATTCTCTTCCCTTAATCCTGACTAGTCTCCCAGTTCCTCGATCACCCAGTTTGGCCCGGCGGCCCCCTCTAGGAAGAGTCGTGGTGGTTCCAAACCATTTATGAATAATGGAGGCCGCTGTGCTAATTGGGACCTTCAGTGCTGCAGAACTTTTTCTGTACCCTTCCCCAGATCTGTGCCTCGATACAATCCTGTTTGGTGGTCAACAGACAATTGCTTGGACTTCATGGCTTTGTTTTTGCTCTGACATGCACTGTGAACTATGAGACCTTATATAGATAAGTGTGCCTTTACAAATCCCATCCAGTCAACTAAATTTTGCACAGGTGGACTCCAATTAAGTTGTAGAAACATGTCAAGGATGATCAGTGGAAACAGTATGGACCAGAGCTCAATTTTGAGAAAGGCTGTGAATACTTATTTACAGGTGATTTTTTTTAAATTTACTTACTTTTTCTCACTTTGACGTGATTGGGTATTTCCATTTTGGAATAAGGCTGTAACATAACAAAATGGAAAAAGTTTTAAATGCTGTAAATACTTTGTGGATACACTGTATTTCAAATGATTTGGCTAAATGATGCCTTATTTTAGTATGCATTCCCAGGTTCTTCCTGATACTACATTTATGTTTATCAGTGTGCTGTGTCTCAATGAATTCATTATAAGCATCAGGGAACTACAAATGCTGATGTTTTCAGCATCAATCCAAAACTACATTCAAAAACCCACTGTGGAGTTATAGTGAGGCTTTGGCCAGCAAACCTCGGTGGAACGAACTTCCGCATTGGTCGACCAAGAAACACATTAGGGACTGTGATGTGGCTGAGAGCTCCATCAGCGAGCCCTAAAAAATGAGCTCGCTCTTGTCATGACTGTCCATCTGGGACAGCCTCACATTTTTGTGGTATTTTTGGAGTTGCCCCTTTGTCTGATTTTTCTTAAGTTGGGATCTGTATCATTTAGTGTCTTTTGGGAGTCGTTACATTTCTTATCATCTCCTATCACTCCAGTATGAATTTGACTTTTCTTGGCAATTTTAACTTTTTCTCTTTGAATTAAGATGTAGCCTTAAAGCTGATTTCAATTTCTTGCTCTGCTGTTTATGCCTAACAGCCTTTGTGTTTACCATCATCCAGCCTAATAGATGAGCGTTTTGGGGTTTTGGCTGACCTCTTCTTCCAAGTGATGTCTACCCTGGTTTTAATGTGGTAACGAGCCTCCTGCCACAGGGCTGTGATTACTGAGTGGAGTTCTGTCAGACTGCTTCATGGGGAAATGGCTGGGAACAGGCCTTACATAGGCGCACAGTGCCTTTTACTACATAGGCTGGCAGGAATACAGTAGTCCACTGAGCTTTCAGATGTGTAGCCTCCACAACAAGGGCCTCTGTCCTGCCTGAGAGGTGCAGAGTGCTGCTGTATCAGATGATCAGCCTGTCTGAAAAGTGCCTAAAAGGCTTTTCCACCCCTGTTTTTGGCTCCCTGAGTGAAGAGAGGGGGATGCGCAACAGGATCCTCCATTTTCCAGGGTTTTGGATATCCTGAGAAAAGGCCCCTGTACAATAGTGGCCGTGATGGCAGAGACTGTGGAAGGCTGGTTCCACTACTTGCCCCAACGTCACAAAGCTTGTCGTTGTGTGATGGGAGCTGGAAGAGAACCCTTTGTCTTCCTGCTCCATCGCAGAGTGGATACCAGGGAGCTGACTTTCTCAAAACTGTACTTAAGTCATCCTACCATCCAGCAGTGTGCCTCAGCAGACCAAACTACCATCATACAGAAAACATGTATGACATTACCTTATGTGCATAGTGTCTATGGCAAAGGCAACATTTGTGATTATCTTTTGGAAAAGTGAATAGGAAACAATTTTGGGACGTCTCCAGTGACCTTTACATTTCCCATACCATAAAGATTTGGCCAAGTGAATAAATGTTTTCTATCTCTAGGTTCTCTAAGTGGTGGTGTTTTGAAAAGGCCAAATGATCTTAATCAGTGGGTGTGGGTTCAAGTCCTTGTTACAGGAAGCATTCAGAAAAGATCAAATATTCAGCAACACTTGCAGATGATCTAATAACTTTATTATTAGATCAGTGTGTCTTGGCTCACAGTCTTCTTTAGGGTCTGTTAAGTAAATACATTTAGTTAGTAAATAGCAAAGCATATTTAAATAAAATACGGGAATCGGCATCTACTACAGTAGCTCTTCACCATGACAAAAGGAGCCAAGGCATCCTTGCATTCCTAAAAGATGGACAAGAGATAGTATCTGAACTGGCCGGCCACTGTCATGATTCAGAGCGTCTGTTTATATCATCAGGAAGTGACCACAACAGGATCTCTGCTGCGATGAGCAGGGCCAAAACCAAACTGCTTTTCACAAGATGTGACCCATCACAGGGTCATTAGAACCAGGCTCCATCTCTGAGTTTGTAGTTACTACACTGTGAGGTTCTTGAGGGTTGCCGTAGTGGGTGCCTGATCGTGTGCTGGCAAAGGGAGATTGTTTTATAAATATCCGTCCTGGAGTAGGTCTAGTGCAGGGCCAGCCAGTAGTTTTGGGTCCTGTGCAGACCAAACATTTCCACTCTATACTAAATTGGGTGGAGTGGCGTTGGCTGTATATGTGTCACTAAGATCTTTATCCAAAGAGGGCATTTCTCTGTCCGTTGTTTTCCTCATAGCAGGCCTTGCTTGGCTGACTTTAAGCTGCTCTATTCTGTAGGTTGTGGTGGACTAGAGAGAAAAGCTGTGGTCATTCCTTTGGAGCAGAAATGAAGAGTTGGCATGCAGGAATAGAACTTGGTTTGTTTTTATTTGTTTTTTAAATGCAGACAGTGTAAAACTTTTAATTGCACGCACTGTTGCATTAAAGTTAGAACAGAGCCTTTAATCTTCAAGATTGACACTTATAGAGGTAAGTTCACCTCACCTGTACTGTAATATCTTCTCCTCCAGCAATAAATACAGGAATATCTGTATATGTTTTCCTTGAATATGATTGCTTGGAATGATTTTCTATTTCAGGTTTGACATGAGTGGGGCTGTTGTTTGGTTTGGCAGGCCGGTGCTGTGCTAAGCCAAGCCAGTGTCGGGGGAGCAGTGCTGGCTTTGGCCATGGTGGAGGGATGTTTTTTTTCTTCTCTGCATAGTGAGCTCTGTGACAGGACTGTGTGAGGCCTATTCGCATAGACCTGTAGCCTTTTTGCTTTGGGGTCCATTGTGCCCACTGTGCAGGCAGCGTGTCTGTCCTCATCCCCACTGATTGATCAGCATGCTTGTTTTTCTTTCCCCTGGAGTGGAAAAGCAAACTGGGGCACTTTTGATTCCCTGTGCTTGCTAGGCCCCAGGCGCACTCATGGGGAACTTCTGCCCTGAGAGTTTTATGGGGAAATGTTGGCCGTGGAGAGATGTGCTTTTTTGGTGCTGTTTACCAAGGTGGCTGAGCAGTATGTCAGCATACCAAAAGTTGTTGTCAAGGGGACAGCATGTGTTACAGACCCTCAGTGTATTCATGCTAACAAAAACAGACATGCCACCATGTATTCCTCTAGTTTTACACAGGACAACACCTATGTTTTAGGGCAATGGTTACAATGACTGCATTAATTGGTCATTAATCATAATTGCTAAGCTGATAAAATGGCATGTGCAGTCGACACTGAAGAATAATTCTGCTATTCCGAGACACCATGAATCCCTGTGTAGCTGACATTTTAGATTTATGTTTTAGCTGTTAATGGAAATTCCTGTTGAAATATGAGTATTGGGTTGTTCTTCATAATATAGTATTGGATTATAAGTCATAGTACTGAGTTACTGCGCCTCTGTGGGAAACCAGAGAAGGAGACGTAGCGTATGGTTGGTAATTACTGCAGTTTTGACACTGTCAAGCTCTTTGACATGTAGGGCTCTGTCACCTTTTATAAAAGGATTTTCAATCACAAGCTAATAAAAGTGGCACCATGTCTGGATCTCCCAGCTCATTGTAATAATTTTGATCAGCACCCTTGGTTTAAATTCAGCTAAGTTAGGTTGTTACGTTTTTGTAACACATATAGACAGCTATATATTAGGAGTAACATGAAGTCCAGCCATTTTTAGTCCAGCCATAACGAACTCCAGATGTCTAATGAGCTTGATATGGTACTCCAGTAGGAGCCTTGTGGGGAATTTAATAAGGATGAAAAATGTGTTGCTTGTAGCATCCTTCATGGGTAAATAAACGTTCAGACTCCTATTCATTCCTCATTGTGTCTCTGGCTTTTGGCGGCAGTGAGGGTGAGTAACTTCCTCAGACCACCTACAGCATGATCACATGATACAACTATGGCTTCTCTCAGGGTCTGAATGCATCCACTGTGCCACTTATTTCTTCACAACTCACACTTGCAGGTTTATTCACACTTTTCATTTGCAGAGCTTCAGAAGTAATAGACCTTAAACTAAGGATACTGTGATACTAAAATAACCTGATGTTCATGTTGGTATAACAGATGTTATGCCACTGACTCCTACAAGTTAGAGTTGTGGCTGGTCTAGGCAGCTAATTTGCTTTTATTTTTTGTTTGACGGAAACACTGAAAAGATTGTTGTAAAAAATATGTTTTACTTACATAGCTGTTTAAAAAGCTCATACTCGTTGCTCTGATATAGACACCGCTTTGTTTTCCCAGATCTCTACAACAGACACAGTGAGTACAAAGTCAGCAAGCCCCAAAGTGCCAAAACAGCCACATTTATAGGAAATAAAACGTTCCACAGGCAGAAAGTTGAAACAAAATGTTGTTCTGTTGAACCTGATAGTGGCAATAGTGAAGAGTGAAGTTCTGTATGCTCACAGTATCATGTAATGTTCATCTTTCTGCTGTTCTACTGGCCTCTAATCTTGTACATATGGTTTATATCTGGCACAGTGTGTGTGCGTGTGTGTGGCCATGGTGAACAAATTGAGGACCCGGGGTTTGGTTATTAGCACTGGCATCACAAAGAACTGTCACTTTACTCTGTGTTATTGGATGTTGCTGTATGTAAGCCTATGGCAAGAATTGCTATGTAAAAAATATTATAGAGGCTTGAGGAGATTGAGCTTGACTGCTACAACTTACTTCTTCTACTGCATTAGAGACTGAGTAGATTTCCATCCCTATGTTTAAAAAATAAGCTAAGCATTTCCTAAAGTTATAGAACTAGAAGAAAATGCATAAGACTCAAGTAGGTTCTGTAGGAGATGTTATCAGTCTGTACCCATCAGCCCGCTGATGTAGTCCTATCATTATTGTGATCAGCTCCTTAATCTGAGATCCTCTATGAAGCAGCTGCATTGGGAAATGAGGCAATAAAAAGGGTAAGGAATGTTAATTACATGAATTTTGATATAAAATGATGCCCCGTGTTCAGTTGTGCATTGTGTTTTTATTTGTTACAGAATGTGGACACAGTAATGCACACTAAGACATAATTACAAGGCAGAGTCCATCAGTGACAGTGGATAATGAGTAGGTTACTGTCAGCCTCAGGTCTTTGCTCAGGACCTCCACCAATGCACACTGCTGGATAGGAAACATTGTACAGAGCGCTGATTATTACCTCAGCCCAGGATGTCTGTCCCCCACCTCACTGTAGTACAGCAGTCATGTCTGTGGTGGAGACAGTGAATGAGCAGTTATAGCACTTTCTTACAGCAGCACCCAGCTTCCCAAAATAAAAGCTCTAGGCATCGCTCTTGTGCGATGCTGGTCCATGCCCTGTAATTGAAGCTGCAGGGTGGTAATGATGATGATGCAGAGTGGCTTGCTTGGAGCCAGACTGAAGGCTCCTCCACTGGCAGTGTCCCCAGTGTCTCCCATGGGCCTTGATCTGAAACAGCTGCCCTCACTTCAGTTCACCATTTCCTGTTTGTTTGTGTCTAGAAGTGGCCAATCATAGAAATAGTCTGGTGTTTTAGAGTGATTCTGTTGCATGTTAAAGTTGTCAGTTGTCAGGAGTTTCTCTGTTCTACGTCTTCTGCAGAAAATAGTTTGGTAACACATAATCATTTAATAACAGAAACCAGTTCATGTCAAGTTTAGATTGCTGGAAAAATTCTGCGTGCTTTTAGAGCATTTTCAAAACAAGAAAACAAGCACAAGGAAAAGGGAAATCAAGCTGAATTATTGTCAGATTTGGCTCACTCCCTTATTCTCCAAACGCATGCTGGGATATGTGGGTATACAGTACAAAATGAATGGCTGCATGAATGATTCAAATAAACATCAGGGTTCAATGCAACCCCCCACTTGTCAGCCATCTTTGCTGCAGATGTTTTACTGCTGAAAAGGGACAGAAATTAAACATTTCATTATGAAAGACCTGCCAGATTTGAAGAATATCTCTGTAATATTGTGTTGATTGACATAGGCCTGGCAACATTAGCAAACCACTCGACTGCTATAATGACATTGCGATTGACATTGTCATGACATTTTAAAAAGTGAGAGATGCTGTTTGAGTTTAGATAGATACTGTAGTCACCCATACAAACCTCATCATGACACAGTAATTGTAATGCAAGGCCAGCACAGCATACAAAAGACCTGCTCTAATGATCCTGGGTACTGTATGTTGACTATGAACTCCCGATTACAGTTGAGTGTGACTTGAATCAGAGCTTCCTCTTCTAGTCAGCCACAGGAACCAGAAAGAAATTTTTTCTCCAGTGGTCTCTCCCATCTCTGAGCCATGCTCCCATCCAACACAAAATAACAGGCTTTCCTCAGCTCGCCCCTCCCGAGGTTGTTAGTGCATGAGACATGGGGGCATTGTTGGCACTGCCATGGTGACGTTTACCAAATGAATTGCTGCTCTCAGCTCAACCATGTGTAATGGTTTGATGGTTTGCAAAAGAACTGTGATGATTTTAGAACAAAGATTTGGGAGAACCCAGTGTAAGGCCTCTACCAGCTGTGAAATGGCCGCTGCCAGTAGAGATTGCAGAATGGGTGATGGAAGAAAAGCTGTGTTTTAGTTTTCTTTCTTTCTTTCTTTCCAAGGTCAACTACATAGTCCTCCTCACTGTGGTGTACATGTATTTTGTTCCGCTTCCTTTTGTTTTTCTTTTACATTTTTCATTACATTCCTCTCAAGTCTTATAGATCAGAGATATGATTTTACCTGTGAATTCTTTGGCTGTTCAAGAACATTAAACTCCACATTAAGCAGGTAGACATATATATATATAATGCAGGCTTGCTCTGTGGTAGTGTAGATTTATATACTCATACTGTGTAGCTTCTCCCTGTGTTCCTGAAAGAATCCCTTAAGCATGTTATGTCTCTCAGGTATATGCCCTTGAGATTGTTTCACAGCAGGAGAGCAGATGGTTGCCTTGGTTTTTTTTACTGTGATGCTATGGAATATGTGATCTTATGATCCTGCAGTTGTTGTGTTGGGTTTATCCTGGGAGAAATCGCAGAGAGACATCCCAATAATCGTTTCTGGTAAAGGCTTCCTGGCATTCACTGCTAATCTGCCCACTCACTGAAGAAAAAGAAGAGGAAAATTGGACACAATTGAGAACAGAGACATTGTTCAAAGAATTTCTGAATTGGAAGCGGGTGCTGGCTTGGACACACAACTCTTTGACTCCATCAGTGCCACCATGTGCAACAAGCTCCAACATCAGCTCCAACTTGCGTCCCAGACATGCACTGGTTGAAATAGCTGGGTGGAGACGATCCTCCCTTGGATGGAGCCTGTGTAACACTGATGCCAGCTGGTGACGGTTGAGGGGGAGAAACTAGTGAGCCTTTTTGTGAAAAGCTCTACTCCTGTCTGTGGACTGTTTGATTCCCAGTCTAAATTTTCCTGGACTGTGACTGTGGAATTTTCCTGTGAAAAATGAGCTAATAACTTTGTTTCCTCAGCAAACTGGAAGTTGTGAAAGTGTGATCTTTTAGTGTCCTTTCAGTGTTCAGTAAGTGGTCAGTATTACAGGTGGTGATAGTTAGAAGACAGTGTTGTGCTTAAGCACTTTCTTTGTTGGGATTCCTGACAGTAAAAGTGTCTGGGTTGAGTTATGTGCTGTGCAGACTTGGTCCAGGTGTGCTGTGTGTTTAGTGTTTAATGTTAACATGTGCCTTAGGTCAGTTTCACTAGTGGCTCACTCAGGCTCTCATATGACATAATTAAAGTTCAATACATCAGCCTTTACATGTTGTGTGCTCCTGTCTTTGGTTTCTGCTAAACTCCAGCTACATTATATGTCATCATCTGCCAACAGCTTATAAGCCGTTCACAGTAGGTACATGGCGCCCTCTTCTGTCGAAAGTCAAATATTATTTACTTAACTAAGATTTGGCTCATAGTTTCCTTCCTGAATTACACTGTGTGTACAGTTCACTTTCAGTGTCTACTGCGTGGACTGTCTTTTCACATGTCATGACAAGGGACACTGTTTACATTAACATGAAAAATTGTGAGACTTGCAACGCATCTGGAATCTATTGACGTATATGCTGGATCTGCCCTTCCCATCAAACCAACACTGGAGTCGATGCCAGACATCTGCTGCCACACCATCTATCATCTATCAGCTGAGAGGCTGAAGTACGCTCTCATTACATGGTAATCAAGATTTCAAAAAAATGCTGAGATTGCTGTGATTGTTGAAACTGGTCACCAGGGGCTGGCAATAGGAGAGGAATGTTGGGCATGACTCATGCAATTGAAACTCAGTTTGAAAGCACAGGACACCAAACACAATCAAACAATGGCATAGCGTATTGTTCATTCTGTTTTCTCAACAGAAAGAATTTCTCCAGGTTTCAGTCAAATGTGATGGTGACAATGAAAAGAACCAGTGGTTTGCATTTGGTCTTCTCCATCTGGGGCTCATTTAAGCTACTGATAAATCTCTGCTGTTTTCATCTTGACTGAATATATCCTTCATGATGGTGTTCCAGATATTGTTTTATTTGTACAATACAGTTTCTTCATATTTAAACCTTCTTGAGAGGAAGATACCGCCATTACCCGAGCTCCATAAGGCTGGAGCTGTGATATTAAGACACTCCTGCCTCTGTACACTTCTCTGATTTTTGTGCGACTCTTTCTCAGTAACATTGCATCATGGTCTAAGCACTTGCACATAGTCTTAATAGATTCCTCTGCTCTGATCTGCAATGATGGTTTCAGCGACTGCACAAGGTTTGACTTTCATGTTTGCTCAATCTATTGATTCATTGTCGTGGTCTCTTCCTCCACAGGAATTCTCCCCTTCAGACTACAGAAGTAACTCTGTGTCCAGCAGAACCCCAACCCCACCAGGGCGCTACTCACCCCATAGCCCCACTGATCGGGATGTCCCCATGTCTCCCCGACGCAGGTAAACAGCATTCAGATTGTAACTGTGACTGTAGTTTTATATTAAAACTATAATAGATGAAGTAACAGTAAAACAGTACAAAAACAGTAGAAATACAAAACATTGATATAATTAAAATGAAATAAAATTATGCCTAATCATTAATTGTCATCATCATCTGTATCGTCAACACCATTTTACATTTTTGGAAAATATCTGGGAAACGCGTGTGTGGTGGAAACAATCCTTAGTAATTATTGTTGCCTTCTTTCAGAGGTGTGTGTATAAAGGCTCTGAAGAGCATAAATAACCTGGAAAGTCTGTTAATCAGCTTGTGTATTAACTGCTGTGTTGCAGCTGACTCCTGGTCATTAAAGCTGTTTGCAGCTGGACTCTTGAGACTAACCTTTGGGAAACATTATGTGTCCCCCACCTGCATTTGATGAGGTGATATAACTGTAAGCATGCAGGTGCTGCCCTCTGAATGTTATTTGGATTCACTAAGACTCATGTTTTTTTTTTTCCCCAGCAGTAATGAAAATGTTCTTTAGTCTCTTACATAATCTTTTGTCTCCATTCTTGGAGGCAAAAACTTGGTTCCTGTTTTTCCACAGTGCGTGGATGGTTGACTTTGGCCCCAGTCCTCTCCCTGGGTAACCACGGCTAGTGATATGACATGTCAGCAACAGCAGTCATATCCAAATAACCCATATTTCCAAAAAAAAGTTAGATTTTACTGCTCCCCCTGACCGGCCCCCAGTCTGGAGCCCCCAGCCTGCACTGCAACCCTCTCCCCGTTCTGTCCCAGCCAATCAGACTCAGTGACAGCCATTTGCCCACCCCTTTATGTTGCGTGGCCAATGAGTTTCAGCCCAGGGGCACACCTTTCACTCAGACTCTTATTTTTCTGTCTCATCTGGTTTAGATAGAGGTGTGTGCTCAGTATCTGTGTGAGTGTGTGCGCTAATATTGCCCGTTTTCTACTGTATCTTTTGAATTGCTGTTGCAAGAAATAAAAGGGTTGTTCCTGGAAAGAATAGCTGAGCTCCCTCTCTTTGTTCTTTCATTCTGAGGTGAGTCTAGTCATTTTGATCTGTTTTGTCCACATGTTCAGATGTTGGTTTAGGTGTTGCATGCTGCATGTGGCTGGAATTTAGCTTTGTGGTCCTACTTGTGTGTTTTGGCTACTACACAGTGTGAGCCCCTGACATGACTAGATTGTTATCAGTGCACCCCTTTTGCCAAGTCTGGGTATGGAAACCAGCAACATATTTTCCTCATTTGCAGACGTATAGATGTGAGAACATTTGAAAGTACAACTCCCAGATGACAAACTAGTTCTCTGTAGTTCTCTGATTCTCAGTGAAATCTTTGTGCTTTCACTGCTTGTTGAGAAGCCGTTCTCTCTGACCCTCACTTGTATTCTTTGCTTTTGTTCCATTTGACCTGGAGTTTCCATTTGTTTTGAGATTACATGTGAGAAGGGACAGTGGGCGAAAATGGCAAACGAAAGGGGGAAATGGATTTCTGAGGGTTGAGCTGAGCATGTGGAGTACTTAGAGGCTGCACTTTAGAGGTCTGTTTTCAATTTGAACCATGTTCAGTGATGCAGAGGAGAAGTTCTGAAACATGTTTCAGTATATTTGTTGTCTTCTCTGCTTTCCATCTCCCGTTAACATAATCATTAAAGGGGAAACGAATCCAAATTCATGTAGCTGAAATGTAAATGGAAGCTGTACACACAGACAGCCATTAATGAAGCTTATGAAACTCATGCACACAGATCAGCGTTCAGCGTTATTAGAAGTTAACATATACATGATAGTTACGTAATTAGATTGAGACAGCTTTAAGTCTTTTTAGTCTGTACTCGTGTTCACGTTATAACTGATACGAACTTGTGATTATGAGGTTAAAGTGGTGACTTTAAGCTGCAACAGTGTCTGAATCGCATTTTAGGAGAATGCAGCAGGACTGTGATCCTAAACACAAATTCAAAGAGTGGCTGACTGGCCAAGTCTGTCACCTGACCTCAGTCCATCTGAGCATGTGCTTCACAGACTGAAAGGAAAAGGCTGAAACATGCAAGAAATGAAGAGTGTTGCAAGAGGAAAGAAAACAAGTATTTGCTGATTATTGTGGTTCATGAATACCAAAGAGGGTTTCACATTAATGTTGACCCATCTTTACCTTAGTTGTTTCACTTATTGTTTCAGTAAACCAGAGTGTGCACTACATGCAGCCTACATATATATATATATCTATATATAAATAGATATATATATATATATATACCAGTGCTAAATCACACACTAGGTGAAGATGAGCTCTCTGAGTAGATTCTTCACAGCACAGCTGTCAGCTGAACACAAAGTATTTAGGGAGACTTGTATGTTTGTAAGTGGTGGGTGGGGCAGCCAGTCATTTTAAGCCGACTGGCTGACATGTTGCCTGCAGGTGGAAAGAATCAAACCACACCTGGCCCAGCTAGTGTACCTGGCCGACCGGTTCCTATTGACAGCAAACACTCAGCAGCTCCCTCCAGACAAATACACTCAAGATCACACAAACTGGAGAGGGAATAGTAGTTAACCACACAACAAGTATGCAAGAAGCAGTAAAAATAAACTGCTTTCTTACCACACCAAGTTTAAACTATTTGCTTGTAAAGTGATGTTGATGTTTGTTTAAGAGCTGACTTTGTGTACTATCACTAGGTGATACTTGTTGTTTTGTTTAATATTAGCCCAATGTGCAAAACACATAAGGACACTGTTCAGTTGTCTTTTCTTTTTAACCTAAGTGTCTGACTTTGAACAGTGCTTCTTAAAATGGGAGAGGAGGGGGTCCTGTTGAGCTTGTGATGTGTGCTTGGACACTGTCTGGCCTCATGTTTATGGTGACTGGACTTCATGTTCATAGAGGCAAAGTCCCATAGCCAGCTGCTGTCCTTTCCTTCATTTCCTCTGGATTCAGTTAAAGAACTCCAAAGGCGTACATTTTGTTCTGAACATGTCCCCAAGAGCTTGACGTACAGTGTGATTTAAGTGAACTGATTTATTTTTATTTTTTCTTTCTACAGCAGTTCAAGCTCTGACTTTGCCATGCAGAGGTTCGACAGGGACTCCGAGGTGTACAAGATGATCCAGGAGAATAAAGAATCCCGCTCCGCACCTCGTCAGTCCAACACCTTTAAAATGCTGCAAGAGGTCCTGGAGGCTGATGAGAAAGGTTAGAACCATTTGGCACTGCAAAAAAGTTAACAAACTGAGCTGGTGAACTAAGACAAACATAAATGTGCAGAGTGTTGCTAAAACAGTAGTTGGAAAAAATTGTTGGAACATGTAAACATTACTGCATACAGTACAGTATATCTTATAGATTTTCCTGGTGATGTATCGGAATAAACTCAATGAGGGGTTGTGTTCAGGGTTCATCTGTTATGTCAAATGTAAGATCATTTATATTTCGTGCAGTTGTCAGCTGGCAGCAGGACAAGTGAGGGCGAGTTACTGAATGGTGATTTCCATATGGCCATCACCTGTGCTGTATAGCGGGAACAACAGCATACATATTGTCTGTGTCTGTCCCCTTTTCTCCCCTTTGCTTTGATAAATGTTGGGGCAAATAAATCCAGACGGTCATAACATTCTTTCATGACGTGATAATGACCAGTGTGTGGAAATTCATTTCACGAAGTGTGTTCCCTGTGCGATGAGTTAGTGATGACTAGTGGGAAACACAAACAAGCTCCACTGACGGAGAGCAGTGAAGACAAACGCAGTGTTGATGTGATGAACAGAGAGACATACCTATCAGGACATCCTGATGAGCAGCTTTGTGTCTCTGTGTGTCTTCAGAGGCAGCCCTCCGGTTCCCAGGGAAACTTTCGCCCAGCGCCCCCAAAGCAAGCACGTCAGTGGCAGGAGTCAGCAAATACCACACCTGTGAGAAGTGTGGCACCAACATTGTGTAAGTCTACTGTCAACTACATCATAATCTGCATACATTAGCCACCTCAGATTAAATATTGTCTCTAAACATGTGAAACAACACTGGAAGAAAACCGTAGCAGGTTTATAAGAAAAAAAAAAAAGTACTGTCTCAACTCTAATCTATATAATATCTTTTTTTACCTAAAGATGCAAATCCAACAGTTTGTCTGTGCTGATTGTTGCTGCTCTGGATTTGATTTGAATTGGAAATAAGGCAAATCACTCGGTGGCTCTATTTGTCTTTCCACAGCACACAGGCTGTGCGCATCACAGACGAACGCTTCCGCCACCCAGAGTGCTACACCTGCACAGATTGCGGTCTCAACCTCAGGATGAGAGGTCACTTTTGGGTTGGAGAAGTGATGTACTGTGAGAAACACGCCAAACAGAGGTACCAGGGCCCAGGTAGCCCCCCTTCAGCCACTGTGTCCCCTCGCCAATGAGTCTGGCACTCCACACCTGTGAGTGCTGCTTGTCTGCCTGAAGAGCTACATCGTCTGATTCAGTTATAGACCTTGGGATGGGACATGGATGTGGAAACTATTCGACAACATAGAGAGGATGTACTTTTCTGATCACATTTAACCATATTTTGCAATATAGTGATTCACTTTCCTGCATTTCTTACATTTGTATGACAACTGGGGCTTTGTTCATATGGCCCAGCTCCCTCAGTCTCTTTAGGTTATTCTTAACTCTGATTATGCACAGCTGCCATGGACTCATGTCAAGCTCACATTGTCCTACAGCCAGATTTACACACCACCAGCGCTTCATACAGCTCGACAGGACTGGCTCTCTGACTCTCTTGAGGATCTGGAAAATCATTTGAATCTCCTGCTGACACAAAGGGACCAAATTCTCACCTACACTGCATTAAAAATGTACTGTACAGCAGCAGTGCTGTGTGTGGGTGTGTACGGGTGCATGCTTTCACATGAGAAGTGAAGTGGTTTCTGTATGGCTTCCCTGCAGAGAGTGTGTGTGTGTGTGTGTGTGCGTGCGCTTGTACGTGTGTGTGTGTGCGCTTGAGAGAATAGAGAGAACTGTGGGAAGAAGGTGGGTCCAAGTTGTTAAAGACACCAAGGAGTTTGAATTTATTCTTTGAGTTTTTTCTGTATTTCTTTTCTAATCAGAATATTTCAGTAGAAATGGTGAAAAAACAAACACTTTTGCTGACTTGTTTTGCCGTTTATTCAATATTCAATTTATATAATTAATGTAATTTTTGATGTTTTTTGATTGAACAGTGTTCTTTGAAGTAGACCGCCATCTAAAATGCATAATGTATGCACAGGATATTAAGTATGAACACAATTGATAATACTACACTTGTGCAGTTACAGCAGTACTCAGAGATACACTATATTGTTTGCATTTCATTTGGCACCTAATAAATATCACCACTTGAAGCCTCCCAGGTAATGATTATTGTGTTGGATGACTTTAGAGTGAAAATGTCAGAACAATTGTTTTTTGGTTTCTTCTTTAAATATATTATCAACTTCACAAAAGGACATAGTGAAGTAGGAAAAGACAACTGTCCTAGTGGTATTTATTTTGGCATCATTTTTGAACAGGCACTCTACACTGACATCCTCAGTTTCACCATGTATTTACATATGGGGCAAGAACTGCGAGTGACACATCAGACAAACTACACATAACTCTTTGTTGAGCAGGAGCTGAACAGGAAGTTGTCAACGGATACATGTTTGTCCTAAGAAAACAGGTTGGACAAGAAGAAGAGGATGCTACCCACACATGACATGCATGGCACGATGATGCATCTATTAGCAGGGCGAGGTGTAGCTTGAACTGACTTTGCAATGTGAAATGTGAAGGTGATGGGAACATAAAGCACCTTAGTGTGTCCCCAGGATGTAAGGCTCGCCTGTTGAATAGATGATCTCAGTATTCATGTCACATTCATGTGACTCGCGTTGGTAACCAGAAGAGGGCAGCGTCATTACAGTACAGTTGTAACAGGCGTCTTCCACATTCCAAAGGCTGAAAGATGAGCCGGGGAAACCAGCACTTCTGTTCATGTGGTGTTAACACATGCTTTACAAGATTTCATCTTCTATTTCCACAGCATTGGCGCAGAAAAAACAAACTTACATCTTATAAGTAAGTCTATATACAAACAAATTTTGAGGGACTCAGGATCATATAACCATGATCTTAATAAATCATATTAATGGAGATGATTAAGTAGGTTTACTGCCTTGAATATCAATATTATATGTGAATATGAGCACCATTCAAATAAGATACTAATTAAAATAATACACTATTGGAATTACACCACAGCTGTTGCTGCTACTTTAAATTACTTTATCACAAAGGTATTTTATACAAAATAAAATGTTGATACCACATTATGATATGATAACTCTACATAATGTTAAAGTAATGTTTCCCTGATTCTTTAATTTGAACCATGCATCCAGGAAATACCTCTAACGGCTGGGCTTCCTGGTAGACTGGCACTGCAGGTTAGAGAGTGTGAGCCACTGTTGTGCCGCTGGTCACACCACTAGATGTCACAGCCTCCTTCAAGAAAGGCTCAGAGACTCACAGATGACCGTCCTGATGTTTGCTCCCCCAGTTTGAAGTTTCCTTTTGTTTATCCACTTGCAGAAACAATAGTCTGAGCTCTCCTTTAGTCTCTGCAGTCGCTTGGTCTGCTTCACATCTCAAATTGTGCTAAATAGTGCTTTTAGACATGTCAGGAACATGTGTAAGAGGAATCATCAAACAGCCATATCATGTATTAACTGTCCTATCATTCTAAAAGTCTGTGAAACCTCCCTGAAAATCGTGCATAACAAATCTTCCATGAACTCAGTTCTACTTTTGGAAGCTCCAAGCTCCTCCGTGCCGTGTTCCACCTTTCCATCCCGACTTTCTCCCCTTTCTCAATACCCCACCTGCAATGGAGTCCAGATGTGGAGCAGGGAGAAGGAGAGATTGCTTGCTTGGCTATAAGGAGTGAATAGGCTGTAGGGTGCAACGAGAGAAAATGTTGGACCGACATTAAAGTTTGTCTGGATGCCATTAAGTACAATTTGATGTAATGTGCAGTTTGAAACGTGACATTTTAAATGGAAACTGTGTTCTCCAGATGAGAGAGATTTGAGCCTAGCGTAGTTGGAGGGGGGTGTTGTACTTGAAGCCTTATTTAACAGCTTGGATAAACAGCCCTCTGTTTCGTTGCTGAGCAGGCGCCCATCCACTCAGTGTGCTTTCTTTCGATAATCATGCTGGCTTTCTCAGTCTGCTCTAGTGTACAGTATCATGTACAGGAATAACAAACCCAAGGGCCACTGTGTGGGTCAGAGCACACTGCATTATTGTACTGCTGGGCATGCTTGCATGACTGAGGTGCCTGAAGTTTGGCTATGTCAGTAAATACACGTCAAACTCAATTGCGTGAAGTCCTTTTTCAAAAGCTTTCCTGTTTCACCTTCTCAGATTTTGAAACGCTCTCCAGATTTGAATGGCCACAGCCGCCATCCTCCCGGGCCTCTCGTATATCAAAAAGTATTTTTAAAACAGAAATCCATTAACGTATTTTGGTGACCTTCCATATAGGCAGAAATGAGGCCTCGAGGAAGTGGATGATGAATTTTTTGGTTCTTTCAGGGAACATGTGCTATTTTAAAACATATTATTCTTTCAACAAAGTAAGTACTGATACAGTACAGTACATTTAAACCCACTGTGTATGTAGGTAAGAACAATACTAGACTCTTTAGATGTTACTTTCATTGCATCACAGCAACTCTGTAACTGAGGCCACTACCACACACACACACACACACAGAAAAAATAGTATTAAATTGTATATGTATAGTGTTTAATGGGCGGCTTGCAAATACAAAAATAATGCAATTACAAACTCATAACATAAAGTCAATTTGTGTTGTGTCTTACATTTTAAAGACAGCTCTCCTGCTGCTATGCTCTGTCTTTCTGCAGTAACAATGCAGCATTTAATGAAGTGTAGCTACAATAATCTTAACTTCCTGTCCCTCCCTCTGATTGAATGAAAGCCTCTGATCGTCTGAAACACAAGAGACCTTCAGCACTCATTCATAACTTTAGTTTGCTCCCCCAAATGAAGGCGACCATTGAAATCAAGTTCTTCCCGTGCAACCTGGATGGAAACAGTCAAATCAGAAATCAGCAGAGCTGAGCGAATATGGGATTAAACACATGCCATAAACTCACACTATCATCATTACCACTTCCTTCTAGTTTGGGGTTTAAGTGATGTTTCATTATTGTATCATCTGCAGTGTGATAAATAGAAAAGTTGATGAGTTACTAATCATTATTCCTCATTAGTTTCCTTTACAATAAAGATGCTAATTATTTGTGATGAAGGTGTGTGAAATGAGTTCAGGTGATCACATGTGAACCCTCCTCTCTCTGTCTCTCTCTCTCTCTCTGTCTCTCTCTCTCTGTCTCTCTCTCTCTGTCTGGACGCGCTAGGACCGCGGGGACCAGCGCGCACACGGAGACGGAGCGGGCGCACTTGGGGTTGTAACTAAGTGAGTTTGAGTGTGACAGAGAGAAGCAGGCAAAACCGCTAGATTTGGGGGAATTTGCACAGGAGCCGCACTAGACCATCTCACGTCCTCTGCGTGTTCACATTTTTCTAAGTATTAAACGTGGCAGCACAAGTGGCTTCAGGTGAGTCCACGGAGAGCTCCGGGATCAGGGAACTTTGAAAAAGAGCGAAAAACGACTGGAAAAGTTTGAGAAGATCCTTTTTCCATCATCTGTGTGTCAGCGCGTCTCTCGTCGTGAAGCTCATCAACCTCTGGATTTGACTTTGAGAGGGTTAGAGAGCGGTAACCTGGACAGTCCAGTGTCCTGAGGGTGATGTAGACCTCTGAAGGTATTTAATACGACTCCTAACCTTTGGAAACACAATATTAGGGTGTCTGTGTGTGTGTGTGCTGACTTTTGGATGTACTCGTAGCTTCGTCTCTTGGATTTATGAACTGTTTGGACCAAAGGGAGTTGTGCGCCCGGGCTACCATGACATAACAGGACACTTTGAAAATTAACGGTGCTGAATATTTCTGGAATGACCGGATGATGTGTGTTCACTGTTGAGGGGGAGGACCTACACGTTTGCCATTCATTGGAGACCCGAAAGATCCTTCTGCTCCTGCTCCCCCCTTTACACTCTCTGGAAGCTTCATGGTGGAGATATGGGATGACTGGAGGCGGGGGCGCAGCTGAGGTGAGACCCAGCCGAAGGACAATGTTTGCGCCCGGCGTTGGCATCTCGCTGCTGCCGGGGCGTCTGGTACTGATGCTGCTCCTGCTCTCCGCGTCCGAGCCGACGTTCTCCCAGGCCTGTCCGGGGCTGCTCGCCTCCACCAGCGGCTGCAGCTGCAAGGACGAGCGCTCCAAGGCGCACGGCGTCCAAGCGGTGGGGAGAAGGGTCAGCTGCAGCAAGAAGGAGCTGACTGAACCTCCAGATGCCAGCCTGCTGCCCAACAGGACCGTCACCCTGTGAGTTGGAAAACTTTACAGTCACTTCTCAGCTCATGGTGACTACATTACTGCTGTGCTCATCCTCATCTCTGTACTGTTGTGCCTGCTGCTTAGTGTGGAGTTCACACGGTGAACTTAATTTAATGCGTCATGCTTGTGTCCTGTGCTGTCACACTAGTCTCTTATGTCTTTTAAAGATGATTTAAATTAAATTGACTCCGATGTTATGTTCAGTTTTAAGCTGAACTGGCATTTTACCATTGCATGAACTACTGTACAGTATATCTGACCACAGTGTTTCCATGTTATGTTGTAGGATTTAATTGGTTTAATGGTTTAATCCCCATAAAACATACACAATATGAAAAAATATACAGCTTCACATAACAGTTGAGCTTTCTGATTTGGCCCACACACCCATGACACTGACCCCATGACCTCAGTTTTAACTATAGTGAGGACTCGCTGCAGTAATAAGGCCTGTCAGGTCAGAAGTTTACATCTTGATTTAATTTAACTGTGTCGTGGAGGGCTGAACATCGCCTCTCTGCAACGCATTAAACAAATAAACAACAAAAAAAAGAAAAGGAGAAGAAACACAGGGAGAGCAGGCTGACTGTAGCCGTCACTACGGCCCTGCCTCTTTGACACAACTCTGTCACTTTAAATTTGACTCTCACCCAGCCAGGCGCTGGGAGTTCAGCCTCCACTTTCTCCCTCCGCCACCACCCTGTGCACATGGTCCAGCTGACTTGGCCTTTGCAAAACAGATTCAAGAGGAACATATTTGAAGCATATTATATCAAATTCTGTGATGGTGGGTTGGCTCCAACGTTTAATACCAACAACACCCTGTCTCACAATTGCCTTTGGTTTAGGTTAGAAAACACCAAAACCATTTGGTGAGAACCGGGCTGTGTTGATTCTGGGCCAGTTTCGTTTGACATTTTATAATTATGAAGCAGTTATTTGTGTGGTCTATTTGGACAAAACTTGAAAGAGGCACATCGTGGGCCAAAACACACGATCTTTCATGATGGATGCTATACCAATCTATCAGTGACACATCTTTTGGGTGGTGTTTTTGAACGTTTGTAGCGCTGCATTTTCTTCACAGCAGCTCAGACATTCTCAAGGCATTGCTCGTTCCCACAGTGCATTACTGTCTCTGTACTCTGAACCAGTGGGAGAAATGCTAGTTGCACATGGGCACAGTAAAAAACTGCAGCGAGCATATGAGGTAAAGTAAGGGGATTTATGCCCCAGGAGGGCTGAAGCCAGCCAGCGCTCCATTTATAGGGCCTTATGTTTCTTGCTTAATAAAGGCAGGATAAACATCTGGGGAACACATTGCTGGAAACCAGAGGGAAAAAATGGCTTGGGTGGCAGTGGTTGAGGTGATTGAAGATAATCGTCCATCCCCACACCTACTAATTTTGGTCGAGTTGTTTTTGTACAGATGTTTAGCATTCTGTGACACTTTTATGCGTCTCCGTACCAGGAGCAAACAATTCCGCCCTGTAGTCGGCCATTTTCTTTACATTTCCTCGGAAGTCTGGCATCTGGAAAGTTCGTTTTCCTGAAGATTTGATGAGTTCCTCAAGCGCGATGTGCTCCCATCGTTGCTCATGACATTAGCTCCAGATGTGGAATGTGAGAAGTTGTGTTGATATTCGTGTTATTCCTGACATTCCTCAGTCCGCTCAGAGGCTGCAGACAGTTTCCCAGGTGCAGCGGGGCAGCTTTCTCTGTGCCTCTGCACCACCTCAGACTCCTCTCCACAATGGGACAGCCATGCTGCCCTTTCTCCTGGGGCAGCATGGAAGAATGCTCTCCTCCATGCTGAGCAGACGAGGGCTGGAGGGCACTAGGCCCAAGGCTTCCGGGGCCGGCTGCTATGTGTAATGCACAACAGCTGGCCCCTGTGAACATTCCAGCTGAGGCCCTTCAGCCTCATGGGAAATCCCAATGGGGATTTGTTTATTAAAACTATTAGTTGCCCGTTTGTTGTTCCTGCTAGGCATGAAGGAGCAACCAGTCACTCCAACATTATCACCTCGGCCTTCCACCAGTGTCTGTGCTTCCCTTGGATTACATTGCTGTGTGTGAGATTATGCACTGCACCATTTCAGCAAACTCACTCCTATCACTGGCTTAATGATGTATTGTGCTTTTCTGTCATGATCTTCAGTCGTCTGTCCCGCTTTCCCTGTTTTTTCTTTATTTTTAGCTCCCCGTTTCTCTTCTCTTCCCACCCCCTCTATCATGAGTTCATCCACACGCAGTAACTCTCAACCTAAATATTTAGTCGTCTTGGTAGGAAACTGCCATGTCCAAACTCCTTCCAGATGTGAGCCTGCGCAGGCTTGTGTTTAGGCCTAATTATGCACGGCTGCAGAGGGGAACAGAGGGGAAAATAGATAAGAGTGTGAAAGCGAAGGGCCGCCATTGTTGAGGAGAAAGCAGGAAGAAATGACATAAGTTGAAAAAAAGGCTGCTGGGGGAAGTAAAATGTTGAACATGAGGAGTGGAAGACTTGGGGAGAGGGAAGCAAGAGGGGAACAAAGAAAGAGAGCAGAGCAAGAGGAGGATGGAGGAGGGAGAGGAGAAGCTTGGCAGGCGGTTCAGAGGGATGTGCCCCTGGAGACTGAAAACTCCCCAGCCCCTGACTAACAGATCTTCGACACTGGGGTGAGATGGAGGAGGAGGCAGAGCTTCTCAGTGTAGCTGCATAGCTTCAACTTACAAAGCATTTCTCCAATTCTTTATTATTTTAGTCTTTTGAAAAGAATGTAAAAGAGGAACTTTTGTTATTTTGCTGATGAAAGAGAAAACTCCTGTAGATGAATATATGCATCAGACACATTCAGACTGCAACCCAGAAACACACAGAGCAATAATTCCCTTCTCGTCGCTGTGTGGCGGCAGCTGTGTTTGTTTTAATGTTTTAATGGATAACAGACAAATGAAGAGAATGTACAGTGGCAGTGTGCGAATGTGCGGGTGCCTCATAGCTTGTGGTTTTTACCCAAGTCAAAACCGTACTCCTCCCTTGGCGTATTTTGTTGTCATCACTGTCAGTGACTGATAGCTTTGGCTCAGTGGGTGCCAGCCTGAATGAGTGGGCACAGATGCTCAGGGTGGGGGGTCAGCATGCCCTTCCTTGGCCTGATGCCCCTTCACCCAAGACAGCTGCAGTTGCAAGACTGCTGCTCCCTGCATGTTTGCACTTGAGTGTAGTGTATCAATGCATGTTGCCAGTTGCTTAGGATAAAAATATTACAGTGAGGGTAGTAATATTATTATAAGAGTCGCCACTGTAAATGAACAGCTCCACTTTATACTACTGTATGTTGCAGAACAATGTGCTGATCTTAGATTTAGTTGCTCATTGTGGCAGTAGTTTAAGATTATTTATCCCACTCTCATTCTTATACTCGAGCTAAAAAGCCACAGTAAACATCAAATTACCTTGGCTTAGCTTAAAGATTGGAAACTGGGAAAACATGAAAGATACAATTAAAAGCTTGAAAAAGTAGTAGTAGTTTTCTTATCATACTTTTTATTTTAATAGCCTGACAGGAACCCGAGAACGAGATTCCCAGCAACCCACAGCAAGATCATTTTGGTTCCATTCACCCTGGAGTATCTTCTGTGTCCTTGTTGATTCAAAGCTCGCTCACCTCAACAGCACTGAGGATTGGCTACAGTTTGAATCTGCGAGCCTTTAATCACCATTTTATCTTCTGAGTCACATCGTCAGTCTCTCACTTGTGGCCCATGTGTGGATACTAAAGGGCCAGCAGATGTGGTGGTGGTTCGTGTCGGTTCTGTGAGTCAGTATGTGTTGAGATGGGAGTATGTTGATGAAACGTCCCAGTCATCTTATCAACAGGGAGAATTCCAATAGTAGGGCGAGCGTTGGACCCCAGGCATTCCTGCAGCGATATGGTTTATTTATATGGGGAAAGGTGTTGAGAGGAGGGGGAGCAGGCTCTCCTCTCACACATTTTAGGTGGAGCAGTGGTCAGCGATAAATCAAAAAAGCAAACAAAGGCCTGACACTGGATCCTGGGAGCTTTATAGCCAGCTGCAACACCTGCCAGTGCCACACAGGCTAGGGATTTTATGTGTGCCCTCGCAGGTTAAGGTAACATGACTGGAGTGGGACGCCTCCACGCACCCACTGTGCTGCACTGTAGCTGGATGATGAATGTGTATATCACTTATCACCTTGCTGTGTTTGTTGATTAAAAAGGCTGCGATATTTCAAAACTTGGCAAAAACAGAGAGAGGTGTTGTCATAGTAACCTCGTACCCCCAAGTGGCTTTTTGTTATTTTAGTTTTTCCTTTCACACCACTCTCTTCTTATCTTACTCCAAAAATGCCTGACTTTGACTTTTCTTTGCCAGCGCTAACTTCCCTCTCCCTGTGTCTGACCACAGCGGCCCCAGAGTTCCTGCTCTGGGTCGACAACACACGGACACAGACGGAGATAATGGGTGAATGCCTGTGGCTTCAGAGTGTGTGTGTGTGTGTGTGTGTGTGTGTGTGTGTGTGTGTGTGTGTGTGTGTGTGTGTGTGTGTGTGTGTGCACTTTCTGTTTCTGATACTTGCTCTTGAGAACTAATCTATCACAATAGTACAGTCATCTAATGTGTAATATGAGTTACTTTCGTGATTATGCATGAATCGACAGATGTAGTCCAAGTTTTCACAGACAATAGCAGATTTCTATCCATCACTGTGAATAACCCAGTTTCCTGTTAGGGAATGGTTCGAGAGCTCCACAGCTTGTTCAGTATTTCTTTCATCAGCCTCTCTGAAAAAGTCGACCATGTTGCGGAGACTTTCTAGGTTATCCACGTTTGGAGACAAATTAGCGTCCACTTCAGCACTTGATGTTGGAATTTGAAACTTCGCCAGTGTGGCATCACAGGTTGTAATATCCTATTATTGTGTTGGTCATTTTTCCAATAGATAAATAAATTTGACACTGCCCCGTGTGGTTTGATTACAAATTTGCTCATGGACTTTAGCCAGGGGATATTGGGAAATGACAGCTAAAAACAGACAAGGATATTAGTTTTTTTCTTGTTTGTTTATTTTTCTTATACTTGCTAGTTTTGGCTTCCGTTTGGCTGAATGTAGATAGGATATGATTTAGCATTTTAGTAAAATATGTGTATATTCTATTTTCATTTTGCAGGAAACAGGTGAGAAGAGAAGAGACACCACTAAATCTGTCAGTTGAGTACAGAAAACTATGTGAACCAGCTAGCTCGGCTCTGTCCATGCGTAGATCGTGTATTTAAATGTTGCTTTGTGTGGCCATTAAACTGTGGATTTTATTTATTTATATGCTGCTAGATGGATTTTTATCTTTGGAGAGAGCTGTGTTTGCTGCTTCCCCATTTCGAGGCTTTCTGCTAATACATACTTTACACACAGAAGTAGTACAGATCCTCTGATGAGAAAGATTTAAAACAATTAACAAACAACAATTTAAAACATATACAATTTTAATGTTTAGTTTACCAATAGAGATTGTGACAGTTTTTTTTTTTATTAATTTATTTTTTTGCTTAAATATTTCATGCACATCATCCAACGACTCATCGTCATAACTTCTCTATTATCACTCCAAACCAGTTTAATGCTCGGTATGCTGGTACTGTAACACAGAACCACAAGATATTAAAAATCTGTCACTGCAATTCTTTTATCCATCGCTCCTTCTGTCAATGGGAGTTGGTTTACAGCCCTAATCAAAGGGAAGGGGCAAGTTGTGAAATAAAGTAATAAGCTTTTATTAAAATTTTTGTTGATGGAGTAAACCGCTCTTTAAAGTCTGCATTAGTGTGTATTCCTTCAGCTGAAATCAAATCAAATTCTCTGGAAAACATGTTGGTCTACCATGTGTTTATGATATGTGCTTCATGATTAATAAATTCTGACAAATCCTGGTGTCATATCTGATGACGTGCAGTTGTCGGTAGTAGGCGATTGTGATGCCGTAAAACACTGGAGTCCCACACATTACAAAACCAAAACACAACCTTTTCACAGATGCCTCTAAAGACGCTGGGAGAGTATCTGGGGCAGAACAATTTTATTCGACTCTTTGTAAAAGCAGCCTGATTTCCCAACAGTCTTTGCTCAGGAGCGGAAAACAGAGGCTGGTTATGAGACAGAACAATGAGACAATGTTAGGGCAGGCATACACCGCATTCCACTCACTGTCTCAAAAGGCTAAATTCACTAAATTGCCTCATTAAAAGTGTAAAAACACTTTAGACAGTGATTAAACTGACTATTGTGTTCCTGCTCTGCAGCCATAAACTTTTCAATTTGGTTTTTCTTGACTTGTCTTTGACTCTAAATATTGCAATAATTTATTGCAGTTTCATAGTAAGGCGGTGCTATTTCAACTTGTGCTCTCTGGCTGTTAATATTTGTAGCAGCTACTTGTTTACATCTTTAAAGTTCAGCTGTACTAAATAGTCTCTAGAAGGACTCTTCATCTACAGTTCTTGTTAGCAAGGCTTCATGAGTTTTGTGTAATAAGGCTCCAAGTGGGGGACCTTCCTCTCCAGAGTGCGTATTGTGTGTGTGCCTGCTTGTACATATGGGAAGGGCGTGCATGGCCACAGTTCTCAAAATAGGCTTCAGTCCTCCCCTCTCTAATTAGAGACATTTCAAAAACCCAGATTTCAATTTTAGACTAGTAGCTTGCGCACCACTTATGCACACACACAACCATACACACACACACACACACACACACACACACACACACATACACACACATACACAAATTGAGTTAAACATACACACTTTCTGTATAAATAAATCTGATGGGTCACACACTTGTGCATCTAAATCTGCACATACACACACAGCCACAAACCACAAGCCTTACTCCTTGGCCCAGGCTGGTAACCCAAGCACAATGCAGTATACTCCATAATAAGTGGTTGCATATATCAAGGCAGGAAAGTATGATAATAAAGCTTAGTACAGTAAGATTCTGTACATGGACTACGATAAATCATCAAAGTCAGTCTTTGTCACTTTCAAATGTATGACAAGAATGTGTTACACTCCTTAATGTGGCTTCTCTTGCCCCCCTCTCACTGTTTGCTGACAGAATAACTTAATCAGGGTGATTGCAAAATGATTTCACGAAAAATATTTTGCATGCAATTACATGGATTCTCTTTTCCATGACAGTCTGGTAATGGGGCTTGTAGCTTGGCAGCATTCCCTACAAGCCCTCTGGTCGGTCAGGCACAATGGGCACATTCACATCTTGACATGCATTTGCTGCTAAAGTGCCTGTTGTGCTCGGGGGCATTTGGTCTCTCTCTTATATTCAGTGCCGTGTCTGTAAGAGGACAGGCTCCGGGTGCAGCGGGCTCCTGTGACTGCTGGCTTAGGTGGCTCTCCGTCTTTTTATAAGGAAAGGGTTAAGCCATTTGAACGGAGCGCTGAATAGTCAGTGCAGTCTGGAGGCCTCTTATAAAGTACTTATTGCAACAAAGATGACACAGCCACCTCCCAGTCTGAGAGATCTCTCTGTACATGCTCTCTTTCATTGCTCCTCCTCCAATCTTCCTCTTTTTGTCTCAGTGTCCATTAGCAGGACGGAGACACTGCGAGACTAGAACTGGGTTCAGCTGATGCTGGTTTTTAAAGACTGACTCAAATATCAGCTGTCAACAATCATGAATGTGTCAACAGACACACACACACACTGGCTCAGTTTCATACCATAAAATGAATGATAATAATTATAATTTTCTAAAGATTACGATCATGTCATGCACAGCCAGCACAGTAGCAAATCGACAATATATAATCAAACCATCTGCACCATATTCATTATTTTGGGGTTTGACTGACACAGACTGACGATTATGAAATTTTTACAGTTAGATATTTTTTCCACAACCCACTTACACACATATACTGAAATGACAATTTACTTTCCCAAAACTATAAACACAAAAAAAGCCACACTTAGGTTGGCCAAACCTCAAACATGGGAGACAAAATTAAACAGTTGATTCAAAACATGTTATCTTCCATCTAAATTAAACTACAGATTACTTTTTGCCTTTGGATAACACACAGTAAGCTGCCAAATAGAGAAAAGCCACTGAAATAAGCTAAAAAAAACAAACTACTATAATCAATCAGAAAAAGAATCCATTTACTTTTAACAAAGGTAAAAATCTTACTATGTTAATTATTGTTTATTATTATTATTATATTGTAAAAATTGTTATTGTTTACTTTTGGCTTATTGACATGCAGTTCAATAAATGGGCATAGCTATCCTTCAACCTTCAACCTAATCAATTTTAACATAACTATTATTTAATTAGATAAACACACTTTTCAAAAGCCTTTATCTTTATTTTTATTGTCCTCACTTTTAAATCTGTTTTGGACAGAGCAGTGACAGTGTATATACCAATATAAACACCTACAAACCTGCTAGTTTTAGGTATATATATATATATATATATATATATATATATATATATATGTATTATATGGTGCATTTATATAGCAACATGATAATACACACACACACACACACACACACACACACACACATGCACATCCTATGACATGTCACGACCCAGAATTCTTGTCCACTGATGAATGTGCGCAGCAATTACTGCTGCAATTTTATCACCACAGGAGCCACAACTGAGCAAGTGTGTGTGAATGGACACAAGTGACAAAAACTACTGTTGCTGAAAACTTCAAAGAATCAGGATAATTGACAGGGCGTTTAAAGGATCTTGGTGTATGAAGTTAAAATCCCACCTCACTGATGTGCCCCCAGCTCCTCACTGAGACTTTTATTTAGCACGTTGTCCCAGAGGATGTCCTGTAATGGTTTTTGATTCATCTGTTAGAACTGGTATTTGGATGGAGAAAAGCTTGGGAAACCTGGTAATAACCAAGCGAGGTACGGTAATACCATTTTTAATCCATGTTTTGGTTCAACCACAATATATAGTTGATCCACCACGCCTGTCCTCACTACACTAACGCTGTATGTGTGATGTGTATAAAAAGAGAAATGCTGCCATATCCACTTGGTTTTCTTCTGTGAACTGCCAATATGTTTAAAATGCAACTCTGCCAAGCAAAAGCTACTCAAATGGAAAGCAAAAAAAAAAAAAAAAAAAAGGGGGGTGGGCAGTTAAAACACTATCATACTATTGTGCAGACTCTTCTCAGATGTAACATACACGGATTAAAGTGCTCACACAATTAGTGTGAAAGTGGATAATCACATTGCTTTCAGCAGAATTTAATTACCTCTATGGAAAATTCCCTCAAGGCTAAATATTTTTTGTTTATTCAAATGAACTTAAGCATGGCTCTGACACAGGCCAGCGTGCGCATTATCGAGTCAGCATGCTAATTAAACCAGGCTTAATTCAATAACGACGCTCTCATTGAAAATCGCTCTCATTATCTGGCTCCAATTGGTCTCCGAGTTAGGACTGGATTTATGGCATGTTACCAATCTCTTTCAAGGGTTCTTGTCTTTCACCTCGCGTGTGGTCCTCGAGCGTAAGAGACCTATCCAAAGTTAAATGATGTTTACACAGCGGCCTGTTGGGTTGTTTTCACTCTCTTTATTGCGCTGAACCTGCGTCTCTCTGTCTCT
This sequence comes from Anabas testudineus, assembly GCF_900324465.2. Taxonomy (NCBI): domain Eukaryota; kingdom Metazoa; phylum Chordata; class Actinopteri; order Anabantiformes; family Anabantidae; genus Anabas; species Anabas testudineus. The sequence goes on from NC_046618.1 coordinate 8,508,879, forward strand.
GTTGGCCTTGGAGTGCTAGATCAGTCCTCTGGGTTGGGACTGGAGGTGAAGTGTCTAATCAGCACTTATGTCCTCACACTGTTTTACCAGTGACCAAAATCCAGTCACACTGCTGCAGCTGCGTGTTTCTCTCCTGACCCAGCAGAAATGCTCTGTATTCGAAATTAAATTTGGAGATTGTAAAGAGTAATACATAGGTAATGAGGGCAAGCAGCTTAGCCTGCAGATGAATACTTATTAAATATAAATCCCCCCTTAAAACCTTTTTTCTGCTTGTGGTTTTCTGCAGAGGCCTGCAGCTACATAGAGCTCACTGTTTGATTCCAGCATGCCCAAGTATTTTCAGTGCAACCGGGGCCAAATGGATTCAAAGATTTTTTTAGTCAAATGCATTTCATTCATGTCATGGACTAAATGCCAAACCAGGATGGAGCATTTCCTGTGGATGCTTCCCAACAGCAGCTTCACTAGTGTCTAGCAGAGGGACAGGATGAAGGGTGCAAAGACACTGACACCAAAATTTCAGTGGTAACCAACAGCAAACAGGACATCCTGTTATGTTTGGGTTTGTAGAATTCAAGCTGTGGTTAGGACATGGGAGAGAAGGATGTGTTCTCTCCCTCTCTATCCCTCTGCACCAGGTTGCGATCTGGAAAGACGAAAGGACTCTCTGGAGCTGCTCCTCTCTGTGCTGCACACCACACTGCAGGCTCCCCAGCCCCACCACAGACAGACAGTTCGTGAGTAAAACGATCGGTCGTCGGTGGCCTAAAACCAAAAGCAGCTGTAGGCAGCATTTTACAGTTACAGTACACACAGGTACGAGCACACGCGCGTGAAGATAAAACATAAGGCCCGAGGCAGTATGTTACGGTGAGACAGCCGTCCAAATGAAGAGTCAGGAGGAAGAGTGGAAGTGAATCAGTGTGCGACACACTGTCATGTCCCTGTGTGGCGCTTAAAGGCTTTGTGGGTTTAGGAAGCAAATTGAGCAAAACAGCAAAGTGAGGGTCATGGTGCAGGGAGGAGCGGCTGTGTTTACTAGACAAGACTCACCCTTTCACACTCCACCATGCAACTAGAGAAACCCTGAGCAAACACTGTGGCACATAATACTGAAACCTAAGAGATACAACCAGCAAAAAAAATATTGCTTTTCTAATAACTGCAGGATCATCAGAAATGTGATTCTCTCCTTATCACAAACATTATACAGGCACTAGACTTTCATTGGAAATCTCAGCAGATTTAACAAAAATCAACTAATTTAGGAACATGTGCCTCATAATTAGTGATTTCACACAAATATTTTTTTTAATGCTAACTACGTGTTCACTCAACAAAATAAGCTGAAGCTGTGTGTGCTTCTGTTCGACGTGGCTCCTCTGTTACGAGCCCCCAGCTTTTTGATCCTTGTGTAAATGAATTAGCAGAAATGGTTAAATGGGATCCTGCAGAACATGTGGTCCTGGTTTTTCCATAGATTACATGGATTCAATTAGGCCATCTGATTTCTCAGAGGCGCTTGCAGTCTGAAAGGGTTAAGTGAATGAGAGATGCTAAATGCACAGCCTGGACTGAGTTAACACGCTGTCGCGCTATGTGCGATACAGAGTATTGCTCTTGAAAGTAGATTAATTCAATCTGCCATCTGATCTGTCACTTATGGGGAGGAGAAAGAAGCCCTGTGTAAAGTAAAGCCTCAGCAGCGTGACTGTACTGAACAGACGTTAGGCCTCCTAGTAGCGTGGACTTTTATAATTAAGGAACTACTCATCTTCCTTCCTTGTAAAAACTCTGTTAACCTTTGTATATTCCAGTGATGAAGCGATGCACTCTCATATGTCTCAGCTGTCGTCTGCCTCTGGACACTGCTCTGTCTGTCTGATGACAGTCCAGGAAGTGCTCTCTCTGCAACCCCCCGACCTCTTAAACCGGGTTCTGAATAAACAGTTAATTGGCTGGGTTTCCTGTTTGGCCTGATGGGAACGCCAACTATTTCTGTCTGTTTACAGAGTTCTGCCTCTTTCTCTTTCTCAGACTTGTACTCTCTGTATTGTTTATGAAAGAACAATGTTCTTCACTACAGCTGTGCTTTAAACATCGGGCTGTATGGGATCATACAGTAGTGTCCAGTCTCTGCAGCTCTCCTGTGTTCCTGGAAACTCGTGTCTTTTGTTGTTTGTGGGAGGGTTTCACTTAGCTCATTTTGTGATCTTTGTTTATTTGGAAAAGTCAGCTAGTCCTAGTCCTAGTGTACTCAAACAGAAAAGAATGTCTTACCTGGAGACAAATGGGGATTTTTGTGATAGGATCGCACTTGAATTGTATTTTTTCCTAGCGTTAATAGATTTAACACATACATAGGTACATAGGTAGTGGTTTCTAGAAGTATTATTTGTAATCTTCTAGGTTTACAGATATGCACATGGAAGCACACCAAATCTAAACTTGTGAACATTCATCTTCTAATAGTATATTTCTGCCTAATCAGCTTATCCAGAAAGGAACTATCTGCATCTAAACTGTCTGTGTTGAATTAAATGGTTAGTTTCTCTGCCAGATGTGACTTTCTCCTCTCCTATCTGTGCTGAATTATTCAGGCAGTTCCGGATCTTCTGCAGCTTTTATCTCGGGCCTGCATCCAGTTATTGGAGAGATACTGTGCCCAAACTCAAGCTCGAGACCTCGTGGGCCAGGAGTCGTAGGTTCAAACTGAGGCTACATGCGAAAGGACTGCTCCTGTCTGACATGCACACTAAAAATGTCTCGACTTAGTTGATTTATTTTAAATTATTTCACCAATTCTGTGTGGATTTGTGAACATGACATGTTTTTATTTTATTTTTTCCCCCAAAGTTAGCAATAAGGTTTTGATCTGGGATGATGTCAGTTTCTGAGGCCTCGGTTCTGGCGAGGAACATTGTTTTTGTAACAGTAATTCCGTTCATATAGCTTTTGTGGCACAGCTTTAAAAAAAGATGACTTTGGTTAAAGTCTTATGTAAAACAGCCAGAGAGGCCTCAGCTTTAGTGTTATAGTGATTATCAGTGGATTGGCAGGCTTGTTTAATATATATTTCTGTGGTTTCTCATTTTGATAAATAATTGTAGGAGGTTATAAACCTAAGTGTTCAGGAGAAGTGGAGCAGCAGATGACTTTTTGGTCTGCTTCGTGAATACATCATTTTCCTTTTTTCAAATCATCCTGATACTATGGCTGTCAGTAAAGTTACTGTAGTGAGGAAATAAGTCAGGCCTGTTTGTCCTTGTATACTAAGACTGGATGATTAAATCTGGTCATTAACTGAGTTGGAAGGCGCAGAGCTGAAGGCAGTGTTTTTATTGATGTGGCAGGAAACAGGGGGGCGACTGCTGCTGCTGAATCTGTAAATCTCGCAGACTGTTCGCAGTCAGCTCCCACTTTTAAAGGCGCATACACACCTCCACTGTCTCGATTAAGAACACACTTAATGTCGCAAACAGCCCATTAAGCACCATGTGGTAGGGGCAAAGATGATGTGAAACTGAAGGGTGTGTTAATGATGGCGGGCTGTCGCCTGTGCAGAGCCCGCACTGTGCCTTGAGCTCCTGCTCAGCGTATGTGGGCGGGTCTGTGGCTCCACAGGCCTGGGTACGTTAGTACGAATGTTGAAACCATGCCTGTAGAAAATTAGGTTCATGTACCTCAAATTTGTAAAGGCAGAGAGTACTTCAGCCGTGCATGTTAAAAAAAGTCAGCACTGACTTAAAGCCTGAGGATGAATGATAATAATACCAGTAATACCACAAAACCATAACATTTCCTTTACCTTTCAAGTTTACATGTAATGCACATTGCTAATCCTTGTGCACTGTAGGCCCATTCACCCCGACCTCCTTACCTTTCTGAACTTTTGTGCACTAGAACGTGTAAACTTCTATCTTCCTATGCAAATGTGGGGATATGTTAGTCCCTCAGAGCAAAGTGATTACTATAAATATCTTTTTCCCATGATCCCCTGTCAGACAAAGCTATCTCTACCTCACATCCAGTGCGTCCCTCTGCCCTCTGCCCTCTGGTCTGATAAGAGCCCTATGAGGCAAGTGATTTGCCTGTAGGGAAAGGGCTGATTAACGTAGCCTGTGCTGCCATTCGTTTCATGTGGAAAGACATCCTTTTGATGTTAAAATGAATGCAAAATGATTATGGAGATAACAGCTCCCCTCCTAATCTTGATTCCTTGTTCCATCTTTTACATTAATTGGAAACATCTTTGACTAATGTCTCTGGTCAGGCTATCGCTTGTGTGTCTGCAGCACCAAATGGACATCCCTCATACTTCTCTTGACCACTTTAAAATGTGCTTGACTAAGTCTGAACTCCCCCATAAGATGATGATGATAGCAATTTACATATCTGTGTATAACATCATAAAATAATACTTCCATTCAGCCCCAATAGAATATTTCTAACAAACCTGTGCTTTGTGTTTTGTTTTTTACAGGATATTGAGTCACAACAAAATCAGAGTTCTGAGGAACGGCTCTTTCTTTGGACTTTATGCTTTGGAAAGGCTGTGAGTATGCTATTTCTTATCATTCTTTACTATTTGCACAGTTCTGCAGGTGCTACAGTATCATGTTTTTGTTTACATTAGATTTATGCGATGCATCCATGGGTGATGTGTTATTTTAGCTTGAGCCCGGGGCTCTGTAGAGCTATACGGACAAGAGTATCAGCGAGATCTGAGCAACTCTGCGCGCTACTATTCAATCATGGGCTTCTGTCCAGCAGGGAGGATGATACACTGAGACTGGCTATCAAAGAGTTATGTTGAAAAGTTCACATAATTACACTTCAGTCCTTCATTATCAGGTAAGCCCCACTCCACAGGACAAGATAAGGGCGATCTCAGGGAGGTGTGTTTGGCAGTTTTCAAAGACAGTCTGGCCCTCCTTAGCAGCATCATAATCTCTCAATGGGGTGTGAGACAGGTGATAGACAAGATACTTTTGAGAGTTATGACTGCAGCAGCACTCCTGGTGACAAACCGCGAAGGAACAATAGTGGGAACTGTTGCCAAACAAAGTAGGTCCTTTTTGATTGTAGCTGCTTGGCTCTGTCTGCTGGCTCATCAGTTACCACTACATTGTTCACAATGAAATATCTCAACAGCTATTGAAAAAAATATGATGAAATGTACACACTCATGGTGTCCAAATGACAAATGTTAATGTTTTATATGTTCAGAATACTTTTTATTTATTTTAACTAACATCTAATTTGTTGTGCCATAGTCACATCATAATTCAGTTTGGGTTTGGTTCATTACTGGTGTTAATGAGCAGATGTTGGTGGTAGCATCACTGTATCGCCATCTTTGCTTGCTGATGTTAACATTGAGCTGAATTTACACTGTCACTCGTCTCGTTAAAAGATTCAGGTGAGGTGAACAGGGACAATAGACTATAATAGCTTAGTGACATAATGCAAAAAGGTCCAGTGAAAACTTCTCAGCTTATTTATACCTATATATACATTATTGCTACTTCGGGATTCATCTGGACGTTAACCTCCAGGGTTGACTGACAGCCAGAAAGATTTTATGAATTTAAGCTGTGAACTGTACTCAGAAATGCTGCTGGTTGAGGAAACAGGCTTACTACTGTATACAGTGAACCAAAAAAAAAATACAAGAATATGGTTCAAATATATTCCAGAATAAATTTGCACACTTAAGGGTAAGTACACAGTGAACTTGTTCATCACAGTTAAGCCTGGTGTTTACTAGACACAAGCTACTGCTACTGTGGTAATGTGATGTGAGAATTTTATATTTTCCAGCAGACACAAATCAAAGGTGTGCTGTTTTCCTGAGCATCCCGGTAAAGCCATAACTAAGACATACAATGCCTATTTTGTCTGAGGGAGCCATGAATATGTTGAAGGGATATTAGTTCCACATGTCACCCTGAACTACCACCCATGAACCTTACAAGGTTCTCAAAAATGTTAAAAGAAAGAAAAATATGGTAATTTGCTGCAGTTGTTAGCTTTTTAGTAGCTACCTACTGGAGCTCACACGAAATGTGCCAGTGGAGAACAAAAGCGAAATTCGCTGAAATTGCCGTTTTTTTATGTCTGGCATGCACGTGAACACCAAGGCTGAAGAGATTTAAGGCCAAGGCCTTAGTTCTCATATTAAATGTTTTGTACTGAAGACTGATAAAACTAAAAGGCACTGACTACAGTGAGATCCTTTGACTAATGTGAAGTCAACATGGATCGATGTAAAATGATCTTGTTTTCTTAAGCATGGATCTGTAGGTTGGGGGGGGGCGGGTTAACCTGAGCTCACTCAGTAACTTGTCCTAGTGTGTGATAAAACTAGCATGAGGCAACATAATGGAGTTATCCTAGAGGTTCATAAGCGAAAAACTTGGAGGAAACAGAACAGGCGACTAACACACATACAGTAAACATATTTATACTGCACAGAGGGAGATGTGGGCGTCTGGTCTAAGGAGAGGACATAACGTAAATCACGCAGGCCTCATTTTACTCCTCTGCCCCAACCTCTGCTGGCTCTCTGACACAAAGCGGTGGAGGTCTGCTCACTCCATCTGACGTCTTCAACCTTTAATTGAGCCCTGCACAGCTTATAATTACATGTGAGCTCATGGGAGAATTGCTGTCTTATGTGAAAAATGCCACATTGAAATTCGCTGTTGCAGTGATAGTTGCAGTAGAGTTTGAAGGGATGAATTCAGATGTGAGTTTCCACTAAAGTCTGGGTGTGAGTTTATGTCACTGTTTGCTTCATACCGTTAGATTTCAGATTTTTGTTTGGTCTTCTGTACCCACCGTCGTCCTTTTACATATTCTCATTGTTTCCAGTACTGTATGTTGTCACCATATGCTTGTCATTTGGAGCAGTAGTGAACAGTTAGTCATATTATGTGGTCAGTGCTGTAATCAGAGGCCAGCCCACTAGGGTTGAGTAAACACACATCAGGGAATTACACTGCATCTCTTCCCCTACGTGACAAGGATAAACACAGTGTGCTGCACACACACTCTCACTCGCGGTCCATCTCTGTTGTGACTTCAGTGTGTACTGTAACTCTTGACTGTGTTTCCTAGTATGGGCACCCTCACTCCTTGTCCAGTCATTTCAAGTGGGTCTGCTAACTCTCCCAGCAGTCGCACACTCACACACTAAATCCCAGACATCTATACAGAGTTGAATGCAGTCTCATTTGCTGTTGTTGGTGGGAGAATACAGCCCCAGGGCAGGCCACCCTCCTCCAGGCCTGAACCAGACAGTGCAGCAATCTACACAGTTAGCCCTTTCATTGGGACAAACCTCCTCAAAGCCACTATTGCCTTCATAACCTGCCAAACCACCCAAGTGCAGAGGAGCAATTTAGCCTTGTTTGTTTTTGCCCACTTACTTGACTACTGTGTTTTTCTTGCTCTTTTAAATAGGCCCGCCATCCAATAGCTACATTTGGATCTTGGAATACCTTGTTTCTTTCCAGCTCTTGGGATGAAACACCAGTTGAATCATACCTTGCTTGTGTGGGGCTGCTCAATATATGTGAAATAAGTCACATTGGTACCCACCATCAGGCGTTCGACACTGTACTTTTGTACCTATTTGAGTACCTCCATTCTCTGCACACCCTCTCTGATGGGAGTTGACGCTGGCAGCCTCAGTAACGAGCAGGGACCTTTATGAGTTGTGGACAGATCCCAGCAGCCTGTCCTGCACTGATTTGAGGCAAGGTAATGAGAATAATGAGCAAAGAGGGCTGAGGCTGTCTGGCTCTTGTCCAACTGGGCCCCACTGCACCATGGGACACAGGACAGACAGGCAGGGCACAAGGGGCCCTCATTACCAGGTCTGTTCACCCTAAGGGAAGAGAGAGAGCAGCGAGCACCAATGATGATGGATGAGGGAGCAGGGGGACGCTTGAGCTGGACAGGTCTGAAAGGCAGAAGTGAGACTGGTAGTTAGAACTGGTTCAAGGTGTGGGCAGAATGATAGACTTTGTCAACAAGAGTCTGAAATTATCCTTACAGTATGTATCAAACTGACAGCACTGTCAGAAGTGTACTTTTCTTGTTGCAATAGACAAGAGTATGCACAGGCAATGTCATGCAAGATGATGAACAGTGTCCTTTATTCAAGAGCAGGAAATAAAGAGTTGCTTGTAATTTATGCCTGCAGAGCAACAAGAATTAAAGGAAGTTTGCATAGAAACCTGTGACCCATAAGTCACACAGGGAATGACAATATGTTTAGGTATAATGTCTGTATGGCAGAAAATATATACACCCAAGTTATATTATGTTTAAGAATGCTGAGGCCAATTCATCATTTTTTGACTTGATATCTATTTTACAAAAGAGGAGATGTGCCAGTCAGTCCTTGCCTGAGCCTCACTGACCTCAAAATTGCCTCTACCATTCTGGGCAGCTGGGAGAGGAGTCCAACCTAAACAGCTTTACCATCTGACACAGGGGAAGTGGAGCCAAGATGGCTAAAGATGGTATAGTGGCTGCAGAGAGAGTAAAACAGAAGAAGAAGAAAAAGAAGAAGAAGAAAGAAAGCACACTCCTGCAGTTAGCCTTATATAAATTTGAGGTTGCTTTCCATAGTGGGAGATCAACATTATTTCCACACAGGCTAAGCAAATTACCTTGATGAGAGGGAGCAAAGCAGAGGTGGGCAGCACTATAGCAAGTAAAAACAGTGTGGACATGGCAAGGAGCCCTTCTGTCTAGACCAGACGAGGTTCAGATTGTAACATCCCACCACTCTGAAGAGAGCCGAGACCAGCTGTGGAGATTGCACATGGCAGTTGCATTTATCCTTCACCAAAAAAAAAAAAAAAAAAAAAAAGGGCTAGTATGTTTTCCCGCACACGCCATTGAGTGGCCCCCGGTTAGGCAGTCATCTAATGAGAGTGCATGACATTAAGGGGTGGAGCGGGTGAGGAAGGGGTTAAGCGTGCTGGAGAGTGGAAACAGAAAGGGGGGTGCTGCTGGAGTTGATAGACTCCAGATGTGTCTTTCAGATAAACTGAAGGAACGGGGTGTGTTTGTATTGCAAGCCTAGCTCAGTCATGGCTCTGGGGGTTTATTGAAACAGCGAGTGAGCCCCCTCATAAGCCCATTACCAAATCCTATGGTTTATATGCCAGTAATTCTCTCTCACACACTCATTCAGCAAACCTGATATGGTTTCAATGGCGTTTTCCTCTGGAGGAACTTGAGCTTTCTCTGGACTTACTTCCCCCCACTTCCGTTTGTGTTCCTTTTCTGCTTTATTTTTGCATCTCCCAGCTCACTGGGTCTCTCACTGTCCCTCCCTCTTCCCACTCTCTACAAGTTGTAGTCCACCTACTGGCTTACCATTCACTCACTGAGATGAATCTGATAATACATTTTGAATGAAAGCTCTTTGTAAAGTATCTTATTTGAGGCATACAGTATGGTAAGAATTCCCTGAGGGATGGTTGGATCTCAGCTCAAATTTACTAAGTGTACTATGTGTAAGCATGCATTTTAGAGCCTACACAGTGTCAATTCTGACCCTGAGAAACTTTACATGATCATAAATGTGATTTTAAAAAAACTGTATGTCACATTCACTGGTTCTCCTGACTGCACGCTGGTAAAACTCATGAAATCACCAGAGCTTCCAAAGCTGGAATCGCCCCCCTTTTCTTGGCCGCTCTGAAAGCCAAAAGTCAATAACAGTCCATGTTTCCAGAGTTTTCCTTGGCAGGCAAGTCTTCAGATCCTCTAGCTGCAGACTATAGAAGCATATAATCAGCATAGGAAATTTTGCACTTTAAATGAAAGTGTATATTACCATTTCTGTACATCTCACTAACGGCTGTGCAGCTGAGGTTTATGTTACTGTCAGTCATAAGCAGAGCTGAGTGCCTCACATGTTTGAACTGCTGTAGTATAATGGCAGTGGATAATCAGGTGGTGATTCTCGAGGTTTGAAAGGAAATATGTATCCAACGGTAATCCAAATTACAGCATAAGAGCATATTCCCTCAGTTGATTTCCTGGTTGTAACAAAACAACTGCTTTCCAAATGAATGCAGACAAAAAGTTGATTAGCTACGTACAATCTGAGAGGAACCAGAAAAAAATAAAGAAAATAATCTGGGGAAGGGACGGCAAAGCAGGAAATTAGTAGAAAAACAAGAGCTCGGCAGATCCTGGCTTCCTGTTTTGGGGGGAAGGCAGAAGTACGTTTGGGGCCTGTGTTACAGAGCCCCTATTGTGAGCAAGTGTTGAGGAGTAGGGAGGTGGGGTCTGCGGGGCCATACACAGGGACAGTTTTGCTCAGTACTGAATCCCCTAGCCCACCTGCCCCTCCCTACAGGGGAAAGCTAGCTAGTAAAAAATGGAGAAAAAGGAAACTGTAAAAATAAACGAGCAAGAGCCTCTGGTAGACATGCCAACCCGACAGGAAATGACACGCAGCATAAAAATGGTCTCCACTGACCTCTGTCAGGAACCACGGTGCCAGTCAACCCTGCTTGCTTTTTCCCCCAACATACCTTTAACGCATAGACTTATATATTTGTTTAGTCCTCAGGAAGTCTCTTATACTGCTTCATACATTCACCTAAAGAAATTGGCCCTGCAATGTGATGTGTTTCCATGAAATATTCCAAGAACAGGAAATTCTTGATTCCAGTCTGTTGATAATGAGTGGCCATTCCCTGGCTTCACTCATTTTCCCAGTTCTCTCTGGGGCCAGGGCCCAAACAATGTCAATGCAGCACTCCAGTCCCTGCTGCAGTACTCCTGATAATGAAGCTCTCCATGTCTGGAGCGCTTTACAGACCATGTCCTCCGCAGCCTGCATGGGGCCCAGGTGCTCATCCCATATACCCACAGAGAAATGACTCTTCAGAGTGGCAGAGGACCAGCCCCATTGATCAGGAGGAGTTTGTGAAGAAAAAGGGACATTCTTAATGGCAGCCGGTGGTGTTAGGCCCAGTGGCAGCGGACAATACCTCTTTTTAGACAGGGAGTGAGCTTGAGTCTCACAACCCAATCACATAGGCCACATGTGGTGAAGGGGACAAAGCACTGCACTCCTAAGGTTGCAAAGTATAAGGAAGTCCACAGTCATAATAATAATGTGTCACCACCAATCATATGCAGTAGTTGTTTGAAGAACTACACGCTGCTACTGAGGAAGAAAGGAAAAGATTCGAGTTGTAACTTATAACCTTTCTAACTGATATTTTTATTCTCCGAAAGCGCGAGGCTTTGAAGTATTACTAGTCTCTGGTATTATCCTCTTGCTTGGTGACAGCTGTTGTCATCAGTGTCAAGGCCACTCAGCTGTGAAGCTGTTGTCAGGGAGGGCACAGTCTACTCCACAGGGCATACTGAGAAGTCATCACCTGCTAAAGCTGGATTTGATACTGCACTGTAGGTTTGAGATAAAAATGGAAATAAATATTAGTGTGGGCGAGTGGCAACGGGCTGCAGCTGATATTTAGCCTGGATTATAGGCTAGGGGCTTGGCTAGGGTTTCAAGTCCTGTTGACTCTGGTGAGCTTCTTCACATTCCCCAACTTGGTGATAAGAGAGTGTATCAAAAGTAGTGGACTGTTGATATGCTTCAGGCCAAAAGCACACACAGCATTGTGGCCTTTCGAGACAGGCATGAATACATGGATTGCATATGCGTGGACGTGAGAGTTAGACGGCAAACTCACACTTGTGCTCGTGTGTGAAAGGGACAGAAAAGGGAGCAAGAGACGGTCATCAGAGAGAGGAAATAGTGGGCAGGGCCTCGTCTTTCATCGCTGCACTAATGAGCCCCGGTACACACAGACTGGAAACAGCAGTATTGTTCTCCTCCCCCCCACCCAGCCCGGTCAACAAATCCTCTGCTGCTACTGACACACAGAAACACATGTACATTTAGAGCAGGACGCACCTCACAAAGAGAACTGCATACTGTACATCATGATAGAACCACAAGCACACACACACTTACAGGGATCTGGTTCTGTGTCAGGCACACACATACACATACACACACACACACACACACACACACACACACACACAATCACAAGCTTTGATTTAATGTAAAGCTTAAAGATAGATTTTAATTTTTGGTTGCAATCTTAGTAAGGACACAATAGAGTTGGAAACATCTCCACCTTTTCAAATAGCTGTGAAGTTGTTGCAAATTGTTCTGTCTGACAAGCTGGCATGAAGTCAGAGAGCTGGGCTGAGCCGTCCAAGGCTGTGTGCTTTGAGACAAACACAGCAGTACTAAGCCTTTTGGTCCCAGGCCAGATAGGTTTTGCTCCATCATTATAACCTGTCTCTTGTCTATAATCCAGACGTGAACGATGATTTGGTGAGAACTAGGATCAACAGCAAAACCTCTCGTTCTAACTCAGTCATACCACATGGCTTAGATTTTTACTGGAAGTTATTTTCTAGAACAATTTCCTGACCCAGTTTGATCAAAATAGCTCATCTCGTAGAAAGCTCTTGGAATGACAATGGTTAAGAGATGCCTGAGGTTGTACGTAGTGTGAGGCGGTGTGGTCAAGAGTGGTGATGACAGATAATCTTTGTGGCAGAAAGGGCCAGAAAGTCCCCTGAGGTTTTGCCTACCACAGTGGCATCTTTGGCAGAAGTGAAATATACAAAAATGCAGCCACTGCATTGATACTTGTGAGCTCCTATATGGAGCTCCCCATCTGTGATCACTCTGTTGGGAGCAGCTATTTCTCAAGCTGTACGAACATGGATCAGATTCCAACCCATACTGGCACTGTCCTGCAAGAAAAAACAAAAAACATCTCCACAGTTGCTTCAACTTCATTTTTCCCATTGGGCCAATAAAATAAGCTCTTGGAGTCAAACTGTAATACAGGTTTGCTGATAGAGAAGGGGCATCTGGCTGAATAGTTGAACACATGATTTAACACAGAACGTGAAGATTGTGCAGAATAATGTAGGGCTATACTATGACATTAGATCTTCAAAGGCAGTTGAAGCAATCAATATTTATGGTTTTCGAAGGCCGGGTTTATCGTGGGAAGAGTCATTGTGAAACAGTCAGAGGAATGACAGAACCCCTTGCTAGCAGTTTTATATTCCAATATTTTATTTGGTCAAGCATTTGCATCTCGCTAGCCTCAGACCCAGGTGGCTGATGGGATAGGATTTCCTAACTGTGTGTAGAAACATCCCGCTGTGTCCTGCTGGAGGGGCCAGGTTTAGAACATGTGTCTTCACTCCCTTTCAAGAGAATTAGACCTCAAGAGAATCTTTCTCTTGCAGTCTAATTCTTAAAGAAACAGTTTGACAGTTGGGGAAATATGCTCATAGAGAGTCTGATGGGACAACACATACCACGTTTAGTTTAGCATATGAAAGCAGGAGGAAGCAGGCCTGATTCTGAGCAGGTAACTAAATCCACCTACCACTAATTAACATATTTGATTGTTTCATTTGTTTTAAAACTGTCAGAATGATTCCCACACTTTACCTTTGCACTTCTGCAATCTTCACTAGTAATACAGAATAGTACACGGATTCTTAATAGTACACGGGTTCTTGAGGTGTTGGTATTCAGTTTTTGCTCCAGATGCTGCATCAATGTTCTCATCTATCTCTCAGTATGAAATCAACTAAGTGATTTTTCCAAACTGCAGAACTACTGTACTTGAAGGTGTGTTTACATCATCCCTGCACATATTCTGTCATTAACCTAATATTTTTTCCATCCCCAGGGAGCTCAAGAACAACTTAATCAGCACCATCATGCCTGGAGCCTTCCAAGGCCTGTCTGAGCTTCGGAAACTGTAAGTAGACATTAACATGACTCACATTCCACTGGAGTTCAGAGTAGCAAACGTATTAGCAGAAATCATAAACACGGGCATGGAAATTCTGAATGAAGTTGTGTGGTATGAGACAGTGATAAATTGACAGTATGTGTAGAAAACGACCAGGCAACAAATCCTGTCACATCTATGTTGAGTGTTACACTGTTTTGGCAGATGAAATGAAATGTAGTGAGCTCCTGATGTTAGTGTGACTATGAAGGCCTCCGTTCACCAAACTGGTTCTGTTGACCCTCGTGAAGGACAATGCAGAGTCATCTCTGGTTCCTCACTCCACCAGCTTGGAAAACTCAGAACCATGTTGCGGCTCCCAACACGTCACTGGATGTTACGGGGGTGGAGCAGGGGGGGCTGTTTGCGGCCACTCGCTGCCCACTCACTGGGATTTTGGACACTGTGGACTGGTTGTGGTGTGGGTCGGAGCTGGTTGTCTGTGCTGCGCCGCGTGACTCCCCTTCCCTCCTCCCCCTACTTGTGTTTTCCCTGCAAGGTCTGGGGCTTGTCAAAACAAACAGGGGGAGATAAACACATGCTCTGGACAGTGCTCTGCTGGGTAGTGTCAGAGGTGCAACAGAGCAGATCCCTCTCTGGCTGTGGCTATACATCACACTCAGAGTAGGACAGCAGAACAGGGGCCCTGCCTTTACCCCACTGGTGATAAACTTTCACTGGAGTCCCATGGAGTTGTGATAAGGGAAAGTGGCAGGAAATGTTGGCATGTTTATTTTGTAAAGCTTGAAAAATAAAATAGAAAACTGCATTCAAATATTCAATAGTCACTGGAAGCATAGCAAGTTTTTTTTTATCACTATTAATTTTATTACACATTAGAAGGGGAAGTAGGCTGCTGAAAACAACATGGACAGTGGAAAGAGTTGAGATATCACAATCTGTGGCTTAGACAGGTCCTCTTAATTTGAAAACAGCCAGCACATTCTTTTGTCTTTTCACCCTTTTAGCGACTTATCTGACAACCGCATTGGCTGCCTGACCGTGGACACATTCCAGGGGCTGACCAATCTCACTAAACTGTAAGAGACAAATACATCTATTTCCTATGTATACTTTCATTGTTGTGGGAGAGCTCTCAAGTTAACGAGTTAACTTGTTCATATGTAACGTGTGTCCTGCTAGGAACCTCTCCGGCAACATTATATCGACCATAGATCCCGGAGTGTTTCAAGAGCTGCCGTCCCTAAAGCTTGTGTGAGTATTAGACAGTGTGTGTGCTCTAAAAGTTCGCTCTCATGGCATACACTTCCATATCTGAATAAAACAATTAAGATACTAAGCTAAGATAACATTTGTTTTCAGTTAGTATTTATTTTGCCTAGTTTGCTAACTGTGCTTTATAGTCACATTAAGCCTGTTAAAGAAAAACTCAAATAAGCAATGGGGATTTATTTGATGGTTATTTATTTGAATTTGGAAAAATGTATCATGTATTATTAGCAGATAAAACGCATTCTTGAACTTAAGCTATCATAAATCAGAAGATAAGTCTGTCTTCAATCATTTCAAATGTGAACATTTGTTTCTTTGTACAGTACAGCCAATAAAGCCTTTATTCCACTGTGAAAACACTGAAATCTGTATGAAGGTAACAGATATTGTGTTGGGGGGCTTGTAATCCAACACAGGGTATCGCTTAGCAAACCAAGTGTTTCTTTCTTGTATTGACATGGTATATTGATCCTCTGGCACCTAGGAGTAACAGTAAAGAGTAAATGAAATGAAAACTCATCTCCCATGATAAATGACTTTAACTTCTCTGTCCAGGAACTTCAACTCAGACTACTTGTCATGTGACTGTGGGATGCGTTGGGTCCCAGGCTTCTTTCACAGTAGTTCGGCCCGGCTGGGGGACGAAACCCTGTGTGCACACCCCAGGAGCCTGAGGGGAAAGCCCCTGCGTGGACTAAGGGAGAGCCAGCTGAGCTGTGGTGAGAGTTTGGCTAGAGTGAGGCTTATGAATTAAGTGGTTCACCGCTTGTTTGAGAGAACGTTGGCTTGCGAGTGACAATGACAGTGCAAACATGAGAAGAAGAAGATGGTCTCAGTAATTTTTAAAATTAGTAGACCAGAAGGGTTAAAAGAGATCTGCACCGAGGCCGAGACAAGCACATACTTCTAAAAGTATCAGTGAGCTGTGTTGACAACCAATCCTGCGGGCTGCATGTATGAATTGCTGCTGTCTGTATCCAATCTGCTCTAGAACAGCAGACACATAATAGCTTCTGTGGAAACATTTAGCTGAGGTTGAGTAATGAGAGAATAGCAGAAATAATTCAGACTAAAGTGTGAGGGGTCACGTGTGCATCTTATTCCCACCGTGTTGCTCAGATGGTCCTCTGGAGCTGCACACCCTGTCACTGCTGCCATCCCAGCGTCAGGTCGTCTTCAGAGGTGATCGCCTGCCCTTCCACTGCACTGCTGCGTTGGTGGACAAGTTTACCACCTTGCACTGGCGTCACAACAGTCAGCTGGTGACCTCTGACCCAGAGATGGGCATCCAGCTGGAAAAGAGTGTGCTGCATGACTGCACCTTCATCACCAGGTAGGGTAACTGAAGCTATGCAGGCACTCTGGGTGCTTAGATTTGCTTGGATCATGAGCCACCGTTATAATTTCTACACTAAGAAAGTGAATAAAGAAGATTGTTTCACCAATTCTGTCTCAGATATCTGGGGATAATGTGTGATAATGACCTATCTATGTCATCTTTATGCAGTGAGCTTATTCTTTTCAACGTACATGTGGAGGCCAGTGGAGAGTGGGAGTGTGTTGTTTCTACTGGGCGGGGCAATACATCTCGCACTGTTGAGATAGTGGTGCTGGAGAACAGTGCCTCCTTCTGTCCAGAGGATAAAGTTGTCAACAATCGTGGAGAATTCAGGTTAGTTACAGCTGCACTGTTTCTTGTTACATACCTTTCTTCAATCCATGTTCTCATTATTCTCTGCTGTTAATCCCCAGGTGGCCAAGAACTCTGGCAGGCATCACCTCCCATCAGTACTGCTTGCAGCTGCGTTACCCTTCCCTGTCTGTAGAAGGCGGCATAGAGCAGAAAAAAGCCTCTCGTTACTGTGACCGCTCCGGGAAGTGGCAGGAGGGGGACTACTCCAACTGTCACTACACCAATGGAATCACCCGTGTGCTTCACACCTTTATCCTGGTCAGACCCTCAGTGAAAGATTTACCACACTACATGTTTGTCCTGTTCAGTTAACGCTCTGTAGATTTAGTTACAAGACTTCGAACCTCATGTCCTGCTGTTGCATTTCAGAGGCCCATCAATACGTCTAATGCTGTCACTGTGGCACATCAGGTGCGCACATACACCCTGGAGGCGGCAGGTTTCACCGACTCAGTGGATGTGCTGTATGTGGCGCAAATGATGGAGAAGTTTATGGAATATGTCAAACAACTGCAAGAGGTAAGAACGTTTTTTAATTGCATATGACACGGGTCTATGCAGGCATGTGCATACTGCCTACTGTAAAGTTTCTGTGTGTCTGTTCTGTTTGCTCCAGTTGTCTGAGGTGTTGGTGGAGATGGGCAGTAACCTGATGCAGGTGGATGACAAGATCCTTGCGCTTGCCCAAAAAGAGAAGAGAGCCTGCAGCTCCATAGTCTACTCTCTGGAGACTCTGGCCTGGCCCCAGCTACATAGTCGTGCACAGGACTTCTCCATGGTAGAAACTGTTAGCCTGATTGAAAATGTTCTTTTTGTTTACATTTTGGACCTTATTGTCAGTGAACAATCATTGCCATCTATTTTTAATTTGACATGTACAGGTGTCTAAGAACATTGTGATGGAGGCCCACTTAATTCGACCAGCTCACTTCACCGGTATAACCTGCACTGCGTATCAGCGGCGTGAGCTTGCAACAGGCAGCCTGGGAATGGAAATAACGGAGTCTGCCCATGAGCAACAGCTTCGTTTCCGCTGCAGCACTGGTTCCCATAACACCTCCCTGAACACCTTTCTCCTGAAGGTGAGGCATGCACGCCCCTTTATTGCTTCTGTTACGACATGCTGTGCCATTAGTAACCTACTGTATTGGCATTCACAGTTATCAGGGTTTCATGGTGTATATCAGCATTAAGTACACGATTTACATGCGTACTATGTTTCTCTCCAGAATTCAGTAGCCTTGGCTTCTGTGACTATCCCAGCTACTCTGTTTCCGCCTGATGCCACTGCAGACTGTAAGCTGCAGTTTGTAGCCTTCCGAACTGGCAGCTTTTTTCCTCTGACTGTGAACTCAAGCAACAGTGGGGAACACTTCCGCAGGCGCAGTGTCAACACTCCTGTCATCTTTGTGGGCCTGGGTAAGGAAACTTTCCAGACTATTTAGTGAAACCCCCTTTATTTTCCAAAATTTAAAAAAAAGTGGTTCCTGAAATGTCTGCCTCTTTATAGCATCAGCCATTCTGGTTATTTATTTAGGTCACACACTGATTTGTATTCATTTTCAACTATTGTGATTTTGAAAATATCCATTGTAGAAGAAGCTGAGAGTCACTTTCTCTAACATTAGTGCTTGTAAAATTGTAGACATTGTAAAAATATCTTTGGAATTTACTTCATTGGAGCTTTTATCCTGCCAAACCACAGCACTGTTTTCTCAGTTCACTTCTCCTTGACCTCTCAACCTTTTTTTTTAATGTAACTCATTCCACAGACATGTAAGGGACGAGAGTAATTCTGGAAACTGTAGTGTGCCTTGGCTGTAACAAACTGACAATATATATCTCAAAATATAAAATCATTCATGACCACATTTATGTGTTTTAAATACCTTAGTCATCACTCACAGTACCGGTAATCTCTTCCCTTTCTGTGACAGAGGGCTGCAGTATGTGGAACCACTCAGAGCCGATCTGGGTGTCTCTGCGCCATTTGTCCCCAGGTAGTGACTCTGTAGCAGCCCAGTGGAGCCTGAAGGGACTGGAGAAGCAGGGGGGCTGGAGCCAAGAGGGCTGCCAGCTGGTTCACAGTGACAGCAGTACCTCCACGATGCGCTGCTCTGTGCTTGGTAATTATGCTGTGCTGCAGGTAGGACAACCCTTAATTTATCCTTTATTTGGGATGATTGGGGTTGAATAAGACTTTCATTTAACTAATGTAATGTGTTTTGTTTGTTTTTTTTATCTAGGAGGTGCCGGACTTCCCCAACTCCACACCCAACTCTGTAAGGGTGCTCCACCCTGTGGTCTATGCCTGCACTGCAGTGCTGCTCCTTTGTCTTTTCACCATCATCATTACACACATACTGCACCACAGGTACTGTAGTGTATCTACAGTAACAGACTTCTCACTGCTATTTGATATTTGCTCTCCTAACTATTTCCCTCTGTGTCCAGTTCTATCCACATATCAAGAAAAAGCTGGCACACATTATTGAATACCTGTTTCCACATTGCCATGACAACAGCCATCTACACAGGAGGCATAAGCTTGACAAGTTATCCGGCGGTTTGTCAAGCAGTGAGTCCCGAATTTACACAGACATGTCATTTTCTTTAATGGCAATAAAAGCAAATGTCTGATCTGACTGCAATATGTGACAGGTGGGCATTGCGTTGCACTACTCCTCGCTGTCGACCCTGCTGTGGATTGGAGTCAGTGCCAGGGTAATTTACAAAGAGGCTCTGTGGAGAATGCCACGGCAGATGGAGGGAGAAACTCCAGTTCCACCTACTCAGCGACCTATGCTCAGGTCAGTCATTGAGCAAGCTACAAATCACCTTCACCCACTCCCTGTACCACGAGATGCTTGTTTTCTTGTTTGCTGTCAATATAGATTATAACAGATGCGGGAGTTCCTGAAGATGGCCACCCAAACTGTGAACCATCAAAGATGGTCATTGTGGCCAACAACCGAAGTCCTTCTGTTTTTAAGGAAACTTTAGAGGGACATGACACAGTGGCAAAGCTCAGATGAATTCATGACAGAAAAGGAATGCACGAAACCAACATAATAGAAACAGAGGAAGGTCGTTAAAATCTGAGCAGGGTGATTCAGGGGGCATACTGTCCTTCTCAATATTCCCTTTTATTCATCCCCTTGCCCCTGTGATCCTGAAGTTTCGATCGTGAGCTGTGCCCCTGACCCCTCTCGCCCTTCAGACACCCCTTTGTTGCCCACTCGACCACACGGGATCGGGATGCAATAAATTACAGACTTATGAAGCCTATACTGACCGTTGTGATAGTCTGCTCACTTAAGAGAATAAAGGCTCACACAGTTCTATTCAGACTATAGAAAGACAATGACAATAACATGTAAACCTTGTAACAAACTTAGATCACAGCATCTTGTGGACCAAACAAGAACTGCTCTTTATTTCTAAATGTGCAGCAACTTCAACAACTTCACATGCTTCATGTGTTTTCTCTGTTCTTCAAGGTTCTATTTGATAGCTGGTGGAGTGCCTCTTATCATTTGTGGGATCACTGCAGCTGTCAATGTCAACAACTATGGAGACAACAGTCCTTAGTGAGTACTTTTCTTTTTATCTTTGGGCCGTTTGGCCCTTGACCTTGTGTTGTTTTGTTTGGTACTGAAGTGAAAAATCCTGTGTGATATGTTGAATACATAGAGAGGTCATTGTTTTGTGCTGACCCTCCTGACATCTGTTCTGCCTCTTGCAGCTGCTGGCTGGTGTGTCGCCCCAGCCTGGGGTCTTTTTTCGTTCCTGCTGGCCTAGTGGTGTTGGTGACCTGGATCTATTTCCTGTGCACTGTGTTTCGCCTGAGGCACCATGTGGCAAAAGAATGCACAGGAACCACCCTGTCCTCTCCTGTGACTGAGTGCCAGCCTGCGCTGGCAGGAAGCACCAGCCTTCTCTCCACAGACTCAGTAGTGGGACCTATGAACCCTGTTGTTCTTCCAGAGGACCAGTACTCACTGAAGACACAGTTTTTGGTGTTGGTGGCCACCCATTTCCTGTTTGTGGTTCTGTGGTGTTGTGGAGCCATGGCAATCTGGCTGACAGGACACAACAGCTTGTTGTTCAGCTGTCTCTATGGGATCACTGCCACAGTTTTAGGAGTGTTTCTGGTGGTGCACCACTGCTTCCGACGTCTGGATGTTCAATCCTCATGGTTGGCGTGTTGTCCAGGCTATCAGCGTGCACATCCAATGTCTACTTACACACACACCTGCACTACTGGGAGTGGAGTGCAAACATCTGAGCAGGGTTCTCAACTTTTTATCAACTGCCATCCACCCGGTGACTCTCATAACTCCTCATCAGCTCGATCGTCATCCACACCAAGTGGAATCAGCAGCATGGGCCCCGGACCATGCAAGCTCACCAACCTGTTGCAGGTGACACAAGATCCAAACAACGCTTCGCATGCTCCTGCAAGCAACAACACTAGCACCAGTACTGACAACATCACCAAGCCAACAAACAATGTTTTGCCTACAAATAACTCTGTAGCCCCAGTGCATCCACAGAGAAGGAAAGTGAATAGCAGAACTAAACAAGGAAGCAGCCAGTATCACCATCGGGGTGAGGGCAGAGGTCACTATCGTCTCAAAGCTTTAAGGACTGCTGGAGGTGGGGGCAGCCTCGGAGCTTTAGGTCCCACAGGTCTAGAGCACCTCAGTTCTTCACATGGGGTTTATAAACAGGCCACTAGTGAGAATGGCAGCATCCATCACAGTCTCTCAGAGAACCAGGCTAGCCGGCTGACAAATGGGAAGCGGGTGGGAGAGTCAGTAGCCACCAGCCCCTCCGAAGGAAGTGACGGAGGCAGCAGCGGGAGCCGCAAACCCTTCCCCCTGCTGCCTTCTGTGGCCAGCAGAGTGGCCATGCACGATGCTCAGAGACGGTGCGCGAGCAGAGACAATTTAAAACTTGCAGCTGCTGCAGAGCGAGACTCGAAGCGCTGCTCGTACCCTTTGAACAGCGTCACTACCACTGTGCCAGGGGCTGCTGCACTCAATGGCACTC
The DNA here is from genome assembly GCF_900324465.2 of Anabas testudineus. Lineage (NCBI taxonomy): Eukaryota > Metazoa > Chordata > Actinopteri > Anabantiformes > Anabantidae > Anabas > Anabas testudineus. The sequence continues at coordinate 8,530,755 of NC_046618.1, forward strand.
TGAAAAACTCAGTGCTAGAGCTGGAGCAGGATATGAGTGGCACAGATCAATCCCAGAGCTCTGCTGGAATGAAGAGTGGTGTGTGGAAAAGTGAAACCACAGTGTAACCTATACTTATATGTGAACTTCTATGCATGACCTTAATGGACTCTCAAATGACTGGGTTATGTTTTAATGGTCTCTTGATTATAATAATTATATAATTTAAGATATAAAATCGTGAAGGCATCCAGGACCCTAAACTGGTACTTTTGCCTCGGTAGCATTGGAAGAGTTTGCTGTGAAAGGGTAAAAATAAAAAGGCTTGGTTTTTATTGTAATTTTCAAACATCAAATACTCATTTGTTTTATCCATTTCACAACAACATGTCATGTACAAGATATCTCAGAAATTGGCATATGATGTTGATTTTTGATTCCTAATGAAAGCTTTATTGTTTTAGTTGTGATTTTTCTATGCATATCAACTATAGCATGAAATTGAATGCAAGATGGTCCATTCCCAAAGTACAGATATATGCATTTAATCTGTGGACAACATTTCACATTTATGTTTGCTTCCAGAAATTGTTTGCTCGTGTATGCACTTGTATGTTCTGTGTGTGCATGTGTGCGAGGATTTATGAGTTTGTATGTGTGTTTGTGTGTGTGTGTGTGTGTGTGCACAGACAATAGAAGACAAAATGCATGAGTGTGGTTGTACAGAATCTCTTGAATGAATTAAAAAAGCTATGCCAGACTTTTAAATATATTATGAAAATGTTTCATTTATGTCTGTGTACTACCATCAGCACTGGCAGAGCTGCCTTTATCTAGTCATTTCAGAAAGAATACAAATCAGAGGGGATAATAATTACTGCCCTTCTCACAATAATTCAGTCAATTAATTTTCCACTGGTGGACTCGTGCATGAATGACTGCCCCCTCCTGGATGCCAGAGAAACTTTTCAGTAATTAGTGAGGGGTTAGAAATGTCTTGAAAATCCCAGGTTTTGCAATGGTAAACCTATCCAGTTCATGTGGATTTAACAGTAAACCTTCTCGCAATAATTGTATTGATCTAACATCGGACCAAAAACACCACTGCGTGCAGATGATGATGGTCTATTTGAACACATTTGGCCTTCACATTAGATAATAGGCTTAAGCCAAAGCCCAAAGTCAAACTTCTGTTTTTTGTCTGTTGAACACAATTGAAATTCAGGAAATTACACTAACAGGAAATGATATTTTTACTATGCAGCTCATTGTCACTGCTTTTTCCCCATTGTTCATAGAGAGGAAGTTTCACATAGGTATGTTGTATCAGTAGGTGTTTTACTATGGTCAAGCTGCAGTGCATGCTGTTATATATTCTTTATCCATTATGAGCTTTTCATCAGCCTCCAGCAGGATTTTTTCAAGATGTAAAACGTGACAGTTATATCCAACCTCTCATGGAAAACAGAGGTAATAATTAGATAATATACTAGATCAAAAACTAGATTTTGTTAATTATTTGCAAGTTGTAGGGTCTAATCTATGCAAGAAAAACTTACTGTTTGTATAAAGACACTTCAATCATGATGCCTAATGTGCCAGAATGCCAGCTCTGATGATTTTCTAATTATTTATAAATGAATATTAAATGCTGATACATGTTCCAGCTTTCATCGTTGTCTGAAACATTCATTTTGTGGAGTTTACTCTATTATATGCCCAAATACAAAGTATTTTTTATAAAAAGAAAATGAAAAGATTCCAAATAAAATGACAAAAACCATTTATCTTTACTTCTTCTTCCTCAGCATCACTGTCCTCAGTTCAGTGTTAATTGTGGTCATGTTGAGGATCAATATGTGTTGAACGAGAGGAAACTGATGATGAACCGATCAGTACGTCACAGCGCCCTCCTTCCCCCACTGTCCAATGACAGGCCGACTTTAAAAAACTGTCAGCAACATTAGCCAATCAGGAGTCACTATGTAGAGTCCGGGTTGAAACTCATAACAACAGGGAAGTGGACTGTTCAAGTTAGCGGAGTCCAAACAAGGGAACTGTTGGAAGAAATCCAACACCGCCTTCATGTCGTGATGGGTTTGACGGTCTAGTATTAACATTGGGTTAGTTTCTTGAGTGTTAGTTTAACTCGAGTGTTATTTGAGGCTTAGATATTGCGTTACAAAGGGGAGTGAGAAGTATTGCGACACCAACCCGAGCTTCCTGAACTAACATCAAGCTAGGTGATCCAAACCCACAGCCGCAGAGGACGCTGACGGTGGTTCAGGGAAAGGTTCACTAACTTACACCTGTGAGCTCTTTTACAGGACGATTCGGAATAACTTTTGGTGAAGCTCAACAGATTTTCGCCATGTCTCTGGCCGACCAGAGCCAGCAGTGGTATCCCACGAGTGTGCAGGTAACGGTGCATCAGGCTCGAAACCTGCGCATCAAGGGCAAGAACGGCACCAACGACGCCTACGCTATCATCCAGGTGGCCAAAGACAAATTTTCCACCTCTGTGGCCGAGAAATGTGTCGCTCCCGTGTGGAAAGAGGAGGCTTCGTTTGACCTGCCGCTCTTCCACCCGGGCAACGCTGAACGCTGCACACTGTACATCATAGTGATGCACCGTGCTCAGGTGGGGCTGGACAAGTTCCTGGGCCAAGCTGTGATAAACCTACTGGACCATCACGACAGCAGCACTCGCAAAAAGACAGAGTAAGTGGACCTACAGTGATCATAATTCACAATACAGCCCATTATTGGTCAGTGTATTAGATATATGGTTTGTCAAAAGACAAAGTATGACTTTATTCTTCATCATCATCCAACAAGGGGCACAGTGTCAACAGTGCATCTATGTGCCATCAACACAACTTGAAAACACTTACTGTAGACTACATCACAGGCGAAAAACCTTCACCACCAAGTTCAACTTTATTATTTTGAGCTGCGACAGGCAAACAGTTTTTTTTTTTTTCTGCAAAATGTACTTTTCTTTTTCTAAATGCGAACACACTTTAAACCCCCTCAAAATAGCCAGAGGTCTTAAAATATACAGCAACTGACTAACCAATGCATCTGTAGATGATTTTCATGTCAATTGATAAGCTAGTAAGTTTGCTTTTTCCTTCTCTTTCTTTCTTTCTTTCTTTCTTTTTGCTTGTCCTATAAGCACACATTTTAACACCTACCTGGGTCATGGTTTTTCACCAACAGGGTCATTTAAGGAATTTCAGTTATTTGGATTTTACACCAGATATGAAACATTTTACTCACATTATTTTAACATCAGCAGTAATTATAATATTATTATTATTATTACTATTATATCTTGTTGACTATGTCCAGTGATAATACATCCTTTCTTTGAAATGTGCCATCAATCAAAACTATTCGAAATTTGCACACTGTAGCTTGGTGTCTGGTTTAATTTAAAAGATGACATCTCTGTAAATGAAAGTGTTAAGACAGTGTCACTTGCAAAAACCACTGTCAATCGAAACACAATTGCATTGACATTTTATTAACAACAGTTAATTAACATTAGTTGGTATATACATTACATCATGTTATCTATTAGGAGGTTTGACATTGTTAAGTTCATCAGGACATGTAGTTTCTGTCACAAATTGTAATGACATCTTTTGTGTATAGAATCAAATATAATTCAGTGTAACAGGTCTCAGTTTGGGAAGAAAAGCAAGCTAAAATGAGAACGTAGTGATGGAATCTCTCCTGTCTTATCAGTGACCGAGAGGAAAAACAGAAACCGTGGAGCTGGTGGGAAAACAGTCTCCCACAAGATGATGTTAATCTCAGCACTTCCTTCTGCCTTCTTTCTCTCTTTGGGACTAAACCAAAATGTTTGGCAGAGACTCTGTTACTGGGTGCTTGGTGATGGAGGCCTGTCTGGAAATAATTTTCTCACATTGCTTCTGTTAATCCTGCACATTCCTCAGAGCTATTAACCCGTTTACAATACGTCTACTCACACCCATTTGTGTTAAATGAGTCAAGGTGACATCTGTGGCTTGACGTAGCTTGGGTGTAACTCGGGTGTTAAAGGAATCAAAAATAGAACCTTGACTTAAGTGTTGAACAAGGACCTACACACCCTCTTATGTAAAGAGAATTTTAAAAATAAAGATGTTTTAATATAGACTCTGTCACTATTTTCCCACAGTGGTAAACCATCCAAATATGACCTTAGTAAAGACTGAGTGAGCTGCTGGTTGGGAGTTCACAAAAATCTCTCAGCCAAGGGCAGCCTTGATATATTGCCAGGATGACCTCATTCACTTGGTCATTGTGTCATATCTGAAATGTTATCTTGTGTTTGCTCAGTGAGCTTTTCAGTCTAATAGCAAAGTCCTTTCTTCACCCTGCTCCTTCTGTTTCCTAGAAGACCCAGTATGCCGGGTATTGAGTGTTGCTGTTTTCTCCTTGAAGCGCGTGGTGTTAGATTACTATCCTGCTTGCTAGTCATGCTGATCCAGGGTGTGACGTTAAGGGCATCAAATTGTGCCCACATATTTGAGCCTGTCAGAGAGCGGGAGTCATTTACTATCACAAATCATTAAGAGCTTAACAGCTAAGTAAAAATGTAATCTAAGGACCTACTCCACTCAAAAGATCTTATACTTTTAATGGGAGAAGAAAAGGTTGATGTGCTTTCAAGATTTAAAGAACTTTATTGATCCAATGTCTTTGCCTTGTTATAGCTGCTCTCTCCTGAAGAATTAGTTTGATACTATATTTGGTAGCTTTTGTATTCAGCCATTTAAAATGTATTCATCTGCTGATTCACTTTAAATTGTGCCTCCAACAAGACGTCCAAAAAGAGAATGTCTGTCAAATTAAATTTTTTTGTCCATCCAACAGGCCAAAACTAAAAGACATTCTACTTATACCAACATAAAACATTTAAAACATGTAAAAATAATCCAATAATGCATTTATTAACTTGTATTTAATAAATATTTTTTTACCGGCTAGATTTTTAAAAGATGATTGATAAATGTGTTCCAGTTAATTTAGACTTTTAGTTAGAATTTTTTTGTTAGAAAATAGTGACATCACAAATGTTCCTTTTGAAGCTTAAAACAACATTTACACATTTCTTGTTTTGTCCAACTAAATATCCAACACTTATAATAGCCGATTTTCTTTTTGCTGTTGTTGCTGTTCTAGATATATTGAAGTGAACATAATAAACAGTTACATTTGTAGCTGACCTGGTGTTACTTTTTCAGACACAGTTTTATTTTGTAAACAATCATCTCCCATCGTCACTCACCCAGCATGAGATTCACCTCTGAGTTAAAAACTTTCTGCAGTAGTTTTAATAAGTTAATGTTTGAAATTGGATATTATTTTACCATGATTGCAAAACCTTCAGGTCCAGTTAAATGTTAATACACAATGTTACTGACTGCTGCAGAAGTATTTGCAGAGAGCTATCTTCATTTTACTCTGTTTACACTTTGCTGTTATATTGACAGAAACTATTCTGGTGTGCAAGCATAAACACAGGCTGTCTTGTTAATTATTAAACATTAAGTGCCCTTGACATTAACAGAGGGAACCTGTCCAGCAGGATTGGTGAGAGCGTGCATCATGGGCACGGCTTTGTATTTCTATGCAAACAGGACAAAACATGTGCACCCGGCCAACCTGTTAATAACCGTAACGATGCATTGCATTTTTTTGCATCAATTAAAGCGCATACCTTGCTTTAACTGACATAGATAAGCCAATAATCAACAGTTGCTTGACAGGGTTACGAAAGTGTAAACTCTCTTTTCGTAGACTTGGTTAGACTTGGTAATGTTTACCTTTCATTCCATCATGGACTGTAGAGCACCTCCCTGCACGTTTGAAAGTGTTTGAGGAATGTTGGTTCACTCCCATGCTTGTTTCCTGACTTATCCCCAGAAGAGCCTGTCTGGATGACTGCTACATTATATGATTCCACCACCAAACCATGTTTTTAAATCCAGTGATGCATCATAAGTATAACCCCATTTATCGCCTACAAGGTTCGAACCTTACTAGTGCGTAATGGAGTATTACTCCACAAAATGACCAAAGAGGAATTTACACAGTGACCTTTACTTTAAGTGAAAGCACTCTGCTGTAGAACAAAAGAGGCCAAAGGAGGAGTCTCACTATAATGGGCACTTCTTCTATGGTACTAGAACATGTAATAATAGTAAGGCTTTAATTGTACAAGCAGAAAGCATCATCTCTATGTTATGGTGCTAATTGCTTGTTTTGGCATGACTTTAGACAGGACTGTCCAGAACACTCCTACTTTTCCCTTTCAGACAATAAGTGCTGATCCTGTGCAATAGAGAGGACAGTGGGGTTGGGGGGGGGCTGAACAAAGCTGTAACTGTCAGGCTTTATCTGTATCTACTCCCAACAGGAACTAGAACAAGCTGTACACTGGTTAATGGCACTTATCTGTCTCAGGTATAACAAGTCAAAGCAGACCAATACAAACAGATTCAGTTGAATTCAACTTAATTTATATAGCACCAATTCACAACAGAAGTTATCTCAAGGCACTTTACAGGGTTTAAGGTTTAAGACCTTACAAAATATACTGAACTGAATGAACTGGATTCCAGAGAACTCTGAATTGATGTATGACTTGAGTAAGAGTTTCAGGTTGCCCTTGTGGATGCAGCAGGAGGCTGTGTCAAGTGACAACAGTTTTCCAAAGTACTCCTGACTACATGTGATTTTTTTCATCATGGTAGCATGACGCTTCCTCATGCAGTGCTGCCTGGGGGCTGGAAGGTCATGCTTCCCCAGAGTCCCTGAACCTTTTCACAATATAATGTACTGTAGATACTGAAACACGGAAATTCTTTGCAATCTTGCTTTCAGATATAGTCTTTTTTTATTATCCAAGTTTAAAATATAATGGGGAGCCATGACCCGTCTTTGCCTGCAAATACTGACTCTTTGGTGCATCTTTATACCGTATCATGATTTTCAAAACAAAAATCCAAAACATTCTAACTTGAATATTTTATTATCTTTTTTTAAGTGTGGCATCAATTTCTGAATTTAATTATGTTTTATATATATATATATTATCTGAGGCCAAATTGTATTTCTGTTGTATTGTAAGGGCTGCAGATTTATTGCAGTATACAAATACTGAGTATAGTGATTTAACAATAGTTTATTTTTTATTTATCATTTTCAGATGGTTCAAGCTGGTGGACAAGACTGGAAAAGAAGATAAGGCACGAGGGGAAGTGCTGCTTGATATTCAATTTATGAGAAACAACATGTCAGCTAGCATGTTTGACCTTTCTATGCAGGACAAACCACGCTCCCGCATCTCCAAGCTGAAAGACAAAGTCCGTGGGAAGAAAAAAGATGGCTTTTCTGACTCTGTCTCAGCTATTGTTCCTTCTGTCAACCAGGTCCTCACAGACAGTGAGGGAGAGGCTGATGCACAGTCACTCAATCAGTCTCCAGAAGGGAAAAAGAAATCCAAGCTCAAAAACCTCTTTGCTCCCAAGTCAAATCTGCAGCGTAATATCTCACAGTCCATGTCCACACTGGGGAATTTCCCTGAGAAGAATTCATCCCTCAGTGGCAGCCGCTCTTCTGGGCTTAATGTAGATTCTCCTGATGGTGAGTTGACCTTTTTATATTTTCTGTGTACTGCATGTACACAGCTACAGCCTGTGTTTCCTGTACTGCACCATGCAAGTTACATAATGGTGCTTTGCAAGTCAACAATGACATCATGCCTTATTGTTTCTCTCTCCTGCAGTTAAAAAGAAATTCAAATTCCTGGCACACAAGCGAACAGGCAGCTCTGACAGCAGGGTGTCTCAGGGTCCCTTCTCCCTACTGGGTCGCTCCAAGCAGAGTAACAGTGACGTGAACAACCTGTGCATAAATGGCAGCCATGTATATGCAGAAGAGGCAGAGCCCAAGAGTGGATCTACACTCAGTCTGAACAGCTCAGGCCAAGGCTCTGTGGAGGATGTCCATAAACACTCCTCTGATGTCTCTGCAGATTCATCTAAAAGTGTATCCGTCCCATCCATCAAGTTTGAATCTTCAGATAGAGCTTTGATGGAGCAACAGCACCATCAAGAGGAAGAGGAGAGAAGGCAGGCAGAGGAAAGGCGCATAGCAGAAGCAAAGAAGCTGGAAGTTGAGGAGAAACGCAGGGCAGAGGCCAAGAGGTTGCAGGAAGAAGAGAAACGCAAATACCAAGAGGAACAGGATAGGAAGAGGCGCTTCCTGGAGGATGAAACAAGAAGAAAGAAACAAAGAGAGGAGGAGGAGGAAGAGAGAATGAAGCAAGAGGAAGAACGCAAGATACTGGAAGCAGCAGAAACTCGGAGGATTGAGGAAGAACGTCGCAGGCTTGAAGAGCAGAAACGGCAGGAAGAGGCCTCCATGAGTGAAAGGCTGACATCTCTGTTTGGAATGATCAGAAAGAAGGAGGAGAAAAACGAAGAGGTGCAACTTCCTAAAGAAGAGCTTCCTACACCAGCCACACACAGTGATTCGAGAGGTCCTCATCAGCCAGTCTCCCATCACTCCATCAGTCCATTTGAGGAAATTCCCCTCAGCTCAGATCTTCCAGCTAACAGTAATGAAAGCCCAGCCGATCATCAGAAATTGAGCAATAACACACAAATCCCCTCTGCCACGGTCTTCCTCAACCGCACTGCTAAAGTGTCTGCAGTCAAACCCAGGTAGGCCTTCTTCTTCTTTGATTGTATCATATCTCAACAAGGCACACAACCTGCAAACAGAGAAAGTACAACACACACACAACAAGTTACTCTGAATGTTATGTAATAATGATGTAGCTGGTATGATGCTGGAGTCGCTATTGTTTGCAGCAATCACACTTAGACTTGCTTAACTGGACTTTGCATAGTGCCTTCAACAAGTCCCCATGTGAACCTGCCTTTTTGGTTGTGCTTGCATTTAATTTAAACTAAATAAAGAAAAACTGTTTTCTGACTTTCTACACAGACACATCTCAGGTAGCAAAGGTATTCAAGAAAACCAAAACACGTGTTTCTGACTGTTCAGATAAAGTTTCACCCCGTACGATGTCTGTCGACATTGAAACTTGGAAATTCCACAACTGTTCCTCTTCATGCTGGCTCAATCTTGTGACTGTCTTGAATTACCAAAACGTTGAATTCCAACAGAGGTTGGCGAACCAGTTTGACCAGTTTGGTCTCTGTGCTGATGAAAATCTAGGTGTGGCTTGTGCTTGTCAAGATGTTGGGGGCTGGAAAAAACTCACAAGGAGTGACGGAGCCTCAGTGTTAGAGAGAATGTGTTTGGATTTTGTCTTGTCTCTGGGTTTTTTAAAGGAGCTTGTGGACTGAATTGGGCTGTTTTTATAAGTATTTATTTTATTTGAATCATAATGGTAAGGAGCTTGTGTTTTTTATTGTCACTGATTTTAAGTTTTCATGTTTTTTTCAATAGTGTTTGCTCGATGACAACTAGTAGTTTAGGAATTTAAAGTTTGTACTGTACCATTTAGTTGTGGTAATTTTTATATTTCGATACCATGTTGGACTACCTAGTATAAACTGACTGTGGCAGTCTAAAAGCAGAAAATGTCAAATTGTTGTCTTAAGGTTGGGTTTTTTCAGTTTCTCAATGTTAGCAAGTGTCAGCTAATAATAGAAGCACAGCAAAGCTGCAAAACATGAATATGAGTGTGGGTTGGCCTTTGACGTTGAACAGTGGACAGTTTGTTGTCACAGATCATTTTTATTTTATTAAGATTTAAGAAAGTTGTTAAGAGTTAAATAAATATTGAACTGTCTGAGGCTACATTATGTGAGGTGTGGGGAATTTAGTGGTTATTTGACACATTTTGATATGTTAGATGCTGGTTACACTGGTGATGGGTTGTAAACTGGTGCATGTGATGGGTTTAGGTAATGTGATGGTCACACTGACCTGTAGGCCTTTGTTTTCACTCCTTGGCAGATTTACTCAATCTCCGGACTCTGAATCCACTGACTGCCAAACCCCCAGTCAGCTGTGTCCCTCCCCAGCCAACTCCACTCTCTCTAGTGTCCCGTCTGAGTCCCCCGATACTTTCTCCAACCTCCACTCATCCTTGGCTCCACCGCACAAAAGCAGATCACCTCGTGGCAGCACAGAGAATTTATCATCAGTGGGATCTTCACCCACAATGGCAGATAAGAACAGGAAAGCTGTCCTGCCACCCATGTATTTTGGACATGGGAGCCAACATGGAGAAGATGTTCGTGTCAGAGAGATCCAAAACCCTGCATATGTAGAGGCAGATGGATTGCAACAAATCAAAAAACCGCCTCTACCCCTTCCTGATTATGAAACCCTGTTTCCAAAGAAGAGACATGGTGTGCAAGGACACACTCAGTGGGATCATTTAATTGCGGAGGTCAATCAGAAACATAGGGATCCTCCACCTCCATTTTTGGAGATGAGTGTGGATGGCCCAGAGGAGGAAATACTGAATCTTAGATCTTCCATATCGCAAGAGAGTCCTGCTGTGAAGCACTTTAAAATACACCAACAGGAGACCAAACCTGTCTCTACAAAAACAGTAGCACCGCCAGCTCCCCCTAAACCAGTCACATCTTCACGTCCTCAGTCTGTAGCAGATTCCAGTCAAATAGACAGTCTGGGCAGAGCAATGGCTCGACAGTCTCTCCTGATGCCAAATCCATCTGCAGTCCCAGTACCTAGAAACACTGACACGTCGAGCAGAGAAAATCTCACAGGGGTGTCTAAGGATGGAGAGCGGAAAGTGTTCCTCTCATCACCGGCAGCAACACATGTACTTAGACCAACTAGCCAAATAGAAAGGACTCCACCAGACGGCCAAAGAAAAACACAGGTCGCCGTGACTAAAGAAGCTCCCACAGCCAAGCCTAGACAGAAGGTTAGTGACAAAGAGACAAAACGAGAAGAAGAATCTGCTGGGACACCAAACAAAAGTATGAACAGCAACATCCAAACATTATCTAGTTCAAGTGTAAGTAGCAGGGACAAAAAGAGTGAACAGGCAGATGACTTTGCAGATTTTAATCCATTCCCCAGCAGTGAGCTTCTTTCCAAGGACCCATGGGCACAGCCTAAGCAGAACCAAGAAGTAGATTACATTTTTACTGGCAAAAGAAAGGAGCCCAAATCTGAAGCTCAACGAACTGATGATTTTGATAAGATTTTTAGTCAACAGAAACCAACAGGTCTCTTTGCTGCCTTCAATGACAGTGATTCTAACAAAGACAGTGAAAACAGGAAAAAGGATGATGATTCAAAGCAAGTCAGCCCAGTTTTCCAACGAAGGAATTCACAAAGAACAAAAAAGATTCTTTCACCATCAACTCTCTTGAATAATAAAGGTTCTAAGCCTCAAGAGGCAGCTCATGAAAAAGGAGTAACCGTAACCACAGCTAGCCAAGACCTCCACACAACACAAGCCATGAATGAGTCTGTCACACAGCAGCCTCAAGCTGACGTGAAACCACAAAGAAATCCTTATGAAGAGGATCTGTTTGGAGCTACACCCTTTACTGTGCCCACCGGTTTGACTTCCACGGAGCCCCTGCAGTCAGCTGTGGAAGAACCAGCATCTCAGGCAGGAGGATTATCTGGGGGAAAGACACTTTTGCGAGCATGGGTTTCACCCTCTGAGATTTCACCTGTCAGTGCTCAGAATAGCAATGGAGGTGGTCTAGCCTTAACTCCACGCAGGTGAGATTGACCAGGCTACTTACAAAGTATCTGGTTTATCCAGATTTTGCATATGGCTGCTGTTGTATTGGGAAGCGGATTAGGTGTTGGTATTTATCTTGGGTGTGATTTTGAAAACCTGTGATTTCTTGGCAGATTTCCTAATAGTGTGCTTAATGATGAATATTGCACATGGATCACAGTGAAATTATTTGGATGATTGCACAACACTACTCTAAAGGGTTTTATTGTTGTCACTCCTTCATATACTATTGCCTTATTATTATATGTCTGTTCACACTGTTGTATATGCAGTGATCTTTAGAATAATGTATGCACTTTTTTTACAGGCCTCATCCTGTGAAGCCTCTTAGCTCAGTTGAGAACCAACATCCCACCATTGCTCCTGCTGTGAAAGAGATAAAGCTCCTGGAAATGACACCAGAGAAGATTAAGGTACTGTCGTGATATAACTCACATAAGGGGCTATTTTACATAAAATCCCCTTTTATCCTTTAACGTAATCTATGTTATGCATATTTACTAGTTAATTCAAGTAAAATTTCGAAAGTTATGCTGGAATTAAAATACAAAAAAAAACAAAAAAAAACGTCATTTTGAATTAGCATCTTCAGTGAAGTGAATCTGAAAACTTGTGGCAGTAGCAGACTTCAACTTCATTTTTTCATGGTAATAGCAGTAAATAGGGTTGGATGGTAGTACATTATCCCAGGGGGATTAAAAACAGTATGGTACCCCTTCAAATACCTTCATGAAGAAATATCTGCTGTCTATAACAGATAAGGCAGTGTGTGTGAGTTGTTGTGGAAATGCACTCTTCCTCGACCCTTGATACCACAGAGGATTTCAGAGAGATGACACTGCTTGGTGTGAGATAAAGATGCAGTGGAGGATTACGACTCTTTCAACAGAACTGGCTGTTATGGCTCTTTTCCTCTCCAAGCATTAAAATCATCACATGCCTCTAGTTTGAGGTCTGTGTGTCTTGTCTGCTTGGGCTTAGGTTACACATTCTCAGATTGAGTCAGGGAGGAGGGACCAACTTTCTATGTCATGCTTAATCTCAGCTATGGACAAATCACACTTGACAGCATTGTAAACAGGATTCACTCGAAAACAGCCGCAGGTATTAAAACAAGCTGTTTTTAATTAGAAATCATTAACTTTATTTACTTTCCTCCATTGCCCTTAGTTGACAGATTCAGTGGAAAGTGGCCCTTACACTCAGTTGACACAGGAAGAGCTGATCACACTGGTGGTGAAGCAGCAAACCGACCTGTCCAAGAAGGAAGCCAAGATCGTCGAGCTTGAAGAGTACATCGACAACCTGCTGATCCGCGTCATTGATGAGAAACCCAGCATCCTGCAAGCCTTCAACTCAGCCAAGCCACTGTAAGGTAACGACTGCTGGAAAAATAGACTCCCAGTTCATCCCACTAATGTTTCTTGTGTGCTGTTGTCACTGTGTTATGAGAGACACTATCTCTAGGAAGGTCTTTATGCATATGCACTTTTTAAGTTTCAGAGTCAAATTTATTTGAGAATGCTGGAAAAATGGCTCTGAACTAAATGACTCAATAGCAAGCAAATAAATAATCTTTATACAAGCAAATTAAAGTTTGTTTTAAACACTAAGGTACAAGAATTTATTTTAAATAACTTGTTATGAAAATATATTCACCACCTTGATTTACTTATAACACCTGTTGAAACTTGGGTTGAACTTTAGTTACAGTGTAGAGAAATGTAAAGTTTTATCAAACGGTTCAGTGAATTTTTTTACATTTAACACTGGGCTTTGTGTAACGTCATACCGTATGATGCATGAGCTTAACCTTATGCAACCACTCCAAATTCATGCACCACTTCGATGCGGTAAGAATGTAATATCTCGCATATAAATATATTTGTAGTACGTTGTTTCTTGAACTGTCGTGGCATTCCTGCAGGTCATAACTATGCATCCTGACCTAATCAGCTAAGTCAAGCTTAAGATTGTTCATATAATAAGTGCACACTGATTTTTCCCTCCGCCACTTCAGTCTTACCTTTTTGTTTTCTTCCGGATTTACTCACCACAGTTGAATGTCCTTGAAAAGAAATTGTGCCTATTTTTGAGGTGTTATTTAGAAAACCAGCAATGAATAAAAGCAAGCTACTATGTACTGTATGTAGATTTACATGCACAGTCGTTGTAGCAGCTTTTTGTCTTCATGTGCACAGTTTAAAATATTATGCAAGCAATACTACAGAATCAAACGTTTTCTGATCATGATGTGAGATTTTACTTATTGTGATGTTTGTGTTGTATTTATTAAGCGAAAACCAAAATGATAATCAAAACCGAATCATCGGAGGAAGAGTAATAGACCCAGTATCAGTAATAACCAGCCTTGTATTTGTATTTGAACTACACTAATGAATGAATCCCGCTTCTCTGCCTTTACGTGACTGTGTGATGTCTTGACAGAACCTATAGCAATATTAATCTTCAGAATGTACAGACCTGTGCCTTCAAAACCATTATCACTTTTATGTCTGATTTGCTGGATGGAGAGTTGTTTGCCAGCTCTCTTCTTTTTCTGGGTTGAGTGCTTCATGTGAAAGGTAAAAATAGTACGACAGTCAATGTCAAACCTATGAAAGAAGAGATGCTGAGCAAAATTATATTTTATTTGAAATAAAGACACTAATTTAACCAGGTTGTTTGTATATTTGATTTTTTTAAATGATGTACTTCACTATACAATCAGTATATTTGAGAGAAATATTAATCTACACAACTGTTGTTTTATAACAACCTACATTTTGCATCTCCAGTTGTCTTTACCAGATGTTTTCAGTGATGCCCCAGACCAACATGGATGAGAAACAAGTATCGCCAGGAAATATATACGTTTTATTGTACTTTTTAGTGCTGTTTAGTTTTTTTATATTTTCATATTTTTAGTAGTGATGAGTGCAAAAATATTTAAAACACATCTGTGATCCACATATTTCCAGTGAGTTGGTGAAAAAATGCAGCTACACGTCACATCACTGTTTATTTTTCTGCACTGGTTCCTGGTTGAGAAATGCAGTTGGTAGGAGTCAGTTCACATCAGGTTCTGTGTATATATATGTGTGTGTATTTTTCATATATATATATATATATATATATATATATATATATATATATATATATATATATATATATATATATATATATATATATATATATATATATATATATAGCAGAAGCCTTTCTTCTCATAGTGCTTTGAGTGTCTTCTCCTTGACTAAGCCACTTCCTTAAAAAGATGTAAATGACACGATTCCCAATTAATAAAAACACAGACATCTGCTTATTAATACTCAGTAGTTCACAATACTGACTGACTAAAAATAGCCCCTGACATATACCATATATTCCTGCTTTAGAAATTGTAGCACAAGACTACAGTGGTCAGGTTTTTGTTGTTGTTGTTGTTGTTGTTGGAGGAACACATTTTAATCTGGATGAAGGCTTTTAATGACCCAAACACTTAAATAGATCTACAACAATATTTTCTTTGTCTTATGTGAAAGACATTTGACATGACTCTACTGCACTGTCCAAAGAAACTAGAACTAGTAGCCTAGTAGCCAATAGTAGCCTAAAACACGTGAGCTTCACAAAACCACGCTGGCTGTGGCGCAGTTGTTGGCCGAGATGCCGATGCGACGGCGGCACGTGAACATTCTGCGGAGTTCAGCCCGGAAACGGTCGTGCAACCAGGCATAGAGAAAGGGGTTACAGCAGGACGAGCTCATGGCGCACAGGTGACACAGAAGCTGGATGAGCAGAAAGTATCTCTTATCAATCAGATTAATGTCGATGTCACGCAGAACATTGAACACACTGATGGGCATCCAGCAGATACCAAACGCTGCCACCACCAGGCTCACCAGGCGGAAGGTCTTGCGTTTGCGCATGCGCTGAGCCTCCGCCTGGCTCTGAGTGTGGTGGCCAGGTACGACACAGTTCCGCAGCTTGACAGAGATGCACAGGTAAGAGATGCAGAGCGCAGACAGAGGCAGGACGTAGGTGATGAAGAGGGTGCTGTAGGCGTAAGCCAGCCGCTCCCTCTCCTGGCCCATCCAGAACTCCTCGCAGATGGTGAAACCCTCAGTCTTAAACTCCACATGGTAAGTGTGAGCCACGGCTGGAGCCACTAGACCACAGGACAGCAGCCAGATCCCAGACAGAAGGTAGGTGCACGCCAAGACGGAGATGCGCTTTTTCAGAGGGTGCACTGTGGCATAGTATCTGCAAAGAGGGAGAGGAGAGGAGAGGACAGTCTGAGTTTACAGATACAGATACAGAAAAAGAAATGTCTGGTTGACGACTTCACCAAAGTCACAAATAACCAACAAACACAGCATTTCTAATCTGATTAAACAGCCATGATCTGTATGTCTTTATTAAACACATCTGTTAAACATACAGAGTGACAGCAGGAAAAGTAATAACAGTGTTTAGTAACTGGTTGAACCACCTTCGGCAGAAATAACCTCAAGCGAATGCTTCCTGTAGCTGTGGCTTAGACCTGCACAGCTTAAGAGGATTTGTGGGCCGTTCTTCCTCACAGAACTATCTGGGGGACCAACGTGTGAACGGTTCTCTTGAGGTCATTCCACAGCATCTACACTGGGCTGAGGTCTGGCCTCTGATTTTGTGTCTCTGTACAGGCCTACACAAATCCACAAGTACAGCGTCGTGACAGCAAGAGTCTGTAGTTGTCAGACTCCGTCAAAACTCAGTTTCACTCAGAAACAAATCAAAGCATCATGTTTTTAGCTTCACAAATATCTAATTCAATTCAATCCTGCCATGGCATCTAAGGTCAGTAGACAAAGCAGGATTTGGACACATAGTTTGGTGTAAGGACTTAAGACCTTGCAGTCTTTAACAATGGGGAACATTTTCATCTTCTATCCTTTTGTCCTCCACATCGGATTGCATTTGAAGAAAACCAAAGGGAGGATTAGTGAACAACAGTTGTTCAGTGTAGTCTTCGCAGCCTGTAACTCTTTTATGCATACCTATTATAATGCCAAGTCATTTTTCTTTCTGTTTTCCCGTTACCTAAATAAGGTATCTGAGGAGACCATGAGACCTTAACACACTGAAAGAAGCAAATTAAGAGCACATCACTAATTCAACAACAGCAACACCAACGTAGAAATATGGAAAACACATCCAAATACAGCTAAAAACTAAAAAGAGATGGACACCAATGGGCACAATGTGGACGAGGCAGCTTGTGTGGTTGTTGCCACGATGTTGTTGACTGTTGAAGTTGATCATCTATTAGTGTTAGTGAAAACAAACTAACCTATAGGTTAACCTACAGTGTTTCTGTATGTTATCTTAATCTTAATTTGCTCTTTTTTTAACCTTTCAGTCTGTTTTAGACCAATCGATAATGTCACATGGCACATTTCAAGGACACATTTCCCACTTCCTCTGGACGTCTGCATCATCTGGTGAAGACTCATGTTAACTTATCTTTATAGTTTTGGTATGTTATTATTTGTTAGGTTTCAGGATCACCAACTCTTGCTCGCGCGCCCCCGGCAGCCATCTTGGATGTAGGGGCTTCAAGCTGCACTTACAGATGCTTGACACTGGGTGGCTGCCTGAGGCACAAGGACTTGCACTGTAGTGATGGATGTGCAGCTACACCATCAATACATTCATAACAACATTTGGTTGTTAAAGAAGTGCTATAACCTATAAGATGTAAATAATAATGCATTATTTCATGAAGACCAACAAACATCTGGGTCTACCAAGATGTATTTCCATCATTACTGAACCTTCTTTAAAAAATGTGGCATACCAAGAGAAAAACACTTCAAGATCTGTTTCCATTAAACATTTCAGGTATTACCTCACAGACAAATACAGCAGTGTTTCACTTGAGCATGTGTTAAACTATTTAACAGGTGTTACAGTACATCTGCATCTGCCCTGCAATTTGGTGCAATTTCCATCAAGAGATAGTGACATTCATTGTACTGTTTCTATATTTGTATGGAATTTAAAACAGGATTGAACAAGTAGGTTTGGTCACATGCCTCAACACTGTTGCAATTCTTTCCTCATCTCATGCCACATTACAGGATATGTCAGTGAGAGGCGTGATGCATGTAAATACGGTTCTAGCCTGTAGAGGCTTGGTTTTATAGTTAGTCCACTGACTCACTGTGACGTACCTGTCCACACCGATGGCAGTGAGAGTGAACACTGACACATACACTGTCACAGGCTGGATGAGGTACACCAAGTAGCACATGAAGCGGCCGAAGACCCAGCCGTGTGGGTTGAAGGCATAGGCCAGAGTGAAGGGGACACACGTGGCACACATCAGCATGTCAGAGAAGGCCAGGTTTCCAATAAAAAAGTTTGTGACATTGTGCATCTTGCGGGTGCAGCAGATGACATAGAGGAGCAGGTAGTTGCCAAAGACTCCCACCAGAGCCACCAGGGTGTAGCAGGGAATGATGAGCAGCTTGAAGGACTGCAGCAGCTCCACACCCACAAACTGAGGACTGCGTTTGGAGGAGCTGTTCTGCAGCGCCACTTCAAAGACCTGACCAGTGTCGTTCCCGTTCACATCGTGCATCACATATGGGGGGGTGAGGTCTGCTGCCCAGCCACTGCCTGCGCTCTCCATCTCCAAAGGCTGATTTCAATCTGGAGGAGTGGAATTATAGTAATGATGTACTAGTGCGTGTATTCAACAACATGCACAGTAAAATATGAAATTCTCTACTGCAACATGAAAACTAATGGTTTTAAATAAACATTTCTGTCCTTATAATAACATGTTTCTTTCAGTCATGTAGCTCCAAAGGGGAGAATACAGTAGGTTTCTATAAATTAATACACAGATGTGTCTGTTATTCAGCTTAAAGTCTTAAATGAGTGGGGGTATCGCTGCCACAGAATTGTGACATTGCGTAGGCTGTCTGTCTCCTGTCTGTCTGTCTTTCATTCATTTTCAAACTTCAACACAAACTCTGAATACGAAAGTAAATGTTGCTGTGTGACTCAGGCCTGCTCTAGGCTATTATCTATACGCTGTGCATGTGAAGCACAGGAGGTGTTGATTCACATCAATTCAACATCAGTTCAACTATATTTAGCCCAGCTGAGGAAATTTCAAAGACACATTGTGAGGACAGAACTGCATCACAGCATAGGACAGTGTGCACAGGTGGTAAACAGTGGGATGAACGCATTCTCTCGCAAGTGGCACGTTCAGCGAAGACTTCCTGTGTTTTGAATTTACTTTTTTTTGTGTTTTGCTGGTTCTGCTAGAAAATAGGAATTGACTAAAATATTGATCTCTGTGTGGGTGGGGGTGGGGGGGGGGGGCACTTTCTTACTACAGTAACTGACAAAAATAGTAGATGAGAGCATTTCATCAAACTAATTGAAGTTGTTAAATACAGTATAGAGTCAGAATATTACTCAGAATAATAAAAAAAAATGTACATTTAGCAGTATAGTTTGTGTAACAGTGTAATCAAATGAATTGAAGTTTGAAATGGTGCTCACATCACAGTGGAGGAGCTGGTCATGCGCTGAACTGACGCAACAATATCAGATATATATACATATACATATATGTCAGTGGTGGCTTCATTACCATCGCACCCAGCAGCAGAATAAACACCGGGTTCCGACATAATTACCTCAAAGACTAGATAAGAATAAATACATTTATAAGAATATGGGCCACATACTGGTTTTTCACTGTTACCTCATCTGCTCGGCGTGTATAGAGTGTGTTTGTTTGTTTTTTTATAACCCTGCCTTATTTCTTGTGCCAAGCGGAATAAATCTAGAGCAGCTGAATCAGTGGCAGCAATGCATCAATCAAGTGTTTAAAAAAAGCATTTTTAAAAATGTGTTATTTTATTTTTCTATGACCTACTGTATTATGATTAGATCATTTGAAAGACAGCTACAGTTTAAAGATGTTATTTAAAAGTCTTTTTTCTACCTATAACTACCCTGGACAAATTAAATCCTCTGAACTCAAAGATAATCAAGTAACTAAGTAAGAAAAAAAAGAGAAAATCACACAGAATTGCTGAAAATTACGCAGAACTGATGCTTTTGTTTACATCTACCCACCAATGTTTTTACTGCACCGACTTTAAGTTGTGTTAAATGAATTGAGATTACACACCAGGCTCGGTTTAGAGAAAAGGTTGCACACCTACTTACCGTGTGTCGATTTCTGGGTTTTCACATACAGAAGAAGAAGAAGAGGAAGAGGAGAGAGGAGCGGAGGAGAGAGGAGCGATCCAGCGCGGAGTGTCCGTGCGCCTCTGGAGAGATGATGCGCGCTCCTCACACAAATGAACGCATCTGTGTTTCTGAGCAACACTGAAGTCACGCATCCGCGCTCTGAAGCGTTGGTATTTTCTTGTGCCACTATTGATTTGCGCTGTAACGTCTTGTACAGTCACCTTCAAGTGTTTATTACCGCGCGATCAGCGTGTGCAGCCCGGCTGACGGGGATGGCTCGCTTTTATATCTGCCTTAAAGTTGACTGACAGCTGATGACTGAAGGAGCCTCCTGACGCGTGTCTCAGTGGAAGACTGAGCAGCCTCAACATAAAAATCCCCTGCACACAGTTATACAGGTCAGGTTCTTCCTACAGGGCACACAGTTAAACACAAAGCATATCTATAAGGTTATAATATCATGATATGATGGCTTGTGGTGATGGGGTTTTATGCCCACGCCCAAAAGATCACCCTGCTGTCTGTGTTCATACAGGAGGTCACTGCTGCAGCTGTAATGTTTGAACTGTCATCCTTCACCGCTCACAAATATTTGTTGAAGGGTCTAGGGGCCAGGCTGATAAGGAGGTGACGTGATGTGATGTCTGAAGTGACCTTTGTGAGGCGGACAATCTGGCACCGTGTTTGGTTTGTGCAAACTCTCTCCCAGTTTCTCCCAAACAAGCCAGCTGGCGGAGACCAAACAGTCGTGGTTATGTGCCCGTATAGTGGATTGAGTCTAAATGAATAGCCTGGTGCGAAGCCAGGCGAGCAGGCCTAGTAGAGGAGATCCTGGTGCGATGCACTCAGTGGAGGTTGTATTCACAGTGTGTCTGAAGCTTGGGCACGTTCATTTGAGGCTGGACGAGTTTGGTGCTAATCAATAGAGGTTAACTCTCCTCACTCTTCTTCCTGCATGAAGACAACTGTAGCTCAGTCCACTGTCAGCAGGATCTGGCCAGAACTTATCCTTGAAGTTACCTTGGGTAACTTTCTGACACAATCCCTCATATGACTTTCAGGTGAGAGTGAATTGTTGGTCAAGTGATTCAATAGGGAAATAACCCCCGTTCCTCTCTTGTCCAAAGCAAGGACGTCTTTTAGAGGCTCTGTGGGAATTAGATTACCGACAGAGAAAAGTCCTTCTTCTTGTGCAAAAAAGTAATTACAGAAAATGAAGATAACACAAACTATAGGGGACATTTGACTTATTCTGTCTTCGTTCAAAAGCTTTTTCAAACTCTACTGGAATTTGTAAGAACACGATCGATGTAGAACAACTGCCTTTTCTTAAATCCAAAGCCAAATCAATTTAACATGTTAGTTTGTAGATGCGTCGCAATATGT
The DNA here is from genome assembly GCF_900324465.2 of Anabas testudineus. Taxonomy (NCBI): domain Eukaryota; kingdom Metazoa; phylum Chordata; class Actinopteri; order Anabantiformes; family Anabantidae; genus Anabas; species Anabas testudineus. The sequence continues at coordinate 8,552,176 of NC_046618.1, forward strand.
GAACGAGCATTTCTTTGTGTATCCTCTCATTCATTTATGCAATTGTGACAGAACCATCTCACAGCAGCGTGCTGTACTATAAACCACTGCAGGTTTCACTGGCTGTGAAAGACATTTCCAGATTTCAGAGAAATTAAGAGCTCTGTGCTTTTCTCCAGTTCATACATGTGTAACCATAAATACTGTGCAGCTGCAATCATCCTGTTGAACATTACAAACCTAATGTCTCTATTGTTGGGTGAAGGGACATGTTTTTACCTCATATGTTCACATAAGTAGGATTCTTTGTTCTGTACATGATCATCGTCAGCTGTATAATTGTGTTAAAAGGTGAGGTAGTGGCTGGCAGAATGCACATGGGATTTTGTGGTGATACACAGAAAAGAGAAATCCTTCTATACTGTGAAATACCTTGGATTGCCTTTAGGACCCTTTATAGTTTTTCTGTCATAGATGTTGAGAAGCTTGATGCAGATTGTGTTGTAGACAAACATTAGACTGAACACTTCCTCACCAATACACTTGCAGCAGTACTGTATGTTGAGAGCTTCGCAGTTTTCAACATTTTGAGACCACTTGTCTCCAAGGCCAAACACACAGTGTGTGAAAAACAAATGTTTAGACCCCGAGCATTAAAAAGAGGAAGATCCAATAACACACCATGGTTTATTCCTACTGTCTAAAGACGGTAAAATTCAACATTCATCTTTTTTGACCTGTATCTAACATGCAGTTTAAATCGCTTTTTGTTTGCTGTTAAATTATCTATTACAGTGGTCTTTGTGGTATGGTAGGTCACAACTGCAATAAGAGGAATCCATGCATAATGAAGCTGTTTAGTTTGGGTAATATGGGCGAGATTTAATAGCCTCACTATCAGTTAAGTATGTTAGTTCATCCCTTTGGTTAAGACTATAGACTGTGAAAGACTGAATTAATTTAACCAATGCTTTGGTTCATGACTAAAAGTAATATCATTCCTATCATATTGACTAACAAAGGTGCTCATTTACCTTCACTCTGTAAATGAAATGAATTTCTATCACTTCTACGGCAAAGCAGTTTGTTTTGTCATTAACTAATCTTATTCATCACATTCACCAACAAAGCAGGATGTGAAGCTTTTGCAAATCAGGATACAAACCTGCAAAGACCTTTCAGAGAACTTGCTTAAACCTTTTTAAGTTTACCCGGTTCACTGCCACAAACATCAACCAGTGGCCTTCTGCCATGTGAGTAAGCTGCGAGAAAAACAGAACATAGCAAACGATTGAACAAACAAAATGAACTCAATTTACAGAAAATGTTTCTGTATAGAACTGAAGGCTCAACGCTAACGTGGTTAGATAGATAGATAGATAGATAGATAGATAGACTTTATTTATCCCACGATGGGGAAATTCTTTTGTCTACAGCAGCAAGGTGACATTAAATAGGACAACAGTATAGAAAAGCAGTTCAGTTCAGTTAGAAGAAGGTGAGAGCGTGTTCTGTCAGGAGCATGAACACGTTTCATAGTTTAGTACAATGACATGCACATGCACCGTTTATAATTACTGTCATTGCAGAATACGACACAGTTCACATAACTCCTGTGTCATTCGTACAGCACTCGAAGGCATCATGTTGCCATGGAATAGTTTGACAGCAATTGTCATCTGGATTGTAATATGGACTTTTTGTTTGAAGTTAATAGCAGTTGTTCCCTCAGTATGAGTCATAGCTAATCACTGATCACTGTCAGTCAGCACATCTTTTCCTCTATTCTAAGTGCACTTGAAGCAGCAGAGGAACACCTGAAATGATTTAGTCCTGTGGAAATGAAAGGCTGCTCTGAGTCTAGTCGGTGGTGGGCTACCCCGTGTGCCCTAAATTTACAGCCCTGGCGTCTTGCTGCGACAATTGAGAGGTCTGCTCAGACAAGACAAAGTTGAACAATTATTTAGACCGCTATCTGCCATGTGATTACAGTCCGGGTTAAAATTGATGTTGCTGCTTTGATGTGTGTGCACAGGAGATGAGACATACACTCACTGGCTACCTGTCACTCTCTCTTCACAATATGGTTTTCAGAATAAAATAATACCAAGATTCTACTCTGCCAGGCTAGAAGCTCTGTGGACCAAACCGTGATGGTTTCATTGACAGTTTATTTATAGATAATTTACATGTGCAACGTGTTAGCTGTCATTACTGCAGACTTGATGGGTTATGGTAATATACCAGAAGGATGTCAGGTATTTTTTCTGTTCCTGTTTTAGTTTCATTAATATGTGATCGACCAACATTTGTTTACAAAAAAATGTTCTGAATACGTTCGGTATTCGTGTATGATCAAAGGATGAACAGTCATGTTTGAGAATTTAGTTTCTTGAAGCAGTGTTAAATTGCACATTTCTATTAATATATATTTAGGATATTTATTGAGCACAACAGTTGTTCAATCTTGTTCGTTAGAACCCTGAATGAATCTGTTTAAGTTCAGTTTCCATGGTTCTGATTGTATTTAGGCAATCCTCTTTATTCACATACGCAGGGATAACTGCACACTGAAGATTCGAATGGTTGTCAACAACTTATCCCAAACTTGTGAGGCCAGCACTGTGTACATGTTAGCATGCTCAGACGCAAATCAAAGAGGTCCAGAGCATCTAATGGCTCAGAGGCTGCGTGATGGTGGATGTTGATTATGCTCATTGTTCACCCAAGGTCACTAATGAAAAGAGCGAGAACACTGCCTCCATTAAATACCTTGATGTAACCCGTTTCTCAGAACTAAATAGCATACAGTGACATCAATGGCATAGCTCACAAATAAAAGCAGGGCTCCCAAGGATATAAAGTTAGTTAGATAAAAGCCACGCGTTTACCAAAAAAGTCTGTTTTGCTTTAACAAAATGCAAAACATAATGCTCATTTTTCTATTGCTCCATTACTGTCGCACAGGAAGGATTAGTCATTGATGTTTCCAGATGAACCATAATTTGCTGCATAAGATATTCACATCATTTGGCAATGTGTCATAGTAGAGTGGACAAAAAAATGCTATCTGGACCATGCGACACTAAAGTCCCCGAAAAATCTCACTACAGATAAGAGTCGTAACAGACAAACATTTATTCTGTGAGAAGCACTCGTAAAGCTGCAACCTCATCGAGATGAATCTTGAAATAAAATGTTTCTTTCTCTTCTGATGTTCACAACAACTGAAAGGACTTCATGAAGCCTCCTTTCTGCTCTGAGTGCAGCGAGCAATATACGGCGACTTATCCCTCTAAAGGTTACACTTGGGCACATATAAGCTCTTAGGATTCATCCATAAGCTCTCTTAAGGTTCAACTCATATTAGGTAGGGCCTTTGTGCCAGCGCTCTGGATATCATCTACACATCATTTTGTCTCTAACCTATTACAGGATATTCCACAGAAAGATTCTGCACCTTAATTGATCTTACATCCATCACTTCTAAAAGTAATACATGTGTACAATGTGAACAGTAATTGAAGTGTAGAAACAATCATAGCATAAGATTACTGCGCTAAGGAGTAATTCCACCAACAAACCCTCGGTAAAAACACAAATTGACATTTTTCTATTTTTGTACAGACTAAATAAAATCCTTGAGCACCTGGCAGTGAGGCTGCAGACAAAAACAATACTGTTAATATTTACTGTGGTAAAAAGCTACATAATGTACTTACATTTAATTTAAGTCGTGTGTGGATATTACTGTGAGATACCTGCACTTTAGTTTTTATTTACATTTTCTGATAATATATGTATGTATTTATGTAACATTTGACCTTTCCCACCATTATGTCTATTATACTATCTATATCTATTTACATTGCAGATTAATAACATTAATAACAAACATATTCAATAAATAAATTCTGGTGATTAGACAAAGATATTACAGGACAGCAGGGAGATATTCAAAGGTACTTGGCAGTAAGTAATTAAAATTAGCACTGATGCACCTTGCTGTTGTGATTTGCGATACGCTATACAAATTGAATTGACTTGAATGTACATGATTCTTCTTCCACCATCAAATATGCCTGACCTACTGTGTAGACCACACGTGCAGCGGCAGGACACACACACACACACACACACACACACACACACACACACACACACACACACACACACACACACAACACACACACACACACACAACACACACACTTACAGGTGTACTATGCCTTACATTGCTTACAATCAAAATCAAAAATCATATTTTGTGTTCTGCTTCTTCTATATTTTTAGCAGCACTGACGTAGCATTAGCTGGACCTGGACTAGTAATTACAACCAACCTGATAGTTAGCATTTCAGTGTGACGATGGGTTTAGTCTGAATGTATTTTAGTGAGGCTGAAAAGCCCCTTTGAGACTGATTTCAGATGTTGATCAAAAGCCACATGATCAGAGTGAAGTAGTCAGGGCCAGATGGATGGACTCAGCTATATAGTCCAGGTTATGGCCGTTGATTGCGCTCACATTTAGGCAGCCACTGGGAAGGAGGTACACATGTCTGCTCTTTGACAGAAAATCTACTTGCTGACCTAAAGCATGAAAAGCACAAGAAAGCACATCAATAATTGTGGGCTTTGTTGGTTTATTGTACAATACTGGTGGAAAAACATATTATTAGCAATCATATCTATTGTTACGCAATCACAGTCAACAGACCTGAACTTTTACACAGACTGTTAAAGTTCAGGTCTGTAATGCTACAAGCATAAAATGAGCTAACCACATTTTATAACTATGGGAGATTATATTAAAATTCTGACTGTAATGAAAATAATGAATCTGTAAAACATACTATAAATACCAATTCACCTCAATTCAAATCAGAAAAGAAGAGAGAAAACAGGAAGGCACTGCAAACTAATGAGGAATATCAGACATCATTGCCCTGTGCTAATTAGAGGCTCGTGTGAATCATTTGCTGCTCTAAATTAGAAAAATACATAATCAACAATGCAACGTGAATTGTTTTCTTCTCACCATTCAAACCTGCACAACAGTAGAGTCCACCTTGTTGAGTCAGGTGGTCCCAGCAACCAGGAGTTCCCAAAAGCCTCAGCCTTTCTCTCAAGATTTCTCTGATCAGCATACATCTCTCAACAATGCGTTTCACTTCTGCCTGCCTGGGAAACACAGTGGACAACTTGGGAATAATATGAATAAGGCTAGTATGTAATTTAATAAAGGACCCAGTGAATGTTACATTACATGTTACAGTCTTTTCAGACCTAACCTTTGACATACAAGTGATCATCCTGCATCACTTAGACCAGATCAGATCGTCCCTTTCATCTGCAGATCTTGAGAACGTCATGCGTGACTCACCATTCAACCAGATGGGCTGGGTTACTGAGCACTGTGGCAACAACATGTGCTCCTCCTACAGACGGCCGGGCCCACAGTGATCTGACTATTGTATCAGCTTGATACCGCAGAGATAACAAGAGGGAGCTCTGCCTTAAGACGCACAGGAGGTGTCCTACAGCCTCACCTGGTGAAGGGGAAAAAAAAGATTAGTCTAACGTAAAGAAACACTGCGTTTGCGTCAGCCACGGTAATTTAATGTTAACTCCCTCTAGTGAGTGAATTTTCTACAGGTCATACAGAGACAAGCAAAAAGCTGACCTGCCTCACAATGAGCTACCTGATACTATGTATGTACTCGAGAAAGACAAGATTGGAAGGCAAAGGACAACAGTGACAAAATACATAGTTGCACTTGTCTATTGTGTAAAGAGCTAACACAGCAAAGGGAGGACAGTACAAAGGAAAAGATAAGTCCAGGTGGTACTTTGTGTTGGTTTAAGATCAAAGATCCCAGTCTTAATTTGTAGTGTGGGCTCATCTTGACAAGAAGTCCCTTTGGTCATAGAAATAACACACATAAATCCTTAAAATAGCTGACTGCCTGAACATCACTTTCTCACCATATAATCCGAAACAGTGGGAGAACGACTGAGCACAGAGGAGCTCCATCCCCTGTGAGGCACAGTACTGTACGGGCCAGGCATCTCTCTCCAGATCTCCGTAGCAGAGTGCCTGAGTAGGTAACACGAAGAGTGGGAAAAGCCTGCGCCTCTGTGGAAATAGTGCCAAGACAGAAAATGATGATTTAGGCAGTAGTGAAGAGCAACTGATGAATAAACATTAGCCTCAATTAAAAAACATACGCTCTCCTCTGAAAGTATTGGAAAAGTGAGACCAGTTCCTTTAGTTTTGCTGTAGACTGAAAACAACAAGCAATTGCAGAGAGAAGATGGAAGATGGTTTGTGAAATCAGCAACAACTGGCGTTGAGAGCGAAGGTGTCATTATCTAATGTTCACAGAAGAGGGGACTGTACATGTACACATATGTTACCAGGATGAGCTGTATGACCAGAGCCCACTGCTTCTGGGTGAGGTCTGCTCCAGTTGGATAGTGGGCGGACGCTGACAGAACAACAACACTTCGCTCAGGAGCCCTCTCCAGATCCTCCAGAAGCTTCTCCAAACAAACGGCCCGCTGCTTGTCGTCCCAGTAATAATACTCATGGATATCTTGGATCCCTGCTGCTTGGAAGATACCACGCAATGAGTCTGCAGGCAGGAAGAAGACAAAACATCCTGTTATGTGTCTGAAGTAGAACAAACTCTTCGAGATCAATACTTTAAACCCCAGTGCTTAATTACACTGTAGTGCTACTGCTGTGAATGAGCTGTGTTGATGAGGATTTTTTTTCATTGTATTGTCTGTGAATAATGTGCTATTGTAGGTTTCAACTCCACAGCATGTTTTCCCATTTCTGAAATGATGACTTAATAAAAATTAGGAGTTGACTTTTGTTCATCTACAGTAGCGTTGCATGGAACACATTTTGAGGTATCATGCTGTGAACGACCGTCTGTGCAGTCCTCCGTTTCATTTCACTCCGTGTCTTGCACTTATTTTTTTTTCATTCACAGGCTTCCTCTATCTCCAAATCTCAATCAAACCAACTACATCTGCAGAAATAAGTGAATATACTGTATCTGGAAAGTGTAAAGTTCTCTCAGTGAATGTCTCACATGTCTACCGAGGGTCTGCATGGCCAGATAACATCCATCTGTGCTTTGTCTGTTCCTTCACATTCTGTCTTCTTCAGACACCCGTTGTTTTTATTTACAGCATTTTTCCATCTGGGATGCTGTGTTTATGTCATAGTAACATATGTTGCTATGGATACAACTCCTGTCTTTTGTCCATCAGTTTTTCATGTGTTAATTGTGGTATACATGAGTCACCCTCTACTGTAGTCTACTGTAAAGGCACATGTGTAAGGTGTGCAGCTCACCATACTGACATTGTTTTAATAAAGTGTGAAGTACCATTGAAAAGCCAAAACACATGGTGGATGCTTTAATGCTGTTTAGGGGGCGTACTTACCATCACAAGGAGAGGAGAGGTACACCGGTCCGTACCAAGCAACACTAGCATCGTGCCAGTGTCTCAAGAGTTCAGCCCCAAGACGCACAGCTGCAGTGAAACCAGGAGTCTGGACACCTAACACCTGACAGAGATGAGTTATTATTTTGAATATGATGCTAAACTGAGTGCCTTTGTTGGTTTATTCTGAGGATGTAAATCAAGGATTGGTTACAATTTAATTACAGTATTCATATGTACAGTCACAGTACCCGGTTCTCCATCACAGCCCGACAGCTCTTCCCCAAAGTGACCTCTGTGGCTCGCTGGGTGAATTCTGTCAGACCGAGAGGAGACGGATACTCAGGACGAAGGGTCGGATCACTGGTCAGCTGCTGCTTTATTTTCCCAGTAAGACGCAATTCAAAGGTCTTTCCTTCCTCGCTGTAGTACTCTGCAAAAGTTTTTTCATCACAAAACAGAGCACTGTTGAAGTGTGAAAACTCAGGAAGCACAACCTTCTTGCTTCAGAATCAAACTGTGAATGAGATCGCATGAACACTTTGTTCCTGTTTGTCGTTGGTGGTAGAAGGTAGAAGTACCACCACGTACTTTAGTAGTACACAAACTGAATAATCAAGTCATAGTACTTGCCTAAAAAGGTACTTAAACGACATACAGAAGTGGTACAGAAGTGACTTTGAAGTATTAAAAAGTACAATAATACAGGTTCCTAACTAAGAAAGAGATTTCTCTGAGCATCAACTGGCTTACTGTTAAAAAGAAGTATTCTTCACATTATTGAACTTGAAGCTTTTAATAACATGAATGGACAAGTCTAGTCCAGATTGTTCCAGGTCTCTCATAAATCAGGTTTTTGTAGAAATCTAAAATATTGAGGCCTTGTTAAGTTTAATTCGTGCACAGATTCAAGGACAGGCCTTCTTCAGAATCCTAATTTAGGTGAGTTTTATTTGAAATCCCCTTCAGCACTAATTTAATTCATTCTGTTCAGAAAGGGACCCTTTAAAAGCAAATGTCGGGGTCTACCCAGCAGACAAACTGAATGTTTAAAAAGGAGGAACTCATGTGAACTGGTTTGACATTTGTGACGTGTGCTGCCTTTCACAGCTGAAGAATATGGCAAAAATGCAAATAATCAATCTGTTACCTTGGGACTTGGAAGGAAGGAATGAACCAAAGTGCAGGGAAACGTTTTATTTTGTCCTCTCTGTGTTTGTGGTGTGAAGTACTCAGTATAATTACAACAAGTACAAACCCGGTGTTAGAAAGGTACTGATCCATTGGTTAACGTCGTTTAATGGATCGTGCAAATTAAATGTGGTACAGCCCCTGTCCTCCTGCTTTCTGCAGGGACCTCGACATTAAATCAAATGAGATTCAAACCATCAGTAACACCCGCGGATGAGCGCACTCACCTCTCCCCGTCAGCTGAACCTTCCTGGCCTGAGAGTCCGTCTTGAAGGTAAACAACAGCCTTGTTTCCGGCCCGGCTGCAGCCGCCGTGTGGCTCTCGGTGCGCACAGAGAGGTGACCTCCTGGGTCTCCATTTTGGTTGACCCCTTTTCCATCAAGGCTACTGCCGGGTCGGCTCATCTCGACTCGAGCCAGACAAATCAGCCCCGCTACCCGCGAGCTTTCTGTTTAGAGCCCGTCTCCAGGCTACAGCACGTATTTAGATACTGTCGCCAAGGCAACGGTGATGGATGAGTTTGTCACTCCCTTATTTGTGAGTCTGGTGAGTTTACTTTTGCCATCAACATGGCCTGTCGGGGAAATGAAAGGATCAGGTTTGGAGCAGTGCTGGATGTATATTTCTATCAGCCTCAAACACTGAGAGCTCCCTCAGCTCCCAGCAAGTGCAGTCTGATGGCTCTGTAATAGATCTGCAGCCTCCTTAAATGAATGAAGACAGGTCAGACAGCATTTAATTGTGCACCAATCAATATGAGCTGCACACATTTTTACAAATTATTTTCTACTTGCATGGTTTTCACCGATCTATCTCTGTATAGTTGATTTAATTAGACCTCCTGGCATTTTTAAAGATCTAACTTGCTTTAAGCTTTATTGCCTCTGCTCTGTAGATTTGCTAGTGTAACATGAAGTGTGGTAGAGTAATATTCTGTATGCCTCTGTACATTAAATCACATTTCCTCACTCAGGTCCACATAAAAAAAAACGAAGAAATACATCTTCCCAGGTTGCTTTTCAAAAAATAACAAAACATGCTCCTGGGGAAAAAAGAGCTTTTTTTTCTCGGCTGAGAATTGAAGAGCAGCCAGTTCACAGGATGGAGAAGCAGCAGTGAATCTCCCAGTAATTGAAAACCCAGAATCAAAGTATGACATGTTGCAGCAGCCCTGCAAGAGAAAATCTGTGAGCCAGGCTCTGCCCTTCACTGTGTGACTGGTAATTACACATGACTGCACTAGATGGCAGTAGATGGTCAAACCAAGCAGTTAATAGAGTCAATTAGCTGAGAGGGAGCAATTTAGGAAAGAGTCATTTAAGAGACTCACTCCCCCCACCCCCCGCTTCGTCTGCTGTATTGCTGTGTTATTTCTCTCAGCGTTTGTCTTCAGACAATTAGATATTTTAGCAACAGCATTAGGCCACTATGTGTCACACTGGGGTTCCTCCAGGTAACGACTAGGGAAGGTCACATACTTTACTAAAATGTAATGGAAGACTCACAGGGTGTTGTATTCTTGACTATTGTGTGTCTTTGCGTTTTCTGTGATGGGCTTGTCCCCTGCTGCAATTACCGAACACCTTCACCAGAGATTGGTATAGAAAGAATCGACTTTCGTTTCATTCTGAGGGAGTGACAACAAAACATTTTATGGAGTGACAACGAAACATTTACTTTGGACCGAGGGAGTGACAACAAAACATTTACCTTTGACTTTGTCCATTGTCCGATATGTTTTCCTCGCATCAGAGAGAATTGTGGCTGCAGCTCAAGTATTTGTGTTACGTCAGGTTGTCTGCGTTTGCCTTTGTTATCCTTTGGAGTGAGAGAAATGACAACACCAAAACAATAAAATGAACCCAGAACCATGGGTGCAAAGTTGCAACAGAAAAATTCCTACGATGAAGCCACTGTTGATACTATGACTCCTGGCTTCTGCCTGCCAGAGAGAAATGGTTTTTCTGGAGTCCTGAGTGTAACACTACACTGTTGTATCATGAGTCTGTAATTAGTTAAAGTATCAGAGACAGAGGATGCCGTAGGCTGTAAGTCTGAATCCAACGGCATGTGGCTCAGTGATGCTACCTCGCTGCCAATATGAATCCATAAGACTTTATCGAATTAAGATGTTGTTGACTCGCTTAGATTAAAGTACTCTTGAGCTCTGCAGTCTGCTGTCCAGGAACTGTTTTTGCTCCTGTGTCCTGAAATCTGTCCTGAAGAAAACTGCCTGTACCTCACAGTAAAGCCTCAAGGATACCGATTTGTACTTCTCAATCATACGACTCATTTCAAGGTAGATCCAGGTTTAAAAACTTTTAATCAGACACCAGCAACATTGCAAACACATCCTCTAAAGTCATTCCAGAAAAGCAACATATATTATTACATTATTTGAAAATGAAAAACATGAAACGAAGGAACAATTGGATTTACATTTTAAAATGGTTTAAATGTGCAGCCTGACTTGAAATATGTAGGTCAAACATCTTTTATTATGCCCATCATTTGTCTTTGAACCTCATTAGCACACTGGTGATGGTTTGATTGACACAGTGTTGAGGTTGTTAAAAATAACTGTGGGGGAAATTGGAGCTTCCTGCCATCATACTTTATAAGTGGTGACTGATTCTCTCTTTTATCTAAAAATGCTTGGGATTGATTTCAACTTATTCTGCTCATGACAGATCAAATGAATCATCTGATATAAATGTGTCTTTACTTCAGACAGGCTAATTGTTTCCACTTGAAGTTGTTGTGGCTTTAGTCACACAGCACGTCTGGCAGAGCTGTTGTTGTTCATAGTATTTTTATTTTTATTTATTTTTTCAATGTCTTGCATTCTCCTCTCTGTTTATTTTTTTTAAAGTCCCAAATTCCTGTAAATTTGTCTCGGAACATAATGTCTGCACAAGCAGTGGCTAATAAATCAAAATAAGTCACTTAACATTTAGGTATTTATAATAGTCTAATAGTTGTTTTATTTTAGTAAGTGTGGGAGTCACAAGGACATAAATCTGCGGGTTAATTATGTCCTTGTTTTATGTAAAAAAAATTGTCTTTTTTCTTGTAGTGCTGGATAGTTTTAGGTATTTGCTATATCACAACTCAAATCTACATTGAAGTCAGGTCAAAAACTGATGATGCTTTGTTTTATGGGGTCACAGGTCATAATTATCAGGAGTCACTGTCGTACAGAGCAATGATGAACTGAAAATAGACCGTGGAGCATGGAGACATGTTGCTGATAAAACATAACCTCATTAATGTTATTATTAATTAATTACTTAGCCTCTGTAGCCCAGGTGCTGAAGTTATTGACATGAATTTCCATATCTGGAAATTACCTGTTGAATCTATAGACTTGAGCATAGATATGTTTGGATTACATACTAGAGATAGATGGTCCTCAGATGCATAATAAATTTCCATATTATTATGGTCTGGCTTTGCTTTCACAGAAGTGCATTTTCACACATGACCAGTGTTAAACAGTTTATTTATATATTATTTCTCAATGCAACACAAGATGTTTTGTCAGTAATAACATGTAGGAATGTGTCCCAATACTGCAAAATAATGGAGGACAATTATTTCCATTATTTGTCTATATTTGGACATTTCAGAGTCTTTTTTGTTTGTTTATTTGTTTTTATCATGGCCACTTTTACTGGCAACATAGCAAATAACATATTTGCCATGTTCCCTAGCAATTTATAATACTGTACCTTTCCCACGGACGTATCCTGGTGGTTAAAGCGACCAGAATTTAGTATGAGGTTACTGGATCTAAGATTTTAACAGCTTTGTTTTAAAGCTGTCATACAGCATAACATAAACTAGATTTAAGCAAGATAACTATTGTGCGGATACAGACTTCAGGCTCAAAACAGAAACATTAAGACTAAAAACAGACACTAGAAATGAGTTGTGTGGTGAAAATGAATGTTTCGTAACTGAACAGTGAAGATCTGGATCATGATCATGTTGTAAGTGAGACACGTTGGTATTTTGCTACAGTTTCAGTGTATCATAAATATATAAGTTACCAGATAACAGACTGTACAAAATCAGTTTATGCTATTATTCTTGAAACCATAGACCACATACACTGTGTCCAAAGGTCTACGTGAATGGATTTAAAACAAACGTACAGGTAAGTGTTGTGTTATTAAGAGCAAACAGTATTTGGATAAAACGGGGAGGTTCAACTTTGGTGTCACCTAATGAGTTGCTGAGTTGCAGCAGTAAGTCTTCTCTCCAAAGAGTCGGTCAGCAGGTTCCTCTGCAGAAGAAAGCTGTCGTTTCCTTGCTCTCAATCCAGTCGTCTCGTTGGAATTCAGCTATATTTAACAGGGCTGGTTGTGCTCGTCTTTAGCGCGTCCTCGCTGCTGTTTGGTTTCAGCCTTTGCAGGAATCACAGTAATGGTGGAAGACCACTGTTTTCATCAGTAGCTTGACATTTTACAGTTCATCCTTCCTTTTCCTGCAACGTATAGCTGAAAAGAGATGGATATGTAAGCACACAGCATTCCTATTGATATGAATGCCCCTGATTATCAGGAACCTTTTGTAGTTTAAAAGTGTTGAACAGATGAGGTGATGTCACATTGTAATTATAATCAGTACTCTATGACACAGATCTTGTGCTGTTTACTTTCTATTCTAAAAGTAAAGGTCAGAAATTTCCCACAATACAGGATGTTCATGCATTAATATGTCACATGTTTCTCCTTTAAAGATGGTCTATTTTAAACTTACTGGAAAGTACCCGATGCAGTGACCACCAGCTATCTTATTCTGAAAGTCATTAATTCGTTGACTTGCTGCGCTGTGCAATGTAACACTAGGAACAACGAGATGTAAACTGTGTGCTACTTGTTGGACTGCTCTGGTCACACCCTGCATGGCATTTCAGTTTCTATCAGATAAGAAAAGTCCAAGACAACTGCGGTTTGTTGTCTTACAGGTTTTTTGGTGAGCATGTTGGTGTTTCAGTGTGGAAAAAGTATTAATGTCATTGCTGCTGCCGTTCCCTTTTAAGTTCTTTCTAATTATAGAATAGATAATGCATAGTTGCTCTCCTCCTTTTATCCTTTGTGAAACTCTACCTTTCCCCCAACAAGAGAGGAATTCTGATGATATCATCTCCACTGTACAGGTCTCCACAGGAAGACATGGAACTGTACGCTTCACAGAAACATGAAAGCATCCAGAAAGAAATATGCAGGAAACTATGTGAATTCTCAGTTTTACAGTAAGTGCAAGAATGTCACTGTAGTCTTGAATTCATGTTGTACTTGTGGACAAAACTCCGGGAATAAGATTCTGTTACGATTCTACAGGATCCCACATTTACAGTTTCAATTACACATAGCATGCACATATTTTGTAATTTCCACTCACACTCTTTAAAAGAAATTAAGGTTAAAGAAAACCACCTGGTGTCTGTGCCAAGTGGATCCTCTGTCTGTCAGGGGGGAATAGCATTCACTAATATAATGTTATTTGTGATAGTTTGTGTTTTATTTTGTTCAGTAGTTCCTTAAAGTAGTTAGAATCATTATTAATAATTACATATAAAACAAACATATAAGACAAAATAGTTACATTTGACATACCAGAATCTGATTAGAAAATCAGAGACAAAACACAGCTACAAATGATCAAATGAGTGTGTGACATTAAATCACATTTATTGTAATTTAATATATTGTGTGTCTCTTACTAATCTGTACTCGTTTGAATTTTCAGTAAATAAAAGGTTGTATATTATAAAGCCGGCCACAACCACATGTAAGCAGGCATTCAAAAAATAGTCAGCTAAGTAAGTCCATCCACAAGTGTCTCTCACTCTCTTTACTCTAATTCACCGAACAAATATAAGACAATTATTATTTACTAATGTATTTAAAAGATTGGTTATTATTTTGTATAGATTTTAGGTCATGTAAGTCAGTACATCATTTTCAATTTGACAATACTATACAGTACATTTCATGTTAGAAATAAAAATGAAAATTGAAACCATTAAATGTTCCCGAAAGCTGATGTGGAGATAAAACCAAAAACATCCTGTTATGGTTTACTGCTTTTTTATCAGTCCAAACCTTAACAATTTAGAGTTGTAACAAAACTCGTGTGTTTGCTTAAGTCCTGGACGCCTCCATTTAAAGACTGCGATGCAGTGTGATTAACTCTGATAACAGCCAAGCTTGTAAGGGAGGTTGGAGGTTTCCCACAGGTCACTACCACCACGTTTTGCTTTATCCCACTGCTTGTTTCACGCTCTCTTGGGTTTGTTCTTGCTCTGAGCCAACCAAATGCAAAGTATGTAATTCAGTGTGTGGCACTTGGTCAGAGGCGCCATTATCACGGTGCAGAGAAAAGCTCTGAGATATAACGGTCACAGCACAGGAAAAACACATTAGTGCACTCAGGTCCCTCCTAAAATCAAAACAGTCAAAACATTAGATTGCCTTAATGTGCACCTATATGCTCCCTGCAGGTCTTCAACGTGACCTGCTAAACAGGAAGAGCTCAGTGTATAATAGTTTGACAGGCTCAGCGGCAAATGCACGTTAGCAGTAAAAGATTCCCGGACAGAACATGACACACTTGAAAAACTGTTTACACTGTTTGTCACACTAATTCTCCTCCATATTAACTGCATGTTATGTTTTCCAAACTTCCCATTAACACTGTTTCTGGCATTTCTGGATGGGAACACCCTGCGAGGGAGGGAAATACAACTATATCTTCGTATTAAGTTGGCATAGTGGTACACTTCCAGTTCCAGTAACACATAGTTATTTACAATATAAACCTGAGAGCAGGCTTCTACTGTAAACACAGTGTCCTTTTAGATTTGTTCCTTTAAGCTGTCAACTAATGTGTCTGAAATATTTACACAATCATTTGGAGTAATGAGCCAATAAAGTGATTTTAGTTAGTCGGTATTTATCCTAGAAATGTCATTCTCTGCCTTCTTTCTTTGTTTTGTATGATGTCTGCCCGTTTGTGCTTATTTAACTCACCACGGTTGAAAGTTCACAAGCCGAGCATAACAACATAAATGCAAATGTGCCATATTTATTTACATATTTGCGTCTTACGAACCTGTGAGCTACCAATGAGAAAAGAGTCAACAAAATCCATTCCGCTTGTTGTGACCCATCAGATACCTTAAGAGCTAAATCCGGGCACAGATCTTAACTGCTTTCTTGTCCCTGTGCCATTAGTGCCTGCTTTTCACATCATATCTTTCCTACTATAGTTTTTCTGAGATGGAAAATATTTGATCATATTGGAGCTGTTTTCTCCTCACGTCTATACAGTATGAGCTCCCTAATATGTCCTAATACACGTGCCTGTATGGCTGTTGCACTGTGACCTCGCAGACCCATTAATCCTGTGTGCATACTCATGAGAAGAGTTATGTTAATGTATGTTGAGAAGGCTGCAGCGATATGATGTATTTCTGTGGAAAAAGGAACTGTTGATAATAGCTTGCATGTGCAGAGAGGTGCAGCCACTCATCCCTGCCAGTGGTTGTAGCTCACTTTTTTTTTTTTTATCAGCCCTGTGACACATCAAACTTTGACTTAACCAACACTGGCACTGCTGCTGCTGCATGTTGTCTCAAGGTTTAAAGGAAATATGCAGCTCAATTCATCTTTTGTGTTGTTAGTTAAATAGATACAGAAAATTGAAATGACAAGGATAGCGTGGCATTATTGGCACTCTGACGCAACAACTCCAGCAGCTCAGACTGTACCTGGAACAGTTATCACACCCCCACAGTACATTAAACCTGTCTTTGAGCTGTGGCCCCTTCAGAGTCACCCTCAAACGGCTGGTCTCACTTACGTTTGTAATCCCGCTCAGTGTGCAGGGTGAGTCCACTGAGCCTTCCCTTTGGGGTGATTTACTACTGAACACGCCAGCCTCCTTTTAAGGAAGACTTTTATATGCTATTAAATGTTTCTCGGTTTACAGCTCCATTGATTATGTCTGTAAAATTCCAGTCAGGGGGTGTCACGTAAAGAGAAGTGAAAAATAATATGTAGTGTGCAAAGTAAATATTTAACATCCCTCTGTCATAAAATTTGACTACTCATGGGAATTTACAAGGCAAGGGCTGAAGTGTAAGAGCTGCCACTTGTCAAAATGACACTTAATTGTAAGTCGAGAATTAAAATTTTATGGTCTGGAATTATTTTACATTTGTCCATTACTTAAAGTAAATGTAGGGATTTTAATGTAAATGTTTTACTTTTAATTCAATTACTCATAAATACCATGCATATGTTTCTCAGTTTGTGACAACATAATAATATGTGGGAGACACTGACCAAATATTGGGATTAGATATGAGTTGTTATGAACTTATAGAGCTGTTTTGTGTATTTTTTGACTTTTAAAACTGTACCATAATGTGTCTGGAACAGAGGTTGGATTAAGGACTTCTGGGGTTGGGTCTTATAGTAATTTAAAATTGTTATATTGAGTCTAAAACATTTAAGTTTCACTCAGTTTAGAATAAAAATTGAAATTCTACACAACAGTGAAGAAGAAATATGTAAATATACCATTAAATACCAGTGATCAGGAACCCAAAATGTCCCTGGAGTCTACGAATTGTATGCATCTCATTGTATTCTGTGACATGTCAAGCTGTGGTACTATTTTAGAATAATAATAAATCAAATATTCAGCCGTCCAACCCTGGTTAGCCTGCATTAATCAGGGTGTTCTCATTGGTTGCCAGACGTGTAAACAGCCTCTCGACTTATGGGGGAAGTCTTGTGTGTAAGTGATAAAGATTTATCTGCTGCAGGAGGTGCTGGGCAGGGCGCACTGAGGCCCACTGACAGGCAGGGAGTCACACTCCTATCTGTAAATGTCCACAAATAGGCCATGTGGTTCTTCGCTCCAGAGCCATCTTTTTCATTATGCGAGACATTTTTCCAAATTCCTGATAATGCACAGAGGTTTCTAAAACAAAACATTAATTATTCAAGTTATCAACTAATATTAACTAGTGTGCTAAAAACATACACACTCAGTGTGAGCCATCAAACAGTGGACATCTGTGAGATGGATTGCAGATAACTGTGCAGAAACCGATACAGGTAAACTTCTCAAATGTTTGTTGAATCATGCGGGAAAATTCAAATATTAATTTTCACTCTTAGTTGTGTAGTAGTGTAAAAACCCAAAAGCAGCCAGTGTTTCAGAAAGGATTTATTTTTCTGCACTGTTCCGCTCAGTTTATTTTACTCCTGGACAGCAGCACACTGATATATTAGAGAAAGACCAAATATGGATCTCTACTTTTATTAAATGCACAGCAAGCAGTAGCAATGTTTTCTAAAAACATTTATTTTTACACTTGAAATGCTTTATGGATGTCTACATGTGATTATATTGTGCATGCTGGGTATCATGACATTGTTTCCACAGTAGTAAACACAAGATGTGTGGGTTTTTAAAGATATGGCTAAACTATTAAATAAAGAGGCATGTAAAGATCTGTTTAAAAGTTGGTTAAAAATTATAAATAATGTTAAATATGTATGTTTGATGTTGGAAATTACTAGAAAATTATGACTCTGTTAACATTTGTTAACATTTTCCTTTTAGTCATTTTTGTTGACAGTCATTATATTTGAAACAGAAACAAGGACACAGGTGTAGATGGGATTTTGTCATTGTTCAAGAGCACGTTGTAAGTCTTGACACATCAGCTTTCCAGTGCAAATCATAATAGATCACTGATGTCACTCTTTGCTCCTCTGGAAATTTAATTAATGGAACAAAAGGACATAGGTGCATATAGAAAAGCTGATTTCAAGCCCGAGACCAGAGTTAGTCCCTCATTCAAGTATCTCTGTGTCTTTTGAGTTTCATCGAGATTCAGTGAATAGTCTGTGAACTCCTCTCAAATAAGATTGAATGCGACTTCATAATGTAGCATTATGTGGAGTACAAATGTGGTTTATGCAATTAATTTAAAAATCTGAAAGAAATAAACAGCGCTACTTTGCTGTTGTACAAACCAATGTTGTATCAGCCGGATGTTATCGAGTCGGATATCTATCGAGGCGGATAGGTGTGTTACCATGGATACCAGAAGTTTATACCATGTTGACAGACAGCAGGTGCATATGAGCTGTAAAAATCTTAGTTTGTCTTCAAACACTGACTCCACTGTTTGTTCTCTGTGTTTGTAGAAAGTGTAACATGTGTGGTGAAAATAAGATAAGACAAAGGAACTTACAATTTGCTTTCTGGTTCTGAAAGGTCACTGAACTGCGTGCTGCCGTTGGACTGCACAGGGCCAGGGGACACCTCCTCACTTTTGCTGCTCCCCTGTGTACTAGAGAGGCTGTCATTGGTCTCTTGCCTACTGCTTGGAGACTTTTGGAAAGAGCTTGCCGTGCCTGACTCAGCTTGCCATAGAAAGCAGGAGCAGCGTGTCCGCAGCTCTTTATAGAACGTGTTGAGCTGTGCGGTGGACAGCCACGGGCAGCCCAGCAGGTTCTTGAATGCAGTACGAAACTCTGGACTCCTGCAGTAGATGATAGGATTGAGACCAGAGTTGATGTAACCCAGCCAGTTTAACAATCGAAAGATCCTTGCAGAGGGAACTCTTCTGTCAAAAGCATTGATGATGTTGGCGACGAAGAACGGCAGCCAGCACACCGTGAAGGTCCCCATGATGATGCCCAAAGTCTTGAGGGCCTTGTGCTCTTTGACAAGCATCAGCCGTGATGGCCTCCGCTTGGCACTTTTTCTCCTCACTGCACTACTGCAGCCGCTGGAGCCTGTACATGCCAGTGGCAAGATATTGTTGGCATGGGGGCCAGCAGGCATCTGTGAGGCTGGACCCTCATTCTGGAAACGCATGCGATTCTTATCTATGAGCTGGACCTGCCGTGTGGCTATTAGAAAGACTTTTGCATACACGAATATCATTATGACCAGTGGAATGTAAAAAGACACTATAGAAGATATAATAGCAAAAGGCCAGTTGGTCACGAAGTCACAGCACGCAGGTTCATTGTAGCACTTCTTTGCTTCAGAATCATTTTCTGCACGCCAGTAGCCTTTCATTATTGGCACAAAGGAAATTAAGGCGGACACAAGCCACACTAAACAAACTATTCCTCTGGCTCGCCACTTGCTGAGTAGAACCTTGTGTCGGAGTGGCCTTGTAATGGCGATATATCGGTCCACAGCTATGACACAGAGTGTCTCGATGCTAGCCGTCACACACAGGACATCCACAGAAGTCCAGAAGTCACAGAAAGTCTCACTGAGCTGCCAGTTACCTGTCACCACAATTGTGGCTCCCAGGGGCACCACGAAGACGCCCATGATGAGGTCTGCACATGCCAGAGACATAATAAAGATGTTTGTCGTTGTCTGTAGCTGTGAAGTTCGTGCTACAGCGATGATGACCAGCATGTTTCCCACCACAATGGTTAATATAATGATGACCAGAATGATGAGGCTCCAGGGTCCTGCTGCATCGTGGTAGGTAGATTTTGTTATGTTGTCCACTAAGGATGTTGGGGTGCTCAGGTTGCCAGCCATTGTTCACCAGCTCAACTCAGTCAGAAGAAGATGAAGATGTTTTTCTTTTCACAACAAAGTTAACACAACTAAAGAATGTGCACTTCGTACTAACATTGTAAAACAGCTCAAAGTAAAATTGACACAAAGTAAAGTTGACACAGTTTTTCCCACTAAGCAGTAGTTATTCTTTACTTTGCAGTTAGTGCTTACGTTTCACACCTTGGAAGTCTTGTTTGGCAGTTCTCAAAAGGCAGCAGTGGCTCTCCATGTTTCCAAAGACACTGTTTATGGACGCTCTTCTGGTGAAGGCAACAACAACATGGTCCCTAAAAAGATGTATCCTAACTGTCCACAAAGCTGAAACTGTTTTAGTTCACACTGTTGCAGTGTGCTTTCATGAATCCAAGGAAAAACATCCAAATATTGAGTGAGGAAAAGTTTTGAAAAAGAAAACCCAGCCTTGTCCATTTAAATTCATCCACAGGGATTTGCAGTGTTTCCGCTGAATCTTGCTATGAGCCACAATGCCACAGTTGGACTGTTTGGGGATCAAGCAAACAGTGACGCTGTTGCAAGAACCACCAGAGTGCACCAGAGTGGCTGCCCAGTCTTTCTTTTGCTTGCTCTCTCTCTCTCTCTCTCTCTCTCTCTCTCTCTACTCACTCTATCTCACTTGCAGGTTGCCCAAGATTGTATTGGCTCTAATCACTCCCTGGCTGAAGGCAGAGGGGAGGAGTCGCAAAGTGTGCCTGTGTGTCGAAACCATACAGGGATCTGTACCCTAATAAAGCTAAACACATAAAGAATAACACACAGTACATGTATATGACTGTAGGTAAAATTACAGCATATAAATGCTGTAATCTGTGTCAAAGTGTCACATTAAAACGGTTCCATTATTATTCTTACACTCACATTTCCTTCTTGCACATTTTCACCATCAGCTCTTCAATCTTGAAAGTCGCTGACGTTGTGTTGAATGTGACGGCTGGATTAAGATATTAACTGTATCTGTAACCAGACTGTGTCAACAACGTGACAGGCTTTTCCTTTACTGGCGTCTGTTCTGATTGTCAAATGATACTGGATTATGTCAAACACACACTTCCAAAGCTCAACAACATGTTGTGTCATGAATGCCATGGAACACCAAACCTACAGTAAATATAACAATATTGGAATATAAGGAAGTTAAGCTGCTGTAATTATAATTATAGATCATTATCTCCACAGTATAGCTCTAAAGGTTTATTTGTAATAGAGTTTGAGGTCAGCTTTGCAGACCAAAACACACGAGGCACCCTCAGCTGTAGAGAATAGGAAGTAGGTGCCCTCCGTTTGACTCAGAGTAGTAAAAGAAAATAATAGATTGCTATCTTGCGGTTACTCAAGCCAGCACACTGAAGAAGAACAATCAGGCAAATGCCTTCCATGCGATTTACTTCAGATATCCAGCCCTCTGCCGCTGCGGTGAGCTGTCACCGAGCAGTTCCTTCTTTGGTCTGATCAGCCCTGCAACTGCAGCTGTGGCCGCTCTGCATTTATTTCCCACTTTTCTTTTGACTTTGACTAATGAGAGGCTACACTCACACGTTTGTTGGCAGGTGTAAAATATCTGTGCTGATTTTTGCCCTGAAATACCAAAGATTTTCATTTGATTCATGGTGGCCGCTGGCTCCAACGTCCTACTGAACAGAATAACATCAGATAAATCATCTTATTATTTGCACATAGAGTCCTATTTGGGTTAATAACCTGAGCATTTCAAAGTTACTAAGAGGTTTTTACTTAACTCTATTCAATGAAAAATTTTATTTTCAGTTAAACTAATGTTAAAATTGATATTGAATTAGTTTGTGCTGTAACAGGGATTCACGTTTTTCAATATCTTCCTTCACTTTTGCCCCATTTAGGCTTAGATTTTTAAAAAAGGCTTTTTTTAAGTCAGGCATCACTTTGTCACTCATCTGACAGGAAGTTGTGGCGTTTTGAGTGCATTCACAAAGGGAAAAGCAGTCAAAAGCAAAACACTGGCGCCTTTTCAAGCTTGATGACCAAGAGGCCCCGTTTCTGTAAATGAAGGTCACCACTGCGGAGCTGACAGCTTGACAGCTGCTCATTTGTTGTTGCGTGAGAAGATGCCATTGGTGGATCTGGACCTGGTCCTAATCTGGTCAAACACAGCAGCTGGCACAAGCTGATTTGTTGATAGTAGAACGGGCCGCGGCAGCTTTCTCACCATTACAGAACCTACCTTTTTATTTTAACAGTATTATATACCATGCATGTTTTGATGATTTACAGGGTTAACGTTTTCTGGTGGGATTTGAAATGTGATGTGTCCAACATCATCTTTAAAGATGAACATGACTCTCCACAGTGCACTTGACCTGCACAGTCTGCTACTTAAATGTTTGTGATGCCCTAATTTGTTCCCCGCTTTGTGTGAAACAAATTGTAATTGTGGGGATGTATTTGGCAAGAGCTGCATATTTCCTTGACAGAAAACCCAATTTATAGTGTGCAGAACAGTCCAGGATTTGCTCAGTCCATGATGACAGGCTGTAAATCATCAGGGCAATCATAAGGCATTAAAACGCTTATTACACTCACACTCTCCACATATACTTTACCCTGGGAATGCTTCCTCAAATCCTCAATTACAATATGTTCCAATCTGCTTGTATTCAAAAAACTTCTGGTATTTTTCTGTTAAGACTAACAGGATATAGCAAAGGCATGACCTGTGGCGGCCATCTGGTCTGTACAAACTTACATTTCTATTCACAACACAATCCATCTGTTCTTTGCCAAAGCTCCCATGCTTTGAAAAGTCAGCATAGTCATTCTCCCACTCATTGCCAATGGCAAAATCATGATGGTGTACATCAGCAGCTGTGCTTGTTGCAGACCATTTGTTTAACACTAGACTTTTTTTTTTTTTTTTGAGTGGCTCTTCAAGATGCTTGGATCTCCTGAAGTGGCCACATTTGCTTTGGCAGAAAAAATACGAGAGGTGTTTAATGTCTTCGACTTGTCAAACAAAAGTTAACCGGCAGCCAGTGCTATGAGTGTAAACACACAATACTGCTGCATATAAGAAAAGATATGACATTTTAATCTGACTGCACAATCTGTTTTATCTTCCTAATTCTCCATGTTTAATGGTTGTGACCAAAATCCAGTTGTTTCAGCTTTAACAGCGCACCTTCAGTGCAGTTTGAATGGCTGTGGCTTTTCTGTAGCTCAGATGTTTACAAATGCCTCCGATGAGTTTGCTATTTTTTCTTTTGCGCAGGAAATTCTCCATTAACTGGGAAAGCTAATCAAGACTGGAAGGAGGAAGGAGTGGCTGCAAGTGCAAAACAAACTTCAGACCCCAGAGTGCTAATAATACCTGGTAAAAGTAAAATGCACAGTGAAATCAGATGCAGTACGTGTATTGTAAGAATGTGAGGAAAATTGCATTTCACTAGAGAACATTTATTGTATTTTTACATGGATGCATCCTGTGGGGGTTGAAGCCAGCAGATAGTGTAGTATGAAGCCACAGTGCTGAGGTGAGAGGACGCTGTTCAACCTTCAGCAACTATCATGTCGTGGGTAAATCACACTCATTATACCCTGAGTGGAACCACATGCTGAGGGTTTCTGGGGCGGTACACAGGGAATACTGAGGGTTTAAGACACTGATGGCCTCTTTCATTCCATACACTCTCGGGAGAGAAACAAGGCCAATGTCCGGCTATTTCTGAGAACATGATAAGTATTTCATTCTGAAAACCACACTGACTGCATACAGATGCTTCCTATCTCAAACTCATGCACTTAATAACCAAAAGAGTTAAACATTTAACAATGCCATGTCACAGTCCACCTCTCCAATCAAACATTTTTACTTTAAAATTCCTCGTTTAAATTTTATTAGTAATATGTGTATTAATTATGTGTCATATTTTAATTGGTTACTTAGTAAATGAATTATAATTCAACACTGTTAATGTCCATACTCCTGCCAGTTGCACAGCCCAGTTTCCATAAAGAGTATCCATCTTTTTGTTTTGTAAACCACTCATCCTGTTCAGGGTTGTGCCAAAGTGGTTCTGTTGATGTGTGGTTTCTTTTTTATTACTTAGTTACAGTGTTTGTTTGGTCAGTATGTTATTGTTTGCCTGTGTGGAGCACCGTGATATTTGTTTGTTATAATATATGGTGATACAGAGATGTTTGTCATAATCTGTGCATAATATATGTAGAGGAGATTGATTACTCAGGTTATACTCGACCATAGTGCATAAAGTTTGTAAAGATCACAAGGCACAAGGCAGTAAGGGGTAAATTCTTCAGTGAAGGAGCTTTGTATGTGATTTTGGTGTGTATCCACAGAGGATTCAGGTTCTAATGACAAGGAGTCATTAGTAAAAACCAGGACACGTGCTACAGGCCAGTCGATTAGAGAAGTGCAATTACAAGTAAAAACCATAATGTGTGAGTCCCTTTGGTTAACCTTCAGTCAGTGGGAGCAGATCGCTAGGCTGTAAATTTGCGAGAATGCTGTCAGTGGCCACTACAATATGCTATTAAAAATCCATACAGCCACAAGGTCTGCAACTATTACTTTAAGTCAAACAATAATTTTGAGCCAGAGGTTGACACCGGCTCTATATCTTAATAAAAGAAGTGGTTTGCATCTGATCATCCTGTGAATCAGTGTCAGAGCGAGGAAGGCAGGAGTGCACAGTGCTGGCGCCAGAGACACAGACAGAGAGAGAAGGGCTCTGGTTCAGCTCTCATCTGGTCCTGGGTGGATCGATGACTAGTGTCAGTATGTTGGCCCTCTGCAGTCAGTGGGAGTTTATTTGACATTAATCATGAAAATTACTCATTACCACCTGTGATCTCACTGGATTAATGGTGACACGCCAGGTGAAATCCAGCAGTAGGTGAAACGCTGTATCAGGTAAACATGCCAGACAAGGATTCGTCTCATGGGAAATCTAGATAACTTGTCTTGTCAGTTAAAAAAAAAAAAGTGAGACAAAACAGCAGACAGTTAATTGAGCATAGAGAGATTAAATGGGGGTACAAGAACAGCACAGGGCAAAGATGAGAGGCCAAACTGTAGAATGGATG
The DNA here is from genome assembly GCF_900324465.2 of Anabas testudineus. Lineage (NCBI taxonomy): Eukaryota > Metazoa > Chordata > Actinopteri > Anabantiformes > Anabantidae > Anabas > Anabas testudineus. Next base: position 8,577,527 of record NC_046618.1, read on the forward strand.
CCTAAATATGACAAACAAACAAATAAAGAAAAGAAGGCATTCATAGATTATCTTGTTTCCTTTGTGTTATCAGAAGGTTGCACAGGTTAACCAGTGATCACTGTGTTAGATCTATGCAGATGCAGGTAAGTGGCACAGATTATTGTCTCCTATTGTCTAGAATTCATTCATATTCACTCATATATACTGTCATGTTGCACATTAGGTTAATTTCTGTCAACTCTCATGTCTGCATCTTATACATACGCCTGAGAACCCTGAGACTTCAGGAACCCAGCTCTACTTTTGTAGACCAGTGGTTGTGAAACTGATACAGGTTTGAACTGATTCAACGTTATAAACAGATGACAATATATGGGTAGTTCTACAAATCACCTTGTTGGCCAGTTGTCATTACCCATCAAATGATCATAACTGAGATAGAGAGAGAGAATTTTGTGTTGCGACACCATGCAAAGTTCAAATCAGTTAAGGTATTATCATTTTTTCTGTTTATCCTACGGTTTGTGTTTGTGTTTACATTGCTACAAACAAAGTTTGCATGTAGCCACAGCAGCCATTTCACTCATGTAGCAAATTTACCAGCTCTTACTTTCTAAAAAAATTTGCATGTTGCTTTAATGCAGAGTTTTTACAGTCAAACACTGAAGTAATGTCTGAAGGCCCAGCCCAATGTGAATGAGCAACTGGGCTTTGGCTTAGTTTTTAAGGTGTAACACCAATTTTCTCTGGCCACAAGTCCACTTTATAATAATTAAGTCATGAGGCCTGTCAATCAGCCATGAGATGTTTATATTTTTTTAATTTTTTTTGTAACACGGCTATGAACAGTCCTTCTTTGGGTTTACAGAACCCCTTTTGACTTGCCTGAACCATTAACAACCACATTACAGTAACCAAATCATTCCACCACAGTGTTTCAAGGCACGTCATTGTACCTTGCTTTTGCAAAACACCACCCAGCTTAAGTGGCCTCATTTTAGACCAAGTAATGTTTTGTATTTTAAAATGGAAATAATACTCATAAAAATGTTGTTTTTTTATCCCACTGCAGTGTGTCTGTTGAGGCCACAGATCACTTGACCAGTAACCAGCGAATTCTCCTTTACGATTCATATGTTGAGATTCACCTGATTGACCAGATGAAACAAGAACTCACCCACATATCAAGCTGCACTTACGCCCACTAGTACATGCACATTCTTGTTCTCTTCAAATTTGACATTACTGACATTACTGGCACTGACTTCCATTCATCCCTGAATCCCTAACCTTGGCCTGAACCCTCAACACTTAACTTTAATACTGAGCTAGCCCAGTCCCCTATGAACTAAATTCTTCTAATTATGTTCAGTCTACAAACACACAAAGGCTGTATGCATTGAGCATGTAAACATTACTGTCGGGGGGACAGCCCACATATGTTGGGTGACTGGGAATGTAAAGAAAGCCCCACGGAGATAGTATCAGATAATCTCATGTCTGTGCTCAGAGACATGAGAAGTTAAATATGTTTATGGTTATTTTTATCTTTATTCATTCTTTTCTATTTTGCTATACTCTTTAAAGCATGTGTATCGTGTCTTTTTAGAAACTGACCATTTAACGATTTAACGATTTAAGACCTCACAATACATAACAACTACAAATTAAATAGAAAGCCCTAAAAGCCCCACTTGATCAAGCACTAGGCGACAGGGTGTGTGGCCTTCTGCCTCGACCAGTTAAGGTGAGTGGAAAGTGCACGGAGAAAAGAGCACAAGCAAAACAGAAGAAGAACAACAAGCAGCTGACAGGTTGGTAGGGATTCTTCGGACCAGTATGGACCAGTGTGATCCCCCAACACTATATGCTACGGACCAGCCTAATTTAATGTCAGTGAGGCCACTTCAGTACGTGGCCCGTAACCCATCACATCACGTTTTTGAGAAGTTGCAGGTGACGTTGTAAGTCCAGCTGAGCAGTGTGTGAATAGTGCTGCCAGCTCTCCATTAAGCCAGTGTGAACGTGCCAACTTCAATCTTATCTGACTGGCACTACTGGCCCCGTCTTTCTACACACTCTGCTCTATGACCAGTTACTGTATGTTGACAGAACAAGCAAAGCTTTTTAATATCAAGATAACAATTAGAAAAAACAAACCAATAAAAGTGCTTTTGGCATCCACGCAGCACCATGCCATGTGGCTTGTTTTGGAAAGGTTGATAAAATGGTATGATTTCTGCCAAAGGTTTATTTTTTTACTCTAAGTGAAAAATCGGAGTAGAAAATAGTAGAAAGGCAGGAACGACCCAAGCATCAATAATATGTCAAATAAAAGTACAAAGGCCTTGATGCACTTTGATTGATCCGGTTTAATTGACAAAATTGTGACAGAATATTCAATTATATTATATTACTGAGTTTTTCGCATAGCTTTACATAGCTTCAACCCATTATTAAATAAAACAGATAATTGAATAATAGACCACTTAAGAAGTATTAGTGTGAAGAAAAACAAACAGAGCATATGGCACATCATAAATCAGGAATGTAAGGGCTATAATGATCATTGCCACTTTGTTTTGCTTTTTACTTTTACTTGTCCCCATCTTGTTTATGTTCACTTTTCTGAATGCATGCCCCCAACGTGTCCTTATAAGGCGTTTTCTTTTCAACTCTAATTGCTGTTGCCCTCTCCTATCATTACGCCATCATGCAACATGAGCTTGCTGTCATTAGCAGCACTGTTCACATGGTTCCACACTCACATCCAGTGGTGTTTTGTTAAGTATATGGATGTTTGTTTGTTTTTCTCCTCTCAATACAAAGTTCTTCTTTCAGTTATATTCTGAAGTTTCTTTGTTTGGCCTGGTTTCTGCTGGTTGGTTTGTTCATTTGCATACAATGTTTACAATATCTACTATATACAATTTAGCCTTTGCATGTGTCCATGAGTGATGTTGACTAAAAGGCTGTAAAACGTTTTAAATTACATTCACTAACCAGCAAATAATGCTGATGGCATTTCTTTCTCTTCACTTTATGTCCACGTGGACTTTTTTGCTTTTTGAGATAAGAATTTTGACATAAGCGCTAAAGCAACCATAATCAATATGTCTTCTATCGACTGTGGTTCCATGACTGGCTCACTTGCAGCGATGGACCCACAGAAAATGTTTTGGTTTTCAAGCCTGCAGCTTTACTGCTTTCATTGAGTCCTTCTACTCTCATTAGCATCATTTCCAAATGTAGCAGCCATCTGTTCAACAAATTAAAAACCCATTATACCCTACCTGTTAGGCACCAAACTGCAGACAGACACAATTAGCAACTAACTGGTGATCAGTGGGGAGCATTTAGCAGCTAAAGATCCATGTATTCCTCTCGTGAATTGGTGGAGACTAAAACGGGGCTAAAAGTAGAGTGAATGGTGAAATTACCTCTGTGAGGTGGACAAAAAGCATCATATTAATGTTAATGTTGCTTCATACTGCATGTACAAATATGCAAGGTCCATGCAAGTTAAAGTTTAATTATACATGTCGTGTCTCTTTTTTATGCGTTTGAGTGGCAAAAAACTGCAATGCTCCCTCTTATGTTTTCTGATGAAGCAAGAAGACCGAAATAACGTGAGTGGAGGTTAAAACAAATATCTTTTGGTGCCTCCTGTGACTGCACCCTTAAGACTTTCTTCGAGTTCAGCCCCTGGCGCCATGTGAAGCGTATTGTAATAAGGCTCAACATGCTGATTGAAGATAAAGCTGAGTAAAGGAAATGTAGAGGAAGGGAAACTGGGTTGTGTAATCTACTAGTGAATGATCCATCAATGAGGAGAACAACATGCTGTACTGTTCTGATTTTATTTATTTGTTTGTTTGTTTGTTTTGACAATGTTTTATCAAATATAATCATCATCTGTGTTATTACCCTGGGAAAGCTTTGTGACAGTATCTGTGATTCCTCTGTTGGTGATCCCAAGGGCTTTAGCGATAAAGGGAAAAGATGCCAGCGAGGGGAAGGCGGCATCTGTCTTCCTTTGTTGTAAAATTCCTGTGCTGCACGCAAGTCCCTTCACATGCTCACCTCTTCAGTGCCAGTCAGACTAAGATTAGAAAGACACACTTCAACACTACTTTCTAATGCAGCCTCATCTGTTTACTCGTATGTCTGTAGGAATCTCGACTGGCCAGTTTATGCTTGAATTCCACTGGAGAGACAGAGCAAGAGGACAGAGGTGACTGTAAGAATGCGTGAGTGCAGGTTTGATAAACGTGACGGAGAAGATAGGTAGGAGAGGTTTTCTGCTTCAGATTGGGACATCTGAGGGACATGAATGGCATGAAAACATGTGAGCGTGCCCTGAGATAGAATCTCTTCAGCCGGCGCCCTTTTGCTTTGGAACATTACTTGTATTGATAATGGTATATGTAGGCAGTCGACGAGCTTAGACCTGTTCTTTTACTTTTAAAACAGAGCAGCCAGTTCCAGTGTCTGGAGCTTCCTTTGAGGCAAGGCCAGTCGAGGACCGGTCCAAAAATGCAAACAGGACATCTGATTGCTCAGGGAAAACCAGTCCTCATTATGTGGGAAAAAAAAAACAGAGTTAGAAACCAGCCTTGTTATCCAGAAGTCGTTAGACAGACTGCTTTGCTACTGAGTCAGAATCGGCAGTAAAGACTGCCTTTTTAAAGAAAATAAAAATGACTCAACCTGTGTTTTGTGTACTTCACGGACCAGCGTTTGCACCATTAGACACTTAAATAGAACTATGTCAAGTGTCAGACAGCTTGGATATTTTAGATATACACTTTCTCTTTCTTTTTCTCCTGCATTTATTTACAAGCGTTTTGCGAAGGTCATTTCAGCGACTTATTTCCATTTAGTCAAATTGGTCTGACGCAAGCAGTGCTAACAAGGTCAGCCAAGAGGTAGAGAATTGGGGAACAGACGCAAGATTATAGTGTTGATTACAGTTTACGACAGTAGGACAGATTTCTAATGGGATTACATGTCACTGAGATTTTGATTGCCCCTCTAATTACCAGTTTAACAGCAACAAGCATAGGACAATGTGATGAGGTGGGCAGGACTATCACATGTCAATCAGAGAAGAAAGATCAGATGTTATTATAGTGTGATACTGGGTTAAGCACAGATAGAAATCTGATCCGGAAATCGGACTTCTTTCTTTAGAAATGACAACCCAGGTCAATTTGATGAATGTGTCATGAAAGACACAAACAAGGAGTTTTTTATTTGGACTGAATTACAAAGAAGGGAGGAACATATGTTTACAATATCCCAAAATCAATTTTAAAATGTATTCTCTCTCTTTTTCAACTTTTGATAGTAAGCTGGTATTTAGTCAAGACATTTCCATGTGGTCATATGATCAGCATGCTCACTCAGTGCCTCTGCATGTTTGTCTTGTCTTTTTGCAGTGTACCATGAAAAAAAAACAACTTACTGCATAATTAAACTGAACTTACAGGTTACCTTTTTGTAATTATGGTGTACCTGTACAGTACGTACAAATATGTAATACATTACAAAGTATTTTCTAACTAAAGGGTATCTATTCTAAAATGATACGGTACATACTGTGTACAGAGTAGCTATCTATACTTACAGTGTACAGGATGACAGTGCCTCTCAATGTGTACACTGCTCTGTACAGAGCCTTTATGACCACAGAATATACTGTAATACAATTGTAACACGATAAAACACTTGCACATAACATGTGTCATATACATGTATATGTCATATTATCAATGTTAAAACAACATATTTGAGGCTTGACACCAAGTCTGTGTACTATAATTATTCATAAGAACACCACATAAAAGCAGCTTGTGGCCCATGATTTATATATATATATATATATATAAAAAGAAATATACTCACAAACCTTGACTAAGAATGTTTCAGGCATTATTGAGAGTCTATAAAAATATATTCAAGGCACAGCTGAGCACATCAACAACTGCTGCACCAGGGTTATCAAGACCAGCTGTCACGTTTTCTGTGATGCTCCTCACCTTTTAATGTTAATTTAAACATGAAAATTAATTTTTGAATGCTCCTTCATTTGTAACTTTCTCAACCATACTGTATTTTCATACAGATTCACAGCATGCTACCACAGTTTTCACCTTCTATTTGAATCTTTTATTAATGCTTTTCTCTATCTTTCACAGACATCTCTACTTCACTCAGGTCGTAACTGTCTCCTATTAAACACATATTACTAAATAGCAGTCTCACCAGATGGACACTTAATATGTACTGTATTTGAGAAGATACGGAGGCTAATGCAGGTCTCAACGGTGTGAGAACTTTGCTTGTATATGCAACTGAAGAGTGTGTAAATGTGCAAAACTATTTGAGTGACACTAGATTCCCAGAGATGCTAGTTGTACATGTTTAAAGCTTGGTAAGGACGCAGTTCATCAGTACAACACATGAGGAGAACTTTGAGAGTAATTAGTGATCCTGATGTTATAGTTTGGCTGTTCTTCTCTGTGTCAGTGTTTGACAGAGGACTGGACTCAGTTACCCCATTTATAGATTGATGCAATTATTACAGTTGATAGCAGTTAAACCAGACAGATACAGATTATGTGATAGAACTGATAAAATCCTGATTACACAACATCTCATTTCAGTCCATGCAATCATCTTCTCACTGGGTAGAAAGTTTGTCTGCATGTTATGTATTCTCTACCAAGGAACCAGTTCAATGTCCTGGTTTCCTTGATTTTCTGTTGTTGTTTTTGTTACATACTATGAAGTAGTTGCAAGTTCAATTAACCTAATTACTGATACTAAAACAAAAAAGGTAGAGAAGGGTTTGAACAGTTACAAGTAATGAATTCGGTTTTGCTGCACGGTAACTTTCTTGTTTTTTAATACACTAATTACTATCTTTTAGTGCTCATTCATCTCACTCAGCTGTACACAGGTACGGGTACACAGCAGAACATATTCTCATGTGCATTTATGCACAGACGTTTTATCCATCATTTTAAGTTCTCTGCACACGTTCGTATTTCTACAAAATTCTTGTATGTTTTTGCATGTGTGTGTGTGCGTGATGTGCAAAAAGCCAACTGCACAAACCATTTTGTAATGATGCTTTCCTCCCTTGGTGCAAGGTGAGACATGTGTGAAATGAAGGATGTCAGCAGCTAAAGTGAAAACAAATATTTGTTCATAGACCATTTTTCCGTGCTGTGTTGAAATGAAACCCAGTTTTCCAAATGAGGAAGCAGAAATTTGGAAACACAGAGGAGGGTTAGGCTCATAGCTATTCTTAAAATTGCGTGATTTTACACAGAGGTCCTTCCCACCAAGATATAGAAGTACTACATGCTGCCAAGAGTCTACTTTAAATCAAATGAAGTTATCCGATTATCCTGTCTATTGTCATTACCCACTTAGCCTTAATGGAATGGATCACACAGCCTGTGTGCGCTAATGTTTCTTGTGAGGGTGCACTAGAGGAGATGAGTTCAGCCAGAGTTAACACCACAAATAAAAAAAGTTCATTAAATATGCCTCTGTGATTTCTCGTGTGTTTTTGGAACACACTCTTCTTCTTGCATGGAGAACGTTGTACAGTGAACCATGGGAAACCAAGAGTTTTTCTTTCATGTCTCTGAATTGGATTGGATTGCATTAGTGCTACCTACAGTATGTCTATTTTGGTCTTTTTTTTCTCTCTCTGTTATGTCTGTGAGTTAATTAGTCATTCACAGCCATACAATTCCACTTGTTGCTGTGTGTGAACGGTTTTATTCTGTATTTTAAAGTAGATTAAAAGTGAATATAATTCATTCTTTATCTCCTCTTGATTCGTTCTTCTATTTACTTTCACGCTCTTTTCAGATGTCACGTGGACTGTCTTCTAATTGAATTCCTCATTTATCTTAGAACACAATCATGCTTCCTTCTTGAGTTAGAGTTTCCTGGGTTGCTGCCTGTTTGGTTGTCTCAAACATTTCCCTAAACCTCTGCTATGATAGATCCATGTTGCAAGGAGGGCAGGTCGAGGTTCAAGATAGTTTGATGAGACGTAGACCAAGTGTTTTACAGGACAGGGGCCAACAATATCCTGTTTGTTTCCTTTTCTGTTTTTTTTTTGTTTGTTTGTTTGTTTGTTTGTTTTCTTTTGTTTTCTTTTACGTTAGGTAATTTGGCCCATGCTGTACAGTCTTGCTAAATTGCACAGTCTTCAAATTATATTGCATGGCCTTACAGTCTAAAAACAGAACTGTTCTATATGTGGTAATAAGTAATTGAATAATTACTTTAAATAAGCAATATGTTATATGAGATGCCATCTTTACATAATTAAATTCAATGTGTCTGTTATAGAAAAATTCTGCTGCTGTGTAATTCTTAATGCCACAGTATTGTGTGAACATACGACATATAAAACTATGTGCTAATTCATAACAGGTGCAAACTCTCAGCCTTGTCATTGACAATTTCCAGAACCACACTGAATCAAGTTTCCTCACTGGTCTTTTTTTAACCCTCAATGTGAACACACTACAAAGGAAATTTCCAGTGCTGCATGTTGGCGTGTTGAATGAATGGCGTTGCCATGTGTGCTGTGTAAACTTGACCTCCATCTGTGGTTCCTACAGCAGGTAATGCCCAGATGGCATGATTGCAACTCACCACACTCCAACCCTTCCATCCAACAGCATCACAACTCCAGGGCAAAAGAAAATGTTTCACTGTGCAAGAAACATGCACGAGGCTTGTTTCATTTTTTCTTGACCATTCTGGTAAAAGGAGTGATGAGGTTGGCAGTGTGTTGAGCAGGACATCATAGAAAATAAATTATAAGCACATATTTTACTAAACTTGCTCAAACCTTGCACACATTGCACAACCTTCTTAGATGATGTCAGCTTGTCCTGTAATTTATTAATGATAATTTTACTAGCTGCAGTAAAAAGAGACATTCTATCCTCCATATCTGAGTGAGCAGAAATAGCAAGTCTTTGATCAGATGACAGACTATATCCACTATTATTTAAAAAAAAACAGCTGTAGTTGTTAGTGTGTGGTCTGAGAACAAGTCCCTCTCCCCAAACACTGTGCTATGTTTGCCCTCACCCTGGCTTTAGGGAGTGACCTAGCTCTGTGGGATAACATGTTGCATGAGTCAGGCGCCATTTGTAAATCCAGACACATTGCATCAGATGAATACATTCTTTTGTTATTTCTTTCCAGATCAGATAAACCTGTATTTCACCTTTCACCTTTTGACTAAAACCTCGCATCCACCTGCAGCCTGTTTGTTTTCCAGTTTGAAGAAAAGAAATTACTCATCATTTCTGCATCTGCAAGCTGATTGGACATCGCAACATAACAGGGTGCTGTATTGTTGTCAGTATGTAAATTATGTAACTTCACAAATATGATGAAACTCTGATGTTCATGATAAAGACGCTGTGGTTCCTGCAACTCAACTGGCCCAGACGGACTTCTAGTGGAACACATCTGTTTTTAGACTTGGGTGATAAGTTTCACTCCAATAGTGGCTGTAATAAGTGCAGAGGCTTTTTTTGGTGACATTAGTCCGTAATGGCTGAACAAACAATGTTGCATTTGTGCAGCTAGCATTATCGACAATCCAGGAGATAACACAGGTTGTTTTTACTGGAGGAGACAATGGGAAATGAGGCCTTGGAGTGGGGGTGGTGGGAGTGAAGGGTGAGGGTACATGAGACCATTGTGAACTTGGAAATGTCTGGGTTTCTTTACGCCAGCATGATTAATCTCATACACACGCACAAAGAGACATGGCCAATGGCAGTTTGTGGGAACTCTGGTCAGATGAATGGGAATCCTCAGTGGAGTTGTATTCTTCAAAGACCCATTCCCTCAAGACGCAAGGTATAGGTTCTAAGTAGGAAAACAAGCACTAGTTGTATAAACCTATATATTTGTTTATAATGTCTGAGATTTATTTTGGGCCCAGCAGTTTTCAGTTTCTTGTGAATTGTTACAATGACATTCCAGTCTTGTTCTCAGGCCCTCATGCTGGTCTCCACATAGCCATCCCCTGAGTCAGTCCATGCCACAGTGCAACTACAGTTGAATCTAGTTCAAGCGTCATTACTATACCAGCACTGAGGAGTGCAGACTGCTGGGCATATTTACACTCCAGTTTAGTTTTCCATCTATTACACAAACTAGATGCACAGTAGAAACATGTACAACAGATAAGCTGAGGAGTTAGAGGTGTTGATCATGTAGATTTTGTTAGCTTTGGACGGGATTGAGTTTTTGCAGTTTTTGTGCTAACTAAGCCAAACAGACACTGCCCATTTAATGCACAGTATGGTTGAACGCTGTGGTCTGTGAGTTAGGACTGTTTAAGACCTATTTGAACTGACCTCTTATTTCATTATTTAGTTAACAGCAGATGGTTATCTAGACTAGGTAGTTGATTTCTGATCATAGTTAATCCAAAATAACTGAATCAGGGACTAAATAACTGTTACAGTTAGAGTTGGGGTTAGACAGACAAGCGCACATATGCAAAATTAAGGAACAAGTGGCTTATTATTATTTCACATGTATTTCAAACACTCTCATGAATCTTTCCTTTGCCACTAATTTTATGTTCAGACTGAGCTAATACTAGAAATGCATTACTTCACTCATTCACTTTACCTAATTTTAGAGAAATGCACTGAAAAAACGTATCTTCGTATTTGCAGCCTGTGCATGAGAAGTCTTGCGCAAATGCAGCTCAAAGCATCATGGATAATAATTGGTTCATTTCCAGCAAATCAGTTTTGTTACATTTAGAGCAAATCCTACAGACGTCACACCTCTGTTCAGATCTTCTTTTCATTTACAAAGTCAACAAAAGCACCATTTTCTAATTGGATATAATAAGACATGCAATGAAAATCTATTACAGCTATCTGTAGCATGTGTTAATTGCAAGGTGTCAGAAACAGTGTATTGCACCTTTAATGGCTTCAATACACCGCTACCATCAACTCTCTGGAGAGAAACTGAGCGCTCCTTTGGATTACATCACATTAATGGGAGTGAGTTCACCACACAGCTGTTATTGGCAGTGACACATTGGCAATCTGCCACAGTCCAGCTCAGTCCCAGTCTCTCCCTCATGATGATTGGCATGATTACAGAACACATTAGACATTCATGATTAGACATGGAAATGGTTTTCTGAGGACACTTGTCCTATGAAGGTGCAACAGTAGTAGTAGTAGCCTTGGTAAAAGTCATAGTGACCATGAGCTTCAGGCAGTCAGTTTGGGTTTTTAGCCTGTTCAGTAACATTAATGATGTGACGACTTGTGTTCATTCCTCAGGTCAAAAGCCGGCAGATGCAGTCGGGTAAAATGAGTTACGTCTTTTGAGGTAAAGTGAACTTTCTGGTGCCTCCACTTCTGTAGTGATTCTAATAGGAGCAGGGCACACAGCCCGATCTCATACTTCATTAATCCTTTCCCAGCCTGATACTGCCTCCAAGTAATGACTTATTGGAAGAGGGGTAATTTCAAATTGTCGACATTTTACCCACCCATCTGGTACTGTGATTTATAACTCGCCGCAGCCAAGGAAAAACACGAGGATATTGCTTCTATGTGGTTTAGTTTTACAAAGTCTGTTCACTTCTAAAGGAAACAAACACATGCCTCTAACAAACAGTAGTTAATGGTTAGAGACAATGATTTATTGAATTGGGTCAAAAGGGGGCAGAAACAAAATCCCTTCATTTTTTCCGAACAGCTTTTTACAAAAGCCAGTGACTATTCTTCCATATTTCCTCTGGATCTATCTTATCTGTCCTGCTGATGAAAATGGCTTAAACATTGAGGCAAACACTGGCCTTCAGAAACTCACACTGCAGAGCCAAATGTTGAGGTAATCTTTTTCCCACAACACCCACAATAACATACCATAAGTAATTCTTATTTGAACAGCCAATTGCCTGTGTTAAGTAATCAGTCTACAGCTAACTTTGACACAATGATAAGACTTTATAAGAAGGTAGAACTCAAAACTGTCAATAATCACTGCATGGGAAAATCATGTGTGTTTGCACACCTGCGTCAGCAATAGTAAAGCCAAGGTGTGGCAGGAAGTCAGTGAGGAAACTGTGATGGATGGTTGTTCTAAATAATTTTGTTTAGAGTCCATTAGCAGATATTCACAATAAAGCTGATTAAGTAAAACTGAGTAAAAGCTGGTGTGATTTCACACAGAAATGGAGCCAATTTGGAAATGGTAAAAAGTTGTTTTTTTTTTTATATTGCTGACAGTGACGTCATTGCACTTTACAGTAATGTGCCATGAAAATGTCTCAAGGCAGGAGAATACATTATCCTCCTACTGCCATCCGTTTGTTATTTCAATCTGGAGGGTTTTTTTGGAGCCCAGAGATAAGATGTCAGGAAACATTACTGATGCATATGACAACCCTCTTAATGCCTGCTTCAATTCACACCACTCATTTCATTTTACGGTGACTGGTCGTTTGTCCTATATTTGCCAACCTTTTCCCTCAGCCAAGCATGAAGCTGGATTTGACTGAGCCTCCTCTCGAGGGACCTCCGATCTGCACCTACACGTCACACAGGTTCAGTGGTGGATGTATACCTACTGTATTTTACGATCTTCAGTCCTCTTAGTGCTCTTTATTTTTAAGAAAGGTGAATTGTGTAGATATCGTTAAGATTATCATGAAAGCATACAGTTTATTTTCAACAAATATATATATAAATATATATATATATATAGATATATAGATATATATATATATATATAAATATATATATATATATAGATATATAGATATATATATATATATATATATATATATAGTGGAATGATGTCTCTGTTTAATGGGAATATGAAAATGGTCCCATTGTTACACTATTCTACTATACACTATTCTGTATACAGTACAGTACAGCTGTAAGTGCATGAATACCAATCAGCTATACCAAGCTAAAAGGCCATGACAAAATAAAAACACGACTCACTGTAGCCTGTTGCTCATAAACAACATATCTGCTAGTTGCTTCTGTGTTTTTCATTTCAGGAGGTGAAGCCAGCGTGCACTCTAAATTTGGCTCTGAGATGGTTTCTTTCCTTTTACAGTACTCTTGTCTCTTTGAGTGTAATTAAAAAGCTTTTGATTGGATTTCATTGGGTTTAGTTTGACATGTTGTTTGTCACCACTAAGTATCAAATGTGTGTCCCTTTTCATCCCAAACAGGCTGTTGCTGAAGCATGAAGGTTTATGGACACAACCGCCTTTGTGGCACAGGAGATTTCTTCTTGGTGTTAGTTGGTGAGAGTATGCCAAATTGCATCCAACGTTAGAGAGATTCCAACATGCAATCAGTGTCATTCCAGGCTGACGCAAAAAGGTTATATTGAGTCACTACCTGAAATAAAATGGCTTATGCCTCATCTGATTGTCCAGACCAACCGTGTCACATATGGAAATGCTGAAACCGTTGTTTCGTTGACATGTTATGGCTGTGCCATCATCCATCCATTTTGCTCTTGTTACCGCTGCTCTGTGTCCTCAAGGGAGTATGAGGTCAGGCCTGAGGACTCTGCTGACTACTTATTAGTGTGGTACTACAGCCCACCAGGGGATTGTTGTGCATTTGATGAATGTGGTCTGTTGTGCCAGGAGGTGTGATGAAAGAGGCGAACATATCTGCTCCAGCCACTCTGGGGAACAGGCAGCTTTATTTTCATCAGTGCTGTCTGAAATCAGTGTGAACAGTCCACAAAAAATAACCACATCTGAACCCTAAGTCATTGGAAACTGTCTGTTATCTTTCACGCAGCTGACTTTGCTCTTTTGTGTCATCATATAAAAATAGTTGGGTTGGCATCATCTGCATGAAATAAATGGAGTTCATTTGAGCTTCTGGTCTGTATGTACACCATTCAATGGCATAAGAAAGGAAATTCAATCAGGAAAATTATAACCGCACATAAATTAGTTATCCAAGTGCTAATGATATTTCCTAAATCATATAACTGGTGATAAATCACTTACTCACAACCATCAGCGGTATCATTTCAACATCAAATGTTGCATCTCCGATTTTCCACTCGCATGAATGACCACTGTTTAGGCTTTGTTAAGTTGATTTGCTGTAGTATGCCGAGTTTTAAAAAGTTGTAGGATAAAGATTTTTCTTTTAAAATAATAACTTTTCCCCCTGGAGTGAGGCGGTGCTCTCTGAGCCATCTTGAGAATCTGATATGCAAGAGATGGACAGCTGTTTGTCATCGGCTCTACACGCTATCTTTTATTAATCTGTATTTTATACACGAAAAGTGTTTTAAACATATCAAGGATACAATGTACCCCCGAATGTACTGTAACTTGTTCTCATGGGCTGAATAGACAGTGTATGGTTGTTGATCAGTATTTGCTCATTTCACATGCTAATTATGGATTAAGAGGGCAGTCGAGAAATAATGAGAAGAGCAAGAAGAAGAAGTGAAAATCTTTAACCAAGTACGAAAAAGGGAGGAGAAAAGAGATCCTCCTAAGAAACTAATTTAATTGCACATATGTCAAATTTAGTTTTGCTACAGCATACACATTCAGCTTATAGGCAGAAAAGTTGCCCACGTTTGACTGAAAAAGCAACTATGAAATGCACCATCTGAAATAAAACGAACCATCTGTTATGACAGACAACCTGTGACTCCTCTCTCAGTCTTACCAGCAAGTGAATATTCAAATTCAAATCGGCAAGTTCATTTCCTAGTTCCTCAAGAAAAGTCTTAATTTCCAAAACAACCGTCTCTGTTTATGCACACTGTGAAGGACTCTTTCTTAGTGTACTGTAAAGTATTTGACCACAAGAAACAGGGTAAAATGCTCCCCTCTTCTGTCTGTAAGGAGCCCTCCACCCATTGCTGGAGAAAAGACGTACATTCCATGGGAAGTTTATTCATCGCCTCTTTCCTTCATCCCTTGCTCTTCCTGCCTCGACTGATCTTTGCTGATTACTGTTGGCTGGGTGGGCCGATAAGAGATGCTAATGAGGAGAGGAGACCCTAGGAGACATTAACTGGTGTGAAAGTTTTTGGCACACAGATAAGTTTTTATCTGAATTGCTGAGAACTCTACAAATTGTCATTGTAAAGATTATACGTAGAATGGATGACATTGGGTCGAAAGCACATATAGGTCATTGGCCCATACCAAGGCTAATATAAACACTCCCTCACGTTCATGCTACTCTTTCCACTAAAGGTTGGAGATTTGATTTCATTTTTGTTTTCTCACAAAATGTACTGTTGTAGCAGCTGCCACTAGTTCCATCAGATAGCGTGATTGTTCCAGGCATGTCGCCTATTTGTCACCATGGCCGTCAACACCATCCACTCCCGGTCAGTGCACCTGCTGCCACTGCAATCAGAAGCCTAATCCAAGAGCTGCTGCTGCATTGTGTGTGGCTTAAAGAATAGCTGCCTGTCACCACAGACTTGAGAGATGAAGCGCGTCCCAAAAACACACTATGCAAGTTTTTTATATTTTGTTATATTTATAGACAGTTTCATGTTTGTATCTCCTAACTGTCACTGACACACACTGACGGTTTAATTCAGGAGCTCAGGGCTAAGTGTTGGGTGTCTTTCTGTCTTTGGATTGATGAGTATGAGCAATTATCTGTGAAGATGTTAACAAAGTTGTTCTGACTCCTGTTTGTCAAGCAGGGTTAGTAAGTAGTAAGAAAAACATTAACTGTATAACTGCCTCTTATAGAAATCAAACCACTAGATGAGAAAATGATTAAACCAGATGTCATTAAAGCAAAACTTCCCAGACATGGACCTGATCACTACATACTAATAGCTAATTATGCGTTTCAGTCTAAAATACTAGAATCATCCCACATTGTCTTTAATTTGACAATAAAAACTAAAACCCTCAAATTCAGTATAGTGCCACTATAATACTGGCAGGTTTAATAATCAGAGGTACAGATACAGAATAAACATTACAATTATAAACAAGAAATCAAAAAAAATATAAAAGGGAGTGCCTGACCAACTGAAGGTGGTTCTTCTTGAGATTTCACAATGAATTCTCTGTATTTTACTAACTGTAAGCATGTTTCTCTCCCTGAGGGGAATTTACAGTATTTTTTCTATTGTATTAACACCTCACGTGGAATGAAAAAGCAGTGAGCTTATGTTGGCTGGTGATGAGGCATTACAGGAAGCTTACACACATCACAGCCCAGTGCGAAAAGGAAATCTGCTCTCAATTTTCTGTAGCATTACTTACTGTGTTTCCCTTTTTAAAAAATAACCTCAGTGCAACATGGGTGAAAAAGGCTGGAAAATCAAATGAGGAAAAAGTTGATAGACACAGGGCCCCTTCCATTATCCATGGAATTGGAGTATTTGGAACTGGGCGCAGCCATGAATGTGAAGAATAAAGAGTTCTTCGCTAGGGTGAGGACAATTTGTTCAGATTAAAAAAACAAAAAACATTATATGTTGGTTTGAGCCACGACCAGGACCAGGCAGTGGTATAAAGGATGTGATCACATTACTCCTCTTAAATATTTCCTTTGATACCTAAGATGCACTTTACTGCACAGTGTCAGTATTCTTCAGGGAGCTAGATTTCTTTCATAGTGTTCCTGCTTGATTTCCAGAGGCAAGAATCACTATTTAATGTCAGAGTTGGGAACGTACCAGTCTTTACGTTTCTGACAAATGACTCCAATAATTAAGGATTGAATCTCTCCATTGCAGAATCCCAAGAAATGTGAGTGTGTTTGCTCAGGTATGTGATGATTGGCTTTCGCTTACGGGGGGATGAGATCCAGATGTGTGGTGTAGCTGCTACTGGAGTGAATAGAGGGCACTCCAGCTCTCACATGTGGGGACTTCATGTCTCACAAACTCCAAAAGTTTAATAATCAGCTACTCTAATATAGTAGTATATGCCAAAAGAAAACATTCAGGAGGGAAGGAATCTGACAGTTGCTCTTCTAACAACTGTGTGAGGTTTTTTTTTTTTTTTTTATAAATAAACTATCACCTATTACGAACTGTGATTCAGCTGCTTTGAGATTTAAAATACACAGCCATTTCTATGGTTACTTTGTTCTGTTTTCAGCAAGCTTGATGGACGACCTAATCAAAACTTGGATGCTGGTTGAAGTGTCTTTGATCTTCTGCAGTAGTTATGGACATGTCATATCTTTCATCGTGTTTGGGTACATATCTATATATATGTATGTGTGTCTATATATGTACAGAATGAAAATAAGTATAACATGCTCATGTGTGAATGTGTATGTGTGCAGGTATATATTTGAAATGGGTGCGAACACGTCCATGTACTGTATATGTATGTGACCACTGTATAAAGAATGTGCATTTCATACTGTATATTTGTTTACAGTACGTAATGTGTACATCATTTGTAGCTTCCATGCTGTAACAGTTTAATTTCCTCTCACACATAAAGTTTGTCTTACTATTTATCTTTTTATCTTACTTTCATGTTTGTAGTATTGCTTGAGTCACTGGTATTTACAATATTCACCATCCCAGAGATAATACATCATAACAATTAGCTGAGACATCCAGCTGTGAGAGAACAATAGACAATGGACAATGTGCTGTACTGTATGTCATTACCTTAAGAAAAATGGGAAGATAATAAAAGGTCATTTTCAAATGAAAAAGACCATCTTGATGAGGACAGCAATCTGGAAACAAGGAAAAATAAAGGTCAGACTGTGTCAAGTGGTTTCTTCTCTTTTTTTCTCCTTTCTTCTTCTTCGACTTCTTTTTTCTGAGAACACTTCAGCCAAAGTTTGCAATATTTGGGGGCCAAATCAATCTTTGAATTTATTTCATCTCATAACATTCAGGTAGGCACAGAACCGAAGCTAAGGTAAAAGCTTAAAATGAATCCTTGTTTCCATTTTAGTTATTTTTAAAGTTGCTGTGGAATGAAAAGAGAGGCAAAAGGTGAAAACATTAATATCATATAACCTCTGACAGAAGAGAAGAATTTTGTGTTGAGTTTGGTTGGGATGTTTTCAGGCTCACTAATAATGAAACACTCCACCCAACTTCGTGATTCTGGTAAAACTACAACTGTGTGCAACATACTGACAAAATCTGGCTAAGACATAGGTGGATTGTGAAATAACAGTGGTTTAATAAGTATCTACACTCATTTCGATGATTTTTTTTCAACCGGCTGTTTTTTTTTTTGTTAATGAGAAATTTTGATTTAACACTTTAACACGGATTTTATTGTATTCATATTTGAAAAGTTCATGAAGGTGAACCCAAACCCCCTAAAACACACAATGTTTTATATCAAACCTATGAACTCCTTCTCTTAAAGTGAGATCCAGCGTCTCTAATGACGTAACTTTTGTAACAGTTTACAGACACCGCGTTCTAGTACTTGCTGCCATGCATACATAATACTTGCTTATTTTGACCCTGCCTTTTCACATGATCTTAATCTAAATTGTAAGGATGTTTTGGTTCTCAGGAGGCCACAGAAAATGAGAACAAAGTATGTTTACCGTCAGCTTTTTGAGTGAGTAGAGGTCTATCATATTAAATGAACATATCGGAGCTTTGTCATTTATCACCAGAGCAGTAACAACTCCGCTGCACAAGTGGCTTAATGGCTCAATCATTTTTAGTAAAATGGGAACCACATGTTTAAATGTATGGCTACACTGATTCCAAGGCATTAGCTGTGCTAGAATGAATGTCCAGTACTCTGTAAACAATCACACATACATTAGTTGTCACAGTGAGAAATGAGAGCGTAATATGAAGTGATGGCCATGTTTGTTAAACTGTTTCATAATGTTTTATGACTGTAAAATATTTTACAGTAGAAATGTAACACTTCCTCTGCACTTGCAAAAGAAAAAAGTGGATTCTGCTCTAGTTTCATATGAAAATAAACATGTTCTGTCAATTAATTAAAAAAAAGTATCATAAAGGATCAAGAAAGGTCTTGTGTCAAAGTTTTTCCAAATCCTGATATGATTCCCCAGGACACACAGAGAGATAAATACAACTATTGGGTTAAGGGGTATATACTGGTATTATTTTCAAGTTAAACTAGGAGGACAGGCAAA
Organism: Anabas testudineus; assembly: GCF_900324465.2. Taxonomy (NCBI): domain Eukaryota; kingdom Metazoa; phylum Chordata; class Actinopteri; order Anabantiformes; family Anabantidae; genus Anabas; species Anabas testudineus. Next base: position 8,596,696 of record NC_046618.1, read on the forward strand.
AACAGAATGTGTATAAGTGTATTCATCAGCATTTAGTTAATGGTAAACCAGTGACCCCTGCAGGAGAAATTATCACACTGCCATAAACACGTAGCCAACAATGGCCTCCAATTAAATGTAGAACTCACTCAGAAGTTAGGTGACATTTCATCTGATAAGTGAACTTTTTTATTTTGATATAGCAATAATTTCAAAAAAGATGCTGAACCTATGTTCTGACCTAAGTTTCTCAACTTTGAGGTTGAACGACCCCATGTTAGCTCTCTGCCTGTCCACACGGACCTGCAGAACATCTGTAAATCTGTCATTTTTAAATACTGAGAGACAAAAAAACAGTAACACAGATACTAAGTAAAGCGAACATGTATGACATCTCTGAAAAAAAACCTGGACACAACAGACCCTGACTTGTATGAATATTTTATTGGCTTTATGAATCATATCATGAATATTTCATAATCTACAGAACACGATATCATAAAATAAAAACAAAAACACCTGTAGTTAGGGACAAGGCCAAAACACAATATTGGATGCCTGTGATCTTGGGCCCTCAGACAGCACTGCATTAAAAACAAAGTTTCTGTGACACACATGGGTTCAGGAATACTTCCAAAAGTTACTGTCTGTGACCACAGTTCACCGTGCCGCCCAAAAATCCAGGTTAAAGCTCTGTCGTGCAAAGACGAAGTCCTATATGGGGCTATCATATAGGTAGATTATCAGTTAGTTATTGCCTGTTATGCCACCCGCATGTAGGGCTTGTTATCAGAGCTCAGTTCAAAAGCTTGCATCTCAGATGGTATGGAGGTCTATTAGTGCCTATGGAATGGTCACCTTGCACATCTGAAAAGACAAAAGAAAGAAATATCCAGGTTTTAAAGCAGTGTAAGCTGTCCAGGCAGACAGCAGGCGCAAATGCGCAAATGCATAATACGACAAAGACCCAGGAGTTAGAATCCTACATCAGACAAAAACATGAGCAACTGGTCTCCTCAGACATTTTACAGTGTAGTTAGGTGAGGAGGAGATGCTACACCGTGGTAAACATGGGCCTGTCCCAACATTTTTTGAGACATGTTGCTGCCTTCTAAAACTACCTTATTGTTTGTAATGTTTATAATGATTTTGTCAGTTTAAACATTTGAAATTATTTCTATGCTCTGTTGTGAACAAAATCTGGGTTTATGAGTTTTTCAAATAATTGCATTTTGTTTTTATGTGAATTTTACACACCATCCCAACTTTTTTGGAATTGAGGTTGTTAACAAATTGGCACCTGAGGTAAAAAGTAATAAGATAAATTTTGCATAAACCTTGGTCAATCGCTAATAAATTATTGACTTTTACAATATGCCTATTTAGGGTATATTATAGCTCCATGCAGAAATAGACAGTGCTGTTACTTTTATCAGTAAAGGCTAGAATCAGAGTCTTTAACCAAACCAATCATGGGTCATTACCAAGTAATCCAGATTTAAAATTTCATTTAGGAGACTTTTTTCCCTAACCTATACACTATATTATGAGTTTATATATGATTTAAACGATTTTCACTTACATGAACAGATGTAAAGTTTTATAAGAAAAGCATAATGACTCAGTGACGCAGTGTTTTATCTATATTTGTTCACTTGTCGGAAAATTAAGTAGCTAGACCGAATTTGCTATTAGCAGTTTATGTTTGAAATGAATCCATGAATTCTCAGCTATCTATAAATTACTATGATGGTAAAGAAAACCTCAAAACACGACGACATCAGGTGTTGCTCCTGCAGATAAGCTGCTTCAAACTACAATACTTGCTTCCTGTTTTCAGGTCACCTGCACTCACCTGTCTCTTTACCTCTCACTTTGAAAACTTTTGGACTAATTGGTGTACCAAGACTTGCACAAATTATATCAAGCCACCCGAAACTAAATTTTCATAGTCAGTAAAAAAATATAAAATAAAATAAAAAGCCAATTTCGCTCAAAAGGACCAACGTGACAACACCTGCGGGCTTCGTTTGGTGTTGGTCGATGTGTGACTACATCCATGGCAGGAAGGTGAGCTGCCAGGAAGTCGGTGCTCATTTGACCAATCACATCAAGAGGAGTCCAGCTGGACAGAGCTGCGGAGAGGAGCCGGAGCCGGAGCCCTGTGCTCAGACACCTCCTGTTTGTAGCCGTGTTAGCTCCTACACTCACTGGACCGGGCTCGTTACAGCCCACTGGACGTTCAAAAGTGGTAAAGGTCGGGTGTTTTACTGCGACACATACAAGTAGAGCAGTCGGTGAACAAAGTGAAATGGATGACAGCGGTGGAGATGTGCAGTAAGTTGCCTTGGACACTAAGGACCTCCCCGGCTGCCAGTCTATCACCTGACAGCTGTCACCGCACCTAGCTGGTTAGCTAGCAGGCTAGGTGAGCCAACGGCTAACAAGTGACTGTCTGGCTAACTTAGCTGGCCCATGCTGCTGCTGTTTTCACAGTGGAAAGCTGTGACTTCTGCTTGAAAGTTAGATATATGTATTTCCTGGACGGCGTTGGACCTCGCCTGGCGTTCAGATCATGAGTTAGCCGAGGAGCGTCGGGCAGCAGTGTTTGGAATAATTTGAGGTCCAGCCAGTTAGCTAGTGCTTAGCTTGAAGCTAGCTAGCTGCATTCATTCAATTGAAGAAAAACTGCTAAAGCCTAAAAACAGCCCCTCAGCAAACAGGGGACTGGCTACAACCCACTACAATTACTGTTGGGATACACACTCCCGTTTGGACTTCACAGTGCTTTGGATAACATCTGGGAGAAATGAAGAAATTTTTTGACTCCCGTCGGGAGTTGGTGAGCTCTGGGCCTGGTTCCACAGCCGGTGGAGGGGGTGCTGGTTCCGGCAGCGGTGGCAGCTTCATCGGACGGGTCTTTACCATTGGACGATATCAAGTGACCGTCGAGGAAATTATCGCAGAAGGTGATCTATGAGACTCTCTGCTGTGTCGACTGACACAACCACTTTTAACTAGATCCACATTCCGACCTGTGGACCCCATTGTTGTGAGGATGGTCAGTCACTGATGAGTGGGCCTGTTTTATGTTGGCCTGTGGTTCAGTTTATGCCAACGTAATGATACACTAGCACCTTAATAATATGTTATTGGTGGGGAAACACAGTGGTCGTGTTATGTGGCAGGAGACTGGAGCAGTCATGACCCACCCACACAGCTCTTTGTGTTCATGTACTGGTCAGATAACCTTCCTCCATTGATTTTCCTTTTGTGACCTGACTTGGCTTGCTTTAGTCTACAGATCACTAGAATGGACAAAAACGATTTCAGGGCTGAAAAAAAACTGTAGGTGAGGGCGTGTTATGTCAGGTGTTAAATGTCAGATGTTCAAATTGTCTTCTTTATTACCACACTCTTTACCTGAAGGCAGGGAGGAAGATAATTTAACTGGATTTTCTACTTTGTTGTTAAGGAGCAAAGCCAAGCCTAGTCATCTGTCTTCATATTTACAGAGGGAGTGACAAATCACACATGTAAAGTTCAGACGTTTGGCTTAACTGTTTCTAAGGTTAGAGAAGTTAGAGGTCATCTGGAAAAAATCATGTCCTCTTTACAAAGTGGAACTTACTTACTAAACTGAAAAAACATACCTGTTTTACTTTTCCACGTTGACACGTTTGCATGTTGATTAGCTGTAGGGGAATGTCCATCACTGAATTCGAAGGTGACAAATGCTTTGTGGGAAACTTGTCCTAACTTTTATTGTAGTCTACCAGAACACGGTTAAACAGGCTTCCACACAGGGGAAACAGGTTCATGATGGTCATTTGTCTGTGAAGCGAGTCTGCTATACTCGGTTAGCTAGGAGCACCTGTTACTAAATAATAAATGACAGAAGACTGACTAATTCATTAGTACTATAGACGGGCAGCATCCCTTTGGCTTTACGAATGGGTTAAACACCTAATCCCAGTCCTGCTCTGCATTGAGTTGTGCAGTGGACACTTTTAGTGGAATTGGATCATTTCTGTGAATGAGGACACGCAAAGCTTTGACCCTAATGCACACATTTACTAGAGAGTCGCATAAGTGGTAATTGTTTGGTAAAACTCAATAATTCCCCTAGTATCAAAAATGTTTTATGTTGTGCTAGTTAGAATGTTTTTTCTGCACATTATATTTTCTTGCTCTGGCAGTAGTCCTTGCAATGTGACTCCCCAACAGTGTCACTTTGGTTTTAGTTGTATTCTGGGTTATTTGTTTCTGTTGGCTGGGTGCTTCAATTGGAAGTTGTTTTTCCCCTTTTGTCTTCTCCTTTTGTTGTCACTCTATTGCCTTTAGCTGCGATAAGCCCACTTTTCACTAAATACAGACAAAAGCATTGAGAGAGATATGCTAGACTCACGTTTTATATTGTAAGGTCTCAAGTTGATGCTTGGAATCATATTAGTTTTGTAGTTTTTACTTACTTTGGGTTTATGGCAGATATCTGTAGTTTTTTTTTAGTCGTTTGTCTGAGGATTGTCTGACACATCGTTTTCTGTCCTTACTATCAACAAGATGTGTTTCCTTATCTCCGTGTAGAGTTACTGCTGGTAGCATTAGCCTTGTTCTGGAGATGTATGTTTACATGTTGCATTGTAATGGACTTAGTTCCTGTCATTAGACAGCACAACATGACACTTCAGTAAGCTATTCCTTTATTTGCAAACCAAAATCATTCAGTCTTCTATTCAAAAACATTCTTCAGCTAAGACTAGATGGTCCATGCTAATCTTGTCTCAAATTATAATTAATAATTTTGCTGGTATTTCTAACAGTCATTGAAATGTCCAGTAACCTTGCAGCAAGCATGCTTGTAAACAGTATAGTAATAGTGAGGATGTGTGTGTAGTTCAAAGTCTTAATGGTAGTTATGCAAGTTCCATTACAATGATGACAACTTGTGACTGAACACTAAACCCATTCACTGCACTTTTCATAGTAATGCCTTAAGGTCTATTTATGTGTACAGTTGATTGAGCATGTACACATAAGCTGGAGTGGCAGAGTCCTGACAGTCAGTTACATTAAGCGGTAGTGGTTATTTGTAGCTGTGCTTATTGTTAGTTGGTCCCACTGTCTGCTAAAATTGTAGACTGCTGCTAACTGATTAACTTGTCAGTGCTTAAGCAGGCTGCTAATCCTTCTAGTTTCTTACAGGCATCTCAGATTAGACTGTGCAAGACAGCAGGGATTCAGCTGCCTGAACCCTGATGGGCCACACACATGAGCCTCATGTGCTTATGAAATGCACTTCTCTCTGCTCTGTGTTCTGGTTCAAGGTCTCAGCTCGTTTGATATTATCTTCATTTGACCCCACTTCTAAGGCACTTTGCTTCTCTCTATCTTAATAACACTAGTATCTCAGCTAGCCAGTGTAAAATTGTCATGTATCCTGTGTCATGCCCATGACCCAGCTCCACCCTGTAATTACAGGACAGATCGCTAGAACACACATGGTTTCAAAGTAGTTTGAGCTTTTGTTTTAATTGGACCATTTAGACAAGCTAGTTAGACTTGATGACATAATGTTGCTTGCTCATAGTGTCTTTTTATACTTAATTCATTGCTTTGATCAAATCAGATCACAGTGATGTAGTTCGAGGCAGTTCTAATCAAACCTCACCCTGACTGATCACATGTAGCTGTCCTTGGCATTGTGATGCTGGATATATGAGTCAGCCAAGTTCCTGGACTTAAGGCAAGCTGTGAAAGAAAAGAAACGAACAGAGCTGCAGTAACAACAAAATCAGACCTTCACAGGGAAAATGTCAGATGAAAACTGAGGCAAGTTAATTAAGACAATGAACTTGGTGATATCCAGATGCCCACTTTTCAATGGTGCATAGTCAAAACTGTTTAAATTCCAATAGTGAATTTTTACAGTAATATGAAAAATGATGTCTGCATGCGGCTTGATTCAGCGACACGTTTCTTGAGAGAAATATTGTGGTTTCTGTTGCTATGGATGAGCAGAACCATCTCATGGTTTTTCTTTTGTGTCAGCATCACTGTGAATGAAGGTGGTATGACAAATTCTCACACTTCCTGTATCCTGTGTCAGTTTTGTCTGCTTCTTGCATCCTGCTGACTCACATAGTTTCAAGCTCCTTTTACCACTCTGCCAGCCAGCTGAACCCTCTTTTCATGGCCTTATCCCTATGATAACATGAATTACATACATAAATACATATATTAGTTTAGCAGAGACTAATTCCAATATACAGTTATATATACAGCATGTGAATTTACATTTGAACTGTATCTGTACTCCTCTATCTCTTCTCATTTGCAGGTGGTTTTGCTATCGTTTTTTTGGTGCGGACTCATCAGAGCCTTCGCTGTGCATTAAAAAGGATGTACGTCAACAATGAACACGACCTGCAGGTCTGCAAACTTGAGATACAGATTATGGTGAGTAACACACTACAGTAACTGCTGAATGCAGAAGAGCAGATTATTTTTTGTTAGTGTCAACATTCCAGCTTCCAGTACCAGCGGGGAATTATCAACATCAGGAAAATGTGGCAAATATACATAACTTACTAATATGGAAGAAACATTTAATTGCATTCTTTAATTTTTTTTTTTTTTTCTTGAAAATTAAACATTTATTCACTCTTATGTTAATGTTTCTCATGGCTTCATTCCGTCATATCCATGACTGTGACAGAGGGAGCCGTGGCATATTCATGATATTGGTTATACATGCAATTTTTAAAAATGTATTTAGTTTTTAATCAACATAGTCAACATAAACATAGATTTAACATAAACAGACTGGCACCTTTGAATTGCTCTTTGCCTTTTCAACCCAGTAAGTTAGTTGGTGCACACAGTCGGCACATGTGGAATTTCACAGTAAATTCAGCATTAAGTTCTTCAAAAGCTTGCATGTGATAAAGTCACAAAATCTGGCTGACCTACCAGTCTCAATGAATAGATTGATGAGTGCATTTTACTTTTTTTTTTTTTTTTTGACTGGAGCTGGTCATCCTCATCTAATCATTTCAGTGCATTAGGTTCTGCTGCTGCTGGATACTGCCGTCACTACTTTAAAAAAAAAAAAAAAAAAAGGAACCAGGGTGCTTGTTCAGACGACACTTTTAGATGACGTCAGATTAATGGAAAGGAGTGTATGTCTGAAAGGGGCTTAAGTTAAACGAACCAGCTCCTGCACCAACACCCTGGGTGGCATGACTTTCTCTGGATGATTAGCATCATTAATTCCTGTCCAGACCTTCGGCACAGGATCAGCTTCTCTTTGCAAATGAAAAATAGACTGAATAGATGCAAACTTGGATGTATTTTGTAGTTGTTAAATCTATGAAAACTGTATTTCCATTGTTTGTCAGTGTTGTTCTTTCTGTGTTTATTTACACAGAGGGACCTTGTGGGCAACAAAAACATAGTTGGTTTCCTGGACTCCAGCATAACTGCAGTTGGAGCTGGCGATGTTTGGGAAGTGCTAATCTTAATGGACTACTGTCGAGGTAAGTTGGCCCACACCCTGTGCCTTTCTGTCTCAGTTGAACTCAAAACTCCATTACCCGCGGCTCCTCAAAGCATCCTGTTCTGCTCGAAGGCAAATATTTAACTGATAGGAGGTCTTTTTCAGTTCATACGTCACTGAGCAGTGTTATTTGTAGAATGTTGAAATATTACTATGAAGCTGTCGAAGCCTCTGTAGAATGAAACATTTCCCAGAGGTTGTTTTGGAGCTTAACTGAAAACGAATGTTTTGACGTTGTTTATAAGTACCATGTCAATTTTCAAACTTTAGCAAAACAATTAGATAAATGTAAGACTATGTATATATTGTAAGATTATTTCATTATCTAATCATTTTGACACTTTTTACAATATATCTTAGAGATGCAAGTGCCTTTGAAAATGTAGTAGAAAAACAGTAGTGAGCAGATAGATCTGGTGTTCATTTGATTGACTGTTAGTTGACCTATTTATTTTGTGCAGGTGGGCAGGTGGTTAACCTAATGAACCAGCGGTTACAAACAGGGTTTTCTGAAGCCGAGGTGTTACAGATCTTTTGTGACACATGCGAGGCAGTTGCTCGTCTCCACCAGTGCAAGACTCCAATCATCCATCGAGATCTCAAGGCAAGTCTAATTTCGTCCCCGACATGAAGCAAATTTATAACCATGCAAATTAAATCTAAGTAATTTGTTATGACATTATTTATACTTCATGCACTCTCATCACGTCTTTCTCATGTAGGTAGAAAATATTCTTCTGCATGACCGAGGACACTATGTGCTCTGTGACTTTGGAAGTGCCACCAACCACTTCCAAAACCCACAAACGGAGGGTGTCCCCATAGTGGAGGAAGAAATTAAAAAGTAAGTTGTTGGGTTTTTTTTTCTGATTTCTCTAAATGTTCTATCCTTTTTATAACTACATTTTAGAAGCTCGCTGACATGCTCTCAATACCAGGTACACTACTCTGTCATACCGTGCTCCAGAGATGGTCAACCTCTACGGGGGAAAGGTGATCACAACAAAGGCAGATATTTGGGTGAGATTATCTAGATTATATGATCAGAATTACTGTTGAAATGATATGTGACATTTTGGACACAGAGTCACATTTAATAATAGTGATATGTTTTCTCTCTGTATAGGCTTTGGGTTGCCTACTCTATAAGCTGTGTTACTTCACACTTCCGTTTGGGGAGAGCCAAGTGGCTATCTGTGATGGAAGTTTCACTATCCCAGACAACTCCCGTTACTCCCAGGACATGCACTGTCTCATCAGTGAGTAATCTTGTATCACGGATTATACTCATTGTACTGATCTTGCATCATGTGCGGTAAATGTACAATTAAGTCTATGTTTTTTGTCTGATAAACACATTTTCTGTTGACCTCTCAGGATACATGCTGGAACCTGACCCAGACAAGAGGCCAGACATCTACCAAGTATCCTACTTTGCCTTTAAAGTGGCTCGGCGAGAGTGTCCAATCCCAAATGTACATGTAAGTCAGTATGATCAGAAAAATGGCAGGAATTTGAGATGAAAGTATGTTGTAGGGTTAGTCTCCTTACTTTATTTTGTAATGACATTGGAGAAAAGCGATGTTTTTCCAGTTGTTTGTCCTCCAGAATTATTATACTGTGTGTTATACTAGTATCATTAGTATCTAGTGTATTTTAAATGTAGCTCAGTTCTTGGTCTACCGATTCAGCCAAATCTCACTTTAATTTTGGGGTATTGAAGTCTTTTGAGATCAGTGAGATATCATATCAGTGAGATTATTATATTATGTCTGGCTGATATAATTGTCAGTGATAGGAATAAGATCAACAAGTTGGTTCTACTATAGGCTTGACACTGATTCATTAGAGTCTGTTCTGAGAAAAGATCAGAAGGAGAGTACACACCAGCAGTGCTTGTAATAATTAGAAAGTATGAAATTCCCACTTTATCTCCAAGGACACTGTTTCTGTGCTGGGCTGCAGAGGAGGTATTTGGTATTAAAAAAATCCACTCAATTTGTCTAAAGGAAAGATTATAGCAAGACTGTTTCAGTGTTCATGTGGAAACCTGCCTGTTGTTTTATGACACACTTGATGCACTGTGAACCTACATCTTCCTTTAAATAAGATTAAAATGGGCAATCGGTATCCATTCAAGGAAGCTCAGAATCCATAGTGGAAAGTAGCTTTCTTGATGTTTCATTGATATAAGAGATTGAAACTCTTTGAATTGTCTGTGATATGTGTTTTTATTGTTGCAGAATATGCCCATTCCTGCAAAACTCCCTGAGCCTATCCGAGTCAGTGAAGCAGTGGCTAAAAAAAGTCAAAGCAAAGCCAGGTGAGTGGCAAGCAAAGCAGTTGAGTGTTATTACTACAACACTTTACCATTACTCATCAGTTATCGCTTTCTTCCATCAGGCTCACAGACCCCATTCCTACCACGGAAACCTCAATTGCACCTCGCCAACGCCCCAAGGCTGGCCAGGCTCAGCCCCAGCCAATATCAGGCATTCTTTCTATCCAGCCAGCTCTCACCCCACGCAAGAGACCCAATGTTGCTGGCGGAGTGCCCCAGGCCATAGGTACTGGTTCCTCTATAATATGTCTGTATGTCAGAGTCGAAACCATTGGTAACAGACATGTACACTAGATATAAGTGAATTTTTTGAAGAATTTGACTGTTAGGCTTATCAACACATAGTCACTCAACCTTGTCCTCCACAGTTATTTTATATTAACCATCTAAATAGATTGGTGAAAATGTTTAATGACATAAAATGCCAAAAACACTACAGAAGTGGTACAACAAACTTTTACTGAATTCAGCTGTGTTAAACAAATGCATTCATTCTTCATATGAAATTAAGAATAGGGCCCAAAATATCATTTTGCTCAAATATTACCAGTTGTTAAAAATCTGGATCTACTTTTCGTTGAAAGGATTCTTTAACTACTTGAACACACACACACACACACACACACACACACTTTCACAACATATCAAGAGAGTTTTCACTTGACAGCTTATTATAACACACAAGTCCATGCAGTATTTATTTGCACAGATTTTTCAAGTCAACAGAAATATAATTTGTATGTTATAAATTATCGATTTTTCTCACTTTCAGGTGTTGGTATTAATGTCCCACCTTCAGCTACAGCCACTGTCCAACCTACTCAACAGGCTCCTGCCACACAGGCTGCAACACAGCCAGCTCAGACAACCAACATGCCGCCACAGGCTACACCACAGCATCACCAGCTTCTCATGAAGCAGCAGCAGGCAGCAGCCTTCTTAAGCCCACAGAGTAATCAGCAGGTAGGCAGCCTTGCAAGAAAAGAGTGGAGTGTGTGTGTTTAATTTTCAGACCAGATGTTCCTGGTTTAAACTGTATTTTTATACCCTATTATTTAGGGTGCCCTACTATCTTATGTTATCTTAAAAGTGTTTTTACATTACAGGTTATAGGGTTAATATAGGTATTAAAGGCATCTACCTCTTTCTTTTCAGAATTTTCTAGCAAAAAAACACTGAATATTTTTGCTCTAATCATTTTACCTGGGCCAAAGCTTGAAGCTGAGCCTTGCTTATGATTGGCTGTGTGGTATTCCCATGTAGCATCATCTGGTACAAAGCCTCCACCACCAACAGCAGCAACAACAAACAGCATCTCATGTGTCTACCCTGTTGCAATCCAAAGCTAAACCTGTTCCTCAAGCTGTTACCCTACCACGACCACACCATCAGCAGCACATGGTCCATGAGGCACCTGCTGTCCATCTCACACCCATCCCTGAGTCAGCACTTACTGGTCCTGCAGCTGAACCAGAGGTTGTGGTAACATCCTACTCCTGCTGCCGTCTGCTGCTGCTCTTTGGGTTGGGGTTGATGATTAGCCTCTCTCTACCTAATCATGAACATGTTTACTCTTTATCTCTTTGTTTTACTCTTTTCTTTTTTACTTTGAACAACGAACAGGGAGGCATTCAGGAATATATTAGGTATAGCTATAGATAATATATTTAGTTAGAAGTGTTTCCTTTAATGATTAGAACAATCAGTATAATCTAATGATTTATTTTTGCACACTGCACACCTCCTGTATATATTTTCACTTACCTAAAATGTGTTTCCATCTCTTTCTTTTTCTGTAACTGTTTTCTCTGATTTCATAGAGATGTGGTTTCGGGTGAATTTCTAATCCTCCTACAGATTTTCTTTTCCAGCTGATTTCATGTTTGGGGGTCCTCATTGCGCACTAAACAGATCTTAGGAATTAGCATCACGTTTTCTCTAATATTGATATCTTCATCTATACTTTCTCTTTACAGACATCTGGCCGAGGTATGCACAAAGTTGGCTCCCTGACACCCCCTTCATCACCAAAGATGGCTCCCAAGGGTGGTCACAGACGCATCCTGAGCGATGTCACCCACAGTGCTGTATTTGGTGTCCCAGTCAGCAAGTCTACCCAGTTACTTCAGGCAGCCGCAGCTGAGGCCAGCCTCAACAAGTCCAAGTGAGCAGAAATAATCCCCTTCAGTGATCTGGGGATGAACTGGCCTTTCATGGCATTGAGTGAGCTCAGAGAGCCAATAAAACAGTCCATTCAAATGATAAAACCAGAGCATCCAGTTAAAGAACAATCACTCAATTCAGTCTTTAAATAGCTCTGTTCACTCATTTGCATACATCAGTAGGCCACTGTCTACAGACTTGACATCCAAAATTTCACTTTGCACTTGTTTATGTTTATGTTTAAACCCCTGTGTACTGCAGGTCAGCCAGCACTACCCCTTCTGGCTCCCCATGCTCGTCCCAGCAGAGTGTGTATCATCCAGGTGATGGAGACGCACCGTCAGCCTATACTGCACCCATTAGTCAGCCTAGCTGGAATCCCTTTGGCGATGATAACTTCTCCAAGCTAACAGCAGAAGAGTTGCTCAACAAAGACTTTGCAAAGCTAGCTGAGAGTAAGGTTCAACTTGTGCACTCTATACCTACACCTGCAGCATTGCCAAATAGCTGTGTTATCTAACTATAATTGCTACTTTGATGTTTGTGAACAGCTGCTGCTCAAGGAGATAAAGTCATGGGCTCCAGTGAAAATCTTATCCCTGGGCTCAGTGCTTTTCCTGGTAAGGATTTGGTTAATTCTTCTCAGTCCTCTCTTTGCTTTACATAGTATGTTTTCTATGAGGCTTCAGCATATATATGATACATTTGTCATCACATTGACATTTCTCTCAGTCTTCTGTTTTAGTATTAATGAAAGGAGGGGTTGTCATAAAAGTTAGCCCATGTTTTTTTCTATACTTTGGCTTGTACCGTTCTGTTCCTCCATCGTCCATGTTCATGTTCCTTCATTTGTTCTCTTCTGTCTTTATTGTCTGTAAAACAGTAATTTGAAAGATCTGTGAACATCATGAGTGCAGCTTCAGTGCTGTTGACCGTCCCAGACCTCTTAATACTTGCTTGCTCTCTGACAACACAGCTCATTTTCTTGTCACGACATGACACAGAATGAGCCGTGCCTTTGATGCTCTGAGGCCTTGAACAGCTCTTGAACAAATATATTTTTAGACCTAAAGAGTCATGTTTTTTATTAACTGAGGTGCTTTCCTAGATATCCTACTATGCTGAAGCTAGTTTATGAATGCTAGTTTTATGGTTTGGATTTGTACATGGTCCTATCTTGTTGACACAGAAGGCAGCCTCACAGTGGCTCCTTGTCAGCTTCCATGAATAGAGACCATAGCTACAGCTAGTTCACATCTCATTTGCAGATCTGTGCTTTGGCTGTTGCCTGGTAACGCAAAGGACAAATTCTCCTTTGTTAATTGGATTGCCTCATTTGCTGAGGGAGCCTGTTCACCAGTTCCAGTAAGAACAAGAGAAAGTTAAGCACACTGTCTTGTTAAAATGATCACCTAGCCTTTTATGTTTTCATTAGTTTAGCCTTTAGCTCGTTTGGAAGTGCACGCTTCTTAGCTGTGTAACTTACTTTGTGTAGTTTCTGGTTAATGCTGAACTGGCTGGATACAAATATCGAGACCATTACGTAATCAGGGTGTGGTTAATCTTCTCTAACCAGACTAAGCTATCTCTTTGAGTCTCTTTATATCACTCAGGGTAGAATACACACAAGCAAACGGACGCAAACAGTCTATCTGAGCAGCGTTTAAGATAAAAATTGTTTAACAAAAGTTAGCAGTGTATATTAAAAAGAATTGTTAGTGTAATGTGCCCTCTGTTTACTTTTCTAAAAGAAGTAGATTTCTGACATTTGAGATTTTTGAAAAAAGCTTTTCAGCAGTGTTGGCCTCTTTCCTATAGTGAAGGGGGCAATGGGTCACATCTGCTGTGCCATTTTCTGAGCCAACACATTCCTTGTCTAAGACCCCATCTTATTTTATCCCATAGCAGTTTCCTGTGAGTATGGACTGCAGTGAAAAGTCGGTAGTTTGTTGTTTTATGTGTGGCCTGTATTTTAACTGAGTCTGATCTGTAATGAACGTACTAATAGTTTGTTTTACGTCTTAAGCTTTGCTCATGATGGAGATTTTCGCATTGGAGACAAAATCCAACCTAACAAAGATGCCCTCTGCTAACTTGTTTGCTCTGGTCAATTGCATGATTCTAGTGGAGTGGGGTGATCCATGAGTTTTGCCTTTTTGGATCATGGGATTTCACTTATCTTGAAGTATATGGGAAGGGTGGGGAGAACTCTGATTGTAGCACGCTGAGGTCTTTAATAACCTTGCAAGTCACCCAATTTTCAGCTCATGATGGTGTAATAACACATTGAAATGCTGATATGTTGGTCTTCATGCAGTCATGGTTTTTGCCCTGAACATATTGTCCAAAAAATGTAAGCCATGTAGGCATCTTGCTATCCTCTATATCATGTCTATTATTTTCCCACATTGCACCTCTTTTTCATATTATATGCAGGACCCCTGATTGACTTTTTCTCTCTTTTGCCATCTGCTTATACCTCATCTTTTCTCTCTGACTTGCTACAGAGAAGCTGATTGAGGGACTGAAGTCCCCTGAAACTTCTCTGCTGCTCCCTGACCTCTTAGCCTTGGCTGACCCCTTCAATAGTTCTGCTGAAAGCTCTACCAATGGTACCAGATCTTTATTTGCCCCCTGCCTTGTTCTAAAATTCCCCATCTGCTCTGCATGTGCCTTCCTTGTCTTCTTCCTCCTCTTTCACACACATGATCATAAAGTCTGAATAAACTGGGGGAAAAGTCTCTTTTCTTTTACTTACTAATTTCTTTGCCTCCCCCCTTTGTTCTACTTGCAGCCGCTTACCCCACCTACCCTTTTACTTTGTATCTTACTGTAAGTCGCTTTGGATAAAAGTGTCTGCCAGATGTAATGCTAAATGTGAATGTCTGACTCCTTGTAGCAAAGGCAGACGTGTGTGAGGATTCACTGATACCTGGTTTGGAAGCTCCCCAGGCCCAGCAGCATCCAGCCCAACAACCAGAGCTCATCCCTGTCACATTGCCAGGTCAGACCACAGTATAGGAAACCTTTAAAGAATTATTTGCTGCATTTTAAGTAAATAAAAAAAAGTCTTGCCCCACCCTTTTTATTTTTCAACAACAATCACTTTATTTTTCTGGTGTGAAAACCACAACATAATTTATCATTATTTTATTTATCATTTAGCCAGCCACTCAATCAGTCCTGCAGCTTTACTGCAGCACAGTGATGTAGATCATGACCCTGAGATTTCGTAGGCCGTAAATCAATATCATCAATAAAAACACTGAACATTGGTACATTATCAGTTGCTACTCTTAACCAAAATCCCCCCACTCTTTCTGCCTGTGGCAAAGGTGTAGGTGTTATTATTCAGGGGCTGCTGCGTATTAAAATGCAGCTCCTGCTTCTGACTTTGCAGCATACTTTCTACGTAACTTATTGAATGTTTTCAGAGATAGAACTATGAACTTTTTTGCTAACATAGTGCAGCTTCCTCTGTTCCTCAAGCTAACAATCTTGTTTTTCACTGTGACCCCTTGTCCCTCTGGCTTTGCTTCATCCTATCTCAGACTCTCTCACTGGAGAGGACTCTCTGCTGAGCTGCGATCTGTTATCTCATACTTCTCACGGAAGCCAGTCTGTTTCTCTCCTCTCCTCCTCCTCTGCTCCTACTGGTTCTTGTTCTGGATCCTATCGGGAGGAGCTGCCCCCTGGTCAGACAGCTTCTGGTAAGACCTCCTCTTTGCAGCACCCCGCAGCTAGCCTTAGCTTGCTCGGTGTATTGGCCCATGAAACCATTGCACACATTCCCAAAACAGGACGGCTGGTTCCAATCACAGAAAACTAAAACATACACACATAAGACCGAGACTGAAACTGGCACAAAACAAAACTGCGTCAACAGACCCTTGACTCATCTGTAGCCAAGAGCTAAAAGCCACCTAAAATGCATGGCTTTTAAATGCTGTGACTGCTCTGGCTCCATCTATTTTTAATCTACTTGCATCCTCCTTTCTTTCTCCTCTTTTCTTTGATTGAGTTAACTTCTCCCCCCCTCCATCACTCCTTCACTTCCTCTTCCTTCACCGCAGACTCTGCTCTCCTCATGTCGTGCGGGGAGAAGGGCAATGATGACGAGTTTGACCCTATTCCTGTGCTCATCTCCAAAAACTCAAACCAAGGTAAGGTTAACAAAACCCTGAGATGAGCACTCACACCTGCTGGAGCCCAGAGTATGAGCCACAGAGATGAATGAGTAAACCACCATACCAGTAGTCTTGTTCCTTCCTTGCTGATGTGAGAAGTCTTGTATGGGTATGCTTGTCATTAATGCTGTTAAGTCCCATCAGGCTCTTACATTAGCCATCTTCTTTCTCCTTTGTTTTTGATGTTATACAACTTCCACCTAGCAGGTGTTTGACTCTTTGTAGTTTATCTTAAAAAGCATTCCCATACTCTCCCCCCAGTAATGATGCAGCTGTACAAAGATGTTCCCAGCTCACTCTCTGCCTGTTTCTCTTTCTGCCCCTATTCATGCATCTCTCTGCTCTGCCTAAATTTCCCCCTCATCCTCATCAACAACTCCTCACTCTTAATTTCTCCATACAATCTTCATTGTAATTACTTATTCGTTTGCTTGTCTTTCACAATCTCCCTCGGCTCTTCCATGTCCATCTCTGTCTCTCTCTCTCTCTCTCTCTCTCTCTCTCTTTCTGGCATGTTTCAGGTGGTCACTCGCGCAGCAACAGTGGCAGTTCAGAGTCCAACATCCCCAACTTGGCTCGCTCCCTTCTGCTGGTGGATCAGCTCATCGACCTCTAGAGGGGGTGGGAGAGGTTGAAGGGGCAGTGTGCAATTCTAACAAAGGGATGGGGGGAGGGATTGTGGGGGATAGAGATTGGGAAGCAGAGGCACTTAATGTAGCACCTTATGAAGTGAACAGAGAAGCCAGCGTAGATTAGTTCATCAAGCCTTTGTCTTTAACCGCTTCCTTGCCCTCAACTCCATCTCTAGTTGCCTGATAAGCTGGTTTCATGTATCTCCGCTGGCTACTGACATTCCTACACTGGTAAAATTATTGCCTGAGCATATCTTCTGCTTCTGCCCCAGCTACACCATAGGCCTCCTCATGCTTTCCTTGTATTTGCATTGTTATCCCTCATTGAGAGCACTGTCATGGTGATCAACTTTCATCATATGCACACGTTGAACTGCTTGATCACAGCTGCATTGTGTTCACTTACGCACTCATTTAGAGTTGATACTTTATTTAAACAAGCCACCTTCAGGCATGCTCATTTGTGTCAGGGGTCTGGTTAAAAAGTTACAGAGTGAAAATGCTGTAGAGCTCCTGATCTGATGCACTTGATGCTGTGAAAACTTTGAACTAAACAGTTTATGAATGATGCACCCTGAGTGAACCACTGACAGCTGTTTGCGCTGATTGAACCAGTTTGTAAGGCAATGAAGAAAAAAATGCCAACTTTCGGGGACATCTCAAACTGTTGTGGCTGTGCAAGGAGAACTAGGCCGCCTTTTTCAAACAGCTTTTTGGGGTAGAATCTCAGTGCATACAGCCTCTCTACTGTAATTCCCAGATTGATCAGTAACCATGTTGATAACCGTTATTTATCTAACTTAGTACATATATTAAGCTTTACAAAAGTAAGCATAACTGTATATTGTCACCTCTCTGTGGGTGTTTAGTTGTTCAGTTGTGATGTCTTGAAATGCCGAAACTGGTGAAGTCAGTGTTAACATGGCTGATTAATTTGACTTCATTGCCACAAGAGGATGCTTTCACTGTCAGCATTATCTACAACACATAGAGCCTTAATGCCCTGTGTGGATTTTATAATCACATTGTTTATGTGTAGCGTCATGCACTCACTATCATATCTTTAACCCACTGTCAGGATAAGCACAGCAGAGGTAAAAGGGAATGATTTGACCTGTAGCCATGCCAAAGCTAAAGGAAAATTTCTGTTTATCATGCCATGTTTGCCATGTTTTGTCAGTGGAAAAGAGCTGATTTTTAGTAGCATACTACTCTCACACAGAGGGAGTTACTGTGCTGATTTGTTTTGTTGTATAGATACTCGGCTAATAAATAACCCTTATGCTATCTAGCTAATACGTTCCCACCACATACTTAAGTAATTCGTCCAATGTGACATTAATTTAAGATTGGGGGGGGGGGAAAAACTATATATACATACACATACATACATACATACATACATACATACATACACACACACACACACACACACACACAGTGGCAAGAAGAGGTATGTGAATCTTTTGAAATCTTGTGGTTTTCTGCATTAGTTTGTCATAAAACATGATCTGATCTTTATCAGAGAGAGTAAAAAAATTATCCTTCATGTCTTTATTGAGAACAACCATAAAAACCTCAAAGTGATGAGAAAAAAGTATGTGAACACTTGGAATAAATTACTGGTTCACCCCCTTGGCAGCAATAACCTCAAACAGGCGCTTCCTGTAGCTGTGGATCAGACCTGCACATTGTTCAGGAGGAATTTTAGCCCAGACCTTGTTTAGCTCTGTCATATTCTTTGGATGTCTGTCTGTGTGGCTCTTTTCAAGTCTTTCCATAGCATCTCTATTGGGTTGAGGTCTGGGCTTTGACTTGGCCACTACAAAAGGCGGATTTTGTTTTTCTGAAGCCATTCTGTTATAGACATGCTCCAGTGTTTTGGGCCATTGTCCTGTTCCATCACCCAACTTCTAGAGTTTCAGACTTTCTCACATTAGGCTGAAGAATTTTTTCATGGACATGGGAATTTGTCTTCCTCACAATCACTGCAAGCTGGCCAGGCCCTGATGTAGCAAAGCAGACCCAAATCATGATGTTTCCTCCTCCAAAATTTACTGTTGGACGAGTGTCAATGTGGTCAAACTTCAGGCATGCAGCAATGTTCTTTTTACTAAGCAGCAGCTTTCTTTGGTGTCCTGGTGTCCTGCCATAGACACCCTGCTAGTTCAATGTTTTACCTACTGTAGACTTATAAACACGGCTAGAGTAGCCACAGTCCCAAAGTGTCTCAATTTGTACATTGTTTACCTAACTGTAGACTGGTGAATTTCTAAAGACTCTGACATGTTTTTGTCAGTTAAAGTAGCTCTAGTTCTCCAAACAAATTTTCCTAACGTATGCCACACCTGACTCCAGTCAGGTTTTTTTAGGTTGTTATACACTTCATCACATACTTTTTCCACTAGCACAGAGTTTTTATGGTTGTTCTCAATAAAGTGTGTTATTACTTTAGGCACATCATATTCTTGACAGATTACATTTTATGACAAATTAATGCAGAAAACCATGAAATTCCACTTTTTTTTTCACATATTTTTTCTTACCACTGTAAAATCACTGGTAAGTTTGCTTCTTTCTTTTCTAGATTCAGTGCTTGTCAGTAGTAGTAAAATTAAGTTTTTGTTGTGTTATATTTGAAGTTGTTTAATGTCTCTTAAGAATTATTGTCACTTATTGATAGTGCTTTAGAATGAATGTGTGAACTGAGAGGCATTATGAAATATGAAATATTTATAAAGCTACATAGATAAAATATTTCTGTATGAAGCTGTATTTAAGAGAGAATATGCTGAGTCTTTGTCAAAAGTCCCTCTGTCTTTTCTTTCCATTCATGTCAAACATTCAGCTAGTGCTTTTGTTTTCAGTGTTATCATTGATACATGAAACAAAGTGCTTATGGGGTATCTAACTCTCTACCACTCGTCTTTGCACGGTACTGCTTCTTGTAAGTTACTGTATAGTACTGGGATAACTAAGATGATAAACAGAGCTCATGACGGAATTAACTTCCTGATATCTCTGTAGCACCTGACTACCATTTGGCTGATGATCACAAGGCTTGTGGATAAGTTTGATCTGATCACAATCAGTACAAGTGACTTTGCATTACATTTTAGTGTCCAAACTGCCACCAGGTATTGCCTTTCATTTTGGCTTTTTTTCTAATGAAGGTCTCTTGCAGAGGCAAACGTCTCTTTTCTTTTTAGGGTCCATATCACTATCCCTGATATCACTGGTATGTGTATGCTGAACCTGTATGACATACTGTAATGATAAACACAGACACCAACAATACTATAAGCAGTGGCATAGATAAACAAAACTATGTTTTCCCCTCTCTTCAGCTGATGTTCAGTCATTTCCATACTTGTGGCTAATCTATGCAATCCTACAATAACGCTCTTCTTCTTATCCGACATACATTTGCTATATCCTGTAGAGTTCTAGCCTTGGCTGTAAAGTTTTGCCTTTGTTGACGTGTAAAACTAATGTAATTGCTGGGGTTTAAACAGGTGAAAGGTTTGGTTTTATCAAAATAATTGATAATGAACTAGCAGCAGAATGTCAAAGTGGGGTCATTATCAAGTGTGTACTTCTATTTTTATGAATTAAGGTTCAAAATGAGACACTGAATAAAACTTAATGTGGACATAAAATAATTGTCCTGGGCTCACATTATTGCGGCCGGCTGACTTTCATTTTTATTTTAATTAGCTGCGAGATCATATATTTCTCCTGGAAACCAAATGAGACTATAGATAGCAGAACTGTATCGAGCCAGGGTCCCTTTTGATTTAGTAGTCAGTAGTAGTAAACCATTTTTCGTTGTTTCCTTCGACAATTGTCTGTCTGACAATTTGCACATATGTCCATCTGAGTTTTTCTTTTTCTTAGTTTTAGAGGAAAGAATCATTGTCTCCTAGGTTTTTGTTCCAATACCCTTTTTTGTCACCCCCTTAAATCTTAGTTGTTCTGTGCTTCTTGGAAGTGAGCACACATGCATTTTAAAATTGCTTTGTTGTTCGCTGTTGTTCAGAAACTTTGAAAATGGGGTTCAGGTTTTCGAATTGTTGTTCCTGCGTGTTAGGTTGTACCATAGACAAACAGGATGTAGATGCGCGTGCGTGTGCTGTATTATAAGGAACGTAGCTGTTATTTTACAATTAACATGAGCAGTCTCATCAGTTTGTTGTTGTTTTTGGAGTTGGCTCCAACCAGTGAGATGACTTGTTGATATTTTCTCAGTTTGATTAAGTCAAATGATCTGGAGAACTGTATTATTTGGGAAATGAGCTGTGGTTTTAAAATAGATGAGTGAAGTAAAACAACAAGGAAAAGACTTCCTTTTAATTGCTACAACTAACATCTTCCCAAGAGCTGCCAGTTAACAGCTGCTGCCAACACTGCTGAGGTAAGACTGATCTGTTGCTGTTCATCTGTGCAAACCTCTCCTCTGTTGTCCTTAACAACTTGTACTTTTGTCATAAAGGCTCTTTGTCCTTGTTTCCACAGACCTGCTGACTCACTCTGAGCTCCCCCTTACCTCAGCACAAGCAATTCTTACTAAAAATAAAGCTGCTGTCACAGTTTCATGTAACACAAATCACTGTTTTTTAAAGGTTGAAGATACTGAGCAGCTGTGCCTAAACCAATTTGTGGAAACAAGGTTATGTGGTGTTACAATAGTAGAGCTGCTGGTCTTGTCTGTGTTATGTGACTTGTTTCGAGTAGAATGTGTCTATCGTTGTAGTACTGTGCTGGTTCCTCACTGTTGGGTTTGTTCTCTGATCACAGAGTGGGTTTTTAATGTTTGAAGGTGATCCATTAGATTTTTAATATATCGTGCCAAACTGAGATTTCATGGTCTGGTTAATCAGTGGACAGGTATACCTCATATGGCAAAACTTTGTAATAACAATGTGTACTGTCTGATGTTTTTGTTCACCTCTGATATATCTTATCTATGTGCTCTCACACAGATCTGCAGGGGGAGAGCAACGGCTACTCTGTGCTCCAGGAGGGACAAGAGACCGAACATCTAGAAAGAGATTTTCAAAGAGACGAGGACTGTGTGCACTCCAGTGATGAAGATGATGAGAAAGAAGGCCAAAATGAAGAGCAACATGATGGGGAAGCTATTGAGAGCCATGTAGCAGCCCATGACTGCAGCGGCTCGAGGCCTCTGCTGCTAGACTCAGAAGATGAAGATGAGCAAGGAGCTGAGTTAATGCTCCACTCATCACCGCACTCAAGCACACTACCAACACAGCCATCTACTACCTTCCATCAACCTGCTCCAAGCTCATCTGCTCAGAATCACTCCCAGCATGTACAGGAGCCAGCACCATCGACAGATGTCACCACAGATGTGTGCGACGTTTTTGCTAATGCGCCATTTCCACGTGCTCCTCTCGCAGCTGAGCAGCAGCTTGATGTTTTCTCTCAGGCTCCATTTGGGAAAAGAAAGGAGGCTACAGGAGCTCAGACAAAGTCCTCATACCCCCATCCTGCTGGAGCTCATGCTGGAATCCCTGATCAGTGCGTGCTGGGACAAGTTACCCAACAACCGTTCCGCCCTCAAGCTCTAGCCAAATATTCACGACACTTTGAGGGACCTGTGCCACAGCAGCCAGTAGCAGCTCACAGAGTAGTCTCTAATGTGGGCAGGCAGACTACTGTGGCATCAGTCCCTGTTGGACCTCTTTACTCGCTGACCTCAGAAGTGAGCGCTGTCGACCCCTTTGTCTCTGCACCCTTTCACTTCAAGGCCCCACAGGAAAAACCCTGAACGCACAGGGGTCAGGACAGTGGGTATCAGCGCCATTGAATTATGCAAACTATAGCAGGCACACTGCATGCTGTGAGCAGTGCTGCAGCTGGACTGCAGGCTTGCAGGCTTGCATGGATCTCATTAACTGGCTCCAATTAGATCTGATAGTCCAAGGTCATCTTTACACTTGAATCCTCGATTAGAGTAAGAAAACTGACATCATTCCTAGACTTCCTTTTTCTCCCCTCTTTCATCATTTTACCTTGTGTCCATCATGCTTTTGGTACGTACATTTAGACATGGCATGGTGGTCAAGCATTTGATTGATTTCTTGCCTACCTCAGTTACTTTTTGTGTGTGTCAGCTCTGAAATACTACGTACTGAGGGAGTGGGGCTTTACTGTGAAACTATGCTCTGACAACGCCTCATTTCTCTATTGTATTTGTTCTCATAAAGGACAGATTCAGTTCGAATTACAAGATGGAAACTACAGACACTTGAAAGTGGAAAAGACACTGTACAGCTCTCGTAGTCAGTGAAACAAATCCACAGTCTCTCAATACTTTTTGGGATGAGATGTTTCAGAGGAATTTGTCTGTAATAACATCAAACAGAAAATGTGAAACGCCTTACAATTATGCCTTCAGAGTCAATGGATCGAGGCAGTTTGGCCTTCATGATTGACAGTTTATCAAACAGATGCTGGAAAATGATGCATAGACATTTCAAGGATTTTGGACTTTTTTTTTCCTGCTATGATCCAATATGTTTGCATTTATGTCATATGTAGTATGTTTGTGGCCACTGTCCTGTCTAACGAAAAATTGAATTTTTTGCGCAACATACGAACCTTATATAAATGTTAGGCATAGAATATTAATTGTGTTAGTTCTTATGTTATGTAGAAGATTTGTTTTTATTTGTTTCCTCCTTACTTTACAAGATACTTCTGAAGCCTTACATTCTACCACATCAAACAGTATAAATGACTTTCGGCTTTTGTGCCCTCCTGAAAAACTGCTGCATTTACATCATTTTATTGCACTTGCAATCAGCAACAAATATTTACAGTCTGCAGTACGCACCAAGATTTTCACTAAACTCTTACAGTAGATATCTCAGAAAATTCCAAATGTGCTAACTGTGATTCACACATATAAACAAGTGAAGTGAAAACTTTGACTGCAACTTTAAAAAAAATTGCTTTCCTTCAGTCACACAAAACTTACAGCACTTATCGTTAGGGATTGTAATAGTAGTCTGTTATAAGTGAGATCTCAATGGTGACCGACTGATGAAGTGTCTTTTGAATTTATTTCAATTGCCATTTGGAAATATTTTATTGTAAAATCATGGAACATTTTTGGTTCCCATCATGGCACTTTTAAGAAAGGGGATCTAACCTGTTTCAACCCAAAGTTGTGTATTCCTTAGCTGCAATGTAAATTGTCTCTTTTCTTTTTTTTCCCTAATCTTTTCTTTTCTTTTCTTTTCTTTTCAGAGTGTACAATTATTTTAAAATAAATGCTCACCTTTCTCACCCATCTTATATACATGAAGGTTGCACGCAGTCACCGACACAGTCAGGGTTCTCTAAGAACATCTTTTGATTGTAACACAGCTGTGTAATGTATTTTGACCAGTGCTGTATAGGAAATCTTTGAAGAACTCAATGCCTGATGATGCTGTTGCACAAAAATCACTCAAAACACTTATATTGCACAGCCTGCCTTTGAAAACAATGTTGTAACTCATAAAAAAAATGATTAAATGAATGTAAATCAAATTTGTATTGTGACTGTAGTTTTTTATTAATCACAAAACAGAACATTTAGTTGTGGTAGCAACAAAGTATAAAGGTTTGTTTTTATTTGTTTGAGTACTTCACTGCAATTGTCCTTGTACTACATTTGTTTCTTTTCCACTACATTTCAGGGGGGCATATTGTGGGTTATTACCCCAATACATTTATCTGAAACCTATTTGTTACACTTTCCAGGTTTAAATTTTATACTCAAAACATGTCTCTGAATTGGTTCAATTCTACCAGCTATTGTAACAGACTGTCCTGACAAAGAAAATTTTGTAACTGCAAACTTTTACTTGTGGTACATTTAAGTACATGGTTCTGGTATTACACGTGGTAAGTCTTACTGCTACTTAAACACTGCTGGAAAAGTTTATTATGCTCAAAGATGTCTTACTTTTTACTAGCACATCCATATTAGAGCAGATCAATCTATCTTTACTAACAGGCTACGTACCCCAGCCTTTTAAGGTTGTTGTAGTCGAACCTCTACTCAAAAAGCCTACTACAAATTATAGACCAATATCCAATCTGCCCTTTATCTCTAAATTTCTTGAAAAGGTAGTTTCAAAGCAATTATGTGACTACCTGTGCCTGTATAAAGATTTCCAGTCAGGGTTTAGAGTACAACATAGCACAGAAACGGCAAATAAATAATTCCTTAATCTAATAATACCAGTGTATGCAAGAAAAGATACAACTGTATAATACACGAAGTGTCGCTAGGGGGCGCGAGTACGAGCACTCACCGGATGTTAGCAGCGATTTAACGACGAGGAGAAAAAGAAACAAACGCGGTGGTTCTTATTGTCTCTACAATAACGACTTTGTTTACAAACTATGCGGTAAAAGGTAAGTTGTTGATTCTGTCTGGAATAACACTTAACTTGTTTATGCAGTAGTGCCGAGACATTAAATTACCTAAGGCACAGGTCTATCCGGTTTAGTGCCCGTCAGTCCATGCTAGCTCGCTGCTCGTTCGTCATGTGAGCCTGTTGTCTTCACTGTTTTCATCGTGAACTGATCTATTCTGTCTGTGCTCGTTTGATGTGAGCAGCTAACTTAAGCTGTGCTGCGTCCCCCTGAGCACGATGGCTACTCAGAGAGTGCTCCCTCAAAGCAAAGAGACTCTGCTACAGAACTACAACAAGAGGCTGAAAGATGACATCAGGTCCATCTTGGACAACTTCACAGAAATAATCAAAACTGCGAAGGTACACAGATGCACAGTGCAACACTTTATTCACGTTATCTGCCATTTCCTATGTCTGTTACGTTTGTAAATGTGTCTTCAGGCTTCCTGCTGTTCGTTGTTTTTTTTTTGCTCATGTCACCTGCTCTCCATATACATGACTTATGTAATATATCCTTATTCTAACTATCTTCTTTCTCCAGATAGAGGATGAAACGCAGGTTTCCAGAGCGACCCAAGCAGAGCAGGACCATTATGAAATGCACGTCAGAGCTGCCAACATTGTAAGTATGAAAACAATTGTCCACAATAAAAACGAGTGTTTTACTGTTTCATCAAATTGAGACATGTATTTTTCTGAATGTTGGATATGTGCTAAAATTGAAGCGTTGAATTTAGTTGTTAGTTCGGATTAAGTTCGGATGCATTATCGTGTATTTCTACACTCATATCCTTCCTCTGTGCTGTCATTTCAGGTACGTGCCGGTGAGTCCCTGATGAAGCTGGTGTCTGATCTGAAGCAGTTCCTGATTCTGAACGACTTTCCTTCCGTGAATGACGCCATCAGCCTCCAGAACCAGCATCTCCGCTCTCTGCAGGAGGAGTGTGACAAGAAGCTCACCTCACTCCGTGACGAGATCGCCATCGACCTGTATGAGCTAGAGGAAGAATATTACTCCTCCAGGTACAAGTAGGCTCATATTTGCCCCCCCGCCCCATGCCACTGCCCCTGTGTTGTCCAAAGCCCAGCACCATATACCTTCTTGCCTTTTACCATTCACTGCTGAGCCGAGCGAGGGGTTTAGTTCTGCCAACATGTCAATCACACTTGTATTGAATTTATCTCACTGTCTTGTCCAGACGGTAACATTCATCAACACAAAGCATTGCTGAGGGTCATTGTGATGGTGCTCATCTCACTAAGTGACTATACATTGTTACTGACTTTTTTTCCCCCTCTGTGGTGTGTGTGTTGTAATTGATTAAGTAGAGAGGACCAGCATTAAATAGGTAAACCACTGAATATCTGAAGTATAAATGTATCCAGCTGTTGAATTACAACAGTGTTTTTGGGCATTCTGTACAGCTTGCACTAAATGGTGATCAGGCTTTCATTTTTCTGGTACGCAGCGTCCAGTAGGCTCCAGAGAGGGATGAACAATTATTGTTAGTCACGTGGACGATGTACATGGTTGTACTAACTAAAATATTTTAAATTGAAATGGCAAATGGCAATTTGTGTAGAGAAAGGGAATGCACCTTTACAAAAATTACATATTAAAAGAACTAATACTACATCAGAATGAATATTTTATAAATGCGTCAATCGTGAAGCTTATTTATATGTAATATTTGATCATAAACAAATGATTATCATAAATACAGTGCTGATACTAGATTGTAGGGCTAGATTGTGCATAAATGTTTATTATAGACACAGCTTTTTGGTGTTATTTATTTGAGGGGGAAAAAATGAATCCTCTAAGAATATCTCAAGTAGGTGTTATCTTTAAAAGTGATTTTATAAAGTAATATTTTATTGATTTTTGTCCTTAAGACCACAATGTGTAACCGTGCAGTTGTCACATATTACACACGGTGTGGTTGCACATGTGTACCAGCTCGTACCAGCTGTAAAATAGACCCAAAATGATTAAGAAATAAAGTAGAGGAAAAACAATGTAGTAGTTTGTCTTGTTTTCTGTGAAAAGCTGAGTGAACTTAGTAGGCTCTCAGTCCTGTTCGGAGCATGCTGGGTGCGGGGCCTCCTTCATCGCTGCACTCACTCTGATTTCTCCTCCATCAGCAACTAATCCTACCTTTTTGCTGAACTGAAAGTGAGCAGTTAATCCGTCATACCATTAAAAACAAATGAATGAACAGCTCTATCATGCATCGATCGCGCTTATGCATAACCTCCATGCTTCTATTGTATGAGTGCCTTCATGTGCTTCCTCTGTGGATGAATGTGCTTTTTCTGACCTGCTGCTTTTGTCTGCTCCTCTCTTTCTGCACTGCGCCGACTCTTTGCCTCCTACTGGTTTCTGGTCTGCAAAGCTACAGTCAGTGGGACAGCACTGATCTGCCACTATGTGAGGCCTACTGCCGGCGAGACAGTTGGGCCTCTCCAGGCAGCAGTAGCAGTTCTACCCATGGTGAAAGGGAAGAGGTGGATGGACCTCCTTCACAGGACACAAACCCCCAACACCATCTCAACGGACATGGGACTGCCTCTACAGAGAAATCATGAGGAGGAAATTGGACTCTGACTGGACTGTCTAAGACTTGTGCTCAGTTTGTACATGAGTGGTTTGGCTGGTGTAGTTTCTGTTACACATTATAAAATAGTGTCTGATTAGGTTTTCCACTCTTTGGTGTTATGGACTTCAAGAAAGACTAAACTTTGGCATTTATGCTTGTCTTCATTATTAACTGGAAAGAGTAAATTAAGTGTACAGAAAAATAAATCCTGAAAATGTTTTTAGTATCAGAAATATTGCCTCTAAAACGCAAGTAACATTTTCTCATTTCTAGTGACTATTTCAAAATGAAAGTAAAAATGCTGAGTACACTTTATACATACAGTACTTCAGTTAAAACCTGCTGATAAACTGCAGATTTTAGATCCAGATTTACATGCTTTATATTCTTACAATAATCATATACTTTATTGATCCCCTTATGCTGTACTTAAGTATATGTTCCCATGTTGGTAAAAGTTTCCCTTTGTAACATTTAGTTTTTTACACCGCTGAGCACTAGTCAAATTAAAGAACAATTTCAATGCTGTTGGTTTTATGTTTTTAATCAAATCAGTTTTAAGGTAGCCTTAAAAACCATAAAGTCCAGACTAAAGATGGACAAAAAAGCCAACTTCTCCACGGTTCAGAGCAGAAATATGATTCAGTCTGACAATTCCCACGTTTCTGTATTCCTCAATATTTGCCTGACAATCCTGAGCCTCACAATCTACAGTTAGCTTGAATTCTCCAGTAATATGACAGAAAGCAAATGTACTGAATACACATAACCACAGAGAGCTATATACAATATTTGCAACAAACAACATCTTGAGAGTTATGTCATTAACAGTTGTTTTGTAGAAGCCAGTCCATAAATCATCTTTATGGCTCAATTTCTAGTAAAATGGACGCCATGTTCAGTCATTTATTCCTCAAATAAGAACATCTGGTTTTTCAATAGCGTCGGTTCATCTTCTTGAACTTCTCATAGTGGTAGTCATCTGTGGCTTTTTCATTATTTGGGCGTTTGCGGTAGTTGGGAGGTGAAGATGCTGTGGATTCAGAGGAGAGTGTGTAACTATAAATATGATTTAATATTGGTCATAGTTCTCCTGTGATGCTCTTCAGGCCAATACAGAGATTATAACAAGTGTGGTGATTTAAACTGCTACATTATATAGAACAGTGAGTGGGGCTGTGTGCAGTCTCTTACCCTCTGGACCTGGTTTCTCAGTGTCACCCACGCGCAGTGGTCTTGCCTTGGGCTCTTCTCTGTGTCTGTGGTGCCTTTGTGGTGCATTCGCATCCTCATGATAGACTATGATAATAAAAAGGCATTATTAGCACACATTCACTTCTCATTAGCTTCTTGTGTCTTTTTGAACTGGAACCCAGAACTCACAGCGGTTGTGTTGGACGTAGTTGACGGCAATGTTTGTGGGTACAAATGACGTGCCAAGGTCTTTTTTCTTGTTTCTTTGTTCTGCTATAAGCTTGGCCTTTGCCTCCTCTGTGTGGATAATGTTCTTTATCTTAGCACTAGGAAAAAAAAGACAAAAACAAAAATCAGTAACAGTGTTACATCCTAACTTTCAGCTGCAGAATATTTTCCTCTCATATTAAAAAAATCTGCACATTTGCACATCCATTTTGAGAATCTTCTATACGTACTCAATGCCCAGATCGACTTCAGGGATCCCACTCAGCATCTGATTGGACAACATTTCCTCTGTCTTTTTGGCCGAGTTGACTCGGATGTTCTCGGGCAGCTCATACAGGTGGTCCTCTGCATTCTTCACTTTAATTTTTTGCTCTTCAGCCTCAACCAAGCCCTTCTTTTTTTTCAGCTCTGTCTCAATATATTTCATCCTACAAGAACAGATGAAGCAACATGAAGCAATTACTACATTTTGTGGGTTTCCATTAATGTGTCCTAAATGTTGGAAATTTCAATCTTTACTATGCATATATACTCTTACAAATAAAAAACAGAATAAATCCTATTTCTACTGAGGTCTGAGAAGAAAGTATCCCCTAGATTTTAGTCAGGTGTCTGGTTGCCAAAGGAAGTAAGGTTTCCTATCACAAGTGTAAAAAGTATACATACATGTCGGCATCTTCATCTCTTCTATTGGTTTCAGCAGAGAACGAGGTGCCTAAGTTGAGGTCTGTCTCATCTTCTGTCCTGCATGTGGAAGAGAGAGCTCATCTTAGGCCAAGCAAATGTCATAGGTAATAACACACGTTTAATTTTGTAATTATATACTAGTACACAAACAGTATGTTAATCACACTGCATCAAAACATGTGTTACTTACATATCCCTGTTCCTGTCTTTGACTTTCTTCATGTCTACAATTCCTCCAGTTTTCAGTTTAAATGGATCATCCTGTGAGAAATGTTTTTTTTTTTTTTTTGTTAATAAAATACTAAGCAAAAAGCCAGTTATTCACTTATATTCTTGTTTGTTTATTAGAATAAAAAAGTAACTCACATAAATTTCCGCCTCTGGTGGCAGTTTCTCTCCAACCAATAAAGCGGTCACACTGTACAAAGGGAAATATGAATACTTATCCTCATCATATCTGTCATATTCTGATTTAACCACTTCAGGTGTTGTAGCTTTTTGCAGCTCTGTAGTGTAAACAGTTTGACAAACAGCATCTGCTACAGTGACGTTACCTGACTCCCTTCTGTCGTCTCCGCAAACTCTGAAGCTCTTTAGCCTCTTCTACTTTTGATCTAAACGAACAAGAAAGTGACATAGATTAGACCACGCTGGTTGAGTGTCTCATTAAAAACAGCTTGAACCGATACCGTTTGATTTTCCTTTTTACTTTATGTGATAGCTACAGGCTAACTTACGTAACCGCATTGTTACTCGGGCTACATAGCAATTCGTTGACGTTTTTATGTTTTGAATAAAGTACTTTACCTAACTTCTTCAGTTGTCTCCTCTTCCTCTACATCTGACGAGTCCCTTCTCCTCCGAAAATTTTTACCACACGGCATTTTAATGTTTAATTTTATTTCCAAGCTTTCACTAAATTACACCCGTCGACTACTGTTGGACGTCGGCGGACAGTTTAGTACGCGGACAATAATACTACGTCACTTCCGCAAAGAGGAAGCGACCTTAAAATACCGCGGTATTGTTTTTTTTTATTATATTATTATAATATTATAAAAGAAAATCTTCAGACATTACAAAATAATGAAAGGCTAATAATGAATTTAAAGTAAATATTGTGAATTAAGTTTATTTTTCATTCAGAAATTTGTTGGACAAATATTCACAAATGAATAATCAGTAAAAACATATTGAGGAATTAAGTGAAATAGAAGGGTGTGTGTGGTGGGGAGGGGAGTGGGGTTAATTATACAGAGTTATAAAGTAGTTTCTGTGCACAAGTATTTTCCAATACAACAGTATTTAGCACTATTGTATGGCATTGTCAAACTATTTGTTTGGCATACAGTACCAGAAGGAATTATAAAGTTTATAGTTATAAGGTTTAATCCAAAATTGTTAAACATATATATAATTTAAATTGCTTGATGAACATCATGTCTGTTTTTTTCTGTATTTCCATATATCCTAATGTGTTTTTGCTAATAATCACAATGGCCCCATTTTGTCAAAATACTATTTGATTGTTTAAAAATCAGGTATCATTTGCATCCAAGACACATGGTCAAAAGAAAAATGTTTACTTTAACATCAGTTAATAATTAGTTAGTCAAAGTTGATCTTACAGAGATGGTAATGGGATGGGATGTGCAACCTGTGCAACATATACTAAAGTTGAAATTTCAGTGAATAAAAGAAAGGTTAGCATACATTTTCATAGTCCTTTTAAAAGAATAAAGTTTTGTTAGTTACTGGAGTTCAAACAATTGGAATGAGGTTAGTATTGTGTGGTGATGATAGATGATGATGATAAATTAGTCTGGTGCAACAAAGAATTGCATTTGGGAACATAGAAAAAAATGACAGGCAAGAAAAAAAAATTCTGTTTGTCCCAAATGTAGCTAGAAAGGAAGGACAGTTATAATCGAATAAGCTACAACATAATGGGCCTTCATGGTTTTAAAACTCTTACCTCATCTAACAGTCGGCGCCGGAAACACTCCGTCAATAAAGCGAAGAAGAAGACGACAGCTCCGACCACTTCCGTTCTCTTTAGTTAATCATAACAAACATGGCGACTTACAGGCAGGTGGGCAAGCTGTTGGGTATTTCAGCAAGACTTTCGCGCCCGTAAGTTTATCTTTTTTCTCGGCTATGAGATTGCGACATCATCTAATCTTGCATGTAATGTCTGGATGAATACATTCAGCCTTTAAGAAGAGGACTTCGGCTAATTAACTATTAGCGCATTGCAAGCTAGCTCGGTAGAGTGACGCAGGCTGATCTTAACTTCTCAGAGCAGCTTGATGTGCAGATAATGTGTTGTTTTTCTGTTTTAACGTAGATAATTTCTAATCCCTTGTTAACATTTCATGTCAAAGAATAAGCAATTATTGACACATCGATACGTGCACTAAAAGAGATGACGTTAAAGCAGTTTCAAATCAAAATGTAATTGTGGCGTTTGTAAGGTGTGTATTAACGTTATAGTCTTCATGTGCACATCTGGACATTACAAAAATGCAAAAGGTTTGAGCAAATAAGAAGCCCAGCCTCGAATTTTTGATTGTTTTTATTCTTACTGATTAATGTTTGAGGCTGATTTATTGGAGAAATTTACTTTGTACCTTTCTGCAAATAAATGGCTTTAGTTGCTTTGCTATAATATTTACACTGAACTCTATCACATGTTGATTTAAATGTACCCCTGTTCAAAGTCCAGATGAAGATACCTTTAACCCACATAGATAATTCATGCCTTGATTACACATAGGTAATGTTAATTCAAGTATCCTCAGATCAGCCTGCAGTAAATTTGGCTGCACCAATGATGAGTTTATATATATGTTTACTTATCTTAATTGTCTCGATTTGAATTTGAATTGCTTAATGAACATTATGTCTGTTTTTTTTCTGTATCCCCATATGTCCTAATGTGTTTTTGCTAATAATCACAATGGCCCCATTTTGTCAAAATACTATAGAAAAGAATGAATATCCTACAGATTCAGATGAGAATTGTGCATATTCCTTGGCCAGGAAAAGACTGCCAATGCTGAAAACATATTAAGAAGCTATTGCTGACAACGGTACATAGTATGTTCTGTATTGGGTCAAGTTTAACTGTTTGGTGTCTTTTTTTTAATCTCTTTTATCTGCCATCTTAGTCTTGCTGGCAGTGGATTTCAGCATGCTGGATTACACTGGCCTTCACATAACAAAGGGGTCTTGAACAGATGGCCTCAAAATCCTCACTGGGTTGTTCCAGGTTTGTATTTCTGCAGCATTCTTGTAGCTAACTTGGAAAAAAAAGCTATATAACGATGTTACATTCTCATACTTTGTTTTTTGTCTCTTTCCAGGAAGAACCATGTTTGTGCAGACTCAGGACACACCAAATCCAAACAGCCTAAAGTTTCTGCCCGGTCGTACAGTCCTTGAGGCGGGAACTATGAACTTTGCTGGCCCTCGTGATGCGTACTGCTCACCCTTAGCCAGGTATATAACTGCTTAAGTACAAAGCTAAGGGAGTTAACAAAGAAAAAAAAATTTTTACAGTTGGCATTTTGGCATGGCATACTAGAAAAAATACAGGTTTAATTAATAATATTGATAGTGGCTTTGTTGTCCTGTTTCACACCTTAATGGAATGGTTGTTATGTTTGTTTGCTAAGTCATCGGCCTTATCACCAGATCCTATGTTTAAAATCATGATCATAGGTGCTTAAACAGACTGATGTACGTACAGTTCTTTTTACGTTTTTGTTTCCTTTTTTTTTTTTTTCAGTTTTATCCATTAGTGGTTTTAGTTTGAGAACCTTAATTTATATTTAATTCATATATATATATATATATATATATATATATATATATATATTACTGTGTAAAGTTGTAAAGTAAGCCTTTCAAATGTAAACCTCTTTAATGTTCTTTGTCTTCAGACAGCTGTTCAGGATTGATGGTGTTAAGAGTGTCTTCTTGGGCCCTGACTTTATTACCATAACAAAGGTAAAACCAAATTCAGCTCACATGGGCATCATAAAGTATCACTATGTAATGTCATTGCTTGGAATAACTTTTCTTTTGAACATATACTTCTTCTGTCCACTTAGTCTGATGCAAATATGGAATGGAAAGTAATCAAACCTGATGTATTTGCTGCCATTATGGACTTTTTCACCTCTGGACTTCCTGTTGTTAATGAGGACAGCAAACCTAGTGCAGATACAGGTAAGGGGCTTGACACAAAGTTAAACAAAACAATTGGGCAGAACAGGTATAACAAGAAACCTCAACTTCTCTTTTCAGCACTGTCAGATGATGATGATGAAGTAGTTGCTATGATTAAAGAACTGTTGGATACTCGAATAAGGTAACTGCCTGTGAAAAGTCACTCGGATATCTGTGCCTGTTCTCTTTTACTGTGGCTTTATGTCCTTCTCTCACACATGCCAATGTTCTGGTTCCCCAGACCAACGGTGCAGGAGGATGGAGGTGATGTTTTGTACCGGGGGTTTGAGGATGGAGTCGTTAAACTAAAACTGCAGGGCTCTTGTACCAGTTGTCCCAGTTCTATTGTTACTTTGAAGAATGGGATCCAAAACATGCTGCAGTTTTACGTTCCGGAAGTTGAATCCGTGGAGCAGGTGAACAGCTGTCAGAAACACATGTTGAAAACATGATATTTAATAAAGTTACAGCGGTGCTCGAACAGTTTTTCTCTTTTTCCTTTAACAGCAGTGTGGAACAGTAATTGATATAGCAACAGGAGTAGATTTTCAATCTAACCAACCTTATCGCAAACATCCACTTTTAAAATATATATTTATGTTGTAATGTAAGCTTTATTTATTTTTTTTATTCCTTTTTAGGATAAGATAATTTTTACAATAAGGACACGAGTTTAGTATAGCGCAACAAAACAACAAATTGGAATATGTAAAAAAAAAAAAAAAAAAAAAAGAGAGAGAGAAATAGTAAGAAAAGTAAAGGTCTGTCAAGAACTTATCTGTGCAACTTGAAAATGTTAACTGAATGTGTTATGTGTTGTTCTCACAGGTAAAGGATGAGGAGGAAGAGGGGGAGGCTGCCCAAGTTTGAACTGAAACCAGAACAACATTTACACATTCCTCTCTTCCCAGTCATGTGCTTAAATGCAAGCCATATATATATATATATATATATATATATATATATATATAAGCCATGCAAGCTGTTGTTTAGCATAGCTGCATAAAGAACACTTTTCATCGTTGGCATCATTCATCCAGATGTTATTATTGATTGATTTTTGGTAGCTAGTTTTAAGTCCAATGACAGTATTTCACTTAATATAGGACAGTCATAGAACAGATGACTGTAAGGCTGAATAAATTATTTATTATTTCACACTATTACACATTTGAATCAGTCAAGTAGGTTTAAATTCATATACTGTGTGTATATAAATAAAGTTTATTGAACTATTTTAATACTGTGTGTACCTCTGTTGTGTGCATAATAAACTAGAATCACGTATTTGCAAGTCAAGTCAAGTCAAGTCAAGAAGCTTTATTGTCATTCCAACCACATATAGCTGAAGCAGTACATAGTGAAATGAGACAACGTTTCTCCAGAACCATGGTGCTACATAAAACGGCAACAAGACAAACATGGGGCTGAGGACTGCTAAGTTGTCCTAGCAAAACACATAAAGTGCATCCTGTGCAACCTAGTGCAAACAGTGCAAGAACACAAAGAAAAAGTGCAGACAGACGTCAGAAGACAGTGCAAAAACAGAACACAAAACACAAAACAGCAGCGACCAGTAGCGGAAATGAATACAATTTACAACTGAAGGATGGAAACATGTCGAATCTAGCGAGTGTGTGTGCTCAGTTCAGTTTGTTGTGTGTGTGTTGAGGAGCCTGATGGCTTGGGGGAAGAAACTGTTCAAAAGTCTGGTTGTGAGGGCCCGAATGCTCCGGAACCTCTTCCCTGATGGCAGAAGTGTGAAGATTGGGTGTGAGGGGTGGGTGGGGTCGTCCACAATGCAGGTAGCCTTGCGGATGCAGCGTGTGGTGTAAATGTCCGTGATGGAGGGGAGAGAGACTCCAATGATCTTTTCAGCTGTCCTCACTATCCGTTGTAGGGCCTTGCGATCCGAAACGGTGCAGTTCCCAAACCAGGCAGTGATGCAGCCGCTCAGGATGCTCTCAATGGTTCCCCTGTAAAATGTAGTCAAAATGGGGGGCGGCAGATGGGCTTTCCTCAGCTTCCTCAGGAAGTAGAGACGCTGCTGGGCCTTTTTGCTGATGGAGCGGGTGTTGAGTGACCAGGTGAGGTTCTCCTCCAGATGGACACCAAGAAATTTGGTGCTCTTGACGATCTCCACTGACGCTCCATCGATGTTCAGTGGAGAGTGGTCACTCTTTGCTCTTCTAAAGTCAACAACCATCTCTTTAGTTTTCCCAACGTTCAGAGACAGGTTGTTGGCCTTGCACCAGGCTGAGAGCTGATGTACCTCCTCTCTGTACGCTGACTCGTCGTTCTTGCTGATGAGACCCACCACAGTCGTGTCATCAGCGAACTTGATGATCTGATTCGAGCTGTGCATCGCTACACAGTCGTGAGTCAGCAAAGTGAACAGCAGTGGACTGAGCACACAGCCCTGTGGGGCCCCAGTGCTCAGCATGGTGGTGCTGGAGATGCTGTTCCCGATCCGGACTGACTGGGGTCTCCCAGTCAGGAAGTCCAGGATCCAGTTGCAGAGGGAGGTGGTCAGACCCAGTCGGCTCAGCTTCCCAATCAGCTGCTGGGGAATGATGGTGTTGAATGCTGAGCTGAAGTCTATGAACAGCATTCGAACATATGAGTCTTTGTTGTCCAGATGGCTGAGAGCCAGGTGGAGAGTAGTGGTGATGGCATCGTCCGTGGAACGGTTTGGACGATACGCAAACTGCAGCGGGTCCAGTGAGGGTGGAAGCTGGGACTTGATGTTCCTCATGACCAGCCTCTCGAAGCACTTCATGATGATGGGTGTGAGTGCAACAGGGCGGTAGTCGTTGAGGCAGGAGACAGTAGACGTCTTCGGCACCGGCACGATGGTCGTTGACTTGAGGCATGTAGGAACAACGGCGCTGCTCAGGGAGATGTTGAAGATGTCAGTGAAGACATCCACGAGCTGATCTGCGCATTCCCTGAGGACCCTGCCAGGAACGTTGTCAGGACCAGCAGCCTTCCGTGGGTTGATTCTGCGTAGAGTCTTCCTCACGTCGGCTGTGGAGAGACAGAGCACCTGATCATTTGGGGGAAGGGTGGATTTCCTAGCTACCGTGTTATTCTTTACCTGTACCTCAAATCGGGCGTAGAAGTCGTTCAGCACATCTGGGAGGGAGGCATCGCTAACACAGACGGGTGGAGTTGTCTTGTAGTTAGTGATCGCCTGGATGCCCTGCCACATGCGCCGGCTGTCTCCGCTGTCCTCAAAGTGGCCGTGGATCCTCCTGGCGTGCGCGCGCTTCGCCTCTCTGATGGCTCGGGACAGTTCAGCCCTTGCTGTTCTTAAGGCCGTCATGTCTCCTGCTCTGAAGGCGGAGTCCCTCGACTTCAGCAGCGCACGCACCCTAGCAGTCATCCACGGTTTCTGGTTGGAGCGTGTAGTGACGGTCTTGGAGATGGTCACATCATCAACACACTTGCTGATGTAGCTGGTCACTGATGATGTGTACTCCTCCAAGTTGACGGAATCACCGGTGGTTGCAGCCTCCCTGAACATGTCCCAGTCGGTGCACTCAAAGCAGTCCTGAAGAGCAGAGATGGCTCCTGCTGGCCAGGTCTTTACTTGCTTCAGAACCGGTTGGGAGCGTCGGACAAGTGGTCTGTATGCTGGAATTAGCATAACAGAGATGTGGTCTGAGTATCCGAGGTGGGGGCGGGGCTCCGCTCGGTAGGCGCCGGGGATGTTGCTGTAAACACGATCCAGCGCGTTCTCCCCCCTCGTAGCAAAGTCCACATGCTGATGGAGTTTAGGGAGCACTAACTTGAGATTTACATGGTTGAAATCTCCGGCAATGATGACCAGGCCGTCAGGTTGGGCGTTCTGCACGTCGCTGATAGCTCCATGTAGTTCACCAACGCCTCTTTGGCATTAACGCCAGGAGGGATGTAAACTCCAAAGATGAAAACAGTGGTGAATTCCCTCGGTAAATAAAAAGGTCTGCACCGAACAGTCACAAACTCCACAAGTGGTGAACAGTAGCTGGAAACCAGCACAGAGTCCTTACACCAGTCCGTGTTAATAAAAACACACACACCACCGCCGCGACTCTTACCGCACAGAGCTGGGTTCCTGTCGGCTCGAAACGCGGTTAGGCCGTGTAGCTTGATGGCGGCGTCCGGGACTCTGTCGCTGAGCCACGTCTCTGTGAAGACAAAGACGCAGCAGTCTCTGTACTCACGTCTCTAGAGAACACACTGAGACACAGAGGGCAATTGGAAATGGAGCAAGGACAGTCCCCTGTGGAGCCACTGTGCTATATAACATCATGCCCAACACAATTTTAGTCTCATATACTGTGATCTGTCGCTGAGGTAATCCATAGTCCAGGACACAAGGCTGTGGTCCCACCTAGCTTGCTCTATTTTTGAAGAATAGAAAGATAAACAAAAATAATATTTGAATGAAGGTGTTTTTTAGATATAATGTTATATTAACTGATTACTTGAGGCTTCTTGTTTTAGAATAAATATAAACTTTGGATCAAAAGAAATTAAAGTGAATTTAGTTTTCTCTACCAAATTTACGTCTTGTAGGGTTGAGATGAATTCAGCTTTTACAGTAATGTTGGGGATTAACCTTAAAACAGTGATTTGTATTTGTTATCTTCCACTGTTCTCAACATCAGCATTATGGGTGTGGGTAAACTTCAGTATTATTAAATCTTGGCCACAGCATTGGAATGACTTAAGGCTTGCACGCTACTGCTTTATTTACGTTTTACTGACCAAGTGGTTTCAGTGAATTGAAATAGTCATATAAAAGTAGTTATTTTCGATCAGATTGTACATGCATTAGCAGTTGGCAGAGCGCACAGGCCTGTCTTTGTGAGGTGGTGTTTTTCAGTGCGGGCTGGCATCAGCAGCAGGATCCGCATCCTGATGCCACGTCAGAAGTGCCTGCGTCAGAAGGCGCAGCCCGACTGACAGGTCGCTCAGCCAATCAGAAGGCGACGTGGAGGAAGGCGGTTGGCTGTGATTCACTGAAGTCAGAGGGGGCGTTGCTAACGTGACAGGCGTTCCCAGCTAGTCGAGTAGTTGTAACTAGGCAGCGCAGCTACAGACATGTGTGGTGAGTACTGAATATATTCTACATTTGTATTATTTAGAGAGAAACGTGTGTTGTTTACCATTTGCCAGGACGGCAAGTGAACAAAATCTAAAATATTGCTAGCATCGCTAGTGTCATTGTAAAAGCGCAAGTCAGGTGAAATCAGCTAACGTAACGCTATCGTTAGCTAGCTAGAGCTAGCGTTCCTGTTAGCTAGCAAAATATAAGCCTGCCACTTTCAGTTTAATGGACATGCTGTCTGTGGGTTTAATGAGTAAAGATGACAAACTGCAGCTCGACAGGAAGACGTGGAGGAGTTACAGTTAATCGATAACCTGTTTGCTTCCTGCTACCGCCAGACAGTTTGCGTTAACATGGATTGCGGTGACATTACGTTACGCCCATCCTGTAACTTTTCACCGACTAGCTACTGCTCTGTCATTTCGATTTGTTCATCTAAATTGTTGGATTAGCTGTGATTTTAACATCGAAGTTATGTTTAAACTGTAGTCTAGCGCAGACTCGCATGTTGTTCCTGGACAAGTAAAATATCGATTGAGATGCTGTCTTTGTCCATTATCATAGTGGGAAATGTAGTTAAGGGGCTTTCTGGTACGTGTCACTGTCACACATTGTCTCCTTCACTCCCGCATCTGTGACTAAAAACCGATCTGTCTCCAATCACTGTCACTGTAATCTGAGCACACCAATCAAACCAGACAGACTCGTCATCGTAAAGTGCCTTTTAGTTTATCTCTACTGGAACAATAAGATGTTACTTTATCCAAGTTAATAGTTACTCTTGTTATTAAACCATTTTCTTAGTGATTTATAGTTTGCAGCACTTTTCCTCGGTGAGTTGCCCTTTGCTGCCTCTCTCCATTACCTACTGTTTTGAATGTATGCTCTGTTGAGTGTGGCTGCTGCCTGGCTCTACATTTGCATTTATTAGTCTGTGCTTAGCTGTGTAACAGGGTTATCTTTCTACCCCCCAACAAAATGTTTGCAGAAGGAAATGTCGTATAATGATGGTTGTCTGTACAATGTCAGATCTGTCAAAATGTTTCAAGTAGTACTGACACTGTAAGGCTCTTTAATGATAGACACACATTTCTTTTGGCATAATTGTTTAAATGTGAAGTTCTAATGTATACAGTTCTTGGACAAAACAAAAAAATCTTGCTTGAGATTTGTTACTTTACAATTTGTTCCCCTATATCATGATTACACCTTTATAGACAGTATTAAACTAAATGTGTTTGTAAGGTGGCAGCTGGATTACTAGGATTTTGTAAGAAGTTGAAGTAATTTAAATATATTTTTGTGTGCTGAAATTCTTTATAGAGAAAACACAGTTCTGAATCTTGGATTTTATTTTTTCCCCCACAGGAATTTTTGCTTATCTCAACTACCATGTGCCAAGGACTCGTCGTGACATCCTTGAGATCCTCCTCAAGGGTCTGCGACGCCTGGAATACAGAGGCTACGACTCAGCTGGTGAGAAAGATAGAAAAGATGCATATCACCAACTCTGTAGATCAGGACCTTTTCCTTCACTGTCCCCCTACTGTGTGACTGCAGGACTGTTATTCTAAAAAAAACAAGTCAGTATTGCTGACAGTGTTTAGTGTGTCTACTTTAAAACCAATAAAGCGTAAGAATTGCCTGTGTCAACCACCCTCAATGTTTGTTGATTTGCATTAATGGGTTAGGAACACATACAAGACTAATGTTCACTTGATTGTCCACCCGTTGTCACCTTGCTGATACATTTATTGCACCACCTGTGGAGCTAATTTATTGTGTGTTAGGTCCATTTGAATTTTACGTAGGCCTACATGACTATTGCATGTACTAGTTTAGTGTATCATCATATATCGTTATATTACTCTTCTCTGGACATGACTTGCCAATGGTATTAATACCATAATTTAAGTTTTGTGATTCCTTTTTTCTTTTTTGTTTAATTTTGGTAGGTGTGGGAATTGATGGGGGTAACGGCAAAGAGTGGGAGTCAAATGCCAAGTCTATTCAACTGATTAAGCAACGTGGAAAAGTGAAGGCTCTTGATGAGGAAATAAACAGTAAGCTGAGCTGTTCTTCACATGACATTAATCAGTTACTAACAATTGAGGCCATGATTTGTCATTTAGTATACTGTTAAGATTCTTAATATTGTCTGTATTGGGTTCTGTTTGTTTGACCTTTAGAGCAGCAGGATATTGACCTGGACGTGGAGTTTGATGTTCACCTCGGCATTGCTCACACCCGCTGGGCTACTCATGGTGTGCCAAGCCCAGTCAACAGCCATCCACAGAGGTCTGACAAGAGCAATGGTCAGTTGTTTTAAAGAGAGAATGCTCACTCGCCCCACACAGCTAAATGTTTTACCACAACAGCTAAGTCTGTTGTTTTTGTTGTTCTTGTTGTTTTGGCCTGAACTATCTTTAATATCTGCAGAGTTCATCGTCATTCATAATGGAATTATCACCAACTACAAAGACCTGAGAAAATTTCTGGTAAACAAATATATTTTATGAACTATTCCACACATCTTTCAATCATTCTGATTAACAGACAATACTCTCACTCTGTCTTCACAGGAGAGCAAAGGCTATGAGTTTGAATCAGAGACTGATACAGAGACCATCGCCAAACTGGTGAAGTACATGTACGACAACCGGGAAAGTGACGACATCAATTTTGCCACCCTCGTAGAAAGGGTGACTCAGCAGCTGGTAAAGACCTGCTCGTGCACACTGCTGCTCCTGAAATGATCATAAATAAAAGGTCCTGTCTGAAGTGTTTGTTCTTCTACTTGTCAGGAGGGAGCTTTTGCCCTGGTATTTAAAAGTGTTCACTACCCTGGAGAGGCAGTTGGCACAAGGTAGACTCCCACTAATGCTGTCAGACGTTTGTCATTATTGCAGATTAAGTTTTTTATTGACTTATTAATTGCTGTTGTACAGGAGGGGAAGTCCTCTGCTGATTGGAGTACGTAGTGATCACAAGCTGTCCACAGATCACATTCCTGTGCTTTACCGCTCCTGTAAGTTCAAGTTTGTATTTTTGTTTTTGTAATTTGTCTACATGTAATTGGATCTGTGTGACTGAGGCCCAGTTTCTTTTCTGTTTTCTCAGCTGGTAAAGACAAGAAAAGCTGCAGTGCCCTACCCAGGACAGATCAGGACACCTGTCTGTTCCCTGTAGATGAGAAAGCCGTGGAGTACTACTTTGCCTCTGACGCAAGGTAAGCTGATACCTTTGCATTCACCTTTCACAACTCCAAATCCTCCTTGACGTATGCTCCACAGTTAGTCAAGTTGAAATCACGTCTAATATTGTTTTTGGTCTATTTTGTCATAACAGTGCAGTGATTGAGCACACAAACAGGGTGATCTTTTTGGAAGACGACGATGTGGCTGCTGTGATGGATGGTCGGTTGTCCATCCACAGGATAAAGCGGAAGACTGGAGACTACCCAGCCCGCGCTATCCAGACCTTGCAGATGGAACTACAGCAGATAATGAAGGGTGAGTGATGGGTATTGGGCGAAAGTATTTTTGTCATATTTACTCCTGACTATTGGAAAATGTATGACTGGTATTCTACCATTTTGTCATGTACCCTGTTATTATTGTGAGTCTTAATGGAAGACAGCCTACTTATGTAGTTTAACTGGTTTTTAACATCCAGTCTTTGATTCTGTGGAGGATAAAGGTTAGCAAAGTGAGCCCGAGATTGGTAATGGTTCAAATTCTTAGCTCCAGTGGAGCTGCTTAGACTGATTAATGTCAAACTATGCTTGTACTAGGCAGGTGTGACTGTAACTGTGTGATCAGTGTGTTCCTGCAAGGAAGGAAAGAAGGAAGGAGAGACAGCCTCTCAAAAACATATTTGAATACATTTCATCCAGATAGCTACAACCTGCTGCTTCACTAGCAGCTCCACCCCAGGAATGCCACTGTCATTATAATGGCTCCTGATTTCACCTTCGCTATCAGTGCCTGAATTTACACAAAGTGTGCTTGGTATGTAGTGGGACTGGTTTTTGTTGTTTTGTCTATAACCAGCAGCCAGTTAGCTTAGTACAGAACGAGCCTGACTACTTTAGAAGGTATCGACATCCACTGCTAGATAGAAAAATAAGATAGATAAATAAATAACATTAATAATTGTTGTTGTTATTATTAAACAGTTCATAGACTTATGTGATGGTTATGACCTTTGGACAGAGCCAGAGTAGCTGTAGGCGTTTTTGCACCCAGCTAAATGAACCAGCAACTACAAGTTGTTTTAGATTTAGACCTGTACCAGAACCAGAGA
This sequence comes from Anabas testudineus, assembly GCF_900324465.2. NCBI lineage: Eukaryota > Metazoa > Chordata > Actinopteri > Anabantiformes > Anabantidae > Anabas > Anabas testudineus. Next base: position 8,640,336 of record NC_046618.1, read on the forward strand.
GCGTTATCAGTCAAAAAGTTAATAAATGTATTTCTCAAAATGGCTAAATATTTTTTTAAGGTGATAATGGCTGCATTTCATTTATACATTTCTTGAAATAACTTAGTATGACAGATATTTTAGTTGCTGAATCTGTGACATTGTATTAAGTAGTTAAAAAAAACTTGTCACAATGGTTGGACAAATTAATAATAGTTTTCATTGTGCTACTGCAGTGCTTTTCAAAGGGGCATTGGAAGGTAAAAGGGTGACATTTCTTACACTATTCACCCAATATAAATGTGGATATTTTATTTGCCTCTTCCTCAGTAATCCAGCAGAGGGCAGAGGTGAACTGATGTTGGCTGCACTCGACATTCCTTTGTGGTCCTGTCATTACTCAGCTTCTCTCCTCTCTCAGTTTCTGGAGCCTTTCTGCTGAATAACCTAATTCACATGACCTAAATTGCTTTGGAGGCAGGGTGAAAAAACACTTGCATATTTTACTGTTTGTAATTGATGGAAAAACACTATCTCCCTGATGTCTCATATTTGTTTTCCTTCATGTAAGGGATGGCTTCAAGCTGTGGCTCTGAATATGTTAGTAAAGCAGTAAAATTACAGTAATGCTCTACATTTCCAGGACAGCCTGATTATCACTTTATAAAATGTGCATCACTATGTTCTTAAGAGGCATTTACATGTTTTTTGCTTGGCTGGAAATGATCCATTTATATCTGATCCTTACACCATAGGCAACTACAGTTCCTTCATGCAGAAGGAGATCTTTGAGCAGCCAGAGTCTGTGGTCAACACTATGAGAGGGAGAATCAACTTTGACAACAACACAGGTTTGAGAAGTATCTTTGTGGTTTTTATAAAGGATTATTGCTGCAATAAGATTCCTATAAATGCACTTTTTTCAGCCTGTGACATGTTACACCCTTTATAACTCAAGGACTGCAGAGATTTTAAAAACCTTCATCCATTGTTATAGCTGCTGGTGTGTCATTACATGTCATAATAATCATGAATAATCTGCCTTAAAACAAGCAGTGCTAAAGGTCCCCTTCGAGCAGTAATGTGTGCTTGTTACCTTCGTACACAAATAAAATAAACACATTTGCATATATTTAAAGAAGCTGAATGTGTAGCAATACCTTGTCAATGATTGTGTTTATTAATTCTGTCTTTGTGTCCTCTAATGAGGTGGAAAATTATGGTGCAGAATGATGAATTACCTGTTTGACTTGCTTTTCAGTGACTCTGGGAGGATTGAAGGACCACATCAAAGAGATCCAGAGATGTCGGCGACTTATTCTCATTGCCTGCGGCACCAGTTACCATGCTGGAGTAGCGGTGAGTAACCACTAATCTAACAGTTTTGTTTTTTTTGTTTCTTTGTGTCACAGACCTGTTTTTCCATCCACCATAAATCAATTGGACTATCAGAAATGTCTTGTCTGCACAGGTGTGTGAGGTTTGTATGCTTGCATCTTGTTTTAAGAATCTTTTGCTAAGCAGTTCTCCTTGCTTTTTTCCAGACCCGTCAGGTGCTGGAGGAGCTAACCGAGCTCCCTGTCATGGTGGAGCTGGCCAGCGACTTCCTGGACAGAAACACACCCGTCTTCCGAGATGATGTGTGCTTCTTTATTAGCCAGTCAGGTGGGTAGGCCAGTGATCTTGTGCAGATTCCCCATTTGCCCTCCACTTTCAATCTGGAAGAGCAACTATTTATTTCACTCTTTGTGCTCTACTTAAGTTTAGCAAGTTAGCAAGTCATTGATCTGCAGTTGAGTTTTCTGTACATACAGTACTCTGCTGAAGCGTTGGATGTCTGTGGTGAACTTTGTGGTTTTGTGTTGCTGTTTCAAATCGGACTCTGCATGTTGTAAAAGCCATTTCTTAACAGACTAATAAATCAGCATCATTTTGTGACATGTTGCGTTGCATAAGCTGCTATGGTTTCTACTGCTGTCAATCCTACAGGGGAGACTGCTGACAGCCTCTTGGCTCTGCGCTACTGTAAGGAGAGAGGCGCTCTTACAGTGGGCATCACCAACACAGTGGGAAGCTCCATCTCCAGAGAGACTGACTGTGGAGTTCACATCAATGCTGGGCCAGAGGTTGGAGTAGCCAGCACCAAGGTAAACCATGACAGCCACTGCTCTGACTAACTCTCAGCTGTCATGACTTTATCTTTTATGACCTTGGGAAATATTTAACATTTTTGGAAACAGTGCACTTACTCATCACCATCTTCTATTGTGAATGATGTCTGGAATATCTGGAAAATATCTATGTTGTGCTTCCATCAGCAGCCAGGGTAAATGGTTTATCCAAAAAAAAAAAGCTATGTCAGCATTTTTGTGTGAATTTATGATCCTCTGATAACTTTTAACCAGGGTCTATAGAGACCAAAATAAAATGTTCTGCAGAGGTTTAAGCCTGTAACAACAGGCTGAAACTGTACCTACTGCATTCATTTGTATCACTCTGGGACTCAACTAAGGGTTAGTTAGTGCACATAATTTAAAAAGACGCATATTTCATTTTTTGGGGGAGAATCGACCTTAATATAATAAGCTTGAAGTAACTGCAGACCAGATTGTTGCATCATCTCATAAATGAACTCAACACCCGTTGACTCAATTAAACCCAGATGAATACTTCATCGTGAGTCTGGTCCCGCCTCATGGAATCTGACGTTTTCCTCCACTCCGATCCCACAGAGAATTGAAGAAGTGTGATATTGTTATCTTAACCCGTGTTAAGAAGGGTCCTTGGCTTTCTGCCTTTATTCCTTTTCTCTCTATCTAAAAAAAAAAAACAAGTATTAGCCACTTTGGACTCGGAGCAGAAAAGTAATGGAGCCCCATCCTTAGCCAGTGAGGACAGAGAGAAAGAGTGGAGCAGGTCGCTGCTTGGCCCAGCCCTTCAGCTTGGATCAGTGTCTCTTGTTCTGCTCCAAAGCCCCAGAGCACGCCTTAGAGACGCCATCATTTACTGCTTGGCTGGCTGGGCCACACACCCACACCCAGCTAAACCAAATGCTAGGCAACCCAGCTCATCCAATCATTGGAGAACGTATATCGCACCCAACTGCTACATGGCTCAAAATTCAAACACTTGACCTTGATTTTCTCTGTTTCATGAAATATTTGTTAAATTTCTGTTAACTTAAGAAGAAGGAAAAATTCTAGGTCTTTTTTCCAACTCCTATGGTAACATTCAAGATTTGTGGAGTAATTTGAGACTTGAGACGAAGTTCTTTAATGTTATTAAAAGGCAAATCCTGCCAGATGTTCAACATCCAGTACAATATCCATTAGGAATTGACAAAGCTCTTTTTAAAAGTTATAGCTTGTTGTGCACTGCTGTTTAGTTTGAGAGACGTTTGTTAATGTTTAAGTTGTGCATAAGGTGGTCACTTTTGTAGGCATGTTCCACATGAAAAACACTTAAAAGTTAGTACAAAGAAAATACCCCACAGTTTACTGTGTGGATTATTATGTTGCCACATCTGAGCTGACAGCACAGATTGTCAGAGTTCTGAGGGAGTGTGGTTAGCATTCTGTCAGGGGAAAAAAACAGTGTAAAGGTTTTACAGCCATTTTCTTGGCCCCAAACACTGGCATTTCTTAGTCCGGAGGGTCCTGTGAAATTACTTGGCTTCACTTGAACACTGATTAAATCTCCCATATGGGCATGGAAGGTCTCCATACATGCTCGGAGATGAAGGAAAAGGGAGAGAAAGTAGGCGGTGATGACGACAGGCATCGCGTCTCGGATGGCTGAGGTTTTAAGCAGTGACATTTCCAGAATGATCAGAGAGTGTGCTCTGTGTTGTGATGTTGTGTTCAAAGTTTCCAGGATGAGCAGCACTAGCTTAACAGAGCTCAACTGCATCTTTCGTAGTTGAGCGTGGTTGTAGAATCAAGCAGATGCGAAGCACAAACTCTTCTTTGCCCAGATCATGAGTTGGGTTGCTGCTTTTCAGTTTCAGTAATATGCTGCAGAACAGAAAACTACTATATTATCACAACAGCATCAAAGCTACATCCAGGAGTAGTTTTATGATGAGTTCTTCATTCATGCGTAGCTTGTTGGACAGTCATTCACTTTATAAATCAGTTAAGAAAAGTAATTAAAATTTAAAAGTTGACCCAGAACCTGTACAGTTCTAACTCTCAATAAAATGCTGCTGCAAATTACATATGCATTGTGTTTTTGCTCTGCAGGCTTACACCAGTCAGTTTGTGGCCCTGATCATGTTTGCACTGTTAATGTGCGATGACAGAATTTCCATGCAGCCCAGACGCCGTGAGATAATCCAGGGCCTGAGAGTGCTTCCAGGTAATTCAAACCACAGGCCCTTATTCTACCTATGTAATCCTGATTGTATGTGAGATTCAAATGTACAAAATTTGAAAACTAGGTCTCAGAGCAACGATAAGATATATCCAAGGTCTGTTTCAGTTTTGTTTTAGTTAAAAAAAAAAAAAAAAAAAAAAATCATCTTAAAGGAGGAGGAGTGGGGGACGAGGGTCCCTTGCGTGCATCTCTGGATTTAAAGCATATGATGGCATTTCCCTAATGGTAAACTAATGAGGAATGTCTGGCCACTCTGCTCCTCCCTGCCCAACATGCTGGGCTGACTCAATCCAGGTTCTAATACAGTGAAGAAAAAGTATGTGAACCTTTTGGAATTTCATGGTTTTCTAATTTGTCATAAAACATTATCTAATCTTCTAAGTCAAGAGTATTAACTAAATAAAAATAATAACACAGAAGGAATTCTGATCTTCCATGTCTTGATTGAGAACCACCATAAAAAACTTTTTCTATAAGCACTTTGAGGTTTTTATGGTGGTTCTCAATAAAGACATGAAGGATCCGAATGTTTTGTGTTGTTATTTTAGGAACATTATATTTGTTTATTCTCTTAACTTAGATAAAGATCAGATCATGTTTTATGACAAATGAATGCCCAAAAACCACAAAATTAAAATTGTCTTGCTGCTGTATGTGACTGCAGAAGCTTGTTTGCACTATTTTAAACAGGTTTTTAAGGTTTGGGTCCAATTTTGGGGGAAAAAAAACTTAAAAATTGTATCTGCTTTTTCTTATGCACTAGATCTGATTAAAGAGGTCCTCAGTTTAGATGATGAGATCCAGAAGTTGGCAACAGAGCTGTACCAACAGAAGAGTGTACTGATCATGGGCAGAGGCTACCATTATGCCACCTGTCTAGAAGGAGCGCTGGTGAGCAAGCACAACCCTCTTTTCTGCTAGTTTTGTCAGATGTTTAAACAGTTTTATTTATGATTTTATGCATGATGTGTCTCTTGAGTGACTTGACTGCAATTTTTTTAACTCTACTATTTTTAAACTGATACTCCTTTCATTTTACATCTGTGTCTAAAGAAAGAAGTAGAACTTGGTAGTAGGACCAAGATAGACTGAGATGTTATGTTTTGAAAACGGTAATAGCTGCAACCTAAGCTTAGTTTTTCTCAAGTGATGTTCATTTTGTTTAGAAAATCAAAGAGATCACGTACATGCATTCAGAGGGCATCCTGGCCGGGGAACTGAAACATGGTCCGCTAGCCTTGGTGGATAAACTCATGCCAGTTATCATGATCATCATGAGAGACCACACCTACACCAAATGTCAGAACGCCCTGCAGCAAGTTGTTGCCCGCCAGGTAAGTTCTATAAACCTAGCTCGAAATTTGAATGTAGGGATATTTAATTATTGTTGATATGTTTTGTAGTCAAATTAGGGTGTGGTTTTAAATGAGTTGTTGCAGCACTAAAACCAAATGACCTATTTATCCACAAAAATGCTCAGTACACACAGTGTTTCACACGAGAAATCAACTGACAACTAAACATTTGGTGGCCCCTGCACATTTAGCATGTTAGGTTAATTTTTAGTCCCCAGCTTTTGTAGTTGCTAGATGATGTACTTTCTATTTAATATCTTCGTTTTCACAGGGCCGTCCTATTGTGGTCTGTGACAAAGACGATTACGAGACTATCAAGAACTCCAGCCGCACCATCAAAGTTCCCCACTGTGTGGACTGCCTACAGGGCATCCTTAGTGTCATCCCCCTGCAGCTGCTGTCCTTCCATCTGGCTGTCCTCCGAGGTTACGATGTGAGTACTGTCCTCTTAGACTCAGCGGTAACCTAGTGTTTACCAGACTTTTCCCTCTTATCTCCACCTTTTTCATCTGTCGTCTTCACTCCAACTTAAAATCTCCAGTATTAGTGATGTGCATGTTTTTTCTTCTACACTTCACTTTGGAAAATAAAGTTAAGTGTTCAAGTGAACAGATTTTTTAAGAGGTGAATTTTCCAAAAGATGCGTGTGCATCTCTGGACTGCTGTGCAGAGATGCACACTAAGAACCAGCACTAGAAACAAACAACATGCAGTGTTTACATTGTTCCAGATTAGTGTTCTGACTCATTTAAACAAGTAACCTAATTTTGAGTCCAAGCATGCAAACCTCTTAACTCAGAGCACTAGTGAAGTTGATACTGATACAGAAGCTGCTGTTTGTGAAAGGATTACAATTACATGTGAACACTATTGTCTGTGCACAACCTGAGACTTGTAGACCAACTATTGTTAGTACTGGATCAGTAAAACAGCTGTAATCATATAAGATCATTTTCTCCGATTTTAAAGTCAGCTTACTGTTAAAACGGCTTTGAAGGGTAAAGTAAGGAGCTGAACTGAAGTACAGCATGTAAATATAGCAAGTGTTGATGCTACCTTTCAAACACTTCACTTCAGAAATATGTCCTGACAGTGCAGCCTTTTGCCTCTTGTTATTACGTCAATGATTATTCACAGAGAAACAAACATTTATGTGTACACAGCTCGATTGTCCAAGTTATGTTAAATTTGGTTAAAATACATACTTGATAATGTGACAGCATTTATTCAACAGCAGAAGCCCTATATTTGTTGTTTAACCTTAACTGTTGTTCGCCATGTGGTAAAGGCCTTTCTTCTGTTTAAATACAGGTGGACTGTCCAAGAAACCTGGCCAAGTCTGTAACCGTAGAGTGAACCACACCAGTCATCACCTAACAAGAAAAGCCTGGCCGACACACATTCAAACACAGATGGCAAGGCAGCATCTGTACGCAGGAACAAAGACAAGACAGTGTTCCGTTTGTGTCTCGTGTCACAGCTCTTTTTAATGCAATCTTCTGCTCAACAGTAATGTATTTCACTGTTGCATATTAACTGTATCTCACTATCTATTTTCTGAGAAACCTTTGGCCTCATCGCTATATTGTTGTTATAGAAGTCAGACAGGAACGTCTGTGGTTGCAGGGTCTGGGCAGGCACTGAAATACTTTTATCTCTCGCTTTGGGTTTGTGAATTTGTAGCAGCAGTCACTGACCATCTGAATTTATGTGCTTTCGTGCTCAAAACTTGTGAGCAAACGCTCCCTGTTTATTTTATGCTGATTAGTCTCTCTGGGAGCTGATGTTTAAGCAGTTGACTGACAGAAGTTGGGGTTTAAAGACCTCACTGGCTCTTCTTTTTTCCTTCTGTAGTGCAATGATTTGTAGTTTAGTTGGGGTATTTTTCTTTGGCAGCTAATCATTTGAAGTGTCTTTACAGTTGAAGTAAATGACAGTCTTAAATCATTCCAAGCCACAGGTCAACGCTTCTTCATAATTACAGTGCAGTTTGCCAGCTTTGCCTCGGTTTCAATCTTGGACTTGCTTCTGAGGACACACAACTTACTGCAGGGGCAGTATAAGTTAGATCACAGAAAAGTTGTGAATACACTACTGTGTAAAAATGTCTTGACTACATTATAAAAGCTTATCCTTGTTTATAAACTTAGTGTTCCAGATTTCAAACACTGTCCACTCTGTTAATGAGAACAAGCCTCGGGTACTGAGCCTTCTACGCCACAGGGAAAGATGTTTTGTTACCATGCACTGTTTCTGCTTTCTCTGTTCTCTGTATGTCATATTCTTCATATAACGCTCTTTGTGCACAGTCTAGTTTTGATTCTTGTGTTGACCTCTTTAACCTCATTTAGAGACCTTACCAGTCATTTGTGGTCTCCAGTTTACATTAAAGCTATAATCTGAAGTAATTCAAGTGAGATGAAGTCACTAACCTGATGTAGAATTTGCACCCAGGTGCCATCCTACACCCTGCAACCATGACTATTGTAATGTTGGGACCATTTGTAGCTATTATTTCTTTCCTTGTGTTATATTATTTATTTCATTTCCTTAAAACAACTAATTTTTTCTATGATTTAAGTTACTCTTTGAACAAAGGATCCTCTAAAACTGAATATGATGGTCCCTCAAAATGTGTCAATCTGTCAAACCAAATATCTTTACCACGACATTGTAAACCAAAACTTATTTTATATGTTCAGCTTGTGTTTTGTAGCTATGTGTACAGATACTGGTAGAGTGTGTGGTATGAAAGACTCTTGGAGACCTAAAGGGTGCATTCACACAGTTACACGACATAACGTAAATATTTATTCAGGTCAGAAAGTGATATGCCAGCTGTGTGAGACTGATCCCAATTTTCTTTGTTTCAAAGGCCAAGGAACGAGTGAGGTTGTCGAGTAAAGAAATGGAAGCTGCTGATTTTCTTTTCTTCATTTTCATGTTTTAGGTTTAAAGAGATTTATCTTGAATTTAAAGTCAAGCCTTAACTTGGACCCCCCCCCCCAAAAAAAAACAAAACAAAACAAAAAAGATGGAGCTAGTGAAATGTTTTAAAAAAATATATAAGGATAATGTTGTTACAGGTACTTTTCTAACTTGCATAGGTACTGATGGGTTACTGAGGGAGTGGGACACTATTAGTGAACTGCTGCAATAAAGTGTTATATTTCTCTTTTGTGAAAGTGTCTGAGGTGATTGTGGTGGACCCATACATCCTGAAGTACTGATGCTCCGTTAGGACTAGACCAGATAGTTAGCATTTAACAATTTTATTAAAAATAAAATACAGCTGGTAGAAACAGATTAATAGAATAATAAAAGTTTACAGATTATTTTAGTTAGTTTTATGTACATTATATACAAAGAGGTCAGAGTGATCCCAGGTGGAGCAGCTGTGTCCAGTAACCACACACCGTCAGTAAGGTGAACACCACCGGTCTGATGCAGCCACAACACGTCACAAAGGTGGAGACGGTGGATCTGACGTTACCGCCCAGGAGAGACACAACCACGTGGACGAGGGTCAACATGGCGGCGCAGACTGACCGAGCGCCTCTGCAGAGAGTCGGCGCGGCGTGCAGGACGGACTGGACGGACTGGACGGACTGGACCCGCTCCACACACGTCCCTTCGCCCCAGCACAGAGGCGTGCAGCTGTTCTCCCCAAAGCTGCGCGATGACTTCCGGGTGGAGCAGCTCGAGCGCCGTCGTTGCTCCAGCTGTTCTCGCGAGAAGAGTCCACCTGCCAGCGTGACCCTGAGGAGCGCGTTGAGGCGCAGCAGGGCGGCCAGGTAACAAGACACGCTGTCGGTGAGAGCAAGGGCGCTTTTCAGAAAGACCTCATTGCACTGACTAATCACCACCACGGCTTCACACGCAGCTGCAGAGGAGTTATAGAAAACAGCCGCGGCTCTCAACAAAGACAGCCTCCATCCTCCAACCGCGCGGAGCATTGTAGTCACCTGAAGGTAGAAGTGCAGCAGGAGCCAGGTCCCTCCCCCAGCCTGGAGGACCAGAACCCCTCACAGCAGCTTAAATCAGCCTGCCTTCATTAACTAACCATCAACAGGTGTTACCCTGAGCCATGGGCTGATACAGGTTTGCCAAATAAATCAGGACCTTTAGTGTGTGATCAGTAGGTAGGAACAGAGACTGAAGCAGGAGTCTGAACCAGAACACCTGACAAGAACAGAGACTGTCAAACATGTAATGTTAAGAATATATTAAACTAGTAACCAGGGGATCGGCTCATTGTGGACATGCTAGATGGATAACTGACTTTATCCATATGTATAATCAGCACTTTAATCATTTTAAAACAAATACAGTATATTAACATGAAGGTATGGCCTACTTGACTATTTGAATACACTGTGTGTTTGAATACGGTTCATCACAGATTTGTAGGAAATTTGCTGTGTATTTTAACTTAGAAATAAAGAACCTGATGCCGTTCTGTAGTAAATCTACTACTACTTTGATGTTCAAGGTCATCAATCGGCTTGTGCTGAGCTTCAGCTGGTGGACAACCAGCCTGATGTCGCCCCAAACTATGAAGCGTCCTGCACCTTACTTCACTGCTGGGATGTGATGTTGGTTTCATGGGCTCTTTTACACCATGCATTGTACCAAGAGCAATTCATCATTAGTTGTGACATGGAAAATCCATTGAAACAGCTCAAAGAAAAATGTCTTTGGACCTTGTTCATTCAATTCAAAACAACAAAATAAAAGTCACCCTCTTGGGGACATTCAGAAGTTACATCTTGTTATTTCAGTGTCTTGTCCACAGTCCCCAAACTGTGTCACTAAACGATTAGCACCAGCACACTATTCCTACAGCCTGTCCACATTTCCTGGATTAGATGGTGTCTAATATTTTCCAAGAAAGCTCACTTCTTTTGTGCATGTGACATTATGCAATATACAAACATCTGGAGTTAGTTATCCATACTCTGCATATTCCTGTCCCTTTTTTCACTCATCACAGCAAGTGAGATAGGTACTTGCTTTTTGGAAATAGCTATTCTCCACTGTGTCAACCTAACAGTCCCAGTGGCAATATCTGAATTAAATATAAGAAGACAAGATATAAAGCTGATCAGAATATTGTTATATTGCAAACATACTGTGGAATAAATGGCGTGGTCTGTATTCTGTAAAGCTGATTTTTGACAAATGGGAACAACGTGGACACAGAGTGACTTAGAAATAAACCCACAGGTTTTTGATTAAAGCTCTCAGGTGCTGCTTTCACCTTGTCAGGTGTAAAAATCCAACTCATTCACAAGTCAGTGGCCATATCTAAAGAAAAATCCAGTACGACAGAGTCCAGCTTTACACACTTACATTGTTTACTTCCTTGTTGAATGAAACAGACATGGGTGTCTACATACTGTATTGATGGAAAGTTACACACTGTCATTCCGGTTGCTAAAGACAGTCTCACAACCTGCTTTGTGAGCTGCTCAGATTCCTTCGTCGCCATCAAACAATAACTTCATATCAGCATTTCATTTAATCTACACTGAACCTTATATGACCCACGGTTTTATGACCAATGCTTTGAGCAAAGCTTTGTGCTTCGAGGAACTGAACGTACTTTGTGCAAAAAGACAGATTTGTTAAAGATGGTGAAATTACACATACATATAGTAGACTAGTCTCTTTCTTTCTTACACGCAGACATTTGAACACACTCGGTTATATCAGAATTATTTACATAAAACCCAACTTTTGCAAGAAGCTGTGTGTGGATGAGCAGAACGATGTGCAAAGCTTTTCCCTGATTTTGGCATATACTGTATACATAAACAGATTAATACCTAGAACACATGCAATTGTAGCAGTGATTGCAGTCATCTTGGTCAGGTCAGTTGTAGTACAAGGGTTGATCTAGCGTCCACATCCAAATTTATCATTTAGTCTGACGTGCACTAAACAGTGTCCAGCTGTTACTCACATCAGGCTGGTTTAATACTGTCACAAGTTCAGATTTGTTGCATTGCTCTTTCAATATGTTTATGCTATTACGTGTTTCTCTGAACACAGACATTAAAATAAAAAAGTGGTCTACATATTGATAAAAGTACAAATAAAAAGGTATTTTATGTTGTAGCGGAAACATGTTAGAAATAATATAACGCACACACACAAAAAATGCTGACTCAAACATTGGTGCATGCAATTGCTCAACATTCAATAACAATGATTTTGAGATTCCTCTAAATCATATTTTATCAGGAAAGTACATAGGCAAATGTTTTAGTAACGCAATACGAATTAAACTGTGCTCCATGTTGATGTACACAGGCTAGAGCAGAAGCTGCTTGGTCACATTTCAGCCAATGTTGGGGGAACAAGAGGGCTTGAAGCAGCTCTGAGGAACATGGAGGCAAATGTTTTTGAGCTGGCCCGCATGACCTCATTTATAGAGAATGTAATTCAAGCATCAGAGCAATTGCACTGTCGGGCTAGATGTGTACAAAAGTCAGTGTAGACAAATAGCTGAAAACAAGTCACCCACTGCTCCTCTTCACAAGGCAGAAAGTCCACAGCCTGCTGAGCGTGGCACGAGGCACTCACGTCCTCACTTTCAGGTACAATCGATGATAGTCATGTGCAGGTCGCTGCTTGGACTTTTGCCTTTTCCAAACTCAGACTCTTTCCTGTTCGCTGCCAGAGCTCTACAGGCCAGGACGAGGAGGAGGGCGGGCGGGTGGAGGGGCTCGCCCAGGTGGAGGTCCCTGTGGCGGAGGTGGCAGTGTTCCAGTTGGGGAGGCAGATAGCGGAGTGGTGGGGAGGAGCGCTTCAGGGGCAGGTATGTGCAGGGTGGTGGGAGGAAGAGCCAGGGAGGGAGGTGGTGTGTAAGGAGGAGGTGTGATGGAGGTGGGAGGAGGTGTTGGTGGCAGAGGTGGAAGAGTGGAGGAGGAGAATGATGGAGAACAGCTGGGAGTTGGAGGAAGGGTGCCCTGTGGTGGAGGGGGACTCTTGCAGGGCGGGTTATAGATAGGAGATGGGTGGTGGTTGTAGTCTGGGTAGCGAGGAGGGGGAGACTTCATGCGGGTGAAGTTCATGCATTTGCCCTGAAATTGAAAAACAGACCAGATGTTAGAGGGATAGTGACGCTGGGGTATGTCGTGTTCTCCCACTGCAATGTTTGGCATCTAAATAATGATGTGAAGTATTAACTGAAGGAATAGAGGAGCAGAATTAATTTGTTAATCACTCTAAATGAAAAACAATTAAAAAGGCATTTTTTAATTGTCTATGTAAAACTAAACTATCCAAATCATTCCAGACCAAACCTAATATAAAATATAACATGTTTTCAAATATTTTTGAAATCTTGTGAAGCCAAGCACTTTGCTTTTCTAAAACACCTTGAACAGCTGAATTAGTTTCAGTTTGACTGCAGCAGATGGTACTGTGTGTCTCACACATATGCCTATTGTCAGCACACAGCTAGCTCTTGTTATGGACGTTTATTTGAATAAGCTGTACTCAGCTGGACATGATGATCTGCCACCACTTTGCCTGTTCCTAGCCACAGTGAGGTCATGCAATAGAGAGCCTACAATATCAGCTAAACCCCTGGAGCAGCTGCAATGAGGGGATTAGGGAGTTGGAGTGGACTGATAGGGACAGAAATTAGAAATTAGCTCATTGATAATAGGATGAAATGAACTCTGAGACACAACCCAGAAAAATCAGCAATGATGAAAATTAATTCAATTAAATTAATTCAATTCAACCTGTATTTGTATTCCCTGAATAGCATGGATCTTCACAAAGGTGATATTACTTTATGTTTATTACTGGGGTCGTACCATGAACACAGTATTGATCACATGTTAAGTTTCGCCCTGTGTTTGAATCTCTCATTAAACACACTAGTCTTCAGAGAGTCAGAAACACAGCGTATGCCACGTTACAGGAACCTGGCTCGGGCTTCTCTCAGGCGAGCAGTCAGTTCAACCCCTCCCTCCCACCGCTGCATTAATTCAGGGGAAGTTATAAAAGCAAGAGACTCCTAAATGTAACCAGAACAAGCTTGTTTCCTGCTAATCATCAAGAAGATTTTTTTTTTTTTCCAGTGCACTAATGAAGAGTTTTATAGTGAGGAGGACTCACTCATACACTTCCAATTAGAGAGTGGTGTGTTAGCTACACTGCACTGGAAATACAGTAAAATTCAAGAGCCGACAACGTTGTCTTACTGTGAGTGTAGTAAGGTGAGCTAGTCCACCTTCATTTTTGTGAGGCATCCTTTGCTTTATTTCCTTTTTCTCCTGCTTCAGCCCAAGTGTTAAACATTGCTTATTGGGGAAAAGATCAGGATTATTTTTACAGTCATTCAACTATGTCTGGAGGATTTCATAGTCTCTACAGAGTGCTCTGCTCTTAGCTCTACAGCAGTCTGGTGGACAGTCTCATTGAGTTGCATTGAAGTCTCATTATGTCGACACAGGGCTTTGTTGTTTCTGCAGAAGAAACAACCTTTTGTTGTTGCTTGCCAGAGATATTCATTCATTTTAAGAGTGAGGAGTTACTGCTGAGTAGAGGTTGAAATTGCATTTGAATTGTATTTTATCTGTGAAACACTAAAACTCTCTGTCACCAGATCCAGGGTTTATCTTTTTGTGGTTGTTTATTTATATGAGTTTGTCTCTGTGGATGAGTTCAACACTCAAAATGACAGTTTACAAACTGAACCTTTGAAAACACTATGATTGAAGGACTTTCTGCCACCCTGTCCGTACCAGGGCATCAGATGTACAAATAAGCCTCACACAATTGAATATACATTTTCAAATCAAAACAGCTTTCTCTCTTACTCAGGGAAATTCCACGTTTGAGGGTGAAGGATTGTTGTATACTGAATTCCCTCAACACACGTAGATCCCGCAGTCTATATGACAACTACCACAGTTAGGGGCCAACAACCTCCCACCCACAACTACAGCTGGCTTCAGAGGAATTACATTAACCTTTTTTATGACCATCACCAGGCGCCTTTACATTGCAGTGCATTGTAGCCAGACCTGCTACGTCTGAATCTCACCCCTCCTCGAGTTTTCCCATGAGTCTGTCTGTGCACACTTCATTTCTCACAGCTGGTCTATTCTCTCAACATTTTCAGGTACAAGAGACGCTCTTTGTTTGCTAAATGCTAATGTACAGCCAAAATACAGGTTGATTCATGCTGGATGTTTACCTTTTAAGTGTGTAGCTTTTAGGTTGCGCTTACCTTGTCCCCTGGATGAGGTCTCATTACAGACACACGGTCGTAGCCTTTTCTTAAGAGAACCCACAATGCATCCAGTTTGCTCTGTGGAAACAGAGAAGCGTTCAAAATATCCCTGTTACACTGATCTTACACAGCTTTCATTCGAAGGAAAATTACTCTGATCTATTGACATAAAAACACAAGGCCTCTGGTATTAACCCTTTCATTTTCTCTGCCAGGCACTCGAGGACACAGCTCTACACTGTGGACAATATCTGAAAGGACAAGTATTGTTGCATGTCTACATCCGCTCCACAGTGACCAACTCAGATCTTTTCAGTTCATTGTGAACAGGCTGCATAGTTTTTAGACGCAGCAAATACTTTGAGGATAAGAGCAGACAATGCAGCTGTTTTTCCTCACAAAACTGCTGGCTGTGCAGCCCTGCTCCCCGGAGGTCAGTCCAACAGGAGTCTGGTTTCTATTAGCAGTCCCCCGCTGATTGGCAAGACTTTGGAAAGACTCCTTTAACCCCATACTAGCCCTGGAGGGAAGGAGCGTGTGCCAGTGGTAACCTAAGTACTGTTACCTGAACACATCTCATGCTACTTTAGCTTCAACATTTTAATAATGTTGAAGCTTACTTTTATATCCTCACCCAGATTAACATGACGTAATCTGTAACAGATGTTGACTTTATGTGATACACATGCTAACAGTTGAAAAGCGTTTCTCCCAGCAGGGCTATTAAACAATCATGGATGCATTTAGAAATTAAATGTCAGCTATATTCATAGACTTACTGAACAAATATCTCACAAATCCCCAACCAGTGCTTATGCTTTGTATGTCAACAATTGAAACTCGTAATTCCTATATGTTTGCTGTTTTAGTTGTCAACAGTGAATGAGCATGTGCAGACCAAACAGCCTCACTCCTGGCTCTGGTACCTTGATGGGTGAGTACCACTTGCGGGGCCCTGGGGGTTTGTGCATGCCATTGTTGAGAACCCGGGTCGGAGGAGCCACATACTCCTGCTCAGGCATCTTCACTTTAGCATTTTTGGCCTTTTCCAGCTTTGCTCCTTCTTCAGTGGAGCCTTTCTCACCCCAGCGAACCTAATAATGCAGAGTCAGTCAGACATATATGATGGTGCCTCACACTGCCTACACTGCACCTTTCATGCTAAAAATATGGCAAAGATGGTCAGGTATGTGTAATTCTGAGTGTGTTTAGACATGTAGGTATTTAGAGACTAGATTCACCACCACCACTTTCTCTGAAAGTCTTCAGTCAGTCAGTTTTTGCAGCCCCAAGTGGTGAATCTGTTGCATCTTAACATGTTTAGTCATCATTATTTTTAATAGACATAACAGAAGGTTTCTTAGATCTCACCTCCATCCTTTTGATTCCCCCAACTCCTCTCCCTCCATAGTAGGAGGCATCTACAGTTGGCCATTTCTTCTTAGGGGCTTCAAAGTCCTCATCATCCTATGGGAGAATGACAGGAAGTTGATTTTACTGGCAGGCTATTTTCAAATAGGTGGTGGGATATTATCACAGTTTGTACATACAGTAAATATAATAATATAATACAAAATGAACACAGAGGAGCCCCAGATATAAATGATCTCTCACTGTTCACCAGACAGTTCAACTGAGGTAAACTCCTGTCGGTCTTCTCTCCCCACTTCAACCCCAGCCCTCATTTCTGTCGCCTGTTTGCTGGCTGTCAGATCAGAGGAAATTTGAAAGCCCACTGGCCAAACGTGTGATGTTTCAGTTCTTTAATACACCCTGTCTGACTCATAATCTACCAGGATGTCGAACAGAGAAGACCCATAATGAAGCCTGAGAGCTCCCTCTGAGGCCATGGTTGCCACTGGAGTCTGTTTTTGAAATAAATGTCCCAATTACCCTGCTAAACAGTTTCATTAAACTGCTAAACTGTTTCATTGCTGCAAGTAAATGCAGCCTGTCCCACAACTGCGTGCTAGCTTTCTGTTATTACATTGTGTTTTGTGGCAGTCAAAGTGTATTAAAAATGATTTGAATTTGCTGCTCAGATTCATGAGAAACACTATTTGTCAGTTCAACATTATTATCCATTTACATCCAATGGGCTCCAGAGGAACTGATTTGAAAAAAACATGAATTAAAACTTTGAACTATTTACAACAACACAGAAGAAAAAAAAAAACAGTACAAGTCAGAATTCAATTGTTATTCTAGGAGGGCGTTAACTTACATCACTTTTATTGAATTACAAAACAAGTGAACAAGAGTTTTATACCAGGCAGTGAATGACGTGGTTGTTGAGGTTCAAATTGTCAGCGTACACTCGACAATTACACAACCTAAACAGAGGCAGCTGTCTGAATCTAAAATAATGCAAGGTTTCATTTTTTTTTTTTTTTTTCCAGATAAGAAAAACATCAAGTGGAGATGGAGCAGATCTTACCGAACTCTCCTCCTCAGCTGGCGGTGGGGGTTCATGGATGATCTGACACACACACACACACACACACACACACACACACACACACACACACAGACATATGAGTAACAAGAATGAATGTGTTGTTATACATAAGAAGGTGACACAGGACACAAACAAATCACGAGTGATTTTTATATAATCGGCATGTCGGAGTATGTGTGCATGTGTTTTCTGTGTGCAACACGATGGTTACACAACAACACATAGCTGAGAAGTTGTTTTTTCCTACTTACAAGAGCAATGCACTGACCTAGAAATCTGCTATCCAGATTTTTTGGCCTGAGGTTGTTGATTATTGGAATAAGGAGTAAAAGGCTTCTAAATACTTTGTAGTTTGCCCTTATGTTAGGTATGGAGAAATCTATAATTATCCATAATCTATAAAAGTTAATAGTATTTGTAATGTGTTCTTCTTTTTCCATTTAAGTCTATTTAGTTTGTTTCATACAGCTGCAACATTACACGGCTGCATACAGACAGAAGGTATTTCTAAGCATGTACAGTTTAGTCTGTGTCTGGCATTGTTCCTTTGTATGCATATGCCTGTGTATATCTGTCTCCACATGAGCTGTCCTCATGTTTTCACCAGTGTAATAAAAACTATTTCTTCGACATTTAATAGACTTGGCAAATTAAGTGATTCTGATTCTTATTTGTGATTTTCCTCCACGCTTTTCCAAATCCTGGAACACAAAATAATTCCCCATGGTAACCTAGCATCATTTTCCTAAACAGACACGCCGA
Source organism: Anabas testudineus (assembly GCF_900324465.2). NCBI lineage: Eukaryota > Metazoa > Chordata > Actinopteri > Anabantiformes > Anabantidae > Anabas > Anabas testudineus. The sequence goes on from NC_046618.1 coordinate 8,658,520, forward strand.
CAAAATTTTCAGCTAAATGGACAAGAACAGAATAAGTAAAGGGAGGGACAGCCATGTTGTAAAAGTTGACATCTCTCTGTGGCAGTTCTTGTGTTTCCTGTTTCCAGTGCTGGAAATGTTGGAGTGTATTTCGAGGAGACGCTTTGCTCTTCAGTTGCAAGGTGAAATAGAGATTTTGACAGAGAGCAGCTGGCAACGAGAGATGCTGTGATGCTGGCAGGTTGACCACCGTCTAAATAATGGCACAAACATGTGTTGTTCCACACGTATTTCCTCTTTTACTGTATCCAAAACAGATGAATGTCATAAAAATACTTTCTGCTAAACTCTACGTATTTTGCCCCTACAAAATCACACAGTAACAAATAGATCAAGCCAAACCATTCAGTCTATATTGTTTTAGTTTCCACCCTGATAACTGGAAAAGACTTGAGCTGTTCCAGTTAGTATCCCGAGGGACTACAGAGAGGCGAGTCTTGTAAGTCACCTGTTGTGACCTTTGGAAACACAAATTATTTTACCAGCACTATAATTACTTTAACACACGTTCACCTGGTGGCCTTGACCTCTTCTGGTTGTTGACTATATTCGGAAGCCTGGATGCAGAGCAGCTACACACTTTTAGTAACTCAGACCCTACGTTTGTCCTCTTGGGAATGGTAATTAGAATTAATATGATGTGTTTAGGGGTCTTTAGCCCAACAAGACAGAAAGACGTATTTCCCTTAAGCAACAATGCTGCATTTAAAAAGTGTTGCGAAGCCATTTAAAATTTGTAGCAGAGCGGGAGCTGTTTGTAAAGCAGCGTGTGTGCATGTTGTTGCTGCATTAGTGCTTTAGAAACTCACCACAGTGCAACAGAGAGGCCAGAACCACCAGAGAAGTGCCATGATCAGGAGCAACATCAGGATGAGCAGAGCTATGGCCAGGATGGTCCCATCAGACTGTGACAGAGACAGACACGCCAACACAGACTAAGTATGCAAAACACTACATAAATGTAAACCACTTCCCTATGTGTAAAGCTTTCCGCAGAAAAGACATTTCCATCTTCCATGGAATCAACATTTAAACACTAGCAGATGTTGAAATACTTTAATTAATTTGTATTCATCATTTAGGCATCTTAAGTTGCTTGTTCATTACTGTTAGTGTTACTCTGTTTACCTTTTTTTTTTTTTATTACTGTAGAGCACCATGACTCAGACAGAAAGTAGTTTTACAGTTCAGATGTGCTACACTATGCTGTACTCACACAGCCCACAGTTGTAATGGTGACCGAGCTGGAGATGAAGCTGAGACCTTCATTCATACTGACATAAAGATTAGCAGCCCTGCAAAAGAAAAAGAAAATGTCTGCGTTGTCATTAAAGCAGTGCTGTAGAGGACCAGATTAGATGGATAGAGAAAGCTCACATTTATTTCAATAAATGATACGACTTACATCCCCTCATCCTGAAGCACTGGTGCAGGGCAGAGAAGATACGTATCTTCCACAACCAAAGGTTTCATCACTAGAGAAGCAGAAGGGACACGTATTCCTCAGTAAAAGAGAGGAAATTACACACGTTCACAGACGTTAATGTGTTTTATTGTAATTCCATTAACAAATGTGTGGGTTCCTTCAAAACAAGTGCTTGTTGTTTCCTGCCTAAAGAGTGTCTGTGTCCTTCTCAGAAATACACATGATTTAATCAGAGTTATTTGTTTTTCAGGTTAAATCTACGTCCTCTCGACTTGTTAAGCTGTTTTTGTTTTTTTGGTTTTTTGGGAAATGGCTTCAGCAAGTATTGTCGCCCAGGCATGCCTGTTTATCCTGGCAGGGGGAGAGCATACCCCAGAACTGAGGAAATCAACACAGTTGCGTAGGACGAGACTGCTCTTCCCTAGAAACACCGTGCAAGACGAAGGGGAGGGGGGGAGATCAGCTCCGCCGAAAACAGCTCAGCGCCAACACAAGCTGGGGCAGATATGGTCCCACTCAGAGTTAATGTCTGCACCCACCTCACAATCTGAATGGCCTCACACTATTAAAGCAAGACGAAAAGCACAGATGGGACCTGATTCTCTGCGGTTTGGCGATTTTCACTGTTAAAAGGATAAAAATGCTGGCAAAGCCACGTCACTGTGTTTTGTTGGAACGCCTACTCCCCTAGTGTAGAGTGAGGTCATGCGGGGCGCAGACAAGTGCACAGAGTTCAACATTAACCAGTAAATTATTTGGAAGTGCTGTTTAAAATGGCAGATGTGAAGTCTTTACCAAACTATTCACTGCAGTGGCCTGTTGACAAGTTCAATACACGACAGATCAAAGAGAAAGTTAGTTTAGTTCGACTAATCAGGTTTAGCTAACACTGTATTTGAGAACAGTTTATGCATTTTGGAATTTTTTTTTTTTTTTCAAGAATTAGATATGAACATCAATACAGTTTATGCTGTGATTATATGATGCTGTTGATGCACGTGCAAGTCTACTGCAGATTTATTAAGATGTTGCCAAAGTAGTGAAGTAAAATTAATATACAGTGGAAATGCTTGCTATTTATTGAAGTTATTATAAACATAATTTAGTGCTGTTAGTGTCTTACTTAGTGTTGTCATCTCCTGAGGCAGAGGAGTTGGCGATGTCAAGTAAAGATGTATCAGAAATAAAAGGCTTTTTTCTTGCAAACAATCACATATTTATCTCCAGGCAAGATAAAATGGCTCAATTATGTCCATTTAACATTTACCCCTGATGTGAAGTAAACAAGTTCCAGAGAACTGTGTGTAAAAAAAAAGTGAATGAATCAGGAGCAGTATACACATACGGTATAATAGCTGTGCCATAAGGAGATAATTTTACTCCAATTGTTTCCATGTCCAGTGTTTTTATGTAGGAAGTTGGATCTACAGAAACACAAATAACTCTGAGAGATTGTTTACATTATAATACTGAGAGTACTTCTACTTTAATACTTAATATTAATAATATGATTTAAAGAGCAACTTGCCTCTCTGGATACTTTCATATTTAATTAGCATACATGTACCATAGACAAGAGTATATACTATTCATGAAATAAGGAAAAGATGCTGATGATAGAACACAAATAATCCACTTTTATGGAAACAAATTCAAAGACACTTGATAGGAGACAATTTCAGAGATAAATGTATGTATCCTCATACCAGTGAGTCCAAATATGACAGACTGAGCCATAAGGATGCACTAACACGACCACTGACATGCCATCTGGTTAAAGAAGAAAGAAGGTCTCAACTGTGCCTTAACGCTGGTGATTATCTTGCTCTGTAATTAAACCAGCACCTCCTGCAGCTACTGTGGTAAATATGGTGGGAAGTGGTTTTCACAACTATTACAGTAAGTCACCAGTGAAGACCGTGGGTTAACCAATAGTGTCCTAAAGGCTTTTTCCCTCCCTCTGCCTCGTGTATGGAACTGTTTTGCCTTAATCTTGTGTTTCTGGCTCCTTTCCAGGAAGCGAAATTATACAATGCATTGTTTAAAACAAAAACATGATCCCAGTAACACCTGCACAGCTGCTGGTTTGATCAAGAGGATCCCAACTGTGCAGCTGACTTGGTGTTGACTTTTGGGAAGCTCCGCTAAGTGTAATTCAGATGAATTTGATAATGGCTTACTTACTCAAGTGTTTATTCCAGATGTTTTTATTGTAAATGAACCAAGCAGTCAACTTTGAACACTAATGCATTAAGAAACAAAGCATGTAGTGAATCAGCGAGCGGTACACAGTGATGTTCAGTCATGTTTCACTTACTTTTAGTGAGGGTATCGTTGATTCGAAAGCTGCACAGGACTTTATCAACATTTCGGGCGTGGAGGAAACCATTACCTCTTACCACCACCTGGAACGACTCTGGGTGAAGAGAAGAGAAGCACAAGTCTAAACTTAAACTAAAAATAACTTTACAGTTAAATGAGGTTTTGTTCTTTTGGTCACCCTGTCATCTTAAAGTGGAACTCTCAACAACACTAAAGCTGTGCCATGTGGTTACTGTCTTTAAATGCTCTCAGAGACAAAAAAAGGTTTTGCTGTCAGAAAGAGTTTGAATGGTTGACATGCGGTGAAATGCTGATGCTCCTCTGGAGCGATTAACACATGCCACGTTGACATTTCAATGACAAAAATGTTGTCTTGTATAAAACAGGAACATCATTTGTGTCAAAATGCTGCAGCTGATACTGACTTATGGCATGGCTGTAATTATTGTCAATTCTGTGGTGTGGCCCCGACAAGCTTGTTTTCTATGTTCTTCTGAAGATTTTATTTTTAAGCACAGACAGTTGGAGAGGCGGGTAGATCGTCTTTGTCTTACGTCTTACCTCCAGCACAGATGCTAGAGGGTTCTGCTGCCAAGATCTCGATACAGGACTTCTTCAGAATCTGAGGAGAAGTTCATCATCATCATCATCATCATCATCATCATTGCAACACTTTTGAAGGTGGCAGCCTGAGATGTTGCAGCTTTCTTAAACACACAAGATTTCTGCTTACAGCTTCTTTCCATTTGAGATGTCTGTGTGTGTGTGTGTGTGTGTGTGTGTGTGTGTGTGTGTGTGTGTGTGTGTGTGTGTGTGTGTGTGTGTGTGAATCTCCTCTAAACTGTAGCTACAGCCGTGGCTTTCATGTGCCCATTAAGTTGACCTTTTGCTTCTGGAGTCTCTGGTATTGAAGCCATTTGTTCTCATTTGTGCCCATGTATCTTCAATCATTACAGACTGATTCGTGACCCAACATCCCACTCATATGAACGAGAAGCAACAGCCTAATCTGCTCCAGATGGCTCTCATCTGCCTGACCTTTAACTCAACAATCCTGGCACACCAGTGACAACAGCCTCTTCACGACATGACTTCAAACTGGTTTTCATTTCTCAAACTAGTGCATGCAAAAATGTAAATCAACATCACTGAGGTGGGTCTTAGCAGATACAGCACACGTTTTGATTATGTTTGGCCAGATGTCAGTCACACTGATCAAAAGCAGGACCGTCACAGTCGCAGCAGGTTTTCCTGGAAACCTTTCTGTGGACTCGCTCCATTCATGGAAAAAAATGTTACGCTTTAAACCTATTTTGCCTCGTTTCCCTGTGTGCTGTTTGATTAGTCTGTTGACAAATTAAAAGAGATGTGATGGCACCATGTGAGACTAAGACTATGTATTAAAGCAGAAAAATATGAGTTGTGTTACGGTCCTGATCATGGTGGTTGCTATTTGAACATGTTTATTAGCAGTAAAATTCTTACCGAATCGATGACCCCCTGCAAGGCCTCAAATCCATCATTTACAGGGAAGACATGGTCCTTACTATCAGCAATCTTTGCCAGCTACAGAGGAAACAAGATATTACAAACACACATTACAACTGTGTCATCGTCTAGTTGCCCATGTTGAGCAGACATTTATCACAAATTGTCTGACTAGACACAAGATTAGTTGGTTTTGCAGAATACTTAATTAAATCAGGACAGTTCATATGAATATAATCATCGAAATTACCCAGTGCCCTCTTTTCAGAAAACAAACTAACCAATCAACAATGTTCACACCACACACAGAAGGAAAACAGCCTGCTTGACTCACACTGCACTGCTTACTGCACTGGAAAATACCTCCTTCAGTTGTTTTGGAGCAGAGTTGGCAGGCTGAAGGCTAACTTGTGCGTCTGATAGTTGTATAAATACTTTCAACTGATATCAGACAATAGGTAGTGACAGATTGAATCATTTGTGTCAAACTGAGCTTTTATGTAATTTAAAACACTTCATAACTTCAGTTAAATAAACGTAAAACTTCTAACTATGGGTTTCAGCATTATGAATAATATTACAGAGATTAGTTTTAGTATCCATTCAAGTCCCTGCAGCTCAAACATCACGAGACATTGCGATACAGACAAAAACACACCTGGGTCTCATTGAAGTCCTTCACCCCCACACAGTAAACTGAGGCACCAAGACTTCGGGAGCGGTTGGCCTGTCAGGTATGCACGTGGAGTCACAGGAAAAAACAAGAAGAAGCTCAACACCTGGCTTCAATTATACCTCCGCATTTCACAACATCATTTTAAACGCGGCCAAAAAAAGACGTGTGTTTATCGGACTTCTTAGATTTTAAAAGAGGTTGGGCAACACCATGTTCCCAGTGAAAAATATTATTCAGACATCATGTGACAACAGCATAGCTACTGGTGACATCAGCTCCACTTTGTTCCTGTTGTCAACATGTGTGAGAGAGCACTCCATTCACAGTTTTTTTTTTTTTTCACGCCTTTACCTATAGGGCCTGAATAATGTGAGCAGAAAATAAATCATCAGATGCCACGGCAGATGTGAGGAGAGACTCTGGGCACAGATGTGTAAATCTGACAGATGCTTTCACTGGATGTTTCCAGACGAGGATCAAAGTGTTGCTGTAGAGTGGCAGCGTTTGATCCTGTCCATCATGTCAAAAGTCTCATATTTCACTGGGTTATAATTCGTGTGACCCATTTAACCTGTGTTTCTCTCTCCTACCTCTCTCTCAGCGTAGTAGAAAAGATCCTCATGCAGCTCGCCATCTGTCAGAGCTATGATAACACTGGCAGTGCGATAACCTGCAGACACAAAGACTCTGATCACTTGTGCTCACTTAACCTCAACCAGATTACTGCAATTTTATAATTACATAAGGGAAAAGCAAGTTGCTTGTGAGGTTGCTCAGTTTAACTTAGAATCTACTGTATGTCACACAATTATGAATTACAGCCCTGAAAAATGCACCAGACCTCCCTTTTAGAAATAAACACTCAGCCTGAGCTTGTGGTAGATTTGTGATACTATAAAGTGATCCAAAGTCAACTCAGCTCCTTATCTAAGAGTACATACACATGGGTCTGTAACTTTAACATAAATAAAAAAAACAAGGCTATTAATTAAAAATATAACTGAGTTTACACGTTTGTTCTGTTGTAGTGTGGATTTGGATTTCATTTGACTGATCTCCCATTAAAATATTATAGTTCAAGTAAATAACACACACCTTCAGTGTTTCCATAGTATATCTGCTCACTGGCCTGTGAAAAGAGAAAAGCTGGACTGAGACAGTAAACTAGTTAGCATGCAGTGAAATACTCAACTCCTTCCTGCTCTATAACAACAGATATTTAGTGGTCTGGACTCTGCTGTTTTGTTTTGGTTTTTTGGAAGCAGTGCAGAGATAAAGCAGATGCCAGCTCCGAGTTAGACATGCAGAGTCTGCTTACCCTCAGGATGCCCTCATGCATGAAGGTGTCTCCTCCTGGAAGAACCCTCCGGAGCTCCTCCAGACCCTTGCGAATGCGTTCCCTGAGAAGACATATACAAGACAAGCTAATTCACATAGCTCATAATTCAACGTAATTGAAAACATTAATTTTGTCAGATTAATTTGTGAAATTACATTTGTCAAAAAACAGACACTGCTAGGAAAGGTAACTGAATAATACTTTCCATAAGGCCAGTGTTCGCAGAAAATACCAGCGACGTGTAACAGATGAATACATTTAAACAGTTCTGGCGTCATGCAGATCGACAGGAAATGAGCCTTTTGTAGAAAAAAGTATGAGGGAAACAGCGAAACAGTGAAAAGATTTTTTAGTTTCTGAACCACTTCAGAGGTCAGATAAGGTCAAAAACCCCTGATGAAGTAGCTGTCCAGAGTGACAACACTACAGACAGCGAGAGAGAGTATCTGTGTGGAATATCTTCTTGGTCATAAAAGTGCAGAGGGATCATGACTGTGTGTGACCTGCATTCATCTGGTATTACGTTCATTCATTTCAGCTCTATGACAGAGAAGAAACGGATTAGGGGCTGTTTGGAGGGGATCTGCACCCACCTGTCTTCTGTCAGGCTCATTAAAATCCTTCCCTCAGTGGAGAACACAATGAAGGACATCCGCAACTGTGGGCTGTGGCAAGGAAAAGAGAAATGTAAACTCTGTCAGATCACCTCTCCATCTTTTTACACGCTTTCCCACAGTCACCTATCCACACAGTTGTGATTTTTTGTTACCTTATGAATTTATGTGCTAGATGTTCAACAAATTGGTAGATTTCAGTCCAGTGATTCTGCACGCTCCCAGACCTGGAAGAGAAAGGAGACAAGTGTCATTGTCACTGCTGTGCATCTCAACATACAGGACCTTATCTCTATATTACAGTTTGAGTGCTGTCAAAAGACTATCGTGAAAAGATTGTGAAGAGATAGTAATGATATTTATAAATCCTACACCCCTTTTTTGTTGCACCAAGATGCAAAATGAATACAAAAGATAGAGCTTTTGCAGTTGTATTTGTATTCATTGTTTATGTCTCTTTCTAGTAAAGTTTCATCCCTCAGTAGTAGTTTTCCATGTGATTCTTTGTACAATCATTTGATGTTATGTTGTTTCATGTCATTTTGCATTTTTATAGTCATTTTGTTTGTTTTTATTGCTTTTTGTGCCATTATTTGATGTCTTTTTTGAGCACCTCTCTGTAGTTGGAACTGTAGTTGCATTTATAGTATGAGTTTGTTATTCAATTAGTCATTTTGCATCTGTTAGCACTTGCCTCCTGATCCTCTGGGCGTGTGGCCCTGTGCCTAGTATGTCCTTTCAGTAATTTATCCAAGGAAAACATTGCTGCTAAATGGAATTTAAAAAACAGTCTGCACAATAGGTGTGCATGAGTAAATACGTAATAGCAGCACAGCTGATGTACTCAGTAAGTATCAGATTATTCCTCAGACTACTGTTGACACATTTGTAGTACACCTGATAATACTGTTCGACCAGTGTTACTGAATGTACCAGCACCAGATGAATACATCATGCAGTCAGAGCTGTGATCACAATCATGTTTGACTCTATTCCCTATTTCCTAACACTGAGATGTTTTTTATTGAAATTTTTACTTGATGTTTTTGTTGGATTATATAGCAACGTTCATTACTCCTCACTCCACCCTGTTGTTGTTAGAAAATAAAGATAAAGGGATTCAAGATTTAGAAACACAGAAACTTCTCAGTTTATTTACATGATCTAATATCAGCTACAGTATAGAGTTGTATCGGGTTAATGTATCATATATCAAAGGTTATACTTATCAAAATGTCTTTCATCGAAACTATGTTTTTATAACCTGACACCCTGACAAATAAAACATATTTTTCCATTGTTACCATGACACAAGTCCCAGCACAAATAGCTCAGCCAACAGGCTAAAACACTGGAACATCTGGACCTAATGGAGAAAGGGCAGTGCAGACATGAAGAGCGGGAGGAGAAGACAGGACAGTGAGGGTAGGTGGAGGACATCAGTGCTAAACGAAAAGTAGAGTGAGCATTGAGGAAACAGGTAATGCAGCAAATGTATGCCAGATAATAAATTCTATTAGGCCACACATATAAATCTATGTTGTTAAAACATCCCAGCAGTTACTCTCTATTTCGCACAGCTGCCAATTTCCCCTCAGAGAAACAGCAGTGTGCCCGGAGTTGGCCCTGACACATACTCCAGGACGACTGGAAAATCCATCACCCTTGTTGGAGGGAGAGAAACATGAGAGAGAGAGTGGGTAGAGTGGCACAGTGCAATGTTCAACTCACATGTTGCACTTAAGAAAAAGGATGAGCCGAGTGAGTTGGCTAATACATTTGTTGTTCACCTACTTGGAAAACATTTTCACATGTGGTGAAAAAGTAATAAAAACAAGACAGGTCTACAAAAATGTATTTAGGGAAGTACTCAGTTACAGTCCAGAGGCAGAAGTCTGAGCTAGTTCATTGTCAGTGCCAGATGATCTTGGTCTATATTTACCTATGTTATAAAGTGGTTTCTCTCAGGAAAACCCCACCGACGTGCAACACTGACTTTGATGATGAGATAGTTCACAGCCTGTCGGGCATGGATATTCAATTTCTACTTACAAATGAATCAGCAAAAGAAATGAAAAGTCATATCATGCCTCGTTGAAAATTTTGGTCAAGTAAATATTCACTGTGGTAGCTTTCATCATGTGTCTATGTTTCACGACTGAAAGGAAACACAGAGACAACCAAAAAACCAGATTAGGTAAACATGGAAACGGTTTTGAAAATCATGACCGATGTATCCAAATAACTGTGCAGGGAGGCCAAACATCCTGTGTCCTACTCCAGATACACCGTCCATCCATCCATTTTTCCTGTATAACATGACACCAGGGGGCGTAATGATAACAGAAACGGTGATGACATCATGAAAGCATTTTGGCAAAGCGTGACTTTGTCTGGGTAAAGCAGGAGAACAACATGCATGTAAAATGATGCATATTCATTTACTTTATGTACAAATATGCCGCATAAAGGGGAATGTTGTGATCTTTCTCTCTGGCAGAGACAGGTGAGTGGAATATTTAGGTCACTGGAGATCAATACAATGCAGGTTAACAAATTACAAATTGGAAAATCATGTAGAATCGTCATTAACTAATGTTTCTCATAAACTTGATGAATTGTTTTTACCTATCAACAGA